>NC_090447.1:331239193-331862787 GCF_031143425.1 Pleurodeles waltl
GGTATCATTTTTATCGGGAGACTTGGGGGAACGCTGCGTGGAAGGAAATTTGTGGCTCCTCTCTGATTCCAGAACTTTCTGTCACCAAAATGTGAAGAAAATGTGTTTTTTTAGCCAAATTTTCAGGTTTGCAAAGGATTCTGGGTAACAGAACCTGGTCAGAGCCCCACAAGTCACCCCATCTTGGATTTCCCTAGGTCTCTAGTTTTCAAAAATGCACAGGTTTGGTAGGTTTCCCTAGGTGCCGGCTGAGCTAGAGGCCAAAATCTACAGGTAGGCACTTTGCCAAAAACACCTCTGTTTTCTTTCAAAAAATGTGATTTGTCCACGTTGTGTTTTGCGGCATTTCCTGTCGCGGGCGCTAGGCCTACCCACACAAGTGAGGTATCATTTTTATCGGGAGACTTGTGGGAACGCTGGGTGGAAGGAAATTTGTGGCTCCTCTCTGATTCCAGAACTTTCTGCCACCAAAATGTGAGGAAAATGTGTTTTTTTAGCCAAATAATGAGGTATGCAAAGGATTCTGGGTAACAGAACCTGGTCAAAGCCCCACAAGTCACCCCATCTTGGATTTCCCTAGGTCTCTAGTTTTAAAACATGCACAGGTTTGGTAGGTTTCCCTAGGTGCCGGCTGAGCTAGAGGCCAAAATCTACAGGTAGGCACTTTGCAATAAACACCTCTGTTTTCTTTAAAAAAATGTGATGTGTCCACGTTGCGTTTTGGGGCATTTCCTGTCGCGGGCGCTAGGCCTACCCACACAAGTGAGGTATAATTTTTATCAGGAGACTTGGGGGAACGCTGGGTGGAAGGACATTTGAGGCTCCGCTTTGATTCCAGAACTTTCGCTCACCAAAATGTGAGGAAAATGTGTTTTTTTAGCCAAATTTTGAGATTTGCAGAGGATTCTGGGTAACAGAACCTGGTCAGAGCCCCACAAGTCACCCCATCTTGGATTCCTCTAGGTCTCTAGTTTTCAAAAAATGCACAAGTTTGGTAGGTTTCCCTAGGTGCCAGCTGAGCTAGAGGCCAAAATCTACAGGTAGGCACTTTGCAAAAAACACCTCTGTTTTCTTTAAAAAAATGTGATGTGTCCACGTTGCGTTTTGGGGCATTTCCTGTCACGGGCGCTAGGCCTACCCACACAGGTGAGGTATCATTTTTATCGGGAGACGTGGGGGGAACGCTGGGAGGAAGGAAATTTGTGGCTCCTCTCTGACTCCAGAACTTTCTGTCACCAAAATGTGAGGAAAATGTGTTTTTTTTAGCCAAATAATGAGGTTTGCAAAGGATTATGGGTAACAGAACCTGGTCAAAGCCCCACAAGTCACCCCCATCTTGGATTCCCCTAGGTCTCTAGTTTAAAAAAAAGGCACAGGTTTGGTAGGTTTCCCTAGGTGCCAGCTGAGCTAGAGGCAAAAATCTACAGGTAGGCATTTTGCCAAAAACACCTCTGTTTTCTTTAAAAAAAATTGATGTGTCCACGTTGCGTTTTGGGGTGTTTCCTGTCGCGGGCGCTAGCCCTACCCACACAAGTGAGGTATCATTTTTATCGGGAGATGTGGGGGGAACGCTGGGTGGAAGGAAATTTGTGGCTCCTCTCTGATTCCAGAACTTTCTGCCACTAAAATGTGAGGAAAATGTGTTTTTTTTAGCCAAATAATGAGGTTTGCAAAGGATTCTGGGTAACAGAACCTGGTCAAAGCCCCACAAGTCACCCCATCTTGGATTCCCCTAGGTCTCTAGTTTTAAAACATGCACAGGTTTGGTAGGTTTCCCTAGGTGCCGGCTGAGCTAGAGGCCAAAATCTACAGGTAGGCACTTTGCAAAAAACACCTCTGTTTTCTTTAAAAAAATGTGATGTGTCCACGTTGCGTTTTTGGGGCATTTCCTGTCGCGGGCGCTAGGCCTACCGACACAAGTGAGATATCATTTTTATCGGGAGACTTGGGGGAACGCTGGGTGGAAGGAAATTTGTGGCTCCTCTCTGATTCCAGAACTTTCTGCCACCAAAATGTGAGGAAAATGTGTTTTTTTAGCCAAATAATGAGGTTTGCAAAGGATTCTGGGTAACAGAACCTGGTCAGAGCCCCACAAGTCACCCCATCTTGGATTCCTCTAGGTCTCTAGTTTTCAAAAATGCACCGGTTTTGGTAGGTTTCCCTAGGTGCCGGCTGAGCTAGAGGCCAAAATCTACAGGTAGGCACTTTGCAAAAAAACACCTCTGTTTTCTTTAAAAAAATGTGATGTGTCCACGTTGCGTTTTGGGGCATTTCCTGTCGCGGGGCGCTAGGCCTACCCACACAAGTGACGTATCATTTTTATCGGGAGACTTGGGGGAACGCTGGGTGGAAGGAAATTTGTGGCTCCTCTCTGATTCCAGAACTTTCTGTCACCAAAATGTGAAGAAAATGTGTTTTTTTAGCCAAATTTTCAGGTTTGCAAAGGATTCTGGGTAACAGAACCTGGTCAGAGCCCCACAAGTCACCCCATCTTGGATTCCCCTAGGTCTCTAGTTTAAAAAAAAGGCACAGGTTTGGTAGGTTTCCCTAGGTGCCAGCTGAGCTAGAGGCAAAAATCTACAGGTAGGCATTTTGCCAAAAACACCTCTGTTTTCTTTAAAAAAAATTGATGTGTCCACGTTGCGTTTTGGGGTGTTTCCTGTCGCGGGCGCTAGCCCTACCCACACAAGTGAGGTATCATTTTTATCGGGAGATGTGGGGGGAACGCTGGGTGGAAGGAAATTTGTGGCTCCTCTCTGATTCCAGAACTTTCTGCCACTAAAATGTGAGGAAAAATGTGTTTTTTTTAGCCAAATAATGAGGTTTGCAAAGGATTCTGGGTAACAGAACCTGGTCAAAGCCCCACAAGTCACCCCATCTTGGATTCCCCTAGGTCTCTAGTTTTAAAACATGCACAGGTTTGGTAGGTTTCCCTAGGTGCCGGCTGAGCTAGAGGCCAAAATCTACAGGTAGGCACTTTGCAAAAAACACCTCTGTTTTCTTTAAAAAAATGTGATGTGTCCACGTTGCGTTTTGGGGCATTTCCTGTCGCGGGCGCTAGGCCTACCGACACAAGTGAGATATCATTTTTATCGGGAGACTTGGGGGAACGCTGGGTGGAAGGAAATTTGTGGGCTCCTCTCTGATTCCAGAACTTTCTGCCACCAAAATGTGAGGAAAATGTGTTTTTTTAGCCAAATAATGAGGTATGCAAAGGATTCTGGGTAACAGAACCTGGTCAAAGCCCCACAAGTCACCCCATCTTGGATTTCCCTAGGTCTCTAGTTTTAAAACATGCACAGGTTTGGTAGGTTTCCCTAGGTGCCGGCTGAGCTAGAGGCCAAAAATCTACAGGTAGGCACTTTGCAAAAAACACCTCTGTTTTCTTTCAAAAAAATGTGATGTGTCCACGTTGCGTTTTGGGGCATTTCCTGTCGCGGGCGCTAGGCCTACCCACACAAGTGACGTATCATTTTTATCGGGAGACTTGGGGGAACGCTGGGTGGAAGGAAATTTGTGGCTCCTCTCTGATTCCAGAACTTTCTGTCACCAAAATGTGAAGAAAATGTGTTTTTTTAGCCAAATTTTCAGGTTTGCAAAGGATTCTGGGTAACAGAACCTGGTCAGAGCCCCACAAGTCACCCCATCTTGGATTTCCCTAGGTCTCTAGTTTTAAAAAATGCACAGGTTTGGTAGGTTTCCCTAGGTGCCGGCTGAGCTAGAGGCCAAAATCTACAGGTAGGCACTTTGCAAAAAACACCTCTGTTTTCTTTAAAAAAATGTGATGTGTGCACGTTGCGTTTTGGGGCATTTCCTGTCGCGGGGCGCTAGGCCTACCCACGCAAGTGAGGTATAATTTTTATCAGGAGACTTGGGGGAACGCTGGGTGGAAGGACATTTGAGGCTCCGCCCTGATTCCAGATTTTTCTGTCACCAAAATGTGAGGAAAATGTGTTTTTTAGCCAAATTTTGAGGTTTGCAAAGGATTCTGGGTAACAGAACCTGGTCAGAGCCCCACAAGTCACCCCATCTTGGATTCCCCTAGGTCTCTAGTTTTCAAAAATGCACAGGTTTAGTAGGTTTCCCTAGGTGCCGGCTGAGCTAGAGGCCAAAGTCTACAGGTAGGCACTTTGCAAAAAACACCTCTGTTTTCTTTCAAAAAATGTGATGTGTCCACGTTGCGTTTTGGGGCATTTCCTGTCGCGGGCGCTAGGCCTACCCACACAAGTGACGTATCATTTTTATCGGGAGACTTGGGGGAACGCTGGGTGGAAGGAAATTTGTGGCTCCTCTCTGATTCCAGAACTTTCTGTCACCAAAAATGTGAAGAAAATGTGTTTTTTTAGCCAAATTTTCAGGTTTGCAAAGGATTCTGGGTAACAGAACCTGGTCAGAGCCCCACAAGTCACCCCATCTTGGATTTCCCTAGGTCTCTAGTTTTCAAAAATGCACAGGTTTGGTAGGTTTCCCTAGATGCCGGCTGAGCTAGAGGCCAAAATCTACAGGTAGGCACTTTGCCAAAAACACCTCTGTTTTCTTTAAAAAAATGTGATGTGTCCACATTGTGTTTTGCGGCATTTCCTGTCGCGGGCGCTAGGCCTACCCACACAAGTGAGATATCATTTTTATCGGGAGACTTGGGGGAACGCTGGGTGGAAGGAAATTTGTGGCTCCTCTCTGATTCCAGAACTTTCTGCCACCAAAATGTGAGGAAAATGTGTTTTTTTTAGCCAAATAATGAGGTATGCAAAGGATTCTGGGTAACAGAACCTGGTCAAAGCCCCACAAGTCACCCCATCTTGGATTTCCCTAGGTCTCTAGTTTTAAAACATGCACAGGTTTGGTAGGTTTCCCTAGGTGCCGGCTGAGCTAGAGGCCAAAATCTACAGGTAGGCACTTTGCAAAAAACACCTCTGTTTTCTTTAAAAAAATGTGATGTGTCCACGTTGCGTTTTGGGGCATTTCCTGTCGCGGGCGCTAGGCCTACCGACACAAGTGAGATATCATTTTTATCGGGAGACTTGGGGGAACGCTGGGTGGAAGGAAATTTGTGGCTCCTCTCTGATTCCAGAACTTTCTGCCACCAAAATGTGAGGAAAATGTGTTTTTTTAGCCAAATAATGAGGTATGCAAAGGATTCTGGGTAACAGAACCTGGTCAAAGCCCCACAAGTCACCCCATCTTGGATTTCCCTAGGTCTCTAGTTTTAAAACATGCACAGGTTTGGTAGGTTTCCCTAGGTGCCGGCTGAGCTAGAGGCCAAAATCTACAGGTAGGCACTTTGCAAAAAACACCTCTGTTTTCTTTCAAAAAATGTGATGTGTCCACGTTGCGTTTTGGGGCATTTCCTGTCGCGGGCGCTAGGCCTACCCACACAAGTGACGTATCATTTTTATCGGGAGACTTGGGGGAACGCTGGGTGGAAGGAAATTTGTGGCTCCTCTCTGATTCCAGAACTTTCTGTCACCAAAATGTGAAGAAAATGTGTTTTTTTAGCCAAATTTTCAGGTTTGCAAAGGATTCTGGGTAACAGAACCTGGTCAGAGCCCCACAAGTCACCCCATCTTGGATTTCCCTAGGTCTCTAGTTTTCAAAAATGCACAGGTTTGGTAGGTTTCCCTAGGTGCCGGCTGAGCTAGAGGCCCAAAATCTACAGGTAGGCACTTTGCAAAAAACACCTCTGTTTTCTTTAAAAAAATGTGATGTGTGCACGTTGCGTTTTGGGGCATTTCCTGTCGCGGGCGCTAGGCCTACCCACGCAAGTGAGGTATAATTTTTATCAGGAGACTTGGGGGAACGCTGGGTGGAAGGACATTTGAGGCTCCGCCCTGATTCCAGATTTTTCTGTCACCAAAATGTGAGGAAAATGTGTTTTTTTAGCCAAATTTTGAGGTTTGCAAAGGATTCTGGGTAACAGAACCTGGTCAGAGCCCCACAAGTCACCCCATCTTGGATTCCCCTAGGTCTCTAGTTTTAAAAAATGCACAGGTTTGGTAGGTTTCCCTAGGTGCCGGCTGAGCTAGAGGCCAAAATCTACAGGTAGGCACTTTGCCAAAAACACCTCTGTTTTCTTTAAAAAAATGTGATGTGTCCACATTGTGTTTTGCGGCATTTCCTGTCGCGGGCGCTAGGCCTACCCACACAAGTGAGATATCATTTTTATCGGGAGATTTGGGGGGAACGCTGGGTGGAAGGAAATTTGTGGCTCCTCTCTGATTCCAGAACTTTCTGCCACCAAAATGTGAGGAAAATGTGTTTTTTTTAGCCAAATAATGAGGTATGCAAAGGATTCTGGGTAACAGAACCTGGTCAAAGCACCACAAGTCACCCCATCTTGGATTTCCCTAGGTCTCTAGTTTTAAAACATTCACAGGTTTGGTAGGTTTCCCTAGATGCCGGCTGAGCTAGAGGCCAAAATCTACAGGTAGGCACTTTGCAAAAAACACCTCTGTTTTTCTTTAAAAAAATGTGATGTGTCCACGTTGCGTTTTGGGGCATTTCCTGTCGCGGGCGCTAGGCCTACCCACACAAGTGAGATATCATTTTTATCGGGAGACTTGTGGGAACACTGGGTGGAAGGAAATTTGTGGCTCCTCCCTGATTCCAGAACTTTCTGCCACCAAAATGTGAGGAAAATGTGTTTTTTTTAGCCAAATAATGAGGTTTGCAAAGGATTCTGGGTAACAGAACCTGGTCAGAGCCCCACAAGTCACCCCGTCTTGGATTCCTCTAGGTCTCTAGTTTTCACAAATGCACAGGTTTGGTAGGTTTCCCTAGGTGCCGGCTGAGCTAGAGGCCAAAATCTACAGATAGGCACTTTGCAAAAAACACCTCTGTTTTCTTTCAATAAATGTGATGTGTCCACGTTGCGTTTTGGGGCATTTCCTGTTGCGGGGCGCTAGGCCTACCCACACAAGTGAGGTATCATTTTTATCGGGAGACTTGGGGGAACGCTGCGTGGAAGGAAATTTGTGGCTCCTCTCTGATTCCAGAACTTTCTGTCACCAAAATGTGAAGAAAATGTGTTTTTTTAGCCAAATTTTCAGGTTTGCAAAGGATTCTGGGTAACAGAACCTGGTCAGAGCCCCACAAGTCACCCCATCTTGGATTTCCCTAGGTCTCTAGTTTTCAAAAATGCACAGGTTTGGTAGGTTTCCCTAGGTGCCGGCTGAGCTAGAGGCCAAAATCTACAGGTAGGCACTTTGCCAAAAACACCTCTGTTTTCTTTCAAAAAATGTGATTTGTCCACGTTGTGTTTTGCGGCATTTCCTGTCGCGGGCGCTAGGCCTACCCACACAAGTGAGGTATCATTTTTATCGGGAGACTTGTGGGAACGCTGGGTGGAAGGAAATTTGTGGCTCCTCTCTGATTCCAGAACTTTTCTGCCACCAAAATGTGAGGAAAATGTGTTTTTTTAGCCAAATAATGAGGTATGCAAAGGATTCTGGGTAACAGAACCTGGTCAAAGCCCCACAAGTCACCCCATCTTGGATTTCCCTAGGTCTCTAGTTTTAAAACATGCACAGGTTTGGTAGGTTTCCCTAGGTGCCGGCTGAGCTAGAGGCCAAAATCTACAGGTAGGCACTTTGCAATAAACACCTCTGTTTTCTTTAAAAAAATGTGATGTGTCCACGTTGCGTTTTGGGGCATTTCCTGTCGCGGGCGCTAGGCCTACCCACACAAGTGAGGTATAATTTTTATCAGGAGACTTGGGGGAACGCTGGGTGGAAGGACATTTGAGGCTCCGCTTTGATTCCAGAACTTTCGCTCACCAAAATGTGAGGAAAATGTGTTTTTTTAGCCAAATTTTGAGATTTGCAGAGGATTCTGGGTAACAGAACCTGGTCAGAGCCCCACAAGTCACCCCATCTTGGATTCCTCTAGGTCTCTAGTTTTCAAAAATGCACAAGTTTGGTAGGTTTCCCTAGGTGCCAGCTGAGCTAGAGGCCAAAATCTACAGGTAGGCACTTTGCAAAAAAACACCTCTGTTTTCTTTAAAAAAATGTGATGTGTCCACGTTGCGTTTTGGGGCATTTCCTGTCACGGGCGCTAGGCCTACCCACACAGGTGAGGTATCATTTTTATCGGGAGACGTGGGGGAACGCTGGGAGGAAGGAAATTTGTGGCTCCTCTCTGACTCCAGAACTTTCTGTCACCAAAATGTGAGGAAAATGTGTTTTTTTTAGCCAAATAATGAGGTTTGCAAAGGATTATGGGTAACAGAACCTGGTCAAAGCCCCACAAGTCACCCCATCTTGGATTCCCCTAGGTCTCTAGTTTAAAAAAAAGGCACAGGTTTGGTAGGTTTCCCTAGGTGCCAGCTGAGCTAGAGGCAAAAATCTACAGGTAGGCATTTTGCCAAAAACACCTCTGTTTTCTTTAAAAAAAATTGATGTGTCCACGTTGCGTTTTGGGGTGTTTCCTGTCGCGGGCGCTAGCCCTACCCACACAAGTGAGGTATCATTTTTATCGGGAGATGTGGGGGAACGCTGGGTGGAAGGAAATTTGTGGCTCCTCTCTGATTCCAGAACTTTCTGCCACTAAAATGTGAGGAAAATGTGTTTTTTTAGCCAAATAATGAGGTTTGCAAAGGATTCTGGGTAACAGAACCTGGTCAAAGCCCCACAAGTCACCCCATCTTGGATTCCCCTAGGTCTCTAGTTTTAAAACATGCACAGGTTTGGTAGGTTTCCCTAGGTGCCGGCTGAGCTAGAGGCCAAAATCTACAGGTAGGCACTTTGCAAAAAACACCTCTGTTTTCTTTAAAAAAATGTGATGTGTCCACGTTGCGTTTTGGGGCATTTCCTGTCGCGGGCGCTAGGCCTACCGACACAAGTGAGATATCATTTTTATCGGGAGACTTGGGGGAACGCTGGGTGGAAGGAAATTTGTGGCTCCTCTCTGATTCCAGAACTTTTCTGCCACCAAAATGTGAGGAAAATGTGTTTTTTTAGCCAAATAATGAGGTTTGCAAAGGATTCTGGGTAACAGAACCTGGTCAGAGCCCCACAAGTCACCCCATCTTGGATTCCTCTAGGTCTCTAGTTTTCAAAAATGCACCGGTTTGGTAGGTTTCCCTAGGTGCCGGCTGAGCTAGAGGCCAAAATCTACAGGTAGGCACTTTGCAAAAAACACCTCTGTTTTCTTTAAAAAAAATGTGATGTGTCCACGTTGCGTTTTGGGGCATTTCCTGTCGCGGGCGCTAGGCCTACCCACACAAGTGACGTATCATTTTTATCGGGAGACTTGGGGGAACGCTGGGTGGAAGGAAATTTGTGGCTCCTCTCTGATTCCAGAACTTTCTGTCACCAAAATGTGAAGAAAATGTGTTTTTTTTAGCCAAATTTTCAGGTTTGCAAAGGATTCTGGGTAACAGAACCTGGTCAGAGCCCCACAAGTCACCCCATCTTGGATTCCCCTAGGTCTCTAGTTTAAAAAAAAGGCACAGGTTTGGTAGGTTTCCCTAGGTGCCAGCTGAGCTAGAGGCAAAAATCTACAGGTAGGCATTTTGCCAAAAACACCTCTGTTTTCTTTAAAAAAAAATTGATGTGTCCACGTTGCGTTTTGGGGTGTTTCCTGTCGCGGGCGCTAGCCCTACCCACACAAGTGAGGTATCATTTTTATCGGGAGATGTGGGGGAACGCTGGGTGGAAGGAAATTTGTGGCTCCTCTCTGATTCCAGAACTTTCTGCCACTAAAATGTGAGGAAAATGTGTTTTTTTTAGCCAAATAATGAGGTTTGCAAAGGATTCTGGGTAACAGAACCTGGTCAAAGCCCCACAAGTCACCCCATCTTGGATTCCCCTAGGTCTCTAGTTTTAAAACATGCACAGGTTTGGTAGGTTTCCCTAGGTGCCGGCTGAGCTAGAGGCCAAAATCTACAGGTAGGCACTTTGCAAAAAACACCTCTGTTTTCTTTAAAAAAATGTGATGTGTCCACGTTGCGTTTTGGGGCATTTCCTGTCGCGGGCGCTAGGCCTACCGACACAAGTGAGATATCATTTTTATCGGGAGACTTGGGGGAACGCTGGGTGGAAGGAAATTTGTGGCTCCTCTCTGATTCCAGAACTTTCTGCCACCAAAATGTGAGGAAAATGTGTTTTTTTTAGCCAAATAATGAGGTATGCAAAGGATTCTGGGTAACAGAACCTGGTCAAAGCCCCACAAGTCACCCCATCTTGGATTTCCCTAGGTCTCTAGTTTTAAAACATGCACAGGTTTGGTAGGTTTCCCTAGGTGCCGGCTGAGCTAGAGGCCAAAATCTACAGGTAGGCACTTTGCAAAAAACACCTCTGTTTTCTTCAAAAAATGTGATGTGTCCACGTTGCGTTTTGGGGCATTTCCTGTCGCGGGCGCTAGGCCTACCCACACAAGTGACGTATCATTTTTATCGGGAGACTTGGGGGAACGCTGGGTGGAAGGAAATTTGTGGCTCCTCTCTGATTCCAGAACTTTCTGTCACCAAAATGTGAAGAAAATGTGTTTTTTTTAGCCAAATTTTCAGGTTTGCAAAGGATTCTGGGTAACAGAACCTGGTCAGAGCCCCACAAGTCACCCCATCTTGGATTTCCCTAGGTCTCTAGTTTTCAAAAATGCACAGGTTTGGTAGGTTTCCCTAGGTGCCGGCTGAGCTAGAGGCCAAAATCTACAGGTAGGCACTTTGCAAAAAACACCTCTGTTTTCTTTAAAAAAATGTGATGTGTGCACGTTGCGTTTTGGGGCATTTCCTGTCGCGGGCGCTAGGCCTACCCACGCAAGTGAGGTATAATTTTTATCAGGAGACTTGGGGGAACGCTGGGTGGAAGGACATTTGAGGCTCCGCCCTGATTCCAGATTTTTCTGTCACCAAAATGTGAGGAAAATGTGTTTTTTAGCCAAATTTTGAGGTTTGCAAAGGATTCTGGGTAACAGAACCTGGTCAGAGCCCCACAAGTCACCCCATCTTGGATTCCCCTAGGTCTCTAGTTTTCAAAAATGCACAGGTTTAGTAGGTTTCCCTAGGTGCCGGCTGAGCTAGAGGCCAAAGTCTACAGGTAGGCACTTTGCAAAAAACACCTCTGTTTTCTTTCAAAAAATGTGATGTGTCCACGTTGCGTTTTGGGGCATTTCCTGTCGCGGGCGCTAGGCCTACCCACACAAGTGACGTATCATTTTTATCGGGAGACTTGGGGGAACGCTGGGTGGAAGGAAATTTGTGGCTCCTCTCTGATTCCAGAACTTTCTGTCACCAAAATGTGAAGAAAATGTGTTTTTTTAGCCAAATTTTCAGGTTTGCAAAGGATTCTGGGTAACAGAACCTGGTCAGAGCCCCACAAGTCACCCCATCTTGGATTTCCCTAGGTCTCTAGTTTTCAAAAATGCACAGGTTTGGTAGGTTTCCCTAGATGCCGGCTGAGCTAGAGGCCAAAATCTACAGGTAGGCACTTTGCCAAAAACACCTCTGTTTTCTTTAAAAAAATGTGATGTGTCCACATTGTGTTTTGCGGCATTTCCTGTCGCGGGCGCTAGGCCTACCCACACAAGTGAGATATCATTTTTATCGGGAGACTTGGGGGAACGCTGGGTGGAAGGAAATTTGTGGCTCCTCTCTGATTCCAGAACTTTCTGCCACCAAAATGTGAGGAAAATGTGTTTTTTTTAGCCAAATAATGAGGTATGCAAAGGATTCTGGGTAACAGAACCTGGTCAAAGCCCCACAAGTCACCCCATCTTGGATTTCCCTAGGTCTCTAGTTTTAAAACATGCACAGGTTTGGTAGGTTTCCCTAGGTGCCGGCTGAGCTAGAGGCCAAAATCTACAGGTAGGCACTTTGCAAAAAACACCTCTGTTTTCTTTAAAAAAATGTGATGTGTCCACGTTGCGTTTTGGGGCATTTCCTGTCGCGGGCGCTAGGCCTACCGACACAAGTGAGATATCATTTTTATCGGGAGACTTGGGGGAACGCTGGGTGGAAGGAAATTTGTGGCTCCTCTCTGATTCCAGAACTTTCTGCCACCAAAATGTGAGGAAAATGTGTTTTTTTAGCCAAATAATGAGGTATGCAAAGGATTCTGGGTAACAGAACCTGGTCAAAGCCCCACAAGTCACCCCATCTTGGATTTCCCTAGGTCTCTAGTTTTAAAACATGCACAGGTTTGGTAGGTTTCCCTAGGTGCCGGCTGAGCTAGAGGCCAAAATCTACAGGTAGGCACTTTGCAAAAAACACCTCTGTTTTCTTTCAAAAAATGTGATGTGTCCACGTTGCGTTTTGGGGCATTTCCTGTCGCGGGCGCTAGGCCTACCCACACAAGTGACGTATCATTTTTATCGGGAGACTTGGGGGAACGCTGGGTGGAAGGAAATTTGTGGCTCCTCTCTGATTCCAGAACTTTCTGTCACCAAAATGTGAAGAAAATGTGTTTTTTTAGCCAAATTTTCAGGTTTGCAAAGGATTCTGGGTAACAGAACCTGGTCAGAGCCCCACAAGTCACCCCATCTTGGATTTCCCTAGGTCTCTAGTTTTCAAAAATGCACAGGTTTGGTAGGTTTCCCTAGGTGCCGGCTGAGCTAGAGGCCAAAATCTACAGGTAGGCACTTTGCAAAAAACACCTCTGTTTTCTTTAAAAAAATGTGATGTGTGCACGTTGCGTTTTGGGGCATTTCCTGTCGCGGGCGCTAGGCCTACCCACGCAAGTGAGGTATAATTTTTATCAGGAGACTTGGGGGAACGCTGGGTGGAAGGACATTTGAGGCTCCGCCCTGATTCCAGATTTTTCTGTCACCAAAATGTGAGGAAAATGTGTTTTTTAGCCAAATTTTGAGGTTTGCAAAGGATTCTGGGTAACAGAACCTGGTCAGAGCCCCACAAGTCACCCCATCTTGGATTCCCCTAGGTCTCTAGTTTTCAAAAATGCACAGGTTTGGTAGGTTTCCCTAGGTGCCGGCTGAGCTAGAGGCCAAAATCTACAGGTAGGCACTTTGCCAAAAACACCTCTGTTTTCTTTAAAAAAATGTGATGTGTCCACATTGTGTTTTGCGGCATTTCCTGTCGCGGGCGCTAGGCCTACCCACACAAGTGAGATATCATTTTTATCGGGAGATTTGGGGGAACGCTGGGTGGAAGGAAATTTGTGGCTCCTCTCTGATTCCAGAACTTTCTGCCACCAAAATGTGAGGAAAATGTGTTTTTTTAGCCAAATAATGAGGTATGCAAAGGATTCTGGGTAACAGAACCTGGTCAAAGCACCACAAGTCACCCCATCTTGGATTTCCCTAGGTCTCTAGTTTTAAAACATTCACAGGTTTGGTAGGTTTCCCTAGATGCCGGCTGAGCTAGAGGCCAAAATCTACAGGTAGGCACTTTGCAAAAAACACCTCTGTTTTCTTTAAAAAAATGTGATGTGTCCACGTTGCGTTTTGGGGCATTTCCTGTCGCGGGCGCTAGGCCTACCCACACAAGTGAGATATCATTTTTATCGGGAGACTTGTGGGAACACTGGGTGGAAGGAAATTTGTGGCTCCTCCCTGATTCCAGAACTTTCTGCCACCAAAATGTGAGGAAAATGTGTTTTTTTAGCCAAATAATGAGGTTTGCAAAGGATTCTGGGTAACAGAACCTGGTCAGAGCCCCACAAGTCACCCCGTCTTGGATTCCTCTAGGTCTCTAGTTTTCACAAATGCACAGGTTTGGTAGGTTTCCCTAGGTGCCGGCTGAGCTAGAGGCCAAAATCTACAGATAGGCACTTTGCAAAAAACACCTCTGTTTTCTTTCAATAAATGTGATGTGTCCACGTTGCGTTTTGGGGCATTTCCTGTTGCGGGCGCTAGGCCTACCCACACAAGTGAGGTATCATTTTTATCGGGAGACTTGGGGGAACGCTGCGTGGAAGGAAATTTGTGGCTCCTCTCTGATTCCAGAACTTTCTGTCACCAAAATGTGAAGAAAATGTGTTTTTTTAGCCAAATTTTCAGGTTTGCAAAGGATTCTGGGTAACAGAACCTGGTCAGAGCCCCACAAGTCACCCCATCTTGGATTTCCCTAGGTCTCTAGTTTTCAAAAATGCACAGGTTTGGTAGGTTTCCCTAGGTGCCGGCTGAGCTAGAGGCCAAAATCTACAGGTAGGCACTTTGCCAAAAACACCTCTGTTTTCTTTCAAAAAATGTGATTTGTCCACGTTGTGTTTTGCGGCATTTCCTGTCGCGGGCGCTAGGCCTACCCACACAAGTGAGGTATCATTTTTATCGGGAGACTTGTGGGAACGCTGGGTGGAAGGAAATTTGTGGCTCCTCTCTGATTCCAGTACTTTCTGCCACCAAAATGTGAGGAAAATGTGTTTTTTTAGCCAAATAATGAGGTATGCAAAGGATTCTGGGTAACAGAACCTGGTCAAAGCCCCACAAGTCACCCCATCTTGGATTTCCCTAGGTCTCTAGTTTTAAAACATGCACAGGTTTGGTAGGTTTCCCTAGGTGCCGGCTGAGCTAGAGGCCAAAATCTACAGGTAGGCACTTTGCAATAAACACCTCTGTTTTCTTTAAAAAAATGTGATGTGTCCACGTTGCGTTTTGGGGCATTTCCTGTCGCGGGCGCTAGGCCTACCCACACAAGTGAGGTATAATTTTTATCAGGAGACTTGGGGGAACGCTGGGTGGAAGGACATTTGAGGCTCCGCTTTGATTCCAGAACTTTCGCTCACCAAAATGTGAGGAAAATGTGTTTTTTTAGCCAAATTTTGAGATTTGCAGAGGATTCTGGGTAACAGAACCTGGTCAGAGCCCCACAAGTCACCCCATCTTGGATTCCTCTAGGTCTCTAGTTTTCAAAAATGCACAAGTTTGGTAGGTTTCCCTAGGTGCCAGCTGAGCTAGAGGCCAAAATCTACAGGTAGGCACTTTGCAAAAAACACCTCTGTTTTCTTTAAAAAAATGTGATGTGTCCACGTTGCGTTTTGGGGCATTTCCTGTCACGGGCGCTAGGCCTACCCACACAGGTGAGGTATCATTTTTATCGGGAGACGTGGGGGAACGCTGGGAGGAAGGAAATTTGTGGCTCCTCTCTGACTCCAGAACTTTCTGTCACCAAAATGTGAGGAAAATGTGTTTTTTTAGCCAAATAATGAGGTTTGCAAAGGATTATGGGTAACAGAACCTGGTCAAAGCCCCACAAGTCACCCCATCTTGGATTCCCCTAGGTCTCTAGTTTAAAAAAAAGGCACAGGTTTGGTAGGTTTCCCTAGGTGCCAGCTGAGCTAGAGGCAAAAATCTACAGGTAGGCATTTTGCCAAAAACACCTCTGTTTTCTTTAAAAAAAATTGATGTGTCCACGTTGCGTTTTGGGGTGTTTCCTGTCGCGGGCGCTAGCCCTACCCACACAAGTGAGGTATCATTTTTATCGGGAGATGTGGGGGAACGCTGGGTGGAAGGAAATTTGTGGCTCCTCTCTGATTCCAGAACTTTCTGCCACTAAAATGTGAGGAAAATGTGTTTTTTTAGCCAAATAATGAGGTTTGCAAAGGATTCTGGGTAACAGAACCTGGTCAAAGCCCCACAAGTCACCCCATCTTGGATTCCCCTAGGTCTCTAGTTTTAAAACATGCACAGGTTTGGTAGGTTTCCCTAGGTGCCGGCTGAGCTAGAGGCCAAAATCTACAGGTAGGCACTTTGCAAAAAACAACTCTGTTTTCTTTAAAAAAATGTGATGTGTCCACGTTGCGTTTTGGGGCATTTCCTGTCGCGGGCGCTAGGCCTACCGACACAAGTGAGATATCATTTTTATCGGGAGACTTGGGGGAACGCTGGGTGGAAGGAAATTTGTGGCTCCTCTCTGATTCCAGAACTTTCTGCCACCAAAATGTGAGGAAAATGTGTTTTTTTAGCCAAATAATGAGGTTTGCAAAGGATTCTGGGTAACAGAACCTGGTCAGAGCCCCACAAGTCACCCCATCTTGGATTCCTCTAGGTCTCTAGTTTTCAAAAATGCACCGGTTTGGTAGGTTTCCCTAGGTGCCGGCTGAGCTAGAGGCCAAAATCTACAGGTAGGCACTTTGCAAAAAACACCTCTGTTTTCTTTAAAAAAATGTGATGTGTCCACGTTGCGTTTTGGGGCATTTCCTGTCGCGGGCGCTAGGCCTACCCACACAAGTGACGTATCATTTTTATCGGGAGACTTGGGGGAACGCTGGGTGGAAGGAAATTTGTGGCTCCTCTCTGATTCCAGAACTTTCTGTCACCAAAATGTGAAGAAAATGTGTTTTTTTAGCCAAATTTTCAGGTTTGCAAAGGATTCTGGGTAACAGAACCTGGTCAGAGCCCCACAAGTCACCCCATCTTGGATTCCCCTAGGTCTCTAGTTTAAAAAAAAGGCACAGGTTTGGTAGGTTTCCCTAGGTGCCAGCTGAGCTAGAGGCAAAAATCTACAGGTAGGCATTTTGCCAAAAACACCTCTGTTTTCTTTAAAAAAAATTGATGTGTCCACGTTGCGTTTTGGGGTGTTTCCTGTCGCGGGCGCTAGCCCTACCCACACAAGTGAGGTATCATTTTTATCGGGAGATGTGGGGGAACGCTGGGTGGAAGGAAATTTGTGGCTCCTCTCTGATTCCAGAACTTTCTGCCACTAAAATGTGAGGAAAATGTGTTTTTTTAGCCAAATAATGAGGTTTGCAAAGGATTCTGGGTAACAGAACCTGGTCAAAGCCCCACAAGTCACCCCATCTTGGATTCCCCTAGGTCTCTAGTTTTAAAACATGCACAGGTTTGGTAGGTTTCCCTAGGTGCCGGCTGAGCTAGAGGCCAAAATCTACAGGTAGGCACTTTGCCAAAAACACCTCTGTTTTCTTTCAAAAAATGTGATTTGTCCACGTTGTGTTTTGCGGCATTTCCTGTCGCGGGCGCTAGGCCTACCCACACAAGTGAGGTATCATTTTTATCGGGAGACTTGTGGGAACGCTGGGTGGAAGGAAATTTGTGGCTCCTCTCTGATTCCAGAACTTTCTGCCACCAAAATGTGAGGAAAATGTGTTTTTTTAGCCAAATAATGAGGTATGCAAAGGATTCTGGGTAACAGAACCTGGTCAAAGCCCCACAAGTCACCCCATCTTGGATTTCCCTAGGTCTCTAGTTTTAAAACATGCACAGGTTTGGTAGGTTTCCCTAGGTGCCGGCTGAGCTAGAGGCCAAAATCTACAGGTAGGCACTTTGCAATAAACACCTCTGTTTTCTTTAAAAAAATGTGATGTGTCCACGTTGCGTTTTGGGGCATTTCCTGTCGCGGGCGCTAGGCCTACCCACACAAGTGAGGTATAATTTTTATCAGGAGACTTGGGGGAACGCTGGGTGGAAGGACATTTGAGGCTCCGCTTTGATTCCAGAACTTTCGCTCACCAAAATGTGAGGAAAATGTGTTTTTTTAGCCAAATTTTGAGATTTGCAGAGGATTCTGGGTAACAGAACCTGGTCAGAGCCCCACAAGTCACCCCATCTTGGATTCCTCTAGGTCTCTAGTTTTCAAAAATGCACAAGTTTGGTAGGTTTCCCTAGGTGCCAGCTGAGCTAGAGGCCAAAATCTACAGGTAGGCACTTTGCAAAAAACACCTCTGTTTTCTTTAAAAAAATGTGATGTGTCCACGTTGCGTTTTGGGGCATTTCCTGTCACGGGCGCTAGGCCTACCCACACAGGTGAGGTATCATTTTTATCGGGAGACCTGGGGGAACGCTGGGAGGAAGGAAATTTGTGGCTCCTCTCTGACTCCAGAACTTTCTGTCACCAAAATGTGAGGAAAATGTGTTTTTTTAGCCAAATAATGAGGTTTGCAAAGGATTATGGGTAACAGAACCTGGTCAAAGCCCCACAAGTCACCCCATCTTGGATTCCCCTAGGTCTCTAGTTTAAAAAAAAGGCACAGGTTTGGTAGGTTTCCCTAGGTGCCAGCTGAGCTAGAGGCAAAAATCTACAGGTAGGCATTTTGCCAAAAACACCTCTGTTTTCTTTAAAAAAAATTGATGTGTCCACGTTGCGTTTTGGGGTGTTTCCTGTCGCGGGCGCTAGCCCTACCCACACAAGTGAGGTATCATTTTTATCGGGAGATGTGGGGGAACGCTGGGTGGAAGGAAATTTGTGGCTCCTCTCTGATTCCAGAACTTTCTGCCACTAAAATGTGAGGAAAATGTGTTTTTTTAGCCAAATAATGAGGTTTGCAAAGGATTCTGGGTAACAGAACCTGGTCAAAGCCCCACAAGTCACCCCATCTTGGATTCCCCTAGGTCTCTAGTTTTAAAACATGCACAGGTTTGGTAGGTTTCCCTAGGTGCCGGCTGAGCTAGAGGCCAAAATCTACAGGTAGGCACTTTGCAAAAAACACCTCTGTTTTCTTTAAAAAAATGTGATGTGTCCACGTTGCGTTTTGGGGCATTTCCTGTCGCGGGCGCTAGGCCTACCGACACAAGTGAGATATCATTTTTATCGGGAGACTTGGGGGAACGCTGGGTGGAAGGAAATTTGTGGCTCCTCTCTGATTCCAGAACTTTCTGCCACCAAAATGTGAGGAAAATGTGTTTTTTTAGCCAAATAATGAGGTTTGCAAAGGATTCTGGGTAACAGAACCTGGTCAGAGCCCCACAAGTCACCCCATCTTGGATTCCTCTAGGTCTCTAGTTTTCAAAAATGCACCGGTTTGGTAGGTTTCCCTAGGTGCCGGCTGAGCTAGAGGCCAAAATCTACAGGTAGGCACTTTGCAAAAAACACCTCTGTTTTCTTTCAAAAAATGTGATGTGTCCACGTTGCGTTTTGGGGCATTTCCTGTCGCGGGCGCTAGGCCTACCCACACAAGTGACGTATCATTTTTATCGGGAGACTTGGGGGAACGCTGGGTGGAAGGAAATTTGTGGCTCCTCTCTGATTCCAGAACTTTCTGCCACCAAAATGTGAGGAAAATGTGTTTTTTTAGCCAAATAATGAGGTATGCAAAGGATTCTGGGTAACAGAACCTGGTCAAAGCCCCACAAGTCACCCCATCTTGGATTTCCCTAGGTCTCTAGTTTTAAAACATGCACAGGTTTGGTAGGTTTCCCTAGGTGCCGGCTGAGCTAGAGGCCAAAATCTACAGGTAGGCACTTTGCAAAAAACACCTCTGTTTTCTTTAAAAAAATGTGATGTGTCCACGTTGCGTTTTGGGGCATTTCCTGTCGCAGGCGCTAGGCCTACCGACACAAGTGAGATATCATTTTTATCGGGAGACTTGGGGGAACGCTGGGTGGAAGGAAATTTGTGGCTCCTCTCTGATTCCAGAACTTTCTGCCACCAAAATGTGAGGAAAATGTGTTTTTTTAGCCAAATAATGAGGTTTGCAAAGGATTCTGGGTAACAGAACCTGGTCAGAGCCCCACAAGTCACCCCATCTTGGATTCCTCTAGGTCTCTAGTTTTCAAAAATGCACCGGTTTGGTAGGTTTCCCTAGGTGCCGGCTGAGCTAGAGGCCAAAATCTACAGGTAGGCACTTTGCAAAAAACACCTCTGGTTTCTTTCAAAAAATGTGATGTGTCCACGTTGCGTTTTGGGGCATTTCCTGTCGCGGGCGCTAGGCCTACCCACACAAGTGACGTATCATTTTTATCGGGAGACTTGGGGGAACGCTGGGTGGAAGGAAATTTGTGGCTCCTCTCTGATTCCAGAACTTTCTGTCACCAAAATGTGAAGAAAATGTGTTTTTTTAGCCAAATTTTCAGGTTTGCAAAGGATTCTGGGTAACAGAACCTGGTCAGAGCCCCACAAGTCACCGCATCTTGGATTTCCCTAGGTCTCTAGTTTTCAAAAATGCACAGGTTTGGTAGGTTTCCCTAGGTGCCGGCTGAGCTAGAGGCCAAAATCTACAGGTAGGCACTTTGCCAAAAACACCTCTGTTTTCTTTAAAAAAATGTGATGTGTCCACATTGTGTTTTGCGGCATTTCCTGTCGCGGGCGCTAGGCCTACCCACACAAGTGAGATATCATTTTTATCGGGAGACTTGGGGGAACGCTGGGTGGAAGGAAATTTGTGGCTCCTCTCTGATTCCAGAACTTTCTGCCACCAAAATGTGAGGAAAATGTGTTTTTTTAGCCAAATAATGAGGTATGCAAAGGATTCTGGGTAACAGAACCTGGTCAAAGCCCCACAAGTCACCCCATCTTGGATTTCCCTAGGTCTCTAGTTTTAAAACATGCACAGGTTTGGTAGGTTTCCCTAGGTGCCGGCTGAGCTAGAGGCCAAAATCTACAGGTAGGCACTTTGCAAAAAAACACCTCTGTTTTCTTTAAAAAAATGTGATGTGTCCACGTTGCGTTTTGGGGCATTTCCTGTCGCAGGCGCTAGGCCTACCGACACAAGTGAGATATCATTTTTATCGGGAGACTTGGGGGAACGCTGGGTGGAAGGAAATTTGTGGCTCCTCTCTGATTCCAGAACTTTCTGCCACCAAAATGTGAGTAAAATGTGTTTTTTTAGCCAAATAATGAGGTTTGCAAAGGATTCTGGGTAACAGAACCTGGTCAGAGCCCCACAAGTCACCCCATCTTGGATTCCTCTAGGTCTCTAGTTTTCAAAAATGCACCGGTTTGGTAGGTTTCCCTAGGTGCCGGCTGAGCTAGAGGCCAAAATCTACAGGTAGGCACTTTGCAAAAAACACCTCTGTTTTCTTTCAAAAAATGTGATGTGTCCACGTTGCGTTTTGGGGCATTTCCTGTCGCGGGCGCTAGGCCTACCCACACAAGTGACGTATCATTTTTATCGGGAGACTTGGGGGAACGCTGGGTGGAAGGAAATTTGTGGCTCCTCTCTGATTCCAGAACTTTCTGTCACCAAAATGTGAAGAAAATGTGTTTTTTTAGCCAAATTTTCAGGTTTGCAAAGGATTCTGGGTAACAGAACCTGGTCAGAGCCCCACAAGTCACCCCATCTTGGATTTCCCTAGGTCTCTAGTTTTCAAAAATGCACAGGTTTGGTAGGTTTCCCTAGGTGCCGGCTGAGCTAGAGGCCAAAATCTACAGGTAGGCACTTTGCCAACAACACCTCTGTTTTCTTTCAAAAAATGTGATGTGTCCACGTTGTGTTTTGCGGCATTTCCTGTCGCGGGCGCTAGGCCTACCCACACAAGTGAGGTATCATTTTTATCGGGAGACTTGTGGGAACGCTGGGTGGAAGGAAATTTGTGGCTCCTCTCTGATTCCAGAACTTTCTGCCACCAAAATGTGAGGAAAATTTGTTTTTTTAGCCAAATAATGAGGTATGCAAAGGATTCTGGGTAACAGAACCTGGTCAAAGCCCCACAAGTCACCCCATCTTGGATTTCCCTAGGTCTCTAGTTTTAAAACATGCACAGGTTTGGTAGGTTTCATAGGTGCCAGCTGAGCTAGAGGCAAAAATCTACAGGTAGGCACTTTGCCAAAAACACCTCTGTTTTCTTTAAAAAAATGTGATGTGTCCACATTGTGTTTTGCGGCATTTCCTGTTGCGGGCGCTAGGCCTACCCACACAAGTGAGATATCATTTTTATCGGGAGACTTGGGGGAACGCTGGGTGGAAGGAAATTTGTGGCTCCTCTCTGATTCCAGAACTTTCTGCCACCAAAATGTGAGGAAAATGTGTTTTTTTAGCCAAATAATGAGGTATGCAAAGGATTCTGGGTAACAGAACCTGGTCAAAGCCCCACAAGTCACCCCATCTTGGATTTCCCTTGGTCTCTAGTTTTAAAACATGCACAGGTTTGGTAGGTTTCCCTAGGTGCCGGCTGAGCTAGAGGCCAAAATCTACAGGTAGGCACTTTGCAAAAAACACCTCTGTTTTCTTTAAAAAAATGTGATGTGTCCACGTTGCGTTTTGGGGCATTTCCTGTCGCGGGCGCTAGGCCTACCCACACAAGTGAGATATCATTTTTATCGGGAGACTTGGGGGAACGCTGGGTGGAAGGAAATTTGTGGCTCCTCTCTGATTCCAGAACTTTCTGCCACCAAAATGTGAGGAAAATGTGTTTTTTTAGCCAAATAATGAGGTTTGCAAAGGATTCTGGGTAACAGAACCTGGTCAGAGCCCCACAAGTCACCCCATCTTGGATTCCTCTAGGTCTCTAGTTTTCAAAAATGCACCGGTTTGGTAGGTTTCCCTAGGTGCCGGCTGAGCTAGAGGCCAAAATCTACAGGTAGGCACTTTGCAAAAAACACCTCTGGTTTCTTTCAAAAAATGTGATGTGTCCACGTTGCGTTTTGGGGCATTTCCTGTCGCGGGCGCTAGGCCTACCCACACAAGTGACGTATCATTTTTATCGGGAGACTTGGGGGAACGCTGGGTGGAAGGAAATTTGTGGCTCCTCTCTGATTCCAGAACTTTCTGTCACCAAAATGTGAAGAAAATGTGTTTTTTTAGCCACATTTTCAGGTTTGCAAAGGATTCTGGGTAACAGAACCTGGTCAGAGCCCCACAAGTCACCCCATCTTGGATTTCCCTAGGTCTCTAGTTTTCAAAAATGCACAGGTTTGGTAGGTTTCCCTAGGTGCCGGCTGAGCTAGAGGCCAAAATCTACAGGTAGGCACTTTGCCAAAAACACCTCTGTTTTCTTTAAAAAAATGTGATGTGTCCACATTGTGTTTTGCGGCATTTCCTGTCGCGGGCGCTAGGCCTACCCACACAAGTGAGATATCATTTTTATCGGGAGAATTGGGGGAACGCTGGGTGGAAGGAAATTTGTGGCTCCTCTCTGATTCCAGAACTTTCTGCCACCAAAATGTGAGGAAAATGTGTTTTTTTAGCCAAATAATGAGGTATGCAAAGGATTCTGGGTAACAGAACCTGGTCAAAGCCCCACAAGTCACCCCATCTTGGATTTCCCTAGGTCTCTAGTTTTAAAACATGCACAGGTTTGGTAGGTTTCCCTAGGTGCCGGCTGAGCTAGAGGCCAAAATCTACAGGTAGGCACTTTGCAAAAAACACCTCTGTTTTCTTTAAAAAAATGTGATGTGTCCACGTTGCGTTTTGGGGCATTTCCTGTCGCGGGCGCTAGGCCTACCGACACAAGTGAGATATCATTTTTATCGGGAGACTTGGGGGAACGCTGGGTGGAAGGAAATTTGTGGCTCCTCTCTGATTCCAGAACTTTCTGCCACCAAAATGTTAGGAAAATGTGTTTTTTTAGCCAAATAATAAGGTTTGCAAAGGATTCTGGGTAACAGAACCTGGTCAGAGCCCCACAAGTCACCCCATCTTGGATTCCTCTAGGTCTCTAGTTTTCAAAAATGCACCGGTTTGGTAGGTTTTCCTAGGTGCCGGCTGAGCTAGAGGCCAAAATCTACAGGTAGGCACTTTGCAATAAACACCTCTGTTTTCTTTCAAAAAATGTGATGTGTCCACGTTGCGTTTTGGGGCATTTCCTGTCGCGGGCGCTAGGCCTACCCACACAAGTGACGTATCATTTTTATCGGGAGACTTGGGGGAACGCTGGGTGGAAGGAAATTTGTGGCTCCTCTCTGATTCCAGAACTTTCTGTCACCAAAATGTGAAGAAAATGTGTTTTTTTAGCCACATTTTCAGGTTTGCAAAGGATTCTGGGTAACAGAACCTGGTCAGAGCCCCACAAGTCACCCCATCTTGGATTTCCCTAGGTCTCTAGTTTTCAAAAATGCACAGGTTTGGTAGGTTTCCCTAGGTGCCGGCTGAGCTAGAGGCCAAAATCTACAGGTAGGCACTTTGCCAAAAACACCTCTGTTTTCTTTAAAAAAATGTGATGTGTCCACATTGTGTTTTGCGGCATTTCCTGTCGCGGGCGCTAGGCCTACCCACACAAGTGAGATATCATTTTTATCGGGAGACTTGGGGGAACGCTGGGTGGAAGGAAATTTGTGGCTCCTCTCTGATTCCAGAACTTTCTGCCACCAAAATGTGAGGAAAATGTGTTTTTTTAGCCAAATAATGAGGTATGCAAAGGATTCTGGGTAACAGAACCTGGTCAAAGCCCCACAAGTCACCCCATCTTGGATTTCCCTAGGTCTCTAGTTTTAAAACATGCACAGGTTTGGTAGGTTTCCCTAGGTGCCGGCTGAGCTAGAGGCCAAAATCTACAGGTAGGCACTTTGCAAAAAACACCTCTGTTTTCTTTAAAAAAATGTGATGTGTCCACGTTGCGTTTTGGGGCATTTCCTGTCGCGGGCGCTAGGCCTACCGACACAAGTGAGATATCATTTTTATCGGGAGACTTGGGGGAACGCTGGGTGGAAGGAAATTTGTGGCTCCTCTCTGATTCCAGAACTTTCTGCCACCAAAATGTTAGGAAAATGTGTTTTTTTAGCCAAATAATAAGGTTTGCAAAGGATTCTGGGTAACAGAACCTGGTCAGAGCCCCACAAGTCACCCCATCTTGGATTCCTCTAGGTCTCTAGTTTTCAAAAATGCACCGGTTTGGTAGGTTTCCCTAGGGGCCGGCTGAGCTAGAGGCCAAAATCTACAGGTAGGCACTTTGCAAAAAACACCTCTGTTTTCTTTCAAAAAATGTGATGTGTCCACGTTGCGTTTTGGGGCATTTCCTGTCGCGGGCGCTAGGCCTACCCACACAAGTGACGTATCATTTTTATCGGGAGACTTGGGGGAACGCTGGGTGGAAGGAAATTTGTGGCTCCTCTCTGATTCCAGAACTTTCTGTCACCAAAATGTGAAGAAAATGTGTTTTTTTAGCCAAATTTTCAGGTTTGCAAAGGATTCTGGGTAACAGAACCTGATCAGAGCCCCACAAGTCACCCCATCTTGGATTTCCCTAGGTCTCTAGTTTTCAAAAATGCACAGGTTTGGTAGGTTTCCCTAGGTGCCGGCTGAGCTAGAGGCCAAAATCTACAGGTAGGCACTTTGCCAAAAACACCTCTGTTTTCTTTAAAAAAATGTGATGTGTCCACATTGTGTTTTGCGGCATTTCCTGTCGCGGGCGCTAGGCCTACCCACACAAGTGAGATATCATTTTTATCGGGAGACTTGGGGGAACGCTGGGTGGAAGGAAATTTGTGGCTCCTCTCTGATTCCAGAACTTTCTGCCACCAAAATGTGAGGAAAATGTGTTTTTTTAGCCAAATAATGAGGTATGCAAAGGATTCTGGGTAACAGAACCTGGTCAAAGCCCCACAAGTCACCCCATCTTGGATTTCCCTAGGTCTCTAGTTTTAAAACATGCACAGGTTTGGTAGGTTTCCCTAGGTGCCGGCTGAGCTAGAGGCCAAAATCTACAGGTAGGCACTTTGCAAAAAACACCTCTGTTTTCTTTAAAAAAATGTGATGTGTCCACGTTGCGTTTTGGGGCATTTCCTGTCGCAGGCGCTAGGCCTACCGACACAAGTGAGATATCATTTTTATCGGGACACTTGGGGGAACGCTGGGTGGAAGGAAATTTGTGGCTCCTCTCTGATTCCAGAACTTTCTGCCACCAAAATGTGAGGAAAATGTGTTTTTTTAGCCAAATAATGAGGTTTGCAAAGGATTCTGGGTAACAGAACCTGGTCAGAGCCCCACAAGTCACCCCATCTTGGATTCCTCTAGGTCTCTAGTTTTCAAAAATGCACCGGTTTGGTAGGTTTCCCTAGGTGCCGGCTGAGCTAGAGGCCAAAATCTACAGGTAGGCACTTTGCAAAAAACACCTCTGTTTTCTTTCAAAAAATGTGATGTGTCCACGTTGCGTTTTGGGGCACTTCCTGTCGCGGGCGCTAGGCCTACCCACACAAGTGACGTATCATTTTTATCGGGAGACTTGGGGGAACGCTGGGTGGAAGGAAATTTGTGGCTCCTCTCTGATTCCAGAACTTTCTGTCACCAAAATGTGAAGAAAATGTGTTTTTTAGCCAAATTTTCAGGTTTGCAAAGGATTCTGGGTAACAGAACCTGGTCAGAGCCCCACAAGTCACCCCATCTTGGATTTCCCTAGGTCTCTAGTTTTCAAAAATGCACAGGTTTGATAGGTTTCCCTAGGTGCCGGCTGAGCTAGAGGCCAAAATCTACAGGTAGGCACTTTGCCAAAAACACCTCTGTTTTCTTTCAAAAAATGTGATGTGTCCACGTTGTGTTTTGCGGCATTTCCTGTCGCGGGCGCTAGGCCTACCCACACAAGTGAGGTATCATTTTTATCGGGAGACTTGTGGGAACGCTGGGTGGAAGGAAATTTGTGGCTCCTCTCTGATTCCAGAACTTTCTGCCACCAAAATGTGAGGAAAATGTGTTTTTTTAGCCAAATAATGAGGTATGCAAAGGATTCTGGGTAACAGAACCTGGTCAAAGCCCCACAAGTCACCCCATCTTGGATTTCCCTAGGTCTCTAGTTTTAAAACATGCACAGGTTTGGTAGGTTTCATAGGTGCCAGCTGAGCTAGAGGCAAAAATCTACAGGTAGGCACTTTGCCAAAAACACCTCTGTTTTCTTTAAAAAAATGTGATGTGTCCAGGTTGCGTTTTGGGGCATTTCTTGTCGCGGGCGCTAGCCCTACCCATACAAGTGAGGTATCATTTTTATCGGGAGGCTTGGGGGAACGCTGGGTGGAAGGAAATTTGTGGCTCCTCTCTGCTTCCAGAACTTTCTGTCACCAAAATGTGAGGAAAATGTGTTTTTTAGCCAAATTTTGAGGTTTGCAAAGGATTCTGGCTAACAGAACCTGGTCAGAGCCCCACAAGTCACCCCATCTTGGATTCCCCTAGGTCTCTAGTTTTCAAAAATGCACAGGTTTGGTAGGTTTCCCTAGGTGCCGGCTGAGCTAGAGGCCTAAATCTACAGGTAGGCACTTTGCCAAAAACACCTCTGTTTTCTTTCAAAAAATGTGATGTGTCCACGTTGTGTTTTGCGGCATTTCCTGTTGCGGGCGCTAGGCCTACCCACACAAGTGAGGTATCATTTTTATCGGGAGACTTGGGGGAATGCTGGGTGGAAGGAAATTTGTGGCTCCTCTCTGATTCCAGAACTTTCTGCCACCAAACTGCGAGGAAAATGTGTTTTTTTAGCCAAATAATGAGGTTTGCAAAGGATTCTGGGTAACAGAACCTGGTCAGAGCCCCACAAGTCACCCCATCTTGAATTCCTCTAGGTCTCTAGTTTTCAAAAATGCACAGGTTTGGTAGGTTTCCCTAGGTGCCGGCTGAGCTAGAGGCCAAAATCTACAGGTAGGCACTTTGCAATAAACACCTCTGTTTTCTTTAAAAAAATGTGATGTGTCCACGTTGCGTTTTGGGGCATTTCCTGTCGCGGGCGCTAGGCCTACCCACACAAGTGAGGTATAATTTTTATCAGGAGACTTGGGGGAACGCTGGGTGGAAGGACATTTGAGGCTCCGCTTTGATTCCAGAACTTTCGCTCACCAAAATGTGAGGAAAATGTGTTTTTTTAGCCAAATTTTGAGGTTTGCAGAGGATTCTGGGTAACAGAACCTGGTCAGAGCCCCACAAGTCACCCCATCTTGGATTCCTCTAGGTCTCTAGTTTTCAAAAATGCACAAGTTTGGTAGGTTTCCCTAGGTGCCAGCTGAGCTAGAGGCCAAAATCTACAGGTAGGCACTTTGCAAAAAACACCTCTGTTTTCTTTAAAAAAATGTGATGTGTCCACGTTGCGTTTTGGGGCATTTCCTGTCACGGGCGCTAGGCCTACCCACACAGGTGAGGTATCATTTTTATCGGGAGACGTGGGGGAACGCTGGGAGGAAGGAAATTTGTGGCTCCTCTCTGACTCCAGAACTTTCTGTCACCAAAATGTGAGGAAAATGTGTTTTTTTAGCCAAATAATGAGGTTTGCAAAGGATTCTGGGTAACAGAACCTGGTCAAAGCCCCACAAGTCACCCCATCTTGGATTCCCCTAGGTCTCTAGTTTTAAAAAATGCACAGGTTTGGTAGGTTTCCCTAGGTGCCAGCTGAGCTAGAGGCAAAAATCTACAGGTAGGCACTTTGCCAAAAACACCTCTGTTTTCTTTAAAAAAAATTGATGTGTCCACGTTGCGTTTTGGGGTGTTTCCTGTCGCGGGCGCTAGCCCTACCCACACAAGTGAGGTATCATTTTTATCGGGAGACGTGGGGGAACGCTGGGTGGAAGGAAATTTGTGGCTCCTCTCTGATTCCAGAACTTTCTGCCACTAAATTGTGAGGAAAATGTGTTTTTTTAGCCAAATAATGAGGTTTGCAAAGGATTCTTGGTAACAGAACCTGGTCAAAGCCCCACAAGTCACCCCATCTTGGATTCCCCTAGGTCTCTAGTTTTAAAACATGCACAGGTTTGGTAGGTTTAACTAGGTGCCAGCTGAGCTAGAGGCAAAAATCTACAGGTAGGCACTTTGCCAAAAACACCTCTGTTTTCTTTAAAAAAATGTGATGTGTCCACGTTGCGTTTTGGGGCATTTCTTGTCGCGGGCGCTAGCCCTACCCACACAAGTGAGGTATCATTTTTATCGAGAGACTTGGGGGAACGCTGGGTGGAAGGAGATTTGTGGTTCCTCTCTGATTCCAGAACTTTCTGCCACCAAAATGTGAGGAAAATGTGTTTTTTTAGCCAAATAATGAGGTTTGCAAAGGATTCTGGGTAACAGAACCTAGTCAGAGCCCCACAAGTCACCCCATCTTGAATTCCCCTAGGTCTCTAGTTTTCAAAAATGCACAGGTTTGGTAGGTTTCCCTAGGTGCCGGCTGAGCTAGAGGCCAAAATCTACAGGTAGGCACTTTGCCAAAAACACCTCTGTTTTCTTTAAAAAAATGTGATGTGTCCACATTGTGTTTTGCGGCATTTCCTGTCGCGGGCGCTAGGCCTACCCACACAAGTGAGATATCATTTTTATCGGGAGACTTGGGGGAACGCTGGGTGGAAGGAAATTTGTGGCTCCTCTCTGATTCCAGAACTTTCTGCCACCAAAATGTGAGGAAAATGTGTTTTTTTAGCCAAATAATGAGGTATGCAAAGGATTCTGGGTAACAGAACCTGGTCAGAGCCCCACAAGTCACCCCATCTTGGATTCCCCTAGGTCTCTAGTTTTAAAACATGTACAGGTTTGGTAGGTTTCCCTAGGTGCCGGCTGAGCTAGAGGCCAAAATCTACAGGTAGGCACTTTGCAAAAAACACCTCTGTTTTCTTTAAAAAAATGTGATGTGTCCACATTGCGTTTTGGGGCATTTCCTGTCACGGGCGCTAGGCCTACCCACACAAGTGAGATATCATTTTTATCGGGAGACTTGGGGGAACGCTGGGTGGAAGGAAATTTGTGGCTCCTCTCTGATTCCAGAACTTTCTGCCACCAAAATGTGAGGAAAATGTGTTTTTTTAGCCAAATAATGAGGTTTGCAAAGGATTCTGGGTAACAGAACCTGGTCAGAGCCCCACAAGTCACCCCATCTTGGATTCCCCTAGGTCTCTAGTTTTAAAACATGTACAGGTTTGGTAGGTTTCCCTAGGTGCCGGCTGAGCTAGAGGCCAAAATCTACAGGTAGGCACTTTGCAAAAAACACCTCTGTTTTCTTTAAAAAAATGTGATGTGTCCACATTGCGTTTTGGGGCATTTCCTGTCACGGGCGCTAGGCCTACCCACACAAGTGAGATATCATTTTTATCGGGAGACTTGGGGGAACGCTGGGTGGAAGGAAATTTGTGGCTCCTCTCTGATTCCAGAACTTTCTGCCACCAAAATGTGAGGAAAATGTGTTTTTTTAGCCAAATAATGAGGTTTGCAAAGGATTCTGGGTAACAGAACCTGGTCAGAGCCCCACAAGTCACCCCATCTTGGATTCCTCTAGGTCTCTAGTTTTCAAAAATGCACAGGTTTGGTAGGTTTCCCTAGGTGCCGGCTGAGCTAGAGGCCAAAATCTACAGGTAGGCACTTTGCAAAAAACACCTCTGTTTTCTTTAAAAAAATGTGATGTGTCCACGTTGCGTTTTGGGGCATTTCCTGTCGCGGACGCTAGGCCTACCCACACAAGTGAGGTATAATTTTTATCAGGAGACTTGGGGGAACGCTGGGTGGAAGGACATTTGAGGCTCCGCTTTGATTCCAGAACTTTCGGTCACCAAAATGTGAGGAAAATGTGTTTTTTAATCCAAATTTTGAGGTTTGCAAAGGATTCTGGGTAACAGAACCTGGTCAGAGCCCCACAAGTCACCCCATCTTGGATTCCCCTAGGTCTCTAGTTTTCAAAAATGCACAAGTTTGGTAGGTTTCCCTAGGTGCCAGCTGAGCTAGAGGCCAAAATCTACAGGTAGGCACTTTGCAAAAAACACCTCTGTTTTCTTTCAAAAAATGTGATGTGTCCACGTTGCGTTTTGGGGCATTTCCTGTCGCGGGCGCTAGGCCTACCCACACAGGTGAGGTATCATTTTTATCGGGAGACTTGGGGGAACGCTGGGAGGAAGGAAATTTGTGGCTCCTCTCTGATTCCAGAACTTTCTGTCAGCAAAATGTGAGGAAAATGTGTTTTTTTAGCCAAATAATGAGGTTTGCAAAGGATTCTGGGTAACAGAACCTGGTCAAAGCCCCACAAGTCACCCTATCTTGGATTCCCCTAGGTCTCTAGTTTTAAAAAATGCACAGGTTTGGTAGGTTTCCCTAGGTGCCAGCTGAGCTAGAGGCAAAAATCTACAAGTGGGCACTTTGCCAAAAACACCTCTGTTTTCTTTAAAAAAATGTGATGTGTCCACGTTGCGTTTTGGGGTGTTTCCTGTCGCGGGCGCTAGCCCTACCCACACAAGTGAGGTATCATTTTTATCGGGAGACGTGGGGGAACGCTGGGTGGAAGGAAATTTGTGGCTCCTCTCTGATTCCAGAACTTTCTGCCACTAAAATGTGAGGAAAATGTGTTTTTTTAGCCAAATAATGAGGTTTGCAAAGGATTCTTGGTAACAGAACCTGGTCAAAGCCCCACAAGTCACCCCATCTTGGATTCTCCTAGGTCTCTAGTTTTAAAACATGCACAGGTTTGGTAGGTTTACCTAGGTGCCAGCTGAGCTAGAGGCAAAAATCTACAGGTAGGCACTTTGCCAAAAACACCTCTGTTTTCTTTTTAAAAATGTGATGTGTCCACGTTGCGTTTTGGGGCATTTCTTGTTGCGGGCGCTAGCCCTACCCACACAAGTGAGGTATCATTTTTATCGAGAGACTTGGGGGAACGCTGGGTGGAAGGAGATTTGTGGTTCCTCTCTGATTCCAGAACTTTCTGCCACCAAAATGTGAGGAAAATGTGTTTTTTTAGCCAAATAATGAGGTTTGCAAAGGATTCTGGGTAACAGAACCTAGTCAGAGCCCCACAAGTCACCCCATCTTGGATTCCCCTAGGTCTCTAGTTTTCAAAAATGCACAGGTTTGGTAGGTTTCCCTAGGTGCCGGCTGAGCTAGAGGCCAAAATCTACAGGTAGGCACTTTGCCAAAAACACCTCTGTTTTCTTTAAAAAAATGTGATGTGTCCACATTGTGTTTTGCGGCATTTCCTGTCGCGGGCGCTAGGCCTACCCACACAAGTGAGATATCATTTTTATCGGGAGACTTGGGGGAACGCTGGGTGGAAGGAAATTTGTGGCTCCTCTCTGATTCCAGAACTTTCTGCCACCAAAATGTGAGGAAAATGTGTTTTTTTAGCCAAATAATGAGGTTTGCAAAGGATTCTGGGTAACAGAACCTGGTCAAAGCCCCACAAGTCACCCCATCTTGGATTCCCCTAGGTCTCTAGTTTTAAAACATGCACAGGTTTGGTAGGTTTACCTAGGTGCCAGCTGAGCTAGAGGCAAAAATCTACAGGTAGGCACTTTGCCAAAAATACCTCTGTTTTCTTTAAAAAAATGTGATGTGTCCACGTTGCGTTTTGGGGCATTTCTTGTCGCGGGCGCTAGCCCTACCCACACAAGTGAGATATCATTTTTATCGGGAGACTTGGGGGAACGCTGGGTGGAAGGAGATTTGTGGCTCCTCTCTGATTCCAGAACTTTCTGCCACCAAAATGTGAGGAAAATGTGTTTTTTTAGCCAAATAATGAGGTTTGCAAATGATTCTGGGTAACAGAACCTAGTCAGAGCCCCACAAGTCACCCCATCTTGGATTTCCCTAGGTCTCTAGTTTTAAAACATGCACAGGTTTGGTAGGTTTCCCTAGGTGCCGGCTGAGCTAGAGGCCAAAATCTACAGGTAGGCACTTTGCAAAAAACACCTCTGTTTTCTTTAAAAAAATGTGATGTGTCCACGTTGCGTTTTGGGGCATTTCCTGTCGCGGGCGCTAGGCCTACCGACACAAGTGAGATATCATTTTTATCGGGAGACTTGGGGGAACGCTGGGTGGAAGGAAATTTGTGGCTCCTCTCTGATTCCAGAACTTTCTGCCACCAAAATGTGAGGAAAATGTGTTTTTTTAGCCAAATAATAAGGTTTGCAAAGGATTCTGGGTAACAGAACCTGGTCAGAGCCCCACAAGTCACCCCATCTTGGATTCCTCTAGGTCTCTAGTTTTCAAAAATGCACCGGTTTGGTAGGTTTCCCTAGGTGCCGGCTGAGCTAGAGGCCAAAATCTACAGGTAGGCACTTTGCAAAAAACACCTCTGTTTTCTTTCAAAAAATGTGATGTGTCCACGTTGCGTTTTGGGGCATTTCCTGTCGCGGGCGCTAGGCCTACCCACACAAGTGACGTATCATTTTTATCGGGAGACTTGGGGGAACGCTGGGTGGAAGGAAATTTGTGGCTCCTCTCTGATTCCAGAACTTTCTGTCACCAAAATGTGAAGAAAATGTGTTTTTTTAGCCAAATTTTCAGGTTTGCAAAGGATTCTGGGTAACAGAACCTGGTCAGAGCCCCACAAGTCACCCCATCTTGGATTTCCCTAGGTCTCTAGTTTTCAAAAATGCACAGGTTTGGTAGGTTTCCCTAGGTGCCGGCTGAGCTAGAGGCCAAAATCTACAGGTAGGCACTTTGCCAAAAACACCTCTGTTTTCTTTAAAAAAATGTGATGTGTCCACATTGTGTTTTGCGGCATTTCCTGTCACGGGCGCTAGGCCTACCCACACAAGTGAGATATCATTTTTATCGGGAGACTTGGGGGAACGCTGGGTGGAAGGAAATTTGTGGCTCCTCTCTGATTCCAGAACTTTCTGCCACCAAAATGTGACGAAAATGTGTTTTTTTAGCCAAATAATGAGGTATGCAAAGGATTCTGGGTAACAGAACCTGGTCAAAGCCCCACAAGTCACCCCATCTTGGATTTCCCTAGGTCTCTAGTTTTAAAACATGCACAGGTTTGGTAGGTTTCCCTAGGTGCCGGCTGAGCTAGAGGCCAAAATCTACAGGTAGGCACTTTGCAAAAAACACCTCTGTTTTCTTTAAAAAAATGTGATGTGTCCACGTTGCGTTTTGGGGCATTTCCTGTCGCAGGCGCTAGGCCTACCGACACAAGTGAGATATCATTTTTATCGGGAGACTTGGGGGAACGCTGGGTGGAAGGAAATTTGTGGCTCCTCTCTGATTCCAGAACTTTCTGCCACCAAAATGTGAGGAAAATGTGTTTTTTTAGCCAAATAATGAGGTTTGCAAAGGATTCTGGGTAACAGAACCTGGTCAGAGCCCCACAAGTCACCCCATCTTGGATTCCTCTAGGTCTCTAGTTTTCAAAAATGCACCGGTTTGGTAGGTTTCCCTAGGTGCCGGCTGAGCTAGAGGCCAAAATCTACAGGTAGGCACTTTGCAAAAAACACCTCTGTTTTCTTTCAAAAAATGTGATGTGTCCACGTTGCGTTTTGGGGCATTTCCTGTCGCGGGCGCTAGGCCTACCCACACAAGTGACGTATCATTTTTATCGGGAGACTTGGGGGAACGCTGGGTGGAAGGAAATTTGTGGCTCCTCTCTGATTCCAGAACTTTCTGTCACCAAAATGTGAAGAAAATGTGTTTTTTAGCCAAATTTTCAGGTTTGCAAAGGATTCTGGGTAACAGAACCTGGTCAGAGCCCCACAAGTCACCCCATCTTGGATTTCCCTAGGTCTCTAGTTTTCAAAAATGCACAGGTTTGGTAGGTTTCCCTAGGTGCCGGCTGAGATAGAGGCCAAAATCTACAGGTAGGCACTTTGCCAAAAACACCTCTGTTTTCTTTCAAAAAATGTGATGTGTCCACGTTGTGTTTTGCGGCATTTCCTGTCGCGGGCGCTAGGCCTACCCACACAAGTGAGGTATCATTTTTATCCGGAGACTTGTGGGAACGCTGGGTGGAAGGAAATTTGTGGCTCCTCTCTGATTCCAGAACTTTCTGCCACCAAAATGTGAGGAAAATGTGTTTTTTTAGCCAAATAATGAGGTATGCAAAGGATTCTGGGTAACAGAACCTGGTCAAAGCCCCACAAGTCACCCCATCTTGGATTTCCCTAGGTCTCTAGTTTTAAAACATGCACAGGTTTGGTAGGTTTCATAGGTGCCAGCTGAGCTAGAGGCAAAAATCTACAGGTAGGCACTTTGCCAAAAACACCTCTGTTTTCTTTAAAAAAATGTGATGTGTCCAGGTTGCGTTTTGGGGCATTTCTTGTCGCGGGCGCTAGCCCTACCCACACAAGTGAGGTATCATTTTTATCGGGAGGCTTGGGGGAACGCTGGGTGGAAGGAAATTTGTGGCTCCTCTCTGCTTCCAGAACTTTCTGTCACCAAAATGTGAGGAAAATGTGTTTTTTAGCCAAATTTTGAGGTTTGCAAAGGATTCTGGCTAACAGAACCTGGTCAGAGCCCCACAAGTCACCCCATCTTGGATTCCCCTAGGTCTCTAGTTTTCAAAAATGCACAGGTTTGGTAGGTTTCCCTAGGTGCCGGCTGAGCTAGAGGCCTAAATCTACAGGTAGGCACTTTGCCAAAAACACCTCTGTTTTCTTTCAAAAAATGTGATGTGTCCACGTTGTGTTTTGCGGCATTTCCTGTTGCGGGCGCTAGGCCTACCCACACAAGTGAGGTATCATTTTTATCGGGAGACTTGGGGGAATGCTGGGTGGAAGGAAATTTGTGGCTCCTCTCTGATTCCAGAACTTTCTGCCACCAAACTGCGAGGAAAATGTGTTTTTTTAGCCAAATAATGAGGTTTGCAAAGGATTCTGGGTAACAGAACCTGGTCAGAGCCCCACAAGTCACCCCATCTTGAATTCCTCTAGGTCTCTAGTTTTCAAAAATGCACAGGTTTGGTAGGTTTCCCTAGGTGCCGGCTGAGCTAGAGGCCAAAATCTACAGGTAGGCACTTTGCAATAAACACCTCTGTTTTCTTTAAAAAAATGTGATGTGTCCACGTTGCGTTTTGGGGCATTTCCTGTCGCGGGCGCTAGGCCTACCCACACAAGTGAGGTATAATTTTTATCAGGAGACTTGGGGGAACGCTGGGTGGAAGGACATTTGAGGCTCCGCTTTGATTCCAGAACTTTCGCTCACCAAAATGTGAGGAAAATGTGTTTTTTTAGCCAAATTTTGAGGTTTGCAGAGGATTCTGGGTAACAGAACCTGGTCAGAGCCCAACAAGTCACCCCATCTTGGATTCCTCTAGGTCTCTAGTTTTCAAAAATGCACAAGTTTGGTAGGTTTCCCTAGGTGCCAGCTGAGCTAGAGGCCAAAATCTACAGGTAGGCACTTTGCAAAAAACACCTCTGTTTTCTTTAAAAAAATGTGATGTGTCCACGTTGCGTTTTGGGGCATTTCCTGTCACGGGCGCTAGGCCTACCCACACAGGTGAGGTATCATTTTTATCGGGAGACGTGGGGGAACGCTGGGAGGAAGGAAATTTGTGGCTCCTCTCTGACTCCAGAACTTTCTGTCACCAAAATGTGAGGAAAATGTGTTTTTTTAGCCAAATAATGAGGTTTGCAAAGGATTCTGGGTAACAGAACCTGGTCAAAGCCCCACAAGTCACCCCATCTTGGATTCCCCTAGGTCTCTAGTTTTAAAAAATGCACAGGTTTGGTAGGTTTCCCTAGGTGCCAGCTGAGCTAGAGGCAAAAATCTACAGGTAGGCACTTTGCCAAAAACACCTCTGTTTTCTTTAAAAAAAATTGATGTGTCCACGTTGCGTTTTGGGGTGTTTCCTGTCGCGGGCGCTAGCCCTACCCACACAAGTGAGGTATCATTTTTATCGGGAGACGTGGGGGAACGCTGGGTGGAAGGAAATTTGTGGCTCCTCTCTGATTCCAGAACTTTCTGCCACTAAATTGTGAGGAAAATGTGTTTTTTTAGCCAAATAATGAGGTTTGCAAAGGATTCTTGGTAACAGAACCTGGTCAAAGCCCCACAAGTCACCCCATCTTGGATTCCCCTAGGTCTCTAGTTTTAAAACATGCACAGGTTTGGTAGGTTTACCTAGGTGCCAGCTGAGCTAGAGGCAAAAATCTACAGGTAGGCACTTTGCCAAAAACACCTCTGTTTTCTTTAAAAAAATGTGATGTGTCCACGTTGCGTTTTGGGGCATTTCTTGTCGCGGGCGCTAGCCCTACCCACACAAGTGAGGTATCATTTTTATCGAGAGACTTGGGGGAACGCTGGGTGGAAGGAGATTTGTGGTTCCTCTCTGATTCCAGAACTTTCTGCGACCAAAATGTGAGGAAAATGTGTTTTTTTAGCCAAATAATGAGGTTTGCAAAGGATTCTGGGTAACAGAACCTAGTCAGAGCCCCACAAGTCACCCCATCTTGGATTCCCCTAGGTCTCTAGTTTTCAAAAATGCACAGGTTTGGTAGGTTTCCCTAGGTGCCGGCTGAGCTAGAGGCCAAAATCTACAGGTAGGCACTTTGCCAAAAACACCTCTGTTTTCTTTAAAAAAATGTGATGTGTCCACATTGTGTTTTGCGGCATTTCCTGTCGCGGGCGCTAGGCCTACCCACACAAGTGAGATATCATTTTTATCGGGAGACTTGGGGGAACGCTGGGTGGAAGGAAATTTGTGGCTCCTCTCTGATTCCAGAACTTTCTGCCACCAAAATGTGAGGAAAATGTGTTTTTTTAGCCAAATAATGAGGTATGCAAAGGATTCTGGGTAACAGAACCTGGTCAGAGCCCCACAAGTCACCCCATCTTGGATTCCCCTAGGTCTCTAGTTTTAAAACATGTACAGGTTTGGTAGGTTTCCCTAGGTGCCGGCTGAGCTAGAGGCCAAAATCTACAGGTAGGCACTTTGCAAAAAACACCTCTGTTTTCTTTAAAAAAATGTGATGTGTCCACGTTGCGTTTTGGGGCATTTCCTGTCGCGGGCGCTAGGCCTACCGACACAAGTGAGATATCATTTTTATCGGGAGACTTGGGGGAACGCTGGGTGGAAGGAAATTTGTGGCTCCTCTCTGATTCCAGAACTTTCTGCCACCAAAATGTGAGGAAAATGTGTTTTTTTAGCCAAATAATAAGGTTTGCAAAGGATTCTGGGTAACAGAACCTGGTCAGAGCCCCACAAGTCACCCCATCTTGGATTCCTCTAGGTCTCTAGTTTTCAAAAATGCACCGGTTTGGTAGGTTTCCCTAGGTGCCGGCTGAGCTAGAGGCCAAAATCTACAGGTAGGCACTTTGCAAAAAACACCTCTGTTTTCTTTCAAAAAATGTGATGTGTCCACGTTGCGTTTTGGGGCATTTCCTGTCGCGGGCGCTAGGCCTACCCACACAAGTGACGTATCATTTTTATCGGGAGACTTGGGGGAACGCTGGGTGGAAGGACATTTGTGGCTCCTCTCTGATTCCAGAACTTTCTGTCACCAAAATGTGAAGAAAATGTGTTTTTTTAGCCAAATTTTCAGGTTTGCAAAGGATTCTGGGTAACAGAACCTGGTCAGAGCCCCACAAGTCACCCCATCTTGGATTTCCCTAGGTCTCTAGTTTTCAAAAATGCACAGGTTTGGTAGGTTTCCCTAGGTGCCGGCTGAGCTAGAGGCCAAAATCTACAGGTAGGCACTTTGCCAAAAACACCTCTGTTTTCTTTAAAAAAATGTGATGTGTCCACATTGTGTTTTGCGGCATTTCCTGTCGCGGGCGCTAGGCCTACCCACACAAGTGAGATATCATTTTTATCGGGAGACTTGGGGGAACGCTGGGTGGAAGGAAATTTGTGGCTCCTCTCTGATTCCAGAACTTTCTGCCACCAAAATGTGAGGAAAATGTGTTTTTTTAGCCAAATAATGAGGTATGCAAAGGATTCTGGGTAACAGAACCTGGTCAAAGCCCCACAAGTCACCCCATCTTGGATTTCCCTAGGTCTCTAGTTTTAAAACATGCACAGGTTTGGTAGGTTTCCCTAGGTGCCGGCTGAGCTAGAGGCCAAAATCTACAGGTAGGCACTTTGCCAAAAACACCTCTGTTTTCTTTCAAAAAATGTGATGTGTCCACGTTGTGTTTTGCGGCATTTCCTGTCGCGGGCGCTAGGCCTACCCACACAAGTGAGGTATCATTTTTATCGGGAGACTTGGGGGAATGCTGGGTGGAAGGAAATTTGTGGCTCCTCTCTGATTCCAGAACTTTCTGCCACCAAACTGCGAGGAAAATGTGTTTTTTTAGCCAAATAATGAGGTTTGCAAAGGATTCTGGGTAACAGAACCTGGTCAGAGCCCCACAAGTCACCCCATCTTGAATTCCTCTAGGTCTCTAGTTTTCAAAAATGCACAGGTTTGGTAGGTTTCCCTAGGTGCCGGCTGAGCTAGAGGCCAAAATCTACAGGTAGGCACTTTGCAATAAACACCTCTGTTTTCTTTAAAAAAATGTGATGTGTCCACGTTGCGTTTTGGGGCATTTCCTGTCGCGGGCGCTAGGCCTACCCACACAAGTGAGGTATAATTTTTATCAGGAGACTTGGGGGAACGCTGGGTGGAAGGACATTTGAGGCTCCGCTTTGATTCCAGAACTTTCGCTCACCAAAATGTGAGGAAAATGTGTTTTTTTAGCCAAATTTTGAGGTTTGCAGAGGATTCTGGGTAACAGAACCTGGTCAGAGCCCCACAAGTCACCCCATCTTGGATTCCTCTAGGTCTCTAGTTTTCAAAAATGCACAAGTTTGGTAGGTTTCCCTAGGTGCCAGCTGAGCTAGAGGCCAAAATCTACAGGTAGGCACTTTGCAAAAAACACCTCTGTTTTCTTTAAAAAAATGTGATGTGTCCACGTTGCGTTTTGGGGCATTTCCTGTCACGGGCGCTAGGCCTACCCACACAGGTGAGGTATCATTTTTATCGGGAGACGTGGGGGAACGCTGGGAGGAAGGAAATTTGTGGCTCCTCTCTGACTCCAGAACTTTCTGTCACCAAAATGTGAGGAAAATGTGTTTTTTTAGCCAAATAATGAGGTTTGCAAAGGATTCTGGGTAACAGAACCTGGTCAAAGCCCCACAAGTCACCCCATCTTGGATTCCCCTAGGTCTCTAGTTTTAAAAAATGCACAGGTTTGGTAGGTTTCCCTAGGTGCCAGCTGAGCTAGAGGCAAAAATCTACAGGTAGGCACTTTGCCAAAAACACCTCTGTTTTCTTTAAAAAAAATTGATGTGTCCACGTTGCGTTTTGGGGTGTTTCCTGTCGCGGGCGCTAGCCCTACCCACACAAGTGAGGTATCATTTTTATCGGGAGACGTGGGGGAACGCTGGGTGGAAGGAAATTTGTGGCTCCTCTCTGATTCCAGAACTTTCTGCCACTAAATTGTGAGGAAAATGTGTTTTTTTAGCCAAATAATGAGGTTTGCAAAGGATTCTTGGTAACAGAACCTGGTCAAAGCCCCACAAGTCACCCCATCTTGGATTCCCCTAGGTCTCTAGTTTTAAAACATGCACAGGTTTGGTAGGTTTACCTAGGTGCCAGCTGAGCTAGAGGCAAAAATCTACAGGTAGGCACTTTGCCAAAAACACCTCTGTTTTCTTTAAAAAAATGTGATGTGTCCACGTTGCGTTTTGGGGCATTTCTTGTCGCGGGCGCTAGCCCTACCCACACAAGTGAGGTATCATTTTTATCGAGAGACTTGGGGGAACGCTGGGTGGAAGGAGATTTGTGGTTCCTCTCTGATTCCAGAACTTTCTGCCACCAAAATGTGAGGAAAATGTGTTTTTTTAGCCAAATAATGAGGTTTGCAAAGGATTCTGGGTAACAGAACCTAGTCAGAGCCCCACAAGTCACCCCATCTTGGATTCCCCTAGGTCTCTAGTTTTCAAAAATGCACAGGTTTGGTAGGTTTCCCTAGGTGCCGGCTGAGCTAGAGGCCAAAATCTACAGGTAGGCACTTTGCCAAAAACACCTCTGTTTTCTTTAAAAAAATGTGATGTGTCCACATTGTGTTTTGCGGCATTTCCTGTCGCGGGCGCTAGGCCTACCCACACAAGTGAGATATCATTTTTATCGGGAGACTTGGGGGAACGCTGGGTGGAAGGAAATTTGTGGCTCCTCTCTGATTCCAGAACTTTCTGCCACCAAAATGTGAGGAAAATGTGTTTTTTTAGCCAAATAATGAGGTATGCAAAGGATTCTGGGTAACAGAACCTGGTCAGAGCCCCACAAGTCACCCCATCTTGGATTCCCCTAGGTCTCTAGTTTTAAAACATGTACAGGTTTGGTAGGTTTCCCTAGGTGCCGGCTGAGCTAGAGGCCAAAATCTACAGGTAGGCACTTTGCAAAAAACACCTCTGTTTTCTTTAAAAAAATGTGATGTGTCCACGTTGCGTTTTGGGGCATTTCCTGTCGCGGGCGCTAGGCCTACCGACACAAGTGAGATATCATTTTTATCGGGAGACTTGGGGGAACGCTGGGTGGAAGGAAATTTGTGGCTCCTCTCTGATTCCAGAACTTTCTGCCACCAAAATGTGAGGAAAATGTGTTTTTTTAGCCAAATAATAAGGTTTGCAAAGGATTCTGGGTAACAGAACCTGGTCAGAGCCCCACAAGTCACCCCATCTTGGATTCCTCTAGGTCTCTAGTTTTCAAAAATGCACCGGTTTGGTAGGTTTCCCTAGGTGCCGGCTGAGCTAGAGGCCAAAATCTACAGGTAGGCACTTTGCAAAAAACACCTCTGTTTTCTTTCAAAAAATGTGATGTGTCCACGTTGCGTTTTGGGGCATTTCCTGTCGCGGGCGCTAGGCCTACCCACACAAGTGACGTATCATTTTTATCGGGAGACTTGGGGGAACGCTGGGTGGAAGGACATTTGTGGCTCCTCTCTGATTCCAGAACTTTCTGTCACCAAAATGTGAAGAAAATGTGTTTTTTTAGCCAAATTTTCAGGTTTGCAAAGGATTCTGGGTAACAGAACCTGGTCAGAGCCCCACAAGTCACCCCATCTTGGATTTCCCTAGGTCTCTAGTTTTCAAAAATGCACAGGTTTGGTAGGTTTCCCTAGGTGCCGGCTGAGCTAGAGGCCAAAATCTACAGGTAGGCACTTTGCCAAAAACACCTCTGTTTTCTTTAAAAAAATGTGATGTGTCCACATTGTGTTTTGCGGCATTTCCTGTCGCGGGCGCTAGGCCTACCCACACAAGTGAGATATCATTTTTATCGGGAGACTTGGGGGAACGCTGGGTGGAAGGAAATTTGTGGCTCCTCTCTGATTCCAGAACTTTCTGCCACCAAAATGTGAGGAAAATGTGTTTTTTTAGCCAAATAATGAGGTATGCAAAGGATTCTGGGTAACAGAACCTGGTCAAAGCCCCACAAGTCACCCCATCTTGGATTTCCCTAGGTCTCTAGTTTTAAAACATGCACAGGTTTGGTAGGTTTCCCTAGGTGCCGGCTGAGCTAGAGGCCAAAATCTACAGGTAGGCACTTTGCCAAAAACACCTCTGTTTTCTTTCAAAAAATGTGATGTGTCCACGTTGTGTTTTGCGGCATTTCCTGTCGCGGGCGCTAGGCCTACCCACACAAGTGAGGTATCATTTTTATCGGGAGACTTGTGGGAACGCTGGGTGGAAGGAAATTTGTGGCTCCTCTCTGATTCCAGAACTTTCTGCCACCAAAATGTGAGGAAAATGTGTTTTTTTAGCCAAATAATGAGGTATGCAAAGGATTCTGGGTAACAGAACCTGGTCAAAGCCCCACAAGTCACCCCATCTTGGATTTTCCTAGGTCTCTAGTTTTAAAACATGCACAGGTTTGGTAGGTTTCATAGGTGCCAGCTGAGCTAGAGGCAAAAATCTACAGGTAGGCACTTTGCCAAAAACACCTCTGTTTTCTTTAAAAAAATGTGATGTGTCCAGGTTGCGTTTTGGGGCATTTCTTGTCGCGGGCGCTAGCCCTACCCACACAAGTGAGGTATCATTTTTATCGGGAGGCTTGGGGGAACGCTGGGTGGAAGGAAATTTGTGGCTCCTCTCTGCTTCCAGAACTTTCTGTCACCAAAATGTGAGGAAAATGTGTTTTTTAGCCAAATTTTGAGGTTTGCAAAGGATTCTGGCTAACAGAACCTGTTCAGAGCCCCACAAGTCACCCCATCTTGGATTCCCCTAGGTCTCTAGTTTTCAAAAATGCACAGGTTTGGTAGGTTTCCCTAGGTGCCGGCTGAGCTAGAGGCCTAAATCTACAGGTAGGCACTTTGCCAAAAACACCTCTGTTTTCTTTCAAAAAATGTGATGTGTCCACGTTGTGTTTTGCGGCATTTCCTGTTGCGGGCGCTAGGCCTACCCACACAAGTGAGGTATCATTTTTATCGGGAGACTTGGGGGAATGCTGGGTGGAAGGAAATTTGTGGCTCCTCTCTGATTCCAGAACTTTCTGCCACCAAACTGCGAGGAAAATGTGTTTTTTTAGCCAAATAATGAGGTTTGCAAAGGATTCTGGGTAACAGAACCTGGTCAGAGCCCCACAAGTCACCCCATCTTGAATTCCTCTAGGTCTCTAGTTTTCAAAAATGCACAGGTTTGGTAGGTTTCCCTAGGTGCCGGCTGAGCTAGAGGCCAAAATCTACAGGTAGGCACTTTGCAATAAACACCTCTGTTTTCTTTAAAAAAATGTGATGTGTCCACGTTGCGTTTTGGGGCATTTCCTGTCGCGGGCGCTAGGCCTACCCACACAAGTGAGGTATAATTTTTATCAGGAGACTTGGGGGAACGCTGGGTGGAAGGACATTTGAGGCTCCGCTTTGATTCCAGAACTTTCGCTCACCAAAATGTGAGGAAAATGTGTTTTTTTAGCCAAATTTTGAGGTTTGCAGAGGATTCTGGGTAACAGAACCTGGTCAGAGCCCCACAAGTCACCCCATCTTGGATTCCTCTAGGTCTCTAGTTTTCAAAAATGCACAAGTTTGGTAGGTTTCCCTAGGTGCCAGCTGAGCTAGAGGCCAAAATCTACAGGTAGGCACTTTGCAAAAAACACCTCTGTTTTCTTTAAAAAATGTGATGTGTCCACGTTGCGTTTTGGGGCATTTCCTGTCACGGGCGCTAGGCCTACCCACACAGGTGAGGTATCATTTTTATCGGGAGACGTGGGGGAACGCTGGGAGGAAGGAAATTTGTGGCTCCTCTCTGACTCCAGAACTTTCTGTCACCAAAATGTGAGGAAAATGTGTTTTTTTAGCCAAATAATGAGGTTTGCAAAGGATTCTGGGAAACAGAACCTGGTCAAAGCCCCACAAGTCACCCCATCTTGGATTCCCCTAGGTCTCTAGTTTTAAAAAATGCACAGGTTTGGTAGGTTTCCCTAGGTGCCAGCTGAGCTAGAGGCAAAAATCTACAGGTAGGCACTTTGCCAAAAACACCTCTGTTTTCTTTAAAAAAAATTGATGTGTCCACGTTGCGTTTTGGGGTGTTTCCTGTCGCGGGCGCTAGCCCTACCCACACAAGTGAGGTATCATTTTTATCGGGAGACGTGGGGGAACGCTGGGTGGAAGGAAATTTGTGGCTCCTCTCTGATTCCAGAACTTTCTGCCACTAAATTGTGAGGAAAATGTGTTTTTTTAGCCAAATAATGAGGTTTGCAAAGGATTCTTGGTAACAGAACCTGGTCAAAGCCCCACAAGTCACCCCATCTTGGATTCCCCTAGGTCTCTAGTTTTAAAACATGCACAGGTTTGGTAGGTTTACCTAGGTGCCAGCTGAGCTAGAGGCAAAAATCTACAGGTAGGCACTTTGCCAAAAACACCTCTGTTTTCTTTAAAAAAATGTGATGTGTCCACGTTGCGTTTTGGGGCATTTCTTGTCGCGGGCGCTAGCCCTACCCACACAAGTGAGGTATCATTTTTATCGAGAGACTTGGGGGAACGCTGGGTGGAAGGAGATTTGTGGTTCCTCTCTGATTCCAGAACTTTCTGCCACCAAAATGTGAGGAAAATGTGTTTTTTTTAGCCAAATAATGAGGTTTGCAAAGGATTCTGGGTAACAGAACCTAGTCAGAGCCCCACAAGTCACCCCATCTTGGATTCCCCTAGGTCTCTAGTTTTCAAAAATGCACAGGTTTGGTAGGTTTCCCTAGGTGCCGGCTGAGCTAGAGGCCAAAATCTACAGGTAGGCACTTTGCCAAAAACACCTCTGTTTTCTTTAAAAAAATGTGATGTGTCCACATTGTGTTTTGCGGCATTTCCTGTCGCGGGCGCTAGGCCTACCCACACAAGTGAGATATCATTTTTATCGGGAGACTTGGGGGAACGCTGGGTGGAAGGAAATTTGTGGCTCCTCTCTGATTCCAGAACTTTCTGCCACCAAAATGTGAGGAAAATGTGTTTTTTTTAGCCAAATAATGAGGTATGCAAAGGATTCTGGGTAACAGAACCTGGTCAGAGCCCCACAAGTCACCCCATCTTGGATTCCCCTAGGTCTCTAGTTTTAAAACATGTACAGGTTTGGTAGGTTTCCCTAGGTGCCGGCTGAGCTAGAGGCCAAAATCTACAGGTAGGCACTTTGCAAAAAACACCTCTGTTTTCTTTAAAAAAAATGTGATGTGTCCACATTGCGTTTTGGGGCATTTCCTGTCACGGGCGCTAGGCCTACCCACACAAGTGAGATATCATTTTTATCGGGAGACTTGGGGGAACGCTGGGTGGAAGGAAATTTGTGGCTCCTCTCTGATTCCAGAACTTTCTGCCACCAAAATGTGAGGAAAATGTGTTTTTTTAGCCAAATAATGAGGTTTGCAAAGGATTCTGGGTAACAGAACCTGGTCAGAGCCCCACAAGTCACCCCATCTTGGATTCCTCTAGGTCTCTAGTTTTCAAAAATGCACAGGTTTGGTAGGTTTCCCTAGGTGCCGGCTGAGCTAGAGGCCAAAATCTACAGGTAGGCACTTTGCAAAAAACACCTCTGTTTTCTTTCAAAAAATGTGATGTGTCCACGTTGCGTTTTGGGGCATTTCCTGTCGCGGGCGCTAGGCCTACCCACACAGGTGAGGTATCATTTTTATCGGGAGACTTGGGGGAACGCTGGGAGGAAGGAAATTTGAGGCTCCTCTCTGATTCCAGAACTTTCTGTCAGCAAAATGTGAGGAAAATGTGTTTTTTTAGCCAAATAATGAGGTTTGCAAAGGATTCTGGGTAACAGAACCTGGTCAAAGCCCCACAAGTCACCCTATCTTGGATTCCCCTAGGTCTCTAGTTTTAAAAAATGCACAGGTTTGGTAGGTTTCCCTAGGTGCCAGCTGAGCTAGAGGCAAAAATCTACAAGTGGGCACTTTGCCAAAAACACCTCTGTTTTCTTTAAAAAAATGTGATGTGTCCACGTTGCGTTTTGGGGTGTCTCCTGTCGCGGGCGCTAGCCCTACCCACACAAGTGAGGTATCATTTTTATCGGGAGACGTGGGGGAACGCTGGGTGGAAGGAAATTTGTGGCTCCTCTCTGATTCCAGAACTTTCTGCCACTAAAATGTGAGGAAAATGTGTTTTTTTAGCCAAATAATGAGGTTTGCAAAGGATTCTTGGTAACAGAACCTGGTCAAAGCCCCACAAGTCACCCCATCTTGGATTCCCCTAGGTCTCTAGTTTTAAAACATGCACAGGTTTGGTAGGTTTACCTAGGTGCCAGCTGAGCTAGAGGCAAAAATCTACAGGTAGGCACTTTGCCAAAAACACCTCTGTTTTCTTTTTAAAAATGTGATGTGTCCACGTTGCGTTTTGGGGCATTTCTTGTCGCGGGCGCTAGCCCTACCCACACAAGTGAGGTATCATTTTTATCGAGAGACTTGGGGGAACGCTGGGTGGAAGGAGATTTGTGGTTCCTCTCTGATTCCAGAACTTTCTGCCACCAAAATGTGAGGAAAATGTGTTTTTTTAGCCAAATAATGAGGTTTGCAAAGGATTCTGGGTAACAGAACCTAGTCAGAGCCCCACAAGTCACCCCATCTTGGATTCCCCTAGGTCTCTAGTTTTCAAAAATGCACAGGTTTGGTAGGTTTCCCTAGGTGCCGGCTGAGCTAGAGGCCAAAATCTACAGGTAGGCACTTTGCCAAAAACACCTCTGTTTTCTTTAAAAAAATGTGATGTGTCCACATTGTGTTTTGCGGCATTTCCTGTCGCGGGCGCTAGGCCTACCCACACAAGTGAGATATCATTTTTATCGGGAGACTTGGGGGAACGCTGGGTGGAAGGAAATTTGTGGCTCCTCTCTGATTCCAGAACTTTCTGCCACCAAAATGTGAGGAAAATGTGTTTTTTTAGCCAAATAATGAGGTATGCAAAGGATTCTGGGTAACAGAACCTGGTCAGAGCCCCACAAGTCACCCCATCTTGGATTCCCCTAGGTCTCTAGTTTTAAAACATGTACAGGTTTGGTAGGTTTCCCTAGGTGCCGGCTGAGCTAGAGGCCAAAATCTACAGGTAGGCACTTTGCAAAAAACACCTCTGTTTTCTTTAAAAAAATGTGATGTGTCCACGTTGCGTGTTGGGGCATTTCCTGTCGCGGGCGCTAGCCCTACCCACACAAGTGAGGTATCATTTTTATCGGGAGACTTGGGGGAATGCTGGGTGGAAGGAAATTTGTGGCTCCTCTCTGATTCCAGAACTTTCTGTCACCAAAATGTGAGGAAAATGTGTTTTTTTAGCCAAATAATGAGGTTTGCAAAGGATTCTGGGTAACAGAACCTGGTCAAAGCCCCACAAGTCACCCCATCTTGGATTCCCCTAGGTCTCTAGTTTTAAAACATGCACAGGTTTGGTAGGTTTACCTAGGTGCCAGCTGAGCTAGAGGCAAAAATCTACAGGTAGGCACTTTGCCAAAAACACCTCTGTTTTCTTTCAAAAAATGTGATGTGTCCACGTTGCGTTTTGGGGCATTTCTTGTCGCGGGCGCTAGCCCTACCCACACAAGTGAGGTATCATTTTTATCGGGAGACTTGGGGGAATGCTGGGTGGAAGGAGATTTGTGGCTCCCCTCTGATTCCAGAACTTTCTGTCACCAAAATGTGAGGAAAATGTGTTTTTTAGCCAAATTTTGAGGTTTGCAAAGTATTCTGGGTAACAGAACCTGGTCAGAGCCCCACAAGTCACCCCATCTTCGATTCCCCTAGGACTCTAGTTTTAAAAAATGCACAGGTTTGGTAGGTTTCCCTAGGTGCCGGCTGAGCTAGACGCCAAAATCTACAGGTAGGCACTTTGCCAAAAACACCTCTGTTTTCTTTCAAAAAATGTGATGTGTCCACGTTGTGTTTTGCGGCATTTCCTGTCGCGGGCGCTAGGCCTACCCACACAAGTGAGGTATAATTTTTATCGGGAGACTTGGGGGAACGCTGGGTGGAAGGAAATTTGTGTCTCCTCTCTGATTCCAGAACTTTCTGCCACCAAAATGTGAGGAAAATGTGTTTTTTTAGCCAAATAATGAGGTATGCAAAAGATTCTCGGTAACAGAACCTGGTCAAAGCCCCACAAGTCACCCCATCTTGGATTTCCCTAGGTCTCTAGTTTTAAAACATGCACAGGTTTGGTAGGTTTCCCTAGGTGCCAGCTGAGCTAGAGGCAAAAATCTACAGGTAGGCACTTTGCCAAAAACACCTCTGTTTTCTTTAAAAAAATGTGATGTGTCCACGTTGCGTTTTGGGGCATTTCCTGTCGCGGGCGCAAGGCCTACCCACACAAGTGAGGTATCATTTTTATCGGGAGACTTGGGGGAACGCTGGGTGGAAGGAAATTCGTGGCTCCTCTCTGATTCCAGAACTTTCTGCCACCAAAATGCGAGGAAAATGTGTTTTTTTAGCCAAATAATGAGGTTTGCAAAGGATTCTGGGTAACAGAACCTGGTCAGAGCCCCACAAGTCACCCCATCTTGGATTCCTCTAGGTCTCTAGTTTTCAAAAATGCACAGGTTTGGTAGGTTTCCCTAGGTGCCGGCTGAGCTAGAGGCCAAAATCTACAGGTAGGCACTTTGCAATAAACACCTCTGTTTTCTTTAAAAAAATGTGATGTGTCCACGTTGCGTTTTGGGGCATTTCCTGTCGCGGGCGCTAGGCCTACCCACACAAGTGAGGTATAATTTTGATCAGGAGACTTGGGGGAACGCTGGGTGGAAGGACATTTGAGGCTCCGCTTTGATTCCAGAACTTTCGCTCACCAAAATGTGAGGAAAATGTGTTTTTTTAGCCAAATTTTGAGGTTTGCAGAGGATTCTGGGTAACAGAACCTGGTCAGAGCCCCACAAGTCACCCCATCTTGGATTCCTCTAGGTCTCTAGTTTTCAAAAATGCACAAGTTTGGTAGGTTTCCCTAGGTGCCAGCTGAGCTAGAGGCCAAAATCTACAGGTAGGCACTTTGTAAAAAACACCTCTGTTTTCTTTAAAAAAATGTGATGTGTCCACGTTGCGTTTTGGGGCATTTCCTGTCACGGGCGCTAGGCCTACCCACACAGGTGAGGTATCATTTTTATCGGGAGACGTGGGGGAACGCTGGGAGGAAGGAAATTTGTGGCTCCTCTCTGACTCCAGAACTTTCTGTCACCAAAATGTGAGGAAAATGTGTTTTTTTAGCCAAATAATGAGGTTTGCAAAGGATTCTGGGTAACAGAACCTGGTCAAAGACCCACAAGTCACCCCATCTTGGATTCCCCTAGGTCTCTAGTTTTAAAAAATGCACAGGTTTGGTAGGTTTCCCTAGGTGCCAGCTGAGCTAGAGGCAAAAATCTACAGGTAGGCACTTTGCCAAAAACACCTCTGTTTTCTTTAAAAAAAATATATGTGTCCACGTTGCGTTTTGGGGTGTTTCCTGTCGCGGGCGCTAGCCCTACCCACACAAGTGAGGTATCATTTTTATCGGGAGACGTGGGGGAACGCTGGGTGGAAGGAAATTTGTGGCTCCTCTCTGATTCCAGAACTTTCTGCCACCAAAATGTGAGGAAAATGTGTTTTTTTAGCCAAATAATGAGGTTTGCAAAGGATTCTGGGTAACAGAACCTAGTCAGAGCCCCACAAGTCACCCCATCTTGGATTCCCCTAGGTCTCTAGTTTTCAAAAATGCACAGGTTTGGTAGGTTTCCCTAGGTGCCGGCTGAGCTAGAGGCCAAAATCTACAGGTAGGCACTTTGCCAAAAACACCTCTGTTTTCTTTAAAAAAATGTGATGTGTCCACATTGTGTTTTGCTGCATTTCCTGTCGCGGGCGCTAGGCCTACCCACACAAGTGAGATATCATTTTTATCGGGAGACTTGGGGGAACGCTGGGTGGAAGGAAATTTGTGGCTCCTCTCTGATTCCAGAACTTTCTGCCACCAAAATGTGAGGAAAATGTGTTTTTTTAGCCAAATAATGAGGTATGCAAAGGATTCTGGGTAACAGAACCTGGTCAAAGCCCCACAAGTCACCCCATCTTGGATTTCCCTAGGTCTCTAGTTTTAAAACATGCACAGGTTTGGTAGGTTTCCCTAGGTGCCGGCTGAGCTAGAGGCCAAAATCTACAGGTAGGCACTTTGCAAAAAACACCTCTGTTTTCTTTAAAAAAATGTGATGTGTCCACGTTGCGTTTTGGGGCATTTCCTGTCGCGGGCGCTAGGCCTACCCACACAAGTGAGATATCATTTTTATCGGGAGACTTGGGGCAACGCTGGGTGGAAGGAAATTTGTGGCTCCTCTCTGATTCCAGAACTTTCTGCCACCAAAATGTGAGGAAAATGTGTTTTTTTAGCCAAATAATGAGGTTTGCAAAGGATTCTGGGTAACAGAACCTGGTCAGAGCCCCACAAGTCACCCCATCTTGGATTCCTCTTGGTCTCTAGTTTTCAAAAATGCATAGGTTTGGTAGGTTTCCCTAGGTGCCGGCTGAGCTAGAGGCCAAAATCTACAGGTAGGCACTTTGCAAAAAACACCTCTGTTTTCTTTAAAAAAATGTGATGTGTCCACGTTGCGTTTTGGGGCATTTCCTGTCGCGGACGCTAGGCCTACCCACACAAGTGAGGTATAATTTTTATCAGGAGACTTGGGGGAACGCTGGGTGGAAGGACATTTGAGGCTCCGCTTTGATTCCAGAACTTTCGGTCACCAAAATGTGAGGAAAATGTGTTTTTTAATCCAAATTTTGAGGTTTGCAAAGGATTCTGGGTAACAGAACCTGGTCAGAGCCCCACAAGTCACCCCATCTTGGATTCCCCTAGGTCTCTAGTTTTCAAAAATGCACAAGTTTGGTAGGTTTCCCTAGGTGCCAGCTGAGCTAGAGGCCAAAATCTACAGGTAGGCACTTTGCAAAAAACACCTCTGTTTTCTTTCAAAAAATGTGATGTGTCCACGTTGCGTTTTGGGGCATTTCCTGTCGCGGGCGCTAGGCCTACCCACACAGGTGAGGTATCATTTTTATCGGGAGACTTGGGGGAACGCTGGGAGGAAGGAAATTTGTGGCTCCTCTCTGATTCCAAAACTTTCTGTCACCAAAATGTGAGGAAAATGTGTTTTTTTAGCCAAATAATGAGGTTTGCAAAGGATTCTGGGTAACAGAACCTGGTCAAAGCCCCACAAGTCACCCTATCTTGGATTCCCCTAGGTCTCTAGTTTTAAAAAATGCACAGGTTTGGTAGGTTTCCCTAGGTGCCAGCTGAGCTAGAGGCAAAAATCTACAGATGGGCACTTTGCCAAAAACACCTCTGTTTTCTTTAAAAAAATGTGATGTGTCCACGTTGCGTTTTGGGGCATTTCCTGTCGCGGGCGCTAGCCCTACCCACACAAGTGAGGTATCATTTTTATCGGGAGACTTGGGGGAATGCTGGGTGGAAGGAAATTTGTGGCTCCTCTCTGATTCCAGAACTTTCTGTCACCAAAATGTGAGGAAAATGTGTTTTTTTAGCCAAATAATGAGGTTTGCAAAGGATTCTGGGTAACAGAACCTGGTCAAAGCCCCACAAGTCACCCCATCTTGGATTCCCCTAGGTCTCTAGTTTTAAAACATGCACAGGTTTGGTAGGTTTACCTAGGTGCCAGCTGAGCTAGAGGCAAAAATCTACAGGTAGGCACTTTGCCAAAAACACCTCTGTTTTCTTTCAAAAAATGTGATGTGTCCACGTTGCGTTTTGGGGCATTTCTTGTCGCGGGCGCTAGCCCTACCCACACAAGTGAGGTATCATTTTTATCGGGAGACTTGGGGGAATGCTGGGTGGAAGGAGATTTGTGGCTCCCCTCTGATTCCAGAACTTTCTGTCACCAAAATGTGAGGAAAATGTGTTTTTTAGCCAAATTTTGAGGTTTGCAAAGTATTCTGGGTAACAGAACCTGGTCAGAGCCCCACAAGTCACCCCATCTTCGATTCCCCTAGGACTCTAGTTTTCAAAAATGCACAGGTTTGGTAGGTTTCCCTAGGTGCCGGCTGAGCTAGACGCCAAAATCTACAGGTAGGCACTTTGCCAAAAACACCTCTGTTTTCTTTCAAAAAATGTGATGTGTCCACGTTGTGTTTTGCGGCATTTCCTGTCGCGGGCGCTAGGCCTACCCACACAAGTGAGGTATCATTTTTATCGGGAGACTTGTGAGAACGCTGGGTGGAAGGAAATTTGTGGCTCCTCTCTGATTCCAGAACCTTCTGCCACCAAAATGTGAGGAAAATGTGTTTTTTTAGCCAAATAATGAGGTATGCAAAGGATTCTGGGTAACAGAACCTGGTCAAAGCCCCACAAGTCACCCCATCTTGGATTTCCCTAGGTCTCTAGTTTTAAAACATGCACAGGTTTGGTAGGTTTCATAGGTGCCAGCTGAGCTAGAGGCAAAAATCTACAGGTAGGGACTTTGCCAAAAACACCTCTGTTTTCTTTAAAAAAATGTGATGTGTCCACGTTGCGTTTTGGGGCATTTCTTGTCGCGGGCGCTAGCCCTACCCACACAAGTGAGGTATCATTTTTATCGGGAGGCTTGTGGGAACGCTGGGTGGAAGGAAATTTGTGGCTCCTCTCTGCTTCCAGAACTTTCTGTCACCAAAATGTGAGGAAAATGTGTTTTTTAGCCAAATTTTGAGGTTTGCAAAGGATTCTGGGTAACAGAACCTGGTCAGAGCCCCACAAGTCACCCCATCTTGGATTCCCCTAGGTCTCTAGTTTTCAAAAATGCACAGGTTTGGTAGGTTTCCCTAGGTGCCGGCTGAGCTAGAGGCCAAAATCTACAGGTAGGCACTTTGCCAAAAACACCTCTGTTTTCTTTCAAAAAATGTGATGTGTCCACGTTGTGTTTTGCGGCATTTCCTGTTGCGGGCGCTAGGCCTACCCACACAAGTGAGGTATCATTTTTATCGGGAGACTTGGGGGAACGCTGGGTGGAAGGAAATTTGTGGCTCCTCTCTGATTCCAGAACTTTCTGCCACCAAAATGTGAGGAAAATGTGTTTTTTTAGCCAAATAATGAGGTATGCAAAGGATTCTGGGTAACAGAACCTGGTCAAAGCCCCACAAGTCACCCCATCTTGGATTTCCCTAGGTCTCTAGTTTTAAAACATGCACAGGTTTGGTAGGTTTCCCTAGGTGCCAGCTGAGCTAGAGGCAAAAATCTACAGGTAGGCACTTTGCCAAAAACTCCTCTGTTTTCTTTAAAAAAATGTGATGTGTCCACGTTGCGTTTTGGGGCATTTCCTGTCGCGGGCGCAAGGCCTACCCACACAAGTGAGGTATCATTTTTATCGGGAGACTTGGGGGAACGCTGGGTGGAAGGAAATTCGTGGCTCCTCTCTGATTCCAGAACTTTCTGCCACCAAAATGTGAGGAAAATGTGTTTTTTTAGCCAAATAATGAGGTTTGCAAAGGATTCTGGGTAACAGAACCTGGTCAGAGCCCCACAAGTCACCCCATCTTGGATTCCTCTAGGTCTCTAGTTTTCAAAAATGCACAGGTTTGGTAGGTTTCCCTAGGTGCCGGCTGAGCTAGAGGCCAAAATCTACAGGTAGGCACTTTGCAATAAACACCTCTGTTTTCTTTAAAAAAATGTGATGTGTCCACGTTGCGTTTTGGGGCATTTCCTGTCGCGGGCGCTAGGCCTACCCACACAGGTGAGGTATCATTTTTATCGGGAGACGTGGGGGAACGCTGGGTGGAAGGACATTTGAGGCTCCGCTTTGATTCCAGAACTTTCGCTCACCAAAATGTGAGGAAAATGTGTTTTTGTAGCCAAATAATGAGGTTTGGAAAGGATTCTGGGTAACAGAACCTGGTCAAAGCCCCACAAGTCACCCCATCTTGGATTCCCCTAGGTCTCTAGTTTTAAAAAATGCACAGGTTTGGTAGGTTTCCCTAGGTGCCAGCTGAGCTAGAGGCAAAAATCTACAGGTAGGCACTTTGCCAAAAACACATCTGTTTTCTTTAAAAAGAATTGATGTGTCCACGTTGCGTTTTGGGGTGTTTCCTGTCGCGGGCGCTAGCCCTACCCACACAAGTGAGGTATCATTTTTATCGGGAGATGTGGGGGAACGCTGGGTGGAAGGAAATTTGTGGCTCCTCTCTGATTCCAGAACTTTCTGCCACTAAAATGTGAGGAAAATGTGTTTTTTTAGCCAAATAATGAGGTTTGCAAAGGATTCTGGGTAAGAGAACCTGGTCAAAGCCCCACAAGTCACCCCATCTTGGATTCCCCTAGGTCTCTAGTTTTAAAACATGCACAGGTTTGGTAGGTTTACCTAGGTGCCAGCTGAGCTAGAGGCAAAAATCTACAGGTAGGCACTTTGCCAAAAATACCTCTGTTTTCTTTAAAAAAATGTGGTGTGTCCACGTTGTGTTTTGGGGCCCTTCTTGTCGCGGGCGCTAGCCCTACCCACACAAGTGAGGTATCATTTTTATCGGGAGACTTGGGGGAACGCTGGGTGGAAGGAGATTTGTGGCTCCTCTCTGATTCCAGAACTTTCTGCCACCAAAATGGGAGGAAAATGTGTTTTTTTAGCCAAATAATGAGGTTTGCAAATGATTCTGGGTAACAGAACCTAGTCAGAGCCCCACAAGTCACCCCATCTTGGATTCCTCTAGGTCTCTAGTTTTCAAAAATGCACAGGTTTGGTAGGTTTCTCTAGGTGGCGGCTGAGCTAGAGGCCAAAATCTACAGGTAGGCACTTTGCAAAAAACACCTGTTTTCTTTAAAAAAATGTGATGTGTCCACGTTGCGTTTTGGGGCATTTCCTGTCGCGGGCGCTAGGCCTACCCACGCAAGTGAGGTATAATTTTTATCAGGAGACTTGGGGGAACGCTGGGTGGAAGGACATTTGAGGCTCCGCCCTGATTCCAGAACTTTCTGTCACCAAAATGTGAGGAAAATGTGTTTTTTAGCCAAATTTTGAGGTTTGCAAAGGATTCTGGGTAACAGAACCTGGTCAGAGCCCCACAAGTCACCCCATCTTGGATTCCCCTAGGTCTCTAGTTTTAAAACATGCACAGGTTTGGTAGGTTTCCCTAGGTGCCAGCTGAGCTAGAGGCAAAAATCTACAGGTAGGCACTTTGCCAAAAACACCTCTGTTTTCTTTAAAAAAATGTGATGTGTCCACGTTGCGTTTTGGGGCATTTCCTGTCGCGGGCGCAAGGCCTACCCACACAAGTGAGGTATCATTTTTATCGGGAGACTTGGGGGAACGCTGGGTGGAAGGAAATTCGTGGCTCCTCTCTGCTTCCAGAACTTTCTGTCACCAAAATGTGAGGAAAATGTGTTTTTTAGCCAAATTTTGAGGTTTGCAAAGGATTCTGGGTAACAGAACCTGGTCAGAGCCCCAAAAGTCACCCCATCTTGGATTCCCCTAGGTCTCTAGTTTTCAAAAATGCACAGGTTTGGTAGGTTTCCCTAGGTGCCGGCTGAGCTAGAGGCCAAAATATACAGGTAGGCACTTTGCCAAAAACACCTCTGTTTTCTTTAAAAAAATGTGATGTGTCCACGTTGTGTTTTGCGGCATTTCCTGTTGCGGGCGCTAGGCCTACCCACACAAGTGAGGTATCATTTTTATCGGGAGACTTGGGGGTACGCTGGGTGGAAGGAAATTTGTGGCTCCTCTCTGATTCCAGAACTTTCTGCCACCAAAATGTGAGGAAAATGTGTTTTTTTAGCCAAATAATGAGGTATGCAAAGGATTCTGGGTAACAGAACCTGGTCAAAGCCCCACAAGTCACCCCATCTTGGATTTCCCTAGGTCTCTAGTTTTAAAACATGCACAGGTTTGGTAGGTTTCCCTAGGTGCCAGCTGAGCTAGAGGCAAAAATCTACAGGTAGGCACTTTGCCAAAAACACCTCTGTTTTCTTTAAAAAAATGTGATGTGTCCACGGTGCGTTTTGGGGCATTTCCTGTCGCGGGCGCAAGGCCTACCCACACAAGTGAGGTATCATTTTTATCGGGAGACTTGGGGGAACGCTGGGTGGAAGGAAATTCGTGGCTCCTCTCTGATTCCAGAACTTTCTGCCACCAAAATGTGAGGAAAATGTGTTTTTTTATCCAAATAATGAGGTTTGCAAAGGATTCTGGGTAACAGAACCTGGTCAGAGCCCCACAAGTCACCCCATCTTGGATTCCTCTAGGTCTCTAGTTTTCAAAAATGCACAGGTTTGGTAGGTTTCCCTAGGTGCCGGCTGAGCTAGAGGCCAAAATCTACAGGTAGGCACTTTGCAATAAACACCTCTGTTTTCTTTAAAAAAATGTGATGTGTCCACGTTGCGTTTTGGGGCATTTCCTGTCACGGGCGCTAGGCCTACCCACACAAGTGAGGTATACTTTTTATCAGGAGACTTGGGGGAACGCTGGGTGGAAGGACATTTGAGGCTCCGCTTTGATTCCAGAACTTTCGCTCACCAAAATGTGAGGAAAATGTGGTTTTTTAGCCAAATTTTGAGGTTTGCAGAGGATTCTGGGTAACAGAACCTGGTCAGAGCCCCACAAGTCACCCCATCTTGGATTCCTCTAGGTCTCTAGTTTTCATAAATGCACAAGTTTGGTAGGTTTCCCTAGGTGCCAGCTGAGCTAGAGGCCAAAATCTACAGGTAGGCACTTTGCAAAAAACACCTCTGTTTTCTTTAAAAAAATGTGATGTGTCCACGTTGCGTTTTGGGGCAATTCCTGTCGCGGGCGCTAGGCCTACCCACACAGGTGAGGTATCATTTTTATCGGGAGACGTGGGGGAACGCTGGGAGGAAGGAAATTTGTGGCTTCTCTCTGACTCCAGAACTTTCTGTCACCAAAATGTGAGGAAAATGTGTTTTTGTAGCCAAATAATGAGGTTTGCAAAGGATTCTGGGTAACAGAACCTGGTCAAAGCCCCACAAGTCACCCCATCTTGGATTCCCCTAGGTCTCTAGTTTTAAAAAATGCACAGGTTTGGTAGGTTTCCCTAGGTGCCAGCTGAGCTAGAGGCAAAAATCTACAGGTAGGCACTTTGCCAAAAACACATCTGTTTTCTTTAAAAAGAATTGTTGTGTCCACGTTGCGTTTTGGGGTGTTTCCTGTCGCGGGCGCTAGCCCTACCCACACAAGTGAGGTATCATTTTTATCGGAAGATGTGGGGGAACGCTGGGTGGAAGGAAATTTGTGGCTCCTCTCTGATTCCAGAACTTTCTGCCACTAAAATGTGAGGAAAATGTGTTTTTTTAGCCAAATAATGAGGTTTGCAAAGGATTCTGGGTAACAGAACCTGGTCAAAGCCCCACAAGTCACCCCATCTTGGATTCCCCTAGGTCTCTAGTTTTAAAACATGCACAGGTTTGGTAGGTTTACCTAGGTGCCAGCTGAGCTAGAGGCAAAAATCTACAGGTAGGCACTTTGCCAAAAATACCTCTGTTTTCTTTAAAAAAATGTGATGTGTCCACGTTGCGTTTTGGGGCATTTCTTGTCGCGGGCGCTAGCCCTACCCACACAAGTGAGATATCATTTTTATCGGGAGACTTGGGGGAACGCTGGGTGGAAGGAGATTTGTGGCTCCTCTCTGATTCCAGAACTTTCTGCCACCAAAATGTGAGGAAAATGTGTTTTTTTAGCCAAATAATGAGGTTTGCAAATGATTCTGGGTAACAGAACCTAGTCAGAGCCCCACAAGTCACCCCATCTTGGATTTCCCTAGGTCTCTAGTTTTAAAACATGCACAGGTTTGGTAGGTTTCCCTAGGTGCCGGCTGAGCTAGAGGCCAAAATCTACAGGTAGGCACTTTGCAAAAAACACCTGTTTTCTTTAAAAAAATGTGATGTGTCCACGTTGCGTTTTGGGGCATTTCCTGTCGCGGGCGCTAGGCCTACCCACGCAAGTGAGGTATAATTTTTATCAGGAGACTTGGGGGAACGCTGGGTGGAAGGACATTTGAGGCTCCGCCCTGATTCCAGAACTTTCTGTCACCAAAATGTGAGGAAAATGTGTTTTTTAGCCAAATTTTGAGGTTTGCAAAGGATTCTGGGTAACAGAACCTGGTCAGAGCCCCACACGTCACCCCATCTTGGATTCCCCTAGGTCTCTAGTTTTCAAAAATGCACAGGTTTGGTAGGTTTCCCTAGGTGCCGGCTGAGCTAGAGGCCAAAATCTACAGGTAGGCACTTTGCCAAAAACACCTCTGTTTTCTTTAAAAAAATGTGATGTGTCCACATTGTGTTTTGCGGCATTTCCTGTCGCGGGCGCTAGGCCTACCCACACAAGTGAGATATAATTTTTATCGGGAGACTTGGGGGAACGCTGGTTGGAAGGAAATTTGTGGCTCCTCTCTGATTCCAGAACTTTCTGCCACCAAAATGTGAGGAAAATGTGTTTTTTTAGCCAAATAATGAGGTATGCAAAGGATTCTGGGTAACAGAACCTGGTCAAAGCCCCACAAGTCACCCCATCTTGGATTTCCCTAGGTCTCTAGTTTTAAAACATGCACAGGTTTGGTAGGTTTCCCTAGGTGCCGGCTGAGCTAGAGGCCAAAATCTACAGGTAGGCACTTTGCAAAAAACACCTCTGTTTTCTTTAAAAAAATGTGATGTGTCCACGTTGCGTTTTGGGACATTTCCTGTCGCGGGCGCTAGGCCTACCCACACAAGTGAGATATCATTTTTATCGGGAGACTTGGGGGAACGCTGGGTGGAAGGAAATTTGTGGCTCCTCTCTGATTCCAGAACTTTCTGCCACCAAAATGTGAGGAAAATGTGTTTTTTTAGCCAAATAATGAGGTTTGCAAAGGATTCTGGGTAACAGAACCTGGTCAGAACCCCACAAGTCACCCCATCTTGGATTCCTCTAGGTCTCTAGTTTTCAAAAATGCACAGGTTTGGTAGGTTTCCCTAGGTGCCGGCTGAGCTAGAGGCCAAAATCTACAGGTAGGCACTTTGCAAAAAACACCTCTGTTTTCTTTAAAAAAATGTGATGTGTCCACGTTGCGTTTTGGGGCATTTCCTGTTGCGGACGCTAGGCCTACCCACACAAGTGAGGTATAATTTTTATCAAGAGACTTGGGGGAACGCTGGGTGGAAGGACATTTGAGGCTCCGCTTTGATTCCAGAACTTTCGGTCACCAAAATGTGAGGAAAATGTGTTTTTTTATCCAAATTTTGAGGTTTGCAAAGGATTCTGGGTAATAGAACCTGGTCAGAGCCCCACAAGTCACCCCATCTTGGATTCCCCTAGGTCTCTAGTTTTCAAAAATGCAAAAGTTTGGTAGGTTTCCCTAGGTGCCAGCTGAGCTAGAGGCCAAAATCTACAGGTAGGCACTTTGCAAAAAACACCTCTGTTTTCTTTCAAAAAATGTGATGTGTCCACGTTGCGTTTTGGGGCATTTCCTGTCGCGGGCGCTAGGCCTACCCACACAGGTGAGGTATCATTTTTATCGGGAGACTTGGGGGAACGCTGGGAGGAAGGAAATTTGTGGCTCCTCTCTGATTCCAGAACTTTCTGTCACCAAAATGTGAGGAAAATGTGTTTTTTTAGCCAAATAATGAGGTTTGCAAAGGATTCTGGGTAACAGAACCTGGTCAAAGCCCCACAAGTCACCCCATCTTGGATTCCCCTAGGTCTCTAGTTTTAAAAAATGCACAGGTTTGGTAGGTTTCCCTAGGTGCCAGCTGAGCTAGAGGCAAAAATCTACAGGTGGACACTTTGCCAAAAACACCTCTGTTTTCTTTAAAAAAATGTGATGTGTCCACGTTGCGTTTTGGGGCATTTCCTGTCGCGGGCGCTACGCCTACCCACACAGGTGAGGTATCATTTTTATCGGGAGACTTGGGGGAACGCTGGGAGGCAGGAAATTTGTGGCTCCTCTCTGATTCCAGAACTTTCTGTCACCAAAATGTGAGGAAAATGTGTTTTTTTAGCCAAATAATGAGGTTTGCAAAGGATTCTGGGTAACAGAACCTGGTCAAAGCCCCACAAGTCACCCCATCTTGGATTCCCCTAGGTCTCTAGTTTTAAAAAATGCACAGGTTTGGTAGGTTTCCCTAGGTGCCAGCTGAGCTAGAGGCAAAAATCTACAGGTGGGCACTTTGCCAAAAACACCTCTGTTTTCTTTAAAAAAATGTGATGTGTCCACGTTGCGTTTTGGGGCATTTCCTGTCGCGGGCGCTAGCCCTACCCACACAAGTGAGGTATCATTTTTATCGGGAGACTTGGCGGAACGCTGGGTGGAAGGAAATTTGTGGCTCCTCTCTGATTCCAGAACTTTCTGCCACCAAAATGTGAGGAAAATGTGTTTTTTTAGCCAAATAATGAGGTTTGCAAAGGATTCTGGGTAACAGAACCTGGTCAAAGCCCCACAAGTCACCCCATCTTGGATTCCCCTAGGTCTCTAGTTTTAAAACATGCACAGGTTTGGTAGGTTTACCTAGGTGCCAGCTGAGCTAGAGGCAAAAATCTACAGGTAGGCACTTTGCCAAAAACACCTCTGTTTTCTTTAAAAAAATGTGATGTGTCCACGTTGCGTTTTGGGGCATTTTTTGTCGCGGGCGCTAGCCCTACCCACACAAGTGAGGTATCATTTTTATTGGGAGACTTGGGGGAATGCTGGGTGGAAGGAGATTTGTGGCTCCTCTCTGATTCCAGAACTTTCTGTCACCAAAATGTGAGGAAAATGTGTTTTTTAGCCAAATTTAGAGGTTTGCAAAGGATTCTGGGTAACAGAACCTTTTCAGAGCCCCACAAGTCACCCCATCTTGGATTCCCCTAGGTCTCTAGTTTTAAAACATGCACAGGTTTGGTAGGTTTACCTAGGTGCCAGCTGAGCTAGAGGCAAAAATCTACAGGTAGGCACTTTGCCAAAAATACCTCTGTTTTCTTTAAAAAAATGTGATGTGTCCACGTTGCGTTTTGGGGCATTTCTTGTCGCGGGCGCTAGCCCTACCCACACAAGTGAGATATCATTTTTATCGGGAGACTTGGGGGAACGCTGGGTGGAAGGAGATTTGTGGCTCCTCTCTGATTCCAGAACTTTCTGCCACCAAAATGTGAGGAAAATGTGTTTTTTTAGCCAAATAATGAGGTTTGCAAATGATTCTGGGTAACAGAACCTAGTCAGAGCCCCACAAGTCACCCCATCTTGGATTTCCCTAGGTCTCTAGTTTTAAAACATGCACAGGTTTGGTAGGTTTCCCTAGGTGCCGGCTGAGCTAGAGGCCAAAATCTACAGGTAGGCACTTTGCAAAAAACACCTGTTTTCTTTAAAAAAATGTGATGTGTCCACGTTGCGTTTTGGGGCATTTCCTGTCGCGGGCGCTAGGCCTACCCACGCAAGTGAGGTATAATTTTTATCAGGAGACTTGGGGGAACGCTGGGTGGAAGGACATTTGAGGCTCCGCCCTGATTCCAGAACTTTCTGTCACCAAAATGTGAGGAAAATGTGTTTTTTAGCCAAATTTTGAGGTTTGCAAAGGATTCTGGGTAACAGAACCTGGTCAGAGCCCCACACGTCACCCCATCTTGGATTCCCCTAGGTCTCTAGTTTTCAAAAATGCACAGGTTTGGTAGGTTTCCCTAGGTGCCGGCTGAGCTAGAGGCCAAAATCTACAGGTAGGCACTTTGCCAAAAACACCTCTGTTTTCTTTAAAAAAATGTGATGTGTCCACATTGTGTTTTGCGGCATTTCCTGTCGCGGGCGCTAGGCCTACCCACACAAGTGAGATATAATTTTTATCGGGAGACTTGGGGGAACGCTGGTTGGAAGGAAATTTGTGGCTCCTCTCTGATTCCAGAACTTTCTGCCACCAAAATGTGAGGAAAATGTGTTTTTTTAGCCAAATAATGAGGTATGCAAAGGATTCTGGGTAACAGAACCTGGTCAAAGCCCCACAAGTCACCCCATCTTGGATTTCCCTAGGTCTCTAGTTTTAAAACATGCACAGGTTTGGTAGGTTTCCCTAGGTGCCGGCTGAGCTAGAGGCCAAAATCTACAGGTAGGCACTTTGCAAAAAACACCTCTGTTTTCTTTAAAAAAATGTGATGTGTCCACGTTGCGTTTTGGGACATTTCCTGTCGCGGGCGCTAGGCCTACCCACACAAGTGAGATATCATTTTTATCGGGAGACTTGGGGGAACGCTGGGTGGAAGGAAATTTGTGGCTCCTCTCTGATTCCAGAACTTTCTGCCACCAAAATGTGAGGAAAATGTGTTTTTTTAGCCAAATAATGAGGTTTGCAAAGGATTCTGGGTAACAGAACCTGGTCAGAACCCCACAAGTCACCCCATCTTGGATTCCTCTAGGTCTCTAGTTTTCAAAAATGCACAGGTTTGGTAGGTTTCCCTAGGTGCCGGCTGAGCTAGAGGCCAAAATCTACAGGTAGGCACTTTGCAAAAAACACCTCTGTTTTCTTTAAAAAAATGTGATGTGTCCACGTTGCGTTTTGGGGCATTTCCTGTTGCGGACGCTAGGCCTACCCACACAAGTGAGGTATAATTTTTATCAAGAGACTTGGGGGAACGCTGGGTGGAAGGACATTTGAGGCTCCGCTTTGATTCCAGAACTTTCGGTCACCAAAATGTGAGGAAAATGTGTTTTTTTATCCAAATTTTGAGGTTTGCAAAGGATTCTGGGTAATAGAACCTGGTCAGAGCCCCACAAGTCACCCCATCTTGGATTCCCCTAGGTCTCTAGTTTTCAAAAATGCAAAAGTTTGGTAGGTTTCCCTAGGTGCCAGCTGAGCTAGAGGCCAAAATCTACAGGTAGGCACTTTGCAAAAAACACCTCTGTTTTCTTTCAAAAAATGTGATGTGTCCACGTTGCGTTTTGGGGCATTTCCTGTCGCGGGCGCTAGGCCTACCCACACACGTGAGGTATCATTTTTATCGGGAGACTTGGGGGAACGCTGGGAGGAAGGAAATTTGTGGCTCCTCTCTGATTCCAGAACTTTCTGTCACCAAAATGTGAGGAAAATGTGTTTTTTTAGCCAAATAATGAGGTTTGCAAAGGATTCTGGGTAACAGAACCTGGTCAAAGCCCCACAAGTCACCCCATCTTGGATTCCCCTAGGTCTCTAGTTTTAAAAAATGCACAGGTTTGGTAGGTTTCCCTAGGTGCCAGCTGAGCTAGAGGCAAAAATCTACAGGTGGACACTTTGCCAAAAACACCTCTGTTTTCTTTAAAAAAATGTGATGTGTCCACGTTGCGTTTTGGGGCATTTCCTGTCGCGGGCGCTACGCCTACCCACACAGGTGAGGTATCATTTTTATCGGGAGACTTGGGGGAACGCTGGGAGGCAGGAAATTTGTGGCTCCTCTCTGATTCCAGAACTTTCTGTCACCAAAATGTGAGGAAAATGTGTTTTTTTAGCCAAATAATGAGGTTTGCAAAGGATTCTGGGTAACAGAACCTGGTCAAAGCCCCACAAGTCACCCCATCTTGGATTCCCCTAGGTCTCTAGTTTTAAAAAATGCACAGGTTTGGTAGGTTTCCCTAGGTGCCAGCTGAGCTAGAGGCAAAAATCTACAGGTGGGCACTTTGCCAAAAACACCTCTGTTTTCTTTAAAAAAATGTGATGTGTCCACGTTGCGTTTTGGGGCATTTCCTGTCGCGGGCGCTAGCCCTACCCACACAAGTGAGGTATCATTTTTATCGGGAGACTTGGCGGAACGCTGGGTGGAAGGAAATTTGTGGCTCCTCTCTGATTCCAGAACTTTCTGCCACCAAAATGTGAGGAAAATGTGTTTTTTTAGCCAAATAATGAGGTTTGCAAAGGATTCTGGGTAACAGAACCTGGTCAAAGCCCCACAAGTCACCCCATCTTGGATTCCCCTAGGTCTCTAGTTTTAAAACATGCACAGGTTTGGTAGGTTTACCTAGGTGCCAGCTGAGCTAGAGGCAAAAATCTACAGGTAGGCACTTTGCCAAAAACACCTCTGTTTTCTTTAAAAAAATGTGATGTGTCCACGTTGCGTTTTGGGGCATTTCTTGTCGCGGGCGCTAGCCCTACCCACACAAGTGAGGTATCATTTTTATTGGGAGACTTGGGGGAATGCTGGGTGGAAGGAGATTTGTGGCTCCTCTCTGATTCCAGAACTTTCTGTCACCAAAATGTGAGGAAAATGTGTTTTTTAGCCAAATTTAGAGGTTTGCAAAGGATTCTGGGTAACAGAACCTTTTCAGAGCCCCACAAGTCACCCCATCTTCGATTCCCCTAGGTCTCTAGTTTTCAAAAATGCACAGGTTTGGTAGGTTTCCCTAGGTGCCGGCTGAGCTAGAGGCCAAAACCTACAGGTAGGCACTTTGCCAAAAACACCTCTGTTTTCTTTAAAAAAAATTGATGTGTCCACGTTGCGTTTTGGGGCATTTCCTGTCGCAGGCGCTAGGCCTACCCACACAAGTGAGGTATCATTTTTATCGGGAGACTTGGGGGAACGCTGGGTGGAAGGAAATTTGTGGCTCCTCTCTGATTCCAGAACTTTCTGTCACCAAAATGTGAAGAAAATTTGTTTTTTTAGCCAAATTTTGAGGTTTGCAAAGGATTCTGGGTAACAGAACCTGGTCAGAACCCCACAAGTCACCCCATCTTGGATTCCCCTAGGTCTCTAGTTTTCAAAAATGCACAGGTTTGGTAGGTTTCCCTAGGTGCCGGCTGAGCTAGAGGCCAAAATCTACAGGTAGGCACTTTGCCAAAAACACCTCTGTTTTCTTTAAAAAAAATTGATGTGTCCACGTTGCGTTTTGGGGTATTTCCTGTCGCGGGCGCTAGCCCTACCCACACAAGTGAGGTATCATTTTTATCGGGAGACTTGGGGGAACGCTGGGTGGAAGGAAATTTGTGTCTCCTCTCTGATTCCAGAACTTTCTGTCACCAAAATGTGAGGAAAATGTGTTTTTTTAGCCAAATAATGAGGTTTGCAAAGGATTCCGGGTAACAGAACCTGGTCAAAGCCCCACAAGTCACCCCATCTTGGATTCCCCTAGGTCTCTAGTTTTAAAACATGCACAGGTTTGGTAGGTTTCCCTAGGTGCCAGCTGAGCTAGAGGCAAAAAACTACAGGTAGGCACTTTGCCAAAAACACCTCTGTTTTCTTTAAAAAAATGTGATGTGTCCATGTTGCATTTTGGGGCATTTCTTGTCGCGGGCGCTAGCCCTACCCACACAAGTGAGGTATCATTTTTATCGGGAGACTTGGGGGAACGCTGGGTGGAAGGAAATTTATGGCTCCTCTCTGATTCCAGAACTTTTTGTCACCAAAATGTGAGGAAAATGTGTTTTTTTAGCCAAATAATGAGGTTTGCAAAGGATTCCGGGTAACAGAACCTGGTCAAAGCCCCACAAGTCACCCCATCTTGGATTCCCCTAGGTCTCTAGTTTTAAAACATGCACAGGTTTGGTAGGTTTCCCTAGGTGCCAGCTGAGCTAGAGGCAAAAAACTACAGGTAGGCACTTTGCCAAAAACACCTCTGTTTTCTTTAAAAAAATTTGATGTGTCCACGTTGCGTTTTGGGGCATTTCCCGTCGCGGGCGCAAGGCCTATCCACACAAGTGAGGTATCATTTTTATCGGGAGACTTGGGGGAACGCTGGGTGGAAGGAAATTTGTGGCTCCTCTCTGATTCCAGAACTTTCTGCCACCAAAATGTGAGGAAAATGTGTTTTTTTAGCCAAATAATGAGATTTGCAAAGGATTCTGGGTAACAGAACCAGGTCAAAGCCCCACAAGTCACCCCATCTTGGATTCCCCTAGGACTCTAGTTTTAAAACATGCACAGGTTTGGTAGGTTTCCCTAGGTGCCAGCTGAGCTAGAGGCAAAAATCTACAGGTAGGCACTTTGCCAAAAACACCTCTGTTTTCTTTAAAAAAATGTGATGTGTCCACGTTGCGTTTTGGGGCATTTCTTGTCGCGGGCGCTAGCCCTACCCACACAAGTGAGGTATCATTTTTATCGGGAGGCTTGGGGGAACGCTGGGTGGAAGGAAATTTGTGGCTCCTCTCTGATTCCAGAACTTTCTGTCACCAAAATGTGAGGAAAATGTGTTTTTTAGCCAAATTTTGAGGTTTGCAAAGGATTCTGGGTAACAGAACCTGGTCAGAGTACCACAAGTCACCCCATCTTGGATTCCCCAGGTCTCTAGTTTTCAAAAATGCACAGGCTTGGTAGGTTTCCCTAGGTGCCGGCTGAGCTAGAGGCCAAAATCTACAGGTAGGCACTTTGCCAAAAACACCTCTGTTTTCTTTCAAAAAATGTGATGTGTCCATGTTGCGTTTTGCGGCATTTCCTGTCGCGGGCGTTAGGCCTACCCACACAAGTGAGGTATCATTTTTATCGGGAGACTTGGGGGAACGCTGGGTGGAAGGAAATTTGTGGCTCCTCTCTGATTCCAGAACTTTCTGTCACCAAAATGTGAGGAAAATGTGTTTTTTTAGCCAAATTTTGAGGTTTGCAAAGGATTCTGGGTAACAGAACCTGGTCAGAGCCCCACAAGTCACCCCATCTTGGATTCCCCTAGGTCTCTAGTTTTCAAAAATGCACAGGTTTGGTAGGTTTCCCTAGGTGCCAGCTGAGCTAGAGGCCAAAATCTACAGGTCGGCACTTTGCCAAAAACACATCTGTTTTCTTTCAAAAAATGTGATGTGTCCACGTTGCGTTTTGGGGCATTTCCTGTCGCGGGCGCAAGGCCTACCCACACAAGTGAGGTATCATTTTTTTCGGGAGGCTTGGGGGAATGCTGGGTGGAAGGACATTTGTGGCTCCTCTCTGATTCCAGAACTTTCTGTCACCAAAATGTGAAGAAAATGTGTTTTTTTAGCCAAATTTTGAGGTTTGCAAAGGATTCTGGGTAACACAACCTGGTCAGAGCCCCACAAGTCACCCCATCTTGGATTCCCCTAGGTCTCTAGTTTTCAAAAATGCACAGGCTTCGTAGGTTTCCCTAGGTGCCGGCTGAGCTAGAGGCCAAAATCTACAGGTAGGCACTTTGCAAAAAACACCTCTGTTTTCTTTAAAAAAAATGTGATGTGTCCACGTTGCGTTTTGGGGCATTTCCTGTCGCGGGCGCTTGGCTTACCCACACAAGTGAGGTATCATTTTTATCGGGAGACTTGGGGGAACGCTGGGTGGAAGGAAATTTGTGGCTCCTCTCTGATTCCAGAACTTTCTGTCACCAAAATGTGAGGAAAATGTGTTTTTTAGCCAAATTTTGAGGTTTGCAAAGGATTCTGGGTAACAGAACCTGGTCAGAGCCCCACAGGTCACCCCATCTTGGATTCCCCTAGGTCTCTAGTTTTCAAAAATGTACAGGTTTGGTAGGTTTCCCTAGGTGCCAGCTGAGCTAGAGGCCAAAATCTACAGGTAGGCACTTTGCCAAAAACACCTCTGTTTTCTTTCAAAAAATGGGATGTGTCCACGTTGTGTTTTGGGGCATTTCCTGTCGCGGGCGCTTGGCCTACCCACACAAGTGAGGTATCATTTTTATCGGGAGACTTGGGGGAACGCTGGGTGGAAGGAAATTTGTGGCTCCTCTCTGATTCCAGAACTTTCTGCCACCAAAATGTGAGGAAAATGTGTTTTTTTAGCCAAATAATGAGATTTGCAAAGGATTCTGGGTAACAGAACCTGGTCAAAGCCCCACAAGTCACCCCATCTTGGATTCCCCTAGGACTCTAGTTTTAAAACATGCACAGGTTTGGTAGGTTTCCCTAGGTGCCAGCTGAGCTAGAGGCAAAAATCTACAATTAGGCACTTTGCCAAAAACACCTCTGTTTTCTTTAAAAAAATGTGATGTGTCCACGTTGCGTTTTGGGGCATTTCTTGTCGCGGGCGCTAGCCCTACCCACACAAGTGAGGTATCATTTTTATCGGGAGGCTTGGGGGAACGCTGGGTGGAAGGAAATTTGTGGCTCCTCTCTGATTCCAGAACTTTCTGTCACCAAACTGTGAGGAAAATGTGTTTTTTTAGCCAAATTTTGAGGTTTGCAAAGGATTCTGGGTAACAGAAACTGGTCAGAGCCCCACAAGTCACCCCATCTTGGATTCCCCTAGGTCTCTAGTTTTAAAAAATGCACAGGTTTGGTCGGTTTCCCTAGGTGCCGGCTGAGCTAGAGGCCAAAATCTACAGGTAGGCACTTTGCAAAAAACACATCTGTTTTCTTTCAAAAAATGTGATGTGTCCACGTTGTGTTTTGGGGCATTTCCTGTCGCGGGCGCTAGGCCTACCCACACAAGTGAGGTATCATTTTTATCGGGAGACTTGGGGGAACGCTGGGTGGAAGGAAATCTGTGGCTCCTCTCTGATTCCAGAACTTTCTGTCACCAAAATGTGAGGAAAATATGTTTTTTTTAGCCAACGTTTGAGGTTTGCAAAGGATTCTGGGTAACAGAACCTAGTCAGAGCCCCACAAGTCACCCCATCTTGGATTCCCCTAGGTCTCTAGTTTTCAGAAATGCACAGGCTTGGTAGGTTTCCCTAGGTGCCGGCTGAGCTAGAGGCCAAAATCTACAGGTAGGCACTTTGCAAAAAACACCTCTGTTTTCTTTCAAAAAATCTGATGTGTCCACGTTGCGTTTTGGGGCATTTCCTGTCGCGGGCGCTTGGCCTACCCACACAAGTGAGGTATCATTTTTATCGGGAGACGTGGGGGAACGCTGGGTGGAAGGAAATTTGTGGCTCCTCTCTGATTCCAAAACTTTCTGTCACCAAAATGTGAGGAAAATGTGTTTTTTAGCCAAATTTTGAGGTTTGCAAAGGATTCTGGGTAACAGAACCTGGTCAGAGCCCCACAAGTCACCCCATCTTGGATTCCCCTAGGTCTCTAGTTTTCAAAAATGTACAGGTTTGGTAGGTTTCCCTAGGTGCCAGCTGAACTAGAGGCCAAAATCTACAGGTAGGCACTTTGCCAAAAACACCTCTGTTTTCTTTCAAAAAATGTGATGTGTCCACGTTGAGTTTTGGGGCATTTCCTGTCGCGGGCGCTAGGCCTACCCACACGAGTGAGGTATCATTTTTATCTGGAGACTTGGGGGAACGCTGGGTGGAAGGAAATTTGTGGCTCCTCTCTGATTCCAGAACTTTCTGTCACCAAAATGTGAGGAAAATGTGTTTTTTTAGCCAAATTTTGAGGTTTGCAAAGGATTCTGGGTAACAGAACCTGGTCAGAGCCCCACAAGTCACCCCATCTTGGATTCCCCTAGGTCTCTAGTTTTCAAAAATGCACAGGTTTGGTAGGTTTCCCTAGGTGCCAGCTGAGCTAGAGGCCAAAATCTACAGGTAGGCACTTTGCCAAAAACACCTGTTTTCTTTAAAAAAATGTGATGTGTCCACGTTGCGTTTTGGGGCATTTCCTGTCGCGGGCACTAGGCCTACCCACACAAGTGAGGTATCATTTTTATCGGGAGACTTGGGGAACGCTGGGTGGAAGGAAATTTGTGGCTCCTCTCTGATTCAAGAACTTTCTGCCCCCAAAATGTGAAGAAAATGTGTTTTTTTAGCCAAATTTTGAGGTTTGAAAAGGATTCTGGGTAACAGAACCTGGTCAGAGCCCCACAAGTCACCCCATCTTGGATTCCCCTAGGTCTCTAGTTTTCAAAAATGCACAGGCTTGGTAGGTTTCCCTAGGTGCCGGCTGAGCTAGAGGCCAAAATCTACAGGTAGGCACTTTGCAAAAAAGACATCTGTTTTCTTTAAAAAAATGTGATGTGTCCACGTTGCGTTTTGGGGCATTTCCTGTCGCGGGCGCTAGGCCTACCCACACAAGTGAGGTATCATTTTTATAAGGAGACTTGGGGGAACGCTGGGTGGAAGGAAATTTGTGGCTCCTCTCTGATTCCAGAACTTTCTGTCACCAAAATGTGAGAAAAATTTGTTTTTTTTAGCCAAAGTTTGAGGTTTGCAAAGGATTCTGGGTAACAGAACCTAGTCAAAATCCCACAAGTCACCCCATCTTGGATTCCCCTAGGTCTCTAGTTTTCAAAAATGCACAGGCTTGGTAGGTTTCCCTAGGTGCCGGCTGAGCTAGAGGCCAAAATCTACAGGTAGGCACTTTGCAAAAAACACCTCTGTTTTCTTTCAAAAAATGTGATGTGTCCACATTGCGTTTTGGGACATTTCCTGTCGCGGGCGCTTGGCCTACCCACACAAGTGAGGTATCATTTTTATCGGGAGACTTCGGGGAACGCTGGGTGGAAGGAAATTTGTGGCTCCTCTCTGATTCCAGAACTTTCTGTCACCAAAATGTGAGGAAAATGTGTTTTTTAGCCAAATTTCGAGGTTTGCAAAGGATTCTGGGTAACAGAACCTGGTCAGAGCCCCACACGTCACCCCATCTTGGATTCCCCTAGGTCTCTAGTTTTAAAAAATGCACAGATTTGGTAGGTTTCCCTAGGTGCCAGCTGAGCTAGAGGCCAAATTCTACAGGTAGGCACTTTGCCAAAAACACCTCTGTTTTCTTTCAAAAAATGTGATGTGTCCACGTTGCGTTTTGGGGCATTTCCTGTCGCGGTCGCTAGGCCTACCCACACAAGTGAGGTATCATTTTTATCGGGAGACTTGGGGGAACGCTGGGTGGAAGGAAATTTGAGGCTCCTCTCTGATTCCAGAACTTTCTGTCACCAAAATGTGAGGAAAATGTGTTTTTTTAGCCAAATTTTGAGGTTTGCAAAGGATTCTGGGTAACAGAACCTGGTCAGAGCCCCACAAGTCACCCCATCTTGGATTCCCCTAGGTCTCTAGTTTTAAAAAATGCACAGGTTTGGTAGGTTTCCTTAGGTGCCAGCTGAGCTAGAGGCCAAAATCTACAGGTAGGCACTTTGCAAAAAAGACATCTGTTTTCTTTAAAAAAATGTGATGTGTCCACGTTGCGTTTTGGGGCATTTCCTGTCGCGGGCGCTAGGCCTACCCACACAAGTGAGGTATCATTTTTATAAGGAGACTTGGGGAAACGCTGGGTGGAAGGAAATTTGTGGCTCCTCTCTGATTCCAGAACTTTCTGTCACCAAAATGTGAGGAAAATGTGTTTTTTTAGCCAAATTTTGAGGTTTGCAAAGGATTCTGGGTAACAGAACCTGGTCAGAGTTCCACAAGTCACCCCATCTTGGATTCCCCAGGTCTCTAGTTTTCAAAAATGCACAGGCTTGGTAGGTTTCCCTAGGTGCCGGCTGAGCTAGAGGCCAAAATCTACAGGTAGGCACTTTGCCAAAAACACCTCTGTTTTCATTCAAAAAATGTGATGTGTCCATGTTGCGTTTTGCGGCATTTACTGTCGCGGGCGCTAGGCCTACCCACACAAGTGAGGTATCATTTTTATCGGGAGACTTGGGGGAACGCTGGGTGGAAGGAAATTTGTGGCTCCTCTCTGATTCCAGAACTTTCTGTCACCAAAATGTGAGGAAAATGTGTTTTTTTAGCCAAATTTTGAGGTTTGCAAAGGATTCTGGGTAACAGAACCTGGTCAGAGCCCCACAAGTCACCCCATCTTGGATTCCCCTAGGTCTCTAGTTTTTAAAAATGCACAGGTTTGGTAGGTTTCCCTAGGTGCCAGCTGAGCTAGAGGCCAAAATCTACAGGTCGGCACTTTGCCAAAAACACATCTGTTTTCTTTCAAAAAATGTGATGTGTCCACGTTGCATTTTGGGGCATTTCCTGTCGCGGGCGCAAGGCCTACCCACACAAGTGAGGTATCATTTTTTTCGGGAGGCTTGGGGGAATGCTGGGTGGAAGGACATTTGTGGCTCCTCTCTGATTCCAGAACTTTCTGTCACCAAAATGTGAAGAAAATGTGTTTTTTTAGCCAAATTTTGAGGTTTGCAAAGGATTCTGGGTAACACAACCTGGTCAGAGCCCCACAAGTCACCCCATCTTGGATTCCCCTAGGTCTCTAGTTTTCAAAAATGCACAGGCTTCGTAGGTTTCCCTAGGTGCCGGCTGAGCTAGAGGCCAAAATCTACAGGTAGGCACTTTGCAAAAAACACCTCTGTTTTCTTTAAAAAAAATGTGATGTGTCCACGTTGCGTTTTGGGGCATTTCCTGTCGCGGGCGCTTGGCTTACCCACACAAGTGAGGTATCATTTTTATCGGGAGACTTGGGGGAACGCTGGGTGGAAGGAAATTTGTGGCTCCTCTCTGATTCCAGAACTTTCTGTCACCAAAATGTGAGGAAAATGTGTTTTTAAGCCAAATTTTGAGGTTTGCAAAGGATTCTGGGTAACAGAACCTGGTCAGAGCCCCACAGGTCACCCCATCTTGGATTCCCCTAGGTCTCTAGTTTTAAAAAATGTACAGGTTTGGTAGGTTTCCCTAGGTGCCAGCTGAGCTAGAGGCCAAAATCTACAGGTAGGCACTTTGCCAAAAACACCTCTGTTTTCTTTCAAAAAATGGGATGTGTCCACGTTGTGTTTTGGGGCATTTCCTGTCGCGGGCGCTTGGCCTACCCACACAAGTGAGGTATCATTTTTATCGGGAGACTTGGGGGAACGCTGGGTGGAAGGAAATTTGTGGCTCCTCTCTGATTCCAGAACTTTCTGTCACCAAAATGTGAGGAAAATGTGTTTTTTTAGCCAAAGTTTGAGGTTTGCAAAGGATTCTGGGTAACAGAACCTGGTCAGAGCCCCTCAAGTCACCCCATCTTGGATTCCCCTAGGTCTCTAGTTTTCAACAATGGACAGGTTTGGTAGGTTTCCCTAGGTGCCAGCTGAGCTAGAGGCCAAAATCTACAGGTAGGCACTTTGCAAAAAACACCTCTGTTTTCTTTAAAAAAATGTGATGTGTCCACGTTGCGTTTTGGGGCATTTCCTGTGGCGGGCTCTAGGCCTACCCACACAAGTGAGGTATCATTTTTATCGGGAGACTTGGGGGAACGCTGGGTGGAAGGAAATTTGTGGCTCCTCTCTGATTCCAGAACTTTCTGTCACCAAACTGTGAGGAAAATGTGTTTTTTTAGCCAAATTTTGAGGTTTGCAAAGGATTCTGGGTAACAGAAACTGGTCAGAGCCCCACAAGTCACCCCATCTTGGATTCCCCTAGGTCTCTAGTTTTAAAAAATGCACAGGTTTGGTCGGTTTCCCTAGGTGCCGGCTGAGCTAGAGGCCAAAATCTACAGGTAGGCACTTTGCAAAAAACACATCTGTTTTCTTTCAAAAAATGTGATGTGTCCACGTTGTGTTTTGGGGCATTTCCTGTCGCGGGCGCTAGGCCTACCCACACAAGTGAGGTATCATTTTTATCGGGAGACTTGGGGGAACGCTGGGTGGAAGGAAATCTGTGGCTCCTCTCTGATTCCAGAACTTTCTGTCACCAAAATGTGAGGAAAATATGTTTTTTTTAGCCAACGTTTGAGGTTTGCAAAGGATTCTGGGTAACAGAACCTAGTCAGAGCCCCACAAGTCACCCCATCTTGGATTCCCCTAGGTCTCTAGTTTTCAGAAATGCACAGGCTTGGTAGGTTTCCCTAGGTGCCGGCTGAGCTAGAGGCCAAAATCTACAGGTAGGCACTTTGCAAAAAACACCTCTGTTTTCTTTCAAAAAATCTGATGTGTCCACGTTGCGTTTTGGGGCATTTCCTGTCGCGGGCGCTTGGCCTACCCACACAAGTGAGGTATCATTTTTATCGGGAGACGTGGGGGAACGCTGGGTGGAAGGAAATTTGTGGCTCCTCTCTGATTCCAAAACTTTCTGTCACCAAAATGTGAGGAAAATGTGTTTTTTAGCCAAATTTTGAGGTTTGCAAAGGATTCTGGGTAACAGAACCTGGTCAGAGCCCCACAAGTCACCCCATCTTGGATTCCCCTAGGTCTCTAGTTTTCAAAAATGTACAGGTTTGGTAGGTTTCCCTAGGTGCCAGCTGAACTAGAGGCCAAAATCTACAGGTAGGCACTTTGCCAAAAACACCTCTGTTTTCTTTCAAAAAATGTGATGTGTCCACGTTGAGTTTTGGGGCATTTCCTGTCGCGGGCGCTAGGCCTACCCACACGAGTGAGGTATCATTTTTATCTGGAGACTTGGGGGAACGCTGGGTGGAAGGAAATTTGTGGCTCCTCTCTGATTCCAGAACTTTCTGTCACCAAAATGTGAGGAAAATGTGTTTTTTTAGCCAAATTTTGAGGTTTGCAAAGGATTCTGGGTAACAGAACCTGGTCAGAGCCCCACAAGTCACCCCATCTTGGATTCCCCTAGGTCTCTAGTTTTCAAAAATGCACAGGTTTGGTAGGTTTCCCTAGGTGCCAGCTGAGCTAGAGGCCAAAATCTACAGGTAGGCACTTTGCCAAAAACACCTGTTTTCTTTAAAAAAATGTGATGTGTCCACGTTGCGTTTTGGGGCATTTCCTGTCGCGGGCACTAGGCCTACCCACACAAGTGAGGTATCATTTTTATCGGGAGACTTGGGGAACGCTGGGTGGAAGGAAATTTGTGGCTCCTCTCTGATTCAAGAACTTTCTGCCCCCAAAATGTGAAGAAAATGTGTTTTTTTAGCCAAATTTTGAGGTTTGAAAAGGATTCTGGGTAACAGAACCTGGTCAGAGCCCCACAAGTCACCCCATCTTGGATTCCCCTAGGTCTCTAGTTTTCAAAAATGCACAGGCTTGGTAGGTTTCCCTAGGTGCCGGCTGAGCTAGAGGCCAAAATCTACAGGTAGGCACTTTGCAAAAAAGACATCTGTTTTCTTTCAAAAAATGTGATGTGTCCACGTTGCGTTTTGGGGCATTTCCTGTCGCGGGCGCTAGGCCTACCCACACAAGTGAGGTATCATTTTTATAAGGAGACTTGGGGGAACGCTGGGTGGAAGGAAATTTGTGGCTCCTCTCTGATTCCAGAACTTTCTGTCACCAAAATGTGAGAAAAATTTGTTTTTTTTAGCCAAAGTTTGAGGTTTGCAAAGGATTCTGGGTAACAGAACCTAGACAAAGCCCCACAAGTCACCCCATCTTGGATTCCCCTAGGTCTCTAGTTTTCAAAAATGCACAGGCTTGGTAGGTTTCCCTAGGTGCCGGCTGAGCTAGAGGCCAAAATCTACAGGTAGGCACTTTGCAAAAAACACCTCTGTTTTCTTTCAAAAAATGTGATGTGTCCACATTGCGTTTTGGGACATTTCCTGTCGCGGGCGCTTGGCCTACCCACACAAGTGAGGTATCATTTTTATCGGGAGACTTCGGGGAACGCTGGGTGGAAGGAAATTTGTGGCTCCTCTCTGATTCCAGAACTTTCTGTCACCAAAATGTGAGGAAAATGTGTTTTTTAGCCAAATTTCAAAGTTTGCAAAGGATTCTGGGTAACAGAACCTGGTCAGAGCCCCACACGTCACCCCATCTTGGATTCCCCTAGGTCTCTAGTTTTAAAAAATGCACAGATTTGGTAGGTTTCCCTAGGTGCCAGCTGAGCTAGAGGCCAAATTCTACAGGTAGGCACTTTGCCAAAAACACCTCTGTTTTCTTTAAAAAAATGTGATGTGTCCACGTTGCGTTTTGGGGCATTTCCTGTCGCGGTCGCTAGGCCTACCCACACAAGTGAGGTATCATTTTTATCGGGAGACTTGGGGGAACGCTGGGTGGAAGGAAATTTGAGGCTCCTCTCTGATTCCAGAACTTTCTGTCACCAAAATGTGAGGAAAATGTGTTTTTTTAGCCAAATTTTGAGGTTTGCAAAGGATTCTGGGTAACAGAACCTGGTCAGAGCCCCACAAGTCACCCCATCTTGGATTCCCCTAGGTCTCTAGTTTTCAAAAATGTACAGGTTTGGTAGGTTTCCCTAGGTGCCAGCTGAACTAGAGGCCAAAATCTACAGGTAGGCACTTTGCCAAAAACACCTCTGTTTTCTTTTAAAAAATGTGATGTGTCCACGTTGAGTTTTGGGGCATTTCCTGTCGCGGGCGCTAGGCCTACCCACACGAGTGAGGTATCATTTTTATCTGGAGACTTGGGGGAACGCTGGGTGGAAGGAAATTTGTGGCTCCTCTCTGATTCCAGAACTTTCTGTCACCAAAATGTGAGGAAAATGTGTTTTTTTAGCCAAATTTTGAGGTTTGCAAAGGATTCTGGGTAACAGAACCTGGTCAGAGCCCCACAAGTCACCCCATCTTGGATTCCCCTAGGTCTCTAGTTTTCAAAAATGCACAGGTTTGGTAGGTTTCCCTAGGTGCCAGCTGAGCTAGAGGCCAAAATCTACAGGTAGGCACTTTGCCAAAAACACCTGTTTTCTTTAAAAAAATGTGATGTGTCCACGTTGCGTTTTGGGGCATTTCCTGTCGCGGGAACTAGGCCTACCCACACAAGTGAGGTATCATTTTTATCGGGAGATTTGGGGAACGCTGGGTGGAAGGAAATTTGTGGCTCCTCTCTGATTCAAGAACTTTCTGCCCCCAAAATGTGAAGAAAATGTGTTTTTTTAGCCAAATTTTGAGGTTTGAAAAGGATTCTGGGTAACAGAACCTGGTCAGAGCCCCACAAGTCACCCCATCTTGGATTCCCCTAGGTCTCTAGTTTTCAAAAATGCACAGGCTTGGTAGGTTTCCCTAGGTGCCGGCTGAGCTAGAGGCCAAAATCTACAGGTAGGCACTTTGCAAAAAAGACATCTGTTTTCTTTCAAAAAATGTGATGTGTCCACGTTGCGTTTTGGGGCATTTCCTGTCGCGGGCGCTAGGCCTACCCACACAAGTGAGGTATCATTTTTATAAGGAGACTTGGGGGAACGCTGGGTGGAAGGAAATTTGTGGCTCCTCTCTGATTCCAGAACTTTCTGTCACCAAAATGTGAGAAAAATTTGTTTTTTTTAGCCAAAGTTTGAGGTTTGCAAAGGATTCTGGGTAACAGAACCTAGTCAAAGCCCCACAAGTCACCCCATCTTGGATTCCCCTAGGTCTCTAGTTTTAAAAAATGCACAGGCTTGGTAGGTTTCCCTAGGTGCCGGCTGAGCTAGAGGCCAAAATCTACAGGTAGGCACTTTGCAAAAAACACCTCTGTTTTCTTTCAAAAAATGTGATGTGTCCACATTGCGTTTTGGGACATTTCCTGTCTCGGGCGCTTGGCCTACCCACACAAGTGAGGTATCATTTTTATCGGGAGACTTCGGGGAACGCTGGGTGGAAGGAAATTTGTGGCTCCTCTCTGATTCCAGAACTTTCTGTCACCAAAATGTGAGGAAAATGTGTTTTTTAGCCAAATTTCGAGGTTTGCAAAGGATTCTGGGTAACAGAACCTGGTCAGAGCCCCACACGTCACCCCATCTTGGATTCCCCTAGGTCTCTAGTTTTAAAAAATGCACAGATTTGGTAGGTTTCCCTAGGTGCCAGCTGAGCTAGAGGCCAAATTCTACAGGTAGGCACTTTGCCAAAAACACCTCTGTTTTCTTTCAAAAAATGTGATGTGTCCACGTTGCGTTTTGGGGCATTTCCTGTCGCGGTCGCTAGGCCTACCCACACAAGTGAGGTATCATTTTTATCGGGAGACTTGGGGGAACGCTGGGTGGAAGGAAATTTGAGGCTCCTCTCTGATTCCAGAACTTTCTGTCACCAAAATGTGAGGAAAATGTGTTTTTTTAGCCAAATTTTGAGGTTTGCAAAGGATTCTGGGTAACAGAACCTGGTCAGAGCCCCACAAGTCACCCCATCTTGGATTCCCCTAGGTCTCTAGTTTTAAAAAATGCACAGGTTTGGTAGGTTTCCTTAGGTGCCAGCTGAGCTAGAGGCCAAAATCTACAGGTAGGCACTTTGCAAAAAAGACATCTGTTTTCTTTAAAAAAATGTGATGTGTCCACGTTGCGTTTTGGGGCATTTCCTGTCGCGGGCGCTAGGCCTACCCACACAAGTGAGGTATCATTTTTATAAGGAGACTTGGGGGAACGCTGGGTGGAAGGAAATTTGTGGCTCCTCTCTGATTCCAGAACTTTCTATCACCAAAATTTGAAGAAAATTTGTTTTTTTAGCCAAATGTTGAGGTTTGAAAAGGATTCTGGGTAACAGAACCTGGTCAGAGCCCCACAAGTCACCCCATCTTGGTTTCCCCTAGGTCTCTAGTTTTCAAAAATGCACAGGCTTGATAGGTTTCCCTAGGTGCCGGCTGAGCTAGAGGCCAAAATCTACAGGTAGGCACTTTGCAAAAAACACCTCTGTTTTCTTTCAAAAAATGTCATGTGTCCACGTTGCGTTTTGGGGCATTTCCTGTCGCGGGCGCTTGGCCTACCCACACAAGTGAGGTATCATTTTTATCGGGAGACTTGGGGGAACGCTGGGTGGAAGGAAATTTGTGGCTCCTCTCTGATTCCAGAACTTTCTGTCACCAAAATTTGAGGAAAATTTGTTTTTTTAGCCAAAGTTTGAAGTTTGCAAAGGATTCTGGGTAACAGAACCTGGTCAGAGCCCTTCAAGGCACCCCATCTTGGATTCCCCTAGGTCTCTAGTTTTCAAAAATGCACAGGCTTGGTAGGTTTCCCTAGGTGCCGGCTGAGCTAGAGGCCAAAATCTACAGGTAGGCACTTTGCAAAAAACACCTCTGTTTTCTTTCAAAAAATGTGACGTATCCACGTTGCGTTTTGGGGCATTTCCTGTCGCGGGCGCTTGGCCTACCCACACAACTGAGGTATCATTTTTATCGGGAGACTTCGGGGAACACTGGGTGGAAGGAAATTTGTGGCTCCTCTCTCATTCCAGAACTTTCTGCCACCAAAATGTGAAGAAAATGTGTTTTTTTAGCCAAATGTTGAGGTTTGAAAAGGATTCTGGGTAACAGAACCTGGTCAGAGCCCCACAAGTCACCCCATCTTGGTTTCCCCTAGGTCTCTAGTTTTCAAAAATGCACAGGCTTGATAGGTTTCCCTAGGTGCCGGCTGAGCTAGAGGCCAAAATCTACAGGTAGGCACTTTGCAAAAAACACCTCTGTTTTCTTTCAAAAAATGTCATGTGTCCACGTTGCGTTTTGGGGCATTTCCTGTCGCGGGCGCTTGGCCTACCCACACAAGTGAGGTATCATTTTTATCGGGAGACTTGGGGGAACGCTGGGTGGAAGGAAATTTGTGGCTCCTCTCTGATTCCAGAACTTTCTGTCACCAAAATTTGAGGAAAATTTGTTTTTTTAGCCAAAGTTTGAAGTTTGCAAAGGATTCTGGGTAACAGAACCTGGTCAGAGCCCTTCAAGGCACCCCATCTTGGATTCCCCTAGGTCTCTAGTTTTCAAAAATGCACAGGCTTGGTAGGTTTCCCTAGGTGCCGGCTGAGCTAGAGGCCAAAATCTACAGGTAGGCACTTTGCAAAAAACACCTCTGTTTTCTTTCAAAAAATGTGACGTATCCACGTTGCGTTTTGGGGCATTTCCTGTCGCGGGCGCTTGGCCTACCCACACAACTGAGGTATCATTTTTATCGGGAGACTTCGGGGAACACTGGTGGAAGGAAATTTGTGGCTCCTCTCTCATTCCAGAACTTTCTGCCACCAAAATGTGAAGAAAATGTGTTTTTTTAGCCAAATGTTGAGGTTTGAAAAGGATTCTGGGTAACAGAACCTGGTCAGAGCCCCACAAGTCACCCCATCTTGGATTCCCCTAGGTCTCTAGTTTTCAAAAATGCACAGGCTTGATAGGTTTCCCTAGGTGCCGGCTGAGCTAGAGGCCAAAATCTACAGGTAGGCACTTTGCAAAAAACACCTCTGTTTTCTTTCAAAAAATGTGATGTGTCCACGTTGCGTTTTGGGGCATTTCCTGTCGCGGGCGCTTGGCCTACCCACACAAGTGAGGTATCATTTTTATCGGGAGACTTGGGGGAACGCTGGGTGGAAGGAAATTTGTGGCTCCTCTCTGATTCCAGAACTTTCTGTCACCAAAATTTGAGGAAAATGTGTTTTTTTAGCCAAAGTTTGAAGTTTGCAAAGGATTCTGGGTAACAGAACCTGGTCAGAGCCCTTCGAGGCACCCCATGTTGGATTCCCCTAGGTCTCTAGTTTTCAAAAATGCACAGGCTTGGTAGGTTTCCCTAGGTGCCGGCTGAGCTAGAGGCCAAAATCTACAGGTAGGCACTATGCAAAAAACACCTCTGTTTTCTTTCAAAAAATGTGATGTGTCCACGTTGCGTTTTGGGGCATTTCCTGTCGCGGGCGCTTGGCCTACCCACACAACTGAGGTATCATTTTTATCGGGAGACTTCGGGGAACACTGGGTGGAAGGAAATTTGTGGCTCCTCTCTGATTCCAGAACTTTCTGCCACCAAAATGTGAAGAAAATGTGGTTTTTTAGCCAAATTTTGAGGTTTGCAAAGGATTCTGGATAACAAAACCTGGTCAGAGCCCCACAAGTCACCCCATCTTGGATTTCCCTAGGTCTCTAGTTTTGAAAAATGCACAGGTTTGGTAGGTTTCCCTAGGTGCCGGCTGAGCTAGAGGCCAAAATCTACAGGTAGGCACTTTGCCAAAAACACCTCTGTTTTCTTTCAAAAAATGTGATGTGTCCACGTTGTGTTTTGGGGCATTTCCTGTCGTGGGCGCTAGGCCTACCCACACAAGTGAGGTATCATTTTTATCGGGAGACTTGGGGGAACGCTGGGTGGAAGGAAATTTGTGGCTCCTCTCTGATTCCAGAACTTTCTGCCACCAAAATGTGAAGAAAATTTGTTTTTTTAGCCAAATGTTGAGGTTTGAAAAGGATTCTGGGTAACAGAACCTGGTCAGAGCCCCACAAGTCACCCCATCTTGGATTCCCCTAGGTCTCTAGTTTTCAAAAATGCACAGGCTTGATAGGTTTCCCTAGGTGCCGGCTGAGCTAGAGGCCAAAATCTACAGGTAGGCACTTTGCAAAAAACACCTCTGTTTTCTTTCAAAAAATGTGATGTGTCCACATTGCGTTTTGGGACATTTCCTGTCGCGGGCGCTTGGCCTACCCACACAAGTGAGGTATCATTTTTATCGGGAGACTTCGGGGAACGCTGGGTGGAAGGAAATTTGTGGCTCCTCTCTGATTCCAGAACTTTCTTTCACAAAAATATGAGGAAAATGTGTTTTTTTAGCCAAAGTTTGAAGTTTGCAAAGGATTCTGGGTAACAGAACCTGGTCAGAGCCCTTCAAGGCACCCCATGTTGGATTCCCCTAGGTCTCTAGTTTTCAAAAATGCACAGGCTTGGTAGGTTTCCCTAGGTGCCGGCTGAGCTAGAGGCCAAAATCTACAGGTAGGCACTTTGCAAAAAACACCTCTGTTTTCTTTCAAAAAGTGTGATGTGTCCACGTTGCGTTTTGGGGCATTTCCTGTCGCGGGCGCTTGGCCTACCCACACAACTGAGGTATCATTTTTATCGGGAGACTTCGGGGAACACTGGGTGGAAGGAAATTTGGGGCTCCTCTCTGATTCCAGAACTTTCTGTCACCAAAATGTGAGGAAAATGTGTTTTTTTAGCCAAATGTTGAGGTTTGCAAAGGATTCTGGGTAACAGAACCTGGTCAGAGCCCCACAAGTCACCCCATCTTGGATTCCCCTAGGTCTCTAGTTTTCAAAAATGCACAGGCTTGGTAGGTTTCCCTAGGTGCCGGCTGAGCTAGAGGCCAAAATCTACAGGTAGGCACTTTGCAAAAAACACCTCTGTTTTCTTTCAAAAAATGTGATGTGTCCACATTGCGTTTTGGGACATTTCCTGTCGCGGGCGCTTGGCCTACCCACACAAGTGAGGTATCATTTTTATCGGGAGACTTCGGGGAACGCTGGGTGGAAGGAAATTTGTGGCTCCTCTCTGATTCCAGAACTTTCTGTCACCAAAATGTGAGGAAAATGTGTTTTTTAGCCAAATTTCGAGGTTTGCAAAGGATTCTGGGTAACAGAACCTGGTCAGAGCCCCACAAGTCACCCCATCTTGGATTCCCCTAGGTCTCTAGTTTTAAAAAATGCACAGATTTGGTAGGTTTCCCTAGGTGCCAGCTGAGCTAGAGGCCAAATTTTACAGGTAGGCACTTTGCCAAAAACACCTCTGTTTTCTTTCAAAAAATGTGATGTGTCCACGTTGCGTTTTGGGGCATTTCCTGTCGCGGTCGCTAGGCCTACCCACACAAGTGAGGTATCATTTTTATCGGGAGACTTGGGGGAACGCTGGGTGGAAGGAAATTTGTGGCTCCTCTCTGATTCCAGAACTTTCTGTCACCAAAATGTGAGGAAAATGTGTTTTTTTAGCCAAATTTTGAGGTTTGCAAAGGATTCTGGGTAACAGAACCTGGTCAGAGCCCCACAAGTCACCCCATCTTGGATTCCCCTAGGTCTCTAGTTTTAAAAAATGCACAGGTTTGGTAGGTTTCCTTAGGTGCCAGCTGAGCTAGAGGCCAAAATCTACAGGTAGGCACTTTGCAAAAAAGACATCTGTTTTCTTTAAAAAAATGTGATGTGTCCACGTTGCGTTTTGGGGCATTTCCTGTCGCTGGCGCTAGGCCTACCCACACAAGTGAGGTATCATTTTTATAAGGAGACTTGGGGGAACGCTGGGTGGAAGGAAATTTGTGGCTCCTCTCTGATTCCAGAACTTTCTATCACCAAAATTTGAAGAAAATTTGTTTTTTTAGCCAAATGTTGAGGTTTGAAAAGGATTCTGGGTAACAGAACCTGGTCAGAGCCCCACAAGTCACCCCATCTTGGATTCCCCTAGGTCTCTAGTTTTCAAAAATGCACAGGCTTGATAGGTTTCCCTAGGTGCCGGCTGAGCTAGAGGCCAAAATCTACAGGTAGGCACTTTGCCAAAAACACCTCTGTTTTCTTTCAAAAAATGTGATGTGTCCACGTTGTGTTTTGGGGCATTTCCTGTCGTGGGCGCTAGGCCTACCCACACAAGTGAGGTATCATTTTTATCGGGAGACTTGGGGGAACGCTGGGTGGAAGGAAATTTGTGGCTCCTCTCTGATTCCAGAACTTTCTGCCACCAAAATGTGAAGAAAATTTGTTTTTTTAGCCAAATGTTGAGGTTTGAAAAGGATTCTGGGTAACAGAACCTGGTCAGAGCCCCACAAGTCAACCCATCTTGGATTCCCCTAGGTCTCTAGTTTTCAAAAATGCACAGGCTTGATAGGTTTCCCTAGGTGCCGGCTGAGCTAGAGGCCAAAATCTACAGGTAGGCACTTTGCAAAAAACACCTCTGTTTTCTTTAAAAAAATGTGATGTGTCCACGTTGCGTTTTGGGGCATTTCCTGTCGCGGGCGCTTGGCCTACCCACACAAGTGAGGTATCATTTTTATCGGGAGACTTGGGGGAACGCTGGGTGGAAGGAAATTTGTGGCTCCTCTCTGATTCCAGAACTTTCTGTCACCAAAATATGAGGAAAATGTGTTTTTTTAGCCAAAGTTTGAAGTTTGCAAAGGATTCTGGGTAACAGAACCTGGTCAGAGCCCTTCAAGGCACTCCATGTTGGATTCCCCTAGGTCTCTAGTTTTCAAAAATGCACAGGCTTGGTAGGTTTCCCTAGGTGCCGGCTGAGCTAGAGGCCAAAATCTACAGGTAGGCACTTTGCAAAAAACACCTGTTTTCTTTCAAAAAGTGTGATGTGTCCACGTTGCGTTTTGGGGCATTTCCTGTCGCGGGCGCTTGGCCTACCCACACAACTGAGGTATCATTTTTATCGGGAGACTTCGGGGAACACTGGGTGGAAGGAAATTTGTGGCTCCTCTCTGATTCCAGAACTTTCTGTCACCAAAATGTGAGGAAAATGTGTTTTTTTAGCCAAATGTTGAGGTTTGAAAGGATTCTGTGTAACAGAACCTGGTCAGAGCCCTTCAAGGCACCCCATCTTGGATTCCCCTAGGTCTCTAGTTTTCAAAAATGCACAGGTTTGGTAGGTTTCCCTAGGTGCCGGCTGAGCTAGAGGCCAAAATCTACAGGTAGGCACTTTGCAAAAAACACCTCTGTTTTCTTTCAAAAAATGTGATGTGTCCACGTTGCGTTTTGGGGCATTTCCTGTCGCGGGCGCTTGGCCTACCCACACAACTGAGGTATCATTTTTTTCGGGAGACTTGGGGGAACGCTGGGTGGAAGGAAATCTGTGGCTCCTCTCTGATTCCAGAACTTTCTGTCACCAAAATGTGAGGAAAATGTGTTTTTTTTAGCCAAAGTTAGAGGTTTGCAAAGGATTCTGGGTAACAGAACCTAGACAGAGCCCCACAAGTCACCCCATCTTGGATTCCCCTAGGTCTCTAGTTTTCAAAAATTCACAGGCTTGGTAGGTTTCCCTAGGTGCCGGCTGAGCTAGAGGCCAAAATCTACAGGTAGGCACTTTGCAAAAAACACCTCTGTTTTCTTTCAACAAATGTGATGTGTCCACGTTGTGTTTTGGGGCATTTCCTGTCGCGGGCGCTTGGCCTACCCACACAAGTGAGGTATCATTTTTATCGGGAGACTTGGGGGAACGCTGGGTGGAAGGAAATCTGTGGCTCCTCTCTGATTCCAGAACTTTCTGTCACCAAAATGTGAGGAAAATGTGTTTTTTTTAGCCAAAGTTAGAGGTTTGCAAAGGATTCTGGGTAACAGAACCTAGTCAGAGCCCCACAAGTCACCCCATCTTGGATTCCCCTAGGTCTCTAGTTTTCAAAAATTCACAGGCTTGGTAGGTTTCCCTAGGTGCCGGCTGAGCTAGAGGCCAAAATCTACAGGTAGGCACTTTGCAAAAAACACCTCTGTTTTCTTTCAAAAAATGTGATGTGTCCACGTTGCGTTTTGGGGCATTTCCTGTCGCGGGCGCTTGGCCTACCCACACAAGTGAGGTATCATTTTTATCGGGAGACTTGGGGGAACGCTGGGTGGAAGGAAATTTGTGGCTCCTCTCTGATTCCAGAACTTTCTGCCACCAAAATGTGAAGAAAATTTGTTTTTTTAGCCAAATGTTGAGGTTTGAAAAGGATTCTGGGTAACAGAACCTGGTCAGAGCCCCACAAGTCACCCCATCTTGGATTCCCCTAGGTCTCTAGTTTTCAAAAATGCACAGGCTTGATAGGTTTCCCTAGGTGCCGGCTGAGCTAGAGGCCAAAATCTACAGGTAGGCACTTTGCAAAAAACACCTCTGTTTTCTTTCAAAAAATGTGATGTGTCCACGTTGTGTTTTGGGGCATTTCCTGTCGTGGGCGCTAGGCCTACCCACACAAGTGAGGTATCATTTTTATCGGGAGACTTGGGGGAACGCTGGGTGGAAGGAAATTTGTGGCTCCTCTCTGATTCCAGAACTTTCTGCCACCAAAATGTGAAGAAAATTTGTTTTTTTAGCCAAATGTTGAGGTTTGAAAAGGATTCTGGGTAACAGAACCTGGTCAGAGCCCCACAAGTCACCCCATCTTGGATTCCCCTAGGTCTCTAGTTTTCAAAAATGCACAGGCTTGATAGGTTTCCCTAGGTGCCGGCTGAGCTAGAGGCCAAAATCTACAGGTAGGCACTTTGCAAAAAACACCTCTGTTTTCTTTAAAAAAATGTGATGTGTCCACGTTGCGTTTTGGGGCATTTCCTGTCGCGGGCGCTTGGCCTACCCACACAAGTGAGGTATCATTTTTATCGGGAGACTTGGGGGAACGCTGGGTGGAAGGAAATTTGTGGCTCCTCTCTGATTCCAGAACTTTCTGTCACCAAAATATGAGGAAAATGTGTTTTTTTAGCCAAAGTTTGAAGTTTGCAAAGGATTCTGGGTATCAGAACCTGGTCAGAGCCCTTCAAGGCACCCCATGTTGGATTCCCCTAGGTCTCTAGTTTTCAAAAATGCACAGGCTTGGTATGTTTCCCTAGGTGCCGGCTGAGCTAGAGGCCAAAATCTACAGGTAGGCACTTTGCAAAAAACACCTCTGTTTTCTTTCAAAAAGTGTGATGTGTCCACGTTGCGTTTTGGGGCATTTCCTGTCGCGGGCGCTTGGCCTACCCACACAACTGAGGTATCATTTTTATCGGGAGACTTCGGGGAACACTGGGTGGAAGGAAATTTGTGGCTCCTCTCTGATTCCAGAACTTTCTGTCACCAAAATGTGAGGAAAATGTGTTTTTTTAGCCAAATGTTGAGGTTTGCAAAGGATTCTGGGTAACAGAACCTGGTCAGAGCCCCACAAGTCACCCCATCTTGGATTCCCCTAGGTCTCTAGTTTTTAAAAATGCACAGGCTTGATAGGTTTCCCTAGGTGCCGGCTGAGCTAGAGGCCAAAATCTACAGGTAGGCACTTTGCAAAAAACACCTCTGTTTTCTTTCAAAAAATGTGATGTGTCCACGTTGCGTTTTGGGGCATTTCCTGTCGCGGGCGCTTGGCCTACCCACACAAGTGAGGTATCATTTATATCGGGAGACTTGGGGGAACACTGGGTGGAAGGAAATTTGTGGCTCCTCTCTGATTCCAGAACTTTCTGTCACCAAAATGTGAGGAAAATGTGTTTTTTTAGCCAAATGTTGAGGTTTGCAAAGGATTCTGGGTAACAGAACCTGGTCAGAGCCCTTCAAGGCACCCCATCTTGGATTCCCCTAGGTCTCTAGTTTTCAAAAATGCACAGGTTTGGTAGGTTTCCCTAGGTGCCGGCTGAGCTAGAGGCCAAAATCTACAGGTAGGCACTTTGCAAAAAACACCTCTGTTTTCTTTCAAAAAATGTGATGTGTCCACGTTGCGTTTTGGGGCATTTCCTGTCGCGGGCGCTTGGCCTACCCACACAACTGAGGTATAATTTTTTTCGGGAGACTTGGGGGAACGCTGGGTGGAAGGAAATTTGTGGCTCCTCTCTGATTCCAGAACTTTCTGTCACCAAAATGTGAGGAAAATGTGTTTTTTTTAGCCAAAGTTAGAGGTTTGCAAAGGATTCTGGGTAACAGAACCTAGTCAGAGCCCCACAAGTCACCCCATCTTGGATTCCCCTAGGTCTCTAGTTTTCAAAAATTCACAGGCTTGGTAGGTTTCCCTAGGTGCCGGCTGAGCTAGAGGCCAAAATCTACAGGTAGGCACTTTGCAAAAAACACCTCTGTTTTCTTTCAACAAATGTGATGTGTCCACGTTGTGTTTTGGGGCATTTCCTGTCGCGGGCGCTTGGCCTACCCACACAAGTGAGGTATCATTTTTATCGGGAGACTTGGGGGAACGCTGGGTGGAAGGAAATTTGTGGCTCCTCTCTGATTCCAGAACTTTCTATCACCAAAATTTGAGGAAAATGTGTTTTTTTAGTCAAAGTTTGTGGTTTGCAAAGGATTCTGGGTAACAGAACCTGGTCAGAGCCCCTCAAGTCACCCCATCTTGGATTCCCCTAGGTCTCTAGTTTTCAAAAATGCACAGGTTTGGTAGGTTTCCCTAGGTGCCAGCTGAGCTAGAGGCCAAAATCTACAGGTAGGCACTTTGCAAAAAACACCTCTGTTTTCTTTCAAAAAATGTGATGTGTCCACGTTGTGTTTTGGGGCATTTCCTGTCGTGGGCGCTAGGCCTACCCACACAAGTGAGGTATCATTTTTATCGGGAGACTCGGGGGAACGTTGGGTGGAAGGAAATTTGTGGCTCCTCTCTGATTCCAGAACTTTCTGCCACCAAAATGTGAAGAAAATGTGTTTTTTTAGCCAAATTTTGAGGTTTGAAAAGGATTCTGGGTAACAGAACCTGGTCAGAGCCCCACATGTCACCCCATCTTGGATTCCCCTAGGTCTCTAGTTTTCAAAAATGCACAGGCTTGGTAGGTTTCCCTAGGTGGCGGCTGAGCTAGAGGCCAAAATCTACAGGTAGGCACTTTGCAAAAAACACCTCTGTTTTCTTTCAAAAAATGTGATGTGTCCACGTTGCGTTTTGGGGCATTTCCTGTCGCGGGCGCTTGGCCTACCCACACAAGTGAGGTATCATTTTTATCGGGAGATTTGGGGGAACGCTGGGTGGAAGGAAATTTGTGGCTCCTCTCTGATTCCAGAACTTTCTGTCACCAAAATTTGAGGAAAATGTGTTTTTTTAGCCAAAGTTTGAAGTTTGCAAAGGATTCTGGGTAACAGAACCTGGTCAGAGCCCTTCAAGGCACCCCATCTTGGATTCCCCTAGGTCTCTAGTTTTCAAAAATGCACAGGCTTGGTAGGTTTCCCTAGGTGCCGGCTGAGCTAGAGGCCAAAATCTACAGGTAGGCACTTTGCAAAAAACACCTCTGTTTTCTTTCAAAAAATGTGATGTGTCCACGTTGCGTTTTGGGGCATTTCCTGTCGCGGGCGCTTGGCCTACCCACACAACTGAGGTATCATTTTTTTCGGGAGACTTGGGGGAACGCTGGGTGGAAGGAAATCTGTGGCTCCTCTCTGATTCCAGAACTTTCTGTCACCAAAATTTGAGGAAAATGTGTTTTTTTTAGCCAAAGTTAGAGGTTTGCAAAGGATTCTGGGTAACAGAACCTAGTCAGAGCCCCACAAGTCACCCCATCTTGGATTCCCCTAGGTCTCTAGTTTTCAAAAATGCACAGGCTTGGTAGGTTTCCCTAGGTGCCGGCTGAGCTAGAGGCCAAAATCTACAGGTAGGCACTTTGCAAAAAACACCTCTGTTTTCTTTCAACAAATGTGATGTGTCCACGTTGTGTTTTGGGGCATTTCCTGTCGCGGGCGCTTGGCCTACCCACACAAGTGAGGTATCATTTTTATCGGGAGACTTGGGGGAACGCTGGGTGGAAGGAAATTTGTGGCTCCTCTCTGATTCCAGAACTTTCTATCACCAAAATTTGAGGAAAATGTGTTTTTTTAGCCAAAGTTTGTGGTTTGCAAAGGATTCTGGGTAACAGAACCTGGTCAGAGCCCCTCAAGTCACCCCATCTTGGATTCCCCTAGGTCTCTAGTTTTCAAAAATGCACAGGTTTGGTAGGTTTCCCTAGGTGCCAGCTGAGCTAGAGGCCAAAATCTACAGGTAGGCACTTTGCAAAAAACACCTCTGTTTTCTTTCAAAAAATGTGATGTGTCCACGTTGTGTTTTGGGGCATTTCCTGTCGTGGGCGCTAGGCCTACCCACACAATTGAGGTATCATTTTTATCGGGAGACTCGGGGGAACGCTGGGTGGAAGGAAATCTGTGGCTCCTCTCTGATTCCAGAACTTTCTGTCACCAAAATGTGAGGAAAATGTGTTTTTTTTAGCCAAAGTTAGAGGTTTGCAAAGGATTCTGGGTAACAGAACCTAGTCAGAGCCCCACAAGTCACCCCATCTTGGATTCCCCTAGGTCTCTAGTTTTCAAAAATGCACAGGCTTGGTAGGTTTCCCTAGGTGCCGGCTGAGCTAGAGGCCAAAATCTACAGGTAGGCACTTTGCAAAAAACACCTCTGTTTTCTTTCAAAAAATGTGATGTGTCCACGTTGCGTTTTGGGGCATTTCCTGTCGCGGGCGCTTGGCCTACCCACACAACTGAGGTATCATTTTTTTCGGGAGACTTGGGGGAACGCTGGGTGGAAGGAAATCTGTGGCTCCTCTCTGATTCCAGAACTTTCTGTCACCAAAATGTGAGGAAAATGTGTTTTTTTTAGCCAAAGTTAGAGGTTTGCAAAGGATTCTGGGTAACAGAACCTAGTCAGAGCCCCACAAGTCACCCCATCTTGGATTCCCCTAGGTCTCTAGTTTTCAAAAATGCACAGGCTTGGTAGGTTTCCCTAGGTGCCGGCTGAGCTAGAGGCCAAAATCTACAGGTAGGCACTTTGCAAAAAACACCTCTGTTTTCTTTCAACAAATGTGATGTGTCCACGTTGTGTTTTGGGGCATTTCCTGTCGCGGGCGCTTGGCCTACCCACACAAGTGAGGTATCATTTTTATCGGGAGACTTGGGGGAACGCTGGGTGGAAGGAAATTTGTGGCTCCTCTCTGATTCCAGAACTTTCTATCACCAAAATTTGAGGAAAATGTGTTTTTTTAGCCAAAGTTTGTGGTTTGCAAAGGATTCTGGGTAACAGAACCTGGTCAGAGCCCCTCAAGTCACCCCATCTTGGATTCCCCTAGGTCTCTAGTTTTCAAAAATGCACAGGTTTGGTAGGTTTCCCTAGGTGCCAGCTGAGCTAGAGGCCAAAATCTACAGGTAGGCACTTTGCAAAAAACACCTCTGTTTTCTTTCAAAAAATGTGATGTGTCCACGTTGTGTTTTGGGGCATTTCCTGTCGCGGGCGCTTGGCCTACCCAAACAAGTGAGGTATCATTTTTATCGGGAGACTTGGGGGAACGCTGGGTGGAAGGAAATTTGTGGCTCCTCTCTGATTCCAGAACTTTCTGCCACCAAAATGTCAAGAAAATGTGTTTTTTTAGCCAAATTTTGAGGTTTGAAAAGGATTCTGGGTAACAGAACCTGGTCAGAGCCCCACATGTCACCCCATCTTGGATTCCCCTAGGTCTCTAGTTTTCAAAAATGCACAGGCTTGGTAGGTTTCCCTAGGTGGCGGCTGAGCTAGAGGCCAAAATCTACAGGTAGGCACTTTGCAAAAAACACCTCTGTTTTCTTTCAAAAAATGTGATGTGTCCACGTTGCATTTTGGGGCATTTCCTGTCGCGGGCGCTTGGCCTACCCACACAAGTGAGGTATCATTTTTATCGGGAGACTTGGGGGAACGCTGGGTGGAAGGAAATTTGTGGCTCCTCTCTGATTCCAGAACTTTCTGTCACCAAAATTTGAGGAAAATGTGTTTTTTTAGCCAAAGTTTGAAGTTTGCAAAGGATTCTGGGTAACAGAACCTGGTCAGAGCCCTTCAAGTCACCCCATCTTGGATTCCCCTAGGTCTCTAGTTTTCACAAATGCACAGGTTTGGTAGGTTTCCCTAGGTGCCAGCTGAGCTAGAGGCCAAAATCTACAGGTAGGCACTTTGCAAAAAACACCTCTGTTTTCTTTAAAAAAATGTGATGTGTCCACGTTGTGTTTTGGGGCATTACCTGTTGCGGGCGCTAGGCCTACCCACACAAGTAAGGTATCATTTTTATCGGGAGACTTGGGGGAACACTGGGTGGAAGGAAATCTGTGGCTCCTCTCTGATTCCAGAACTTTCTGTCACCAAAATGTGAGGAAAATGTGTTTTTTTTAGCCAAAGTTAGAGGTTTGCAAAGGATTCTGGGTAACAGAACCTAGTCAGAGCCCCACAAGTCACCCCATCTTGGATTCCCCTAGGACTCTAGTTTTCAGAAATCTACAGGTTTGGTAGGTTTCCCTAGGTGCCGGCTGAGCTAGAGGCCAAAATGTACAGGTAGGCACTTTGCCAAAAACACCTCTGTGTTCTTTCAAAAAATGTGATGTGTCCACGTTGCGTTTTGGGGCATTTCCTGTCGCAGGCGCTAGGCCTACCCACACAAGTGAGGTATCATTTTTATGAGGAGACTTGGGGGAACGCTGGGTGGAAGGAAATTTGTGGCTCCTCTCTGATTCCAGAACTTTCTGTCACCAAAATTTGAGTAAAATGTGTTTTTTTAGCCAAAGTTTGAGGTTTGCAAAGGATTCTGGGTAACAGAACCTGGTCAGAGCCCCACAAGTCACCCCATCTTGGATTCCCCTAGGTCTCTAGATTTAAAAAATGCACAGGTTTGGTATGTTTCCCTAGGTGCCGGCTGTGCTAAAGACCAAAATCTACAGGTAGGCACTTTGCAAAAAACACCTGTTTTCTTTAAAAAAATGTGATGTGTCCACATAGCGTTTTGGGTCATTTCCTGTTGCAGGCGCTAGGCCTACCTACACAAGTGAGGTATCATTTTTATCGGGAGACTTGTGGGAACGCTGGGTGGAAGGAAATTTGTGGCTCCTCTCTGATTCCAGAACTTTCTGTCACCAAAATTTGAGGAAAATGTGTTTTTTTAGCCAAAGTTTAAGGTCTGCAAAGGATTCTGGGTAACAGAACCTGGTCAGAGCCCCACAAGTCACCCTATCTTGGATTCCCCTAGGTCTCTAGTTTTCAAAAATGCACAGGTTTGGTAGGTTTCCCTAGGTGCCGGCTGAGCTAGAGGCCAAAATCTACAGGTAGGCACTTTGCAAAAAACACCTCTGTTTTCTTTAAAAAAATGTGAAGTGTCCACGTTGCGTTTTGGGGCATTTCCTGTCGCAGGCGCTAGGCCTACCCACACGAGTGAGGTATCATTTTTATCGGGAGACTTGGGGGAACGCTGGCTGGAAGGAAATTTGTGGCTCCTCTCTGATTCCAGAACTTTCTGTCACCAAAATTTGAGGAAAATGTGTTTTTTTAGCCACATTTTGAGGTTTGCAAAGGATTCTGGGTAACAGAACCTGGTCAGAGCCCCACAAGTCACCCCATCTTGGATTACCCTAGGTCTCTAGTTTTAAAAAATACACAGGTTTGGTAGGTTTTCCTAGGTGCCAGCTGAGCTAGAGGCCAAAATCTACAGGTAGGCACTTTGCCAAAAACACCTCTGTTTTATTTCAAAAAATATTATCTGTCCACTTTGCGTTTTGGGGCATTTCCTGTCGCAGGCGCTAGGCCTACCCACACAAGTGAGGTATCATTTTTATCAGGAGACTTGGGGGAACGCTGGGTGGAAGGAAATTTGTGGCTCCTCTCTGATTCCAGAACGTTTTGTCACCAAAATATGAGGAAAATGTGTTTTTTTATCCAAATTTTGAGGTTTGCAAAGGATTCTGGGTAAGAGAACCTGGTCAGAGCCCCACAAGTCACCCCATCTTGGATTCCCCTAGGACTCCAGTTTTCAGAAATGCACAGGTTTGGTAGGTTTCCCTAGGTGCCGGCTGAGCTAGAGGCCAAAATCTACAGGTAGGCACTTTGCAAAAAACACCTCTGTTTTCTTTCAAAAAATGCGATGTGTCCACGTTGAGCTTTGGGGCATTTCCTGTCGCGGGCGCTAGGCCTACCCACACAAGTGAGGTATCATTTTTATCAGGAGACTTGGGGGAACACTGTGTGGAAGGAAATTTGTGACTCCTCTCTGATTCCAGAACTTTCTGTCACCAAAATGTGAAGAAAATGTGTTTTTTTAGCCAAATTTTGAGGTTTGCAAAGGATTCTGGGTAAGAGAACCTGGTCAGAGCCCCACAAGTCACCCCATCTTGGATTCCCCTAGGACTCTAGTTTTCAGAAATGCACAGGTTTGGTAGGTTTCCCTAGGTGCCGGCTGAGCTAGAGGCCAAAATCTACAGGTAGGCACTTTGCCAAAAACACCTCTGTTTTCTTTGAAAAAAATGTGATGTGTCCACGTTGCGTTTTGGGGCATTTCCTGTCGCAGGCGCTAGGCCTACCCACACAAGTGAGGTATCATTTTTATCAGGAGACTTGGGGGAACGCTGGGTGGAAGGAAATTTGTGGCTCCTCTCTGATTCCAGAACTTTCTGTCACCAAAATATGAGGAAAATGTGTTTTTTTAGCCAAATTTTGAGGTTTGCAAAGGATTCTGGGTAAGAGAACCTGGTCAGGGCCCCACAAGTCACCCCATCTTGGATTCCCCTGGGACTCTAGTTTTCAGAAATGCACAGGTTTGGTAGGTTTCCCTAGGTGCCGGCTGAGCTAGAGGCCAAAATCTACAGGTAGGCACTTTGCCAAAAACACCTCTGTTTTTTTTCAAAAAATGTGATGTGTCCACGTTGCGTTTTGGGGCATTTCCTGTCGCAGGCGCTAGGCCTACCCACACAAGTGAGGTATCATTTTTATCAGGAGACTTGGGGGAACGCTGCGTGGAAGGAAATTTGTGGCTCCTCTCTGATTCCAGAACGTTTTGTCACCAAAATATGAGGAAAATGTGTTTTTTTAGCCAAATTTTGAGGTGTGCAAAGGATTCTGGGTAAGAGAACCTGGTCAGAGCCCCACAAGTCACCCCATCTTGAATTCCCCTAGGACTCCAGTTTTCAGAAATGCACAGGTTTGGTAGGTTTCCCTAGGTGCCGGCTGAGCTAGAGGCCAAAATCTACAGGTAGGCACTTTGCCAAAAACACCTCTGTTTTCTTTAAAAAAATGCGATGTGTCCATGTTGCGTTTTGGGGCATTTCCTGTCGCGGGCGCTAGGCCTACCCACACAAGTGAGGTATAATTTTTATCAGGAGACTTGGGGGAACACTGTGTGGAAGGAAATTTGTGGCTCCTCTCTGATTCCAGAACTTTCTGTCACCAAAATGTGAAGAAAATGTTTTTTTTTAGCCGAATTTTGAGGTTTGCAAAGGATTCTGGGTAACAGAACCTGGTCAGAGCCCCACAAGTCACCCCATCTTGGATTCCCCTAGGTCTCCAGTTTTAAAAAATGCACAGGTTTGGTAGGTTTCCCTAGGTGCCGGCTGAGCTAGAGGCCAAAATCTACAGGTAGGCACTTTGCAAAAAACACCTCTGTTTTCTTTCAAAAAATGTGATGTGTCCACGTTGCATTTTGGGGCATTTCCTGTCGCGGGCGCTTGGCCTACCCACACAAGTGAGGTATCATTTTTATCGGGAGACTTGGGGGAACGCTGGGTGGAAGGAAATTTGTGGCTCCTCTCTGATTCCAGAACTTTCTGTCACCAAAATTTGAGGAAAATGTGTTTTTTTAGCCAAAGTTTGAAGTTTGCAAAGGATTCTGGGTAACAGAACCTGGTCAGAGCCCCTCAAGTCACCCCATCTTGGATTCCCCTAGGTCTCTAGTTTTCAAAAATACACAGGTTTGGTAGGTTTCCCTAGGTGCCAGCTGAGATAGAGGCCAAAATCTACAGGTAGGCACTTTGCAAAAAACACCTCTGTTTTCTTTAAAAAAATGTGATGTGTCCACGTTGCATTTTGGGGCATTTCCTGTCGCGGGCGCTTGGCCTACCCAAACAAGTGAGGTATCATTTTTATCGGGAGACTTGGGGGAACGCTGGGTGGAAGGAAATTTGTGGCTCCTCTCTGATTCCAGAACTTTCTGCCACCAAAATGTGAAGAAAATGTGTTTTTTTAGCCAAATTTTGAGGTTTGAAAAGGATTCTGGGTAACAGAACCTGGTCAGAGCCCCACATGTCACCCCATCTTGGATTCCCCTAGGTCTCTAGTTTTCAAAAATGCACAGGCTTGGTAGGTTTCCCTAGGTGGCGGCTGAGCTAGAGGCCAAAATCTACAGGTAGGCACTTTGCAAAAAACACCTCTGTTTTCTTTCAAAAAATGTGATGTGTCCACGTTGCATTTTGGGGCATTTCCTGTCGCGGGCGCTTGGCCTACCCACACAAGTGAGGTATCATTTTTATCGGGAGACTTGGGGGAACGCTGGGTGGAAGGAAATTTGTGGCTCCTCTCTGATTCCAGAACTTTCTGTCACCAAAATTTGAGGAAAATGTGTTTTTTTAGCCAAAGTTTGAAGTTTGCAAAGGATTCTGGGTAACAGAACCTGGTCAGAGCCCTTCAAGTCACCCCATCTTGGATTCCCCTAGGTCTCTAGTTTTCACAAATGCACAGGTTTGGTAGGTTTCCCTAGGTGCCAGCTGAGCTAGAGGCCAAAATCTACAGGTAGGCACTTTGCAAAAAACACCTCTGTTTTCTTTAAAAAAATGTGATGTGTCCACGTTGTGTTTTGGGGCATTACCTGTTGCGGGCGCTAGGCCTACCCACACAAGTAAGGTATCATTTTTATCGGGAGACTTGGGGGAACACTGGGTGGAAGGAAATCTGTGGCTCCTCTCTGATTCCAGAACTTTCTGTCACCAAAATGTGAGGAAAATGTGTTTTTTTTAGCCAAAGTTAGAGGTTTGCAAAGGATTCTGGGTAACAGAACCTAGTCAGAGCCCCACAAGTCACCCCATCTTGGATTCCCCTAGGACTCTAGTTTTCAGAAATCTACAGGTTTGGTAGGTTTCCCTAGGTGCCGGCTGAGCTAGAGGCCAAAATGTACAGGTAGGCACTTTGCCAAAAACACCTCTGTGTTCTTTCAAAAAATGTGATGTGTCCACGTTGCGTTTTGGGGCATTTCCTGTCGCAGGCGCTAGGCCTACCCACACAAGTGAGGTATCATTTTTATGAGGAGACTTGGGGGAACGCTGGGTGGAAGGAAATTTGTGGCTCCTCTCTGATTCCAGAACTTTCTGTCACCAAAATTTGAGTAAAATGTGTTTTTTTAGCCAAAGTTTGAGGTTTGCAAAGGATTCTGGGTAACAGAACCTGGTCAGAGCCCCACAAGTCACCCCATCTTGGATTCCCCTAGGTCTCTAGATTTAAAAAATGCACAGGTTTGGTATGTTTCCCTAGGTGCCGGCTGTGCTAAAGACCAAAATCTACAGGTAGGCACTTTGCAAAAAACACCTGTTTTCTTTAAAAAAATGTGATGTGTCCACATAGCGTTTTGGGTCATTTCCTGTTGCAGGCGCTAGGCCTACCCACACAAGTGAGGTATCATTTTTATCGGGAGACTTGTGGGAACGCTGGGTGGAAGGAAATTTGTGGCTCCTCTCTGATTCCAGAACTTTCTGTCACCAAAATTTGAGGAAAATGTGTTTTTTTAGCCAAAGTTTAAGGTCTGCAAAGGATTCTGGGTAACAGAACCTGGTCAGAGCCCCACAAGTCACCCTATCTTGGATTCCCCTAGGTCTCTAGTTTTCAAAAATGCACAGGTTTGGTAGGTTTCCCTAGGTGCCGGCTGAGCTAGAGGCCAAAATCTACAGGTAGGCACTTTGCAAAAAACACCTCTGTTTTCTTTAAAAAAATGTGAAGTGTCCACGTTGCGTTTTGGGGCATTTCCTGTCGCAGGCGCTAGGCCTACTCACACGAGTGAGGTATCATTTTTATCGGGAGACTTGGGGGAACGCTGGCTGGAAGGAAATTTGTGGCTCCTCTCTGATTCCAGAACTTTCTGTCACCAAAATTTGAGGAAAATGTGTTTTTTTAGCCACATTTTGAGGTTTGCAAAGGATTCTGGGTAACAGAACCTGGTCAGAGCCCCACAAGTCACCCCATCTTGGATTACCCTAGGTCTCTAGTTTTAAAAAATACACAGGTTTGGTAGGTTTTCCTAGGTGCCAGCTGAGCTAGAGGCCAAAATCTACAGGTAGGCACTTTGCCAAAAACACCTCTGTTTTATTTCAAAAAATATTATCTGTCCACTTTGCGTTTTGGGGCATTTCCTGTCGCAGGCGCTAGGCCTACCCACACAAGTGAGGTATCATTTTTATCAGGAGACTTGGGGGAACGCTGGGTGGAAGGAAATTTGTGGCTCCTCTCTGATTCCAGAACGTTTTGTCACCAAAATATGAGGAAAATGTGTTTTTTTATCCAAATTTTGAGGTTTGCAAAGGATTCTGGGTAAGAGAACCTGGTCAGAGCCCCACAAGTCACCCCATCTTGGATTCCCCTAGGACTCCAGTTTTCAGAAATGCACAGGTTTGGTAGGTTTCCCTAGGTGCCGGCTGAGCTAGAGGCCAAAATCTACAGGTAGGCACTTTGCAAAAAACACCTCTGTTTTCTTTCAAAAAATGCGATGTGTCCACGTTGAGCTTTGGGGCATTTCCTGTCGCGGGCGCTAGGCCTACCCACACAAGTGAGGTATCATTTTTATCAGGAGACTTGGGGGAACACTGTGTGGAAGGAAATTTGTGACTCCTCTCTGATTCCAGAACTTTCTGTCACCAAAATGTGAAGAAAATGTGTTTTTTTAGCCAAATTTTGAGGTTTGCAAAGGATTCTGGGTAAGAGAACCTGGTCAGAGCCCCACAAGTCACCCCATCTTGGATTCCCCTAGGACTCTAGTTTTCAGAAATGCACAGGTTTGGTAGGTTTCCCTAGGTGCCGGCTGAGCTAGAGGCCAAAATCTACAGGTAGGCACTTTGCCAAAAACACCTCTGTTTTCTTTGAAAAAAATGTGATGTGTCCACGTTGCGTTTTGGGGCATTTCCTGTCGCAGGCGCTAGGCCTACCCACACAAGTGAGGTATCATTTTTATCAGGAGACTTGGGGGAACGCTGGGTGGAAGGAAATTTGTGGCTCCTCTCTGATTCCAGAACTTTCTGTCACCAAAATATGAGGAAAATGTGTTTTTTTAGCCAAATTTTGAGGTTTGCAAAGGATTCTGGGTAAGAGAACCTGGTCAGGGCCCCACAAGTCACCCCATCTTGGATTCCCCTGGGACTCTAGTTTTCAGAAATGCACAGGTTTGGTAGGTTTCCCTAGGTGCCGGCTGAGCTAGAGGCCAAAATCTACAGGTAGGCACTTTGCCAAAAACACCTCTGTTTTTTTTCAAAAAATGTGATGTGTCCACGTTGCGTTTTGGGGCATTTCCTGTCGCAGGCGCTAGGCCTACCCACACAAGTGAGGTATCATTTTTATCAGGAGACTTGGGGGAACGCTGCGTGGAAGGAAATTTGTGGCTCCTCTCTGATTCCAGAACGTTTTGTCACCAAAATATGAGGAAAATGTGTTTTTTTAGCCAAATTTTGAGGTTTGCAAAGGATTCTGGGTAAGAGAACCTGGTCAGAGCCCCACAAGTCACCCCATCTTGAATTCCCCTAGGACTCCAGTTTTCAGAAATGCACAGGTTTGGTAGGTTTCCCTAGGTGCCGGCTGAGCTAGAGGCCAAAATCTACAGGTAGGCACTTTGCCAAAAACACCTCTGTTTTCTTTAAAATAATGCGATGTGTCCATGTTGCGTTTTGGGGCATTTCCTGTCGCGGGCGCTAGGCCTACCCACACAAGTGAGGTATAATTTTTATCAGGAGACTTGGGGGAACACTGTGTGGAAGGAAATTTGTGGCTCCTCTCTGATTCCAGAACTTTCTGTCACCAAAATGTGAAGAAAATGTTTTTTTTTAGCCGAATTTTGAGGTTTGCAAAGGATTCTGGGTAACAGAACCTGGTCAGAGCCCCACAAGTCACCCCATCTTGGATTCCCCTAGGTCTCCAGTTTTAAAAAATGCACAGGTTTGGTAGGTTTCCCTAGGTGCCGGCTGAGCTAGAGGCCAAAATCTACAGGTAGGCACTTTGCCAAAAACACCTCTGTTTTCTTTAAAAAAATGTGATGTGTCCACGTTGCGTTTTGGGGCATTTCCTGTCGCAGGCGCTAGGCCTACCCACACAAGTGAGGTATCATTTTTATCGGGAGACTTGGGGGAACGCTGGGTGGAAGGAAATTTGTGGCTCCTCTCTGATTCCAGAACTTTCTGTCACCAAAATTTGAGGAAAATGTGTTTTTTTAGCCAAAGTTTGAGGTTTGCAAAGGATTCTGGGTAACAGAACCTGGTCAGAGCCCCACAAGTCACCCTATCTTGGATTCCACTAGGTCTCTAGTTTTCAAAAATGCACAGGTTTGGTAGGTTTCCCTAGGTGCCGGCTGAGCTAGAGGCCAAAATCTACAGGTAGGCACTTTGCAAAAAACACCTCTGTTTTCTTTCAAAAAATGTGAAGTGTCCACGTTGCGTTTTGGGGCATTTCCTGTCGCGGGCGCTAGGCCTACCCACATGAGTGAGGTATCATTTTTATCGGGAGACTTGGGGGAACGCTGGGTGGAAGGAAATTTGTGTCTCCTCTCTGATTCCAGAACTTTCTGTCACCAAAATTTGAGGAAAATTTGTTTTTTTAGCCAAATTTTGAGGTTTGCAAAGGATTATGGGTAACAGAACCTGGTCAGAGCCCCACAAGTCACCCTATCTTGGATTCCCCTAGGTCTCTAGTTTTAAAAAATGCACAGGTTTGGTAGGTTTCCCTAGGTGCCGGCTGAGCTAGAGGCCAAAATCTACAGGTAGGCACTTTGCAAAAAACACCTCTGTTTTCTTTCAAAATATGTCAAGTGTCCACGTTGCGTTTTGGGGCATTTCCTGTCGCGGGCGCTAGGACTACCCACACAAGTGAGGTATCATTTTTATCGGGAGACTTGGGGGAACACTGGGTGGAAGGAAATCTGTGGCTCCTCTCTGATTCCAGAACTTTCTGTCACCAAAATGTGAGGAAAATGTGTTTTTTTTAGCCAAAGTTAGAGGTTTGCAAAGGATTCTGGGTAACAGAACCTAGTCAGAGCCCCACAAGTCACCCCATCTTGGATTCCCCTAGGACTCTAGTTTTCAGAAATCTACAGGTTTGGTAGGTTTCCCTAGGTGCCGGCTGAGCTAGAGGCCAAAATGTACAGGTAGGCACTTTGCCAAAAACACCTCTGTGTTCTTTCAAAAAATGTGATGTGTCCACGTTGCGTTTTGGGGCATTTCCTGTCGCAGGCGCTAGGCCTACCCACACAAGTGAGGTATCATTTTTATGAGGAGACTTGGGGGAACGCTGGGTGGAAGGAAATTTGTGGCTCCTCTCTGATTCCAGAACTTTCTGTCACCAAAATTTGAGTAAAATGTGTTTTTTTAGCCAAAGTTTGAGGTTTGCAAAGGATTCTGGGTAACAGAACCTGGTCAGAGCCCCACAAGTCACCCCATATTGGATTCCCCTAGGTCTCTAGATTTAAAAAATGCACAGGTTTGGTATGTTTCCCTAGGTGCCGGCTGTGCTAAAGACCAAAATCTACAGGTAGGCACTTTGCAAAAAACACCTGTTTTCTTTAAAAAAATGTGATGTGTCCACATAGCGTTTTGGGTCATTTCCTGTTGCAGGCGCTAGGCCTACCCACACAAGTGAGGTATCATTTTTATCGGGAGACTTGTGGGAACGCTGGGTGGAAGGAAATTTGTGGCTCCTCTCTGATTCCAGAACTTTCTGTCACCAAAATTTGAGGAAAATGTGTTTTTTTAGCCAAAGTTTAAGGTCTGCAAAGGATTCTGGGTAACAGAACCTGGTCAGAGCCCCACAAGTCACCCTATCTTGGATTCCCCTAGGTCTCTAGTTTTCAAAAATGCACAGGTTTGGTAGGTTTCCCTAGGTGCCGGCTGAGCTAGAGGCCAAAATCTACAGGTAGGCACTTTGCAAAAAACACCTCTGTTTTCTTTAAAAAAATGTGAAGTGTCCACGTTGCGTTTTGGGGCATTTCCTGTCGCAGGCGCTAGGCCTACCCACACGAGTGAGGTATCATTTTTATCGGGAGACTTGGGGGAACGCTGGCTGGAAGGAAATTTGTGGCTCCTCTCTGATTCCAGAACTTTCTGTCACCAAAATTTGAGGAAAATGTGTTTTTTTAGCCACATTTTGAGGTTTGCAAAGGATTCTGGGTAACAGAACCTGGTCAGAGCCCCACAAGTCACCCCATCTTGGATTACCCTAGGTCTCTAGTTTTAAAAAATACACAGGTTTGGTAGGTTTTCCTAGGTGCCAGCTGAGCTAGAGGCCAAAATCTACAGGTAGGCACTTTGCCAAAAACACCTCTGTTTTATTTAAAAAAATATTATCTGTCCACTTTGCGTTTTGGGGCATTTCCTGTCGCAGGCGCTAGGCCTACCCACACAAGTGAGGTATCATTTTTATCAGGAGACTTGGGGGAACGCTGGGTGGAAGGAAATTTGTGGCTCCTCTCTGATTCCAGAACGTTTTGTCACCAAAATATGAGGAAAATGTGTTTTTTTATCCAAATTTTGAGGTTTGCAAAGGATTCTGGGTAAGAGAACCTGGTCAGAGCCCCACAAGTCACCCCATCTTGGATTCCCCTAGGACTCCAGTTTTCAGAAATGCACAGGTTTGGTAGGTTTCCCTAGGTGCCGGCTGAGCTAGAGGCCAAAATCTACAGGTAGGCACTTTGCAAAAAACACCTCTGTTTTCTTTCAAAAAATGCGATGTGTCCACGTTGAGCTTTGGGGCATTTCCTGTCGCGGGCGCTAGGCCTACCCACACAAGTGAGGTATCATTTTTATCAGGAGACTTGGGGGAACACTGTGTGGAAGGAAATTTGTGACTCCTCTCTGATTCCAGAACTTTCTGTCACCAAAATGTGAAGAAAATGTGTTTTTTTAGCCAAATTTTGAGGTTTGCAAAGGATTCTGGGTAAGAGAACCTGGTCAGAGCCCCACAAGTCACCCCATCTTGGATTCCCCTAGGACTCTAGTTTTCAGAAATGCACAGGTTTGGTAGGTTTCCCTAGGTGCCGGCTGAGCTAGAGGCCAAAATCTACAGGTAGGCACTTTGCCAAAAACACCTCTGTTTTCTTTGAAAAAAATGTGATGTGTCCACGTTGCGTTTTGGGGCATTTCCTGTCGCAGGCGCTAGGCCTACCCACACAAGTGAGGTATCATTTTTATCAGGAGACTTGGGGGAACGCTGGGTGGAAGGAAATTTGTGGCTCCTCTCTGATTCCAGAACTTTCTGTCACCAAAATATGAGGAAAATGTGTTTTTTTAGCCAAATTTTGAGGTTTGCAAAGGATTCTGGGTAAGAGAACCTGGTCAGGGCCCCACAAGTCACCCCATCTTGGATTCCCCTGGGACTCTAGTTTTCAGAAATGCACAGGTTTGGTAGGTTTCCCTAGGTGCCGGCTGAGCTAGAGGCCAAAATCTACAGGTAGGCACTTTGCCAAAAACACCTCTGTTTTTTTTCAAAAAATGTGATGTGTCCACGTTGCGTTTTGGGGCATTTCCTGTCGCAGGCGCTAGGCCTACCCACACAAGTGAGGTATCATTTTTATCAGGAGACTTGGGGGAACGCTGCGTGGAAGGAAATTTGTGGCTCCTCTCTGATTCCAGAACGTTTTGTCACCAAAATATGAGGAAAATGTGTTTTTTTAGCCAAATTTTGAGGTTTGCAAAGGATTCTGGGTAAGAGAACCTGGTCAGAGCCCCACAAGTCACCCCATCTTGAATTCCCCTAGGACTCCAGTTTTCAGAAATGCACAGGTTTGGTAGGTTTCCCTAGGTGCCGGCTGAGCTAGAGGCCAAAATCTACAGGTAGGCACTTTGCCAAAAACACCTCTGTTTTCTTTAAAAAAATGCGATGTGTCCATGTTGCGTTTTGGGGCATTTCCTGTCGCGGGCGCTAGGCCTACCCACACAAGTGAGGTATAATTTTTATCAGGAGACTTGGGGGAACACTGTGTGGAAGGAAATTTGTGGCTCCTCTCTGATTCCAGAACTTTCTGTCACCAAAATGTGAAGAAAATGTTTTTTTTTAGCCGAATTTTGAGGTTTGCAAAGGATTCTGGGTAACAGAACCTGGTCAGAGCCCCACAAGTCACCCCATCTTGGATTCCCCTAGGTCTCCAGTTTTAAAAAATGCACAGGTTTGGTAGGTTTCCCTAGGTGCCGGCTGAGCTAGAGGCCAAAATCTACAGGTAGGCACTTTGCCAAAAACACCTCTGTTTTCTTTAAAAAAATGTGATGTGTCCACGTTGCGTTTTGGGGCATTTCCTGTCGCAGGCGCTAGGCCTACCCACACAAGTGAGGTATCATTTTTATCGGGAGACTTGGGGGAACGCTGGGTGGAAGGAAATTTGTGGCTCCTCTCTGATTCCAGAACTTTCTGTCACCAAAATTTGAGGAAAATGTGTTTTTTTAGCCAAAGTTTGAGGTTTGCAAAGGATTCTGGGTAACAGAACCTGGTCAGAGCCCCACAAGTCACCCTATCTTGGATTCCACTAGGTCTCTAGTTTTCAAAAATGCACAGGTTTGGTAGGTTTCCCTAGGTGCCGGCTGAGCTAGAGGCCAAAATCTACAGGTAGGCACTTTGCAAAAAACACCACTGTTTTCTTTCAAAAAATGTGAAGTGTCCACGTTGCGTTTTGGGGCATTTCCTGTCGCGGGCGCTAGGCCTACCCACATGAGTGAGGTATCATTTTTATCGGGAGACTTGGGGGAACGCTGGGTGGAAGGAAATTTGTGTCTCCTCTCTGATTCCAGAACTTTCTGTCACCAAAATTTGAGGAAAATTTGTTTTTTTAGCCAAATTTTGAGGTTTGCAAAGGATTATGGGTAACAGAACCTGGTCAGAGCCCCACAAGTCACCCTATCTTGGATTCCCCTAGGTCTCTAGTTTTAAAAAATGCACAGGTTTGGTAGGTTTCCCTAGGTGCCGGCTGAGCTAGAGGCCAAAATCTACAGGTAGGCACTTTGCAAAAAACACCTCTGTTTTCTTTCAAAATATGTCAAGTGTCCACGTTGCGTTTTGGGGCATTTCCTGTCGCGGGCGCTAGGCCTACCCACACAAGTGAGGTATCATTTTTATCGGGAGACTTGGGGGAACATAGATTAGCAAAACAAGTGTTATTGCCCCTTGTCTTTCTCTACATTTTTTCCTTCCAAATATAATAAAGTGTGTAAAAAGGACATCAATTTGAGAAATGGCCTGTAATTCACATGCTAGTATAGTCACCCCGGAATTCAGAGATGTGCAAATAACCAATGCTCCTCAACACCTTATCTTGTGCCCATTTTGGAAATACAAAGGTTTTCTTGATAGCTATTTTTCACTCTTTATATTTCAGCAAATGAATTGCTCTATACCCGGTTTAGAATGAAAACGCACTGCAGGGTGCAGCTCATTTATTGGCTCTGGGTACCTAGGGTTCTTGATGAACCTACAAGCCCTATATATCCCCGCAACCAGAGGAGTCCAGCAGACGTAACGGTATATTGCTTTCGAAAATCTGACATTGCAGGAAAAAGTTACAGAGTAAAACGTAGAGAAAAATTGCTGTTTTTTTCACCTCAATTTCAATATTTTTCTTTTTCAGTTGTTATTTTCTGTAGGAAACCCTTGTAGGATCTACACAAATGACCCCTTGCTGAATTCAGAATTTTGTCTACTTTTCAGAAATGTTTAGGTTTCTGGGATCCAGCATTGGTTTCACGCCCATTTCTGTCACTGACTGGAAGGAGGCTTAAAGCACAACAAATTGTAAAAATGGGGTATGTCCCAGTAAAATGCCAAATTTGTGTTGAAAAATTGGGTTTTCTGATTCAAGTCTGCCTGTTCCTGAAAGCTGAGAAGGTGGTGATTTTAGCACCGCAAACCCTTTGTTGATGCCTGTAATGGGTTCTTTATCTCCAGGTGGAAGAGATATTGGAATAATTCTATAGGCGCAGGTTTGAGGGGATAAGTGATTTATTTAGATTCAATTAAGGCTGTCTTTTATCCCTTGTTTTTCTATAGGGTAGTTTCCTGTTACATTCATCCAGATCTTTTTCTCTTTTCAGGGCTCTTATCGCTGTCCCGGTGTGGTCTGGTCCCGATTTGGAAGAGGTCTGGTCTTTTCACTTGTGACAGCAGCCCAGGCTTCCCCAAAATAAAAAGAAGAACAGAAAAACAGGTAAGTGTAGAGGTAAGGTAGGGTCTATACACGGTTGATAGGGTGGTGGGAGGGTAGGTACATGTGGGGTTTGTGGTGGGATAACTTTCATTAAATGGTGAGCGTCGCCTTCCTGTGATTTCCCTAGTTTTTCTCTCTCTCTGGTTGTGGGTTTTCTCTCTTTCTCTCTCTGAGAGTTCCCCGTGAAGTTAGGGGGGGATAGTTAGTGAGGCTTCCCTTGTATTACAGGGTCTCCCCTTCCTGGTAGGACCTCCCCTCTGTTCTCCCCGTATTCTCTTTCCTTATCTTCGTTCCCCTTAACCACTCCGGTAAAAACCCCCAGTTCCGGTTTGATCGTACCTGTGGGGGCCACGCCCCTCCGGGGACGTGGCCGGCTGCTCCGTGGTCTCCCGACTTCTCTTCGGTAGGGGCGGGAGGCGCCCTGTGGCCTTCCTCCTTCTCCCGCGTCTCGGCTCTCGCGTCGGACTTCTTTCCGGCGGTCTTCAGCTCCCGTCTCTCACTCTCGGCGGTTTGCGTCTCTCAGGTCTCCTCCGTCTCTCTCTTTCCTCGATTAGCTGGTCCGTCGTCCCTTTTCATTGTTGACGAGACGCCTTCTGCGTCTGACGTCATACCTCCGAGGCTCTCTCGAGTGCCCCGGGGGTATGTCAACACGGCCTTTGTAGCTGTACTTGAACCGGCGTTGACAGACGTCTGGTTACACCTCCCCTCCCTCGAATGGGGCTGTTCGAGACCCAGAGGGCCCGGGAACCAGGACAAATAGTCAGCCTGACCCATAAGATCACCAGGGAGATGGCAAACCTGGAAGGAGAAAGGTTGAAGTTCCATAAACCATCTCAGAATACGGACGTTGGTATCTTTATATCTCGAGAGCCAGGTAAGAGGAGCGTGGTCCGTGTATAACAGGAAATACCTTCCTAGGAGGTAATATTGTAAGCTTTCAATCGCCCACTTGATGGCGAGACACTCCCGTTCAATTATTGGATATTTCTGTTCCCTGGGAAGAAGCTTGCAACTAATAAAAACTACCGGGTGGCTTACGTTGTCCCTATCCTTCTGAAAAAGCACGGCCCCCAGACCCACGTCCGAGGCATCCGTTTGCAGGTGGAATGGAAGATCAAACTCAGGGCACTTTAAGACCGGTTGGGTAGTAAGACACCTTTGTAAGGTATGGTAGCTATGGTCCTGTGCCGGGTTGAGACTCGTAATATTTTTGGGCTGACCCTTTTTTAGGAGATCTGTCAGAGGAGCGGCCAAGGTGGAATAGTGTGGTATAAATCTTCGATAGTACCCCACTAGGCCTAAAAACGAACGGATCTCTTTTTTCGTAGTGGGTGTATTTATGCGTAGAATGGCCTCTACTTTATTCATTTGTGGTTTAATGCTACCTCTTCCTATGTGATATCCCAGGTAGGAGATTTCATTAAACGCTAGTTCGGCTTTTGGAGGGATTGGCTGTCAGCCCTGCCTTTTGTAGGGCTGTAAGTATCTTGTTTAAGTGTGACAAGTGGTCATCCCAAGTTTCGCTATAAATAACGATGTCATCCAGATAGGCGGCTGCGTATCTGGTATGAGGTCGTAAGATGGTATCTACGAGACGTTGGAAGGTGGCGGGTGCCCCATGTAACCCAAAAGGGAGAACATTAAAATGATGCAGGCCTGAGGAGGTAGAGAAGGCTGTTTTTTCTTCATCTTCTTGGGCTAAAGGAATCTGCCAGTACCCTTTAGTCAAGTCTAGGGTAGACATGTATTTAGCTTTTCCTAATTTTTCTAGGAGTTCGTCTACCCTTGGAAGGGGATACGTATCGAATTGAGATACAGGATTGACTTGTCTGAAATCAATACAAAAGCGTATAGACCCATCCGGCTTTGGCACTAACACCACCGGAGAACACCAGGGGCTTTGGGAAGGCTCTATAATACCCAGGTCTAACATCTTCTCTATTTCATTTTCCACCAGAACCTTCCTAGCTTCAGCGATACAATAGGGTCGTAGCCTGACTATTTTACCAGGTTGGGTTATAATTTGGTGTTGTACTAACTTGGTTTTACCCGGTATCGGGGAAAACACATGGTTATGCCTGTTGAGTAGTTGGGTTAACTGTCTATTCTGTTGAAACGTGATTTCTGTATTTCTATGGGGTACCTCGTCTTCGGAAGGGCGGTCTGTGGGACACCATCCTATTTCCAGTTCCTTAACCGTGTTAACTAAACATCCAGTGGTCTGGTCTACCATAGGTTCTTCCCATTTTTTTAGTAGATTGACATGAAAGATCTGTGATCTTTTGGGATTAACCGTGAGTTGGACATTATAGGTAACAGGGGTTAGTACTCCTATCACCTTATATGGCCCCTGCCATTTTGCCAACAGTTTGTTGTCGGAACTGGGTAGAAGCACTAACACCCTGTCTCCTTCTGTAAAGGTTCGCATCTGCGCGTTCCTATCGTAATATCGCTTTTGCTTACCCAGGGCTCTTTCCATATGTTCCCTTACATTTTCCCATACCGTTTGTAACCGGGATTTTAAGTCGCTGGTGTATTCCAAAAGGGATTTTTCTCCATCCTCTTCCTCCTCCCATAACTCTGCTGCCATGTCTAATAACGTCCTAGGCTGTCGGCCGAACACCAATTCAAATGGACTATGTCCCTTAGAGGCTTGTTCATGTGTCCTGATGGCGTATAATACTAACAGTAGCTTCCTATCCCAGTCCTTACCTGACTCTGAAATCGATTTTCTTAAGAGAGTTTTCAGGGTGCGGTTGTATCTCTCCACCAACCCATCTGTTTGTGGATGATAAACCGCAGTCCTCAATTGTTTAATCCCCAGAAGTTGACAAATCTGAGCCATTAAATTGGACATGAACTGGGTACCTTGATCCGTTAAAATTTCTCGGGGAAAGCCTATTCGGGAAAAGAATCCTATCATGGCATTGGCAACACTCTTGGTGTTAATACTGGTGATGGGGATGGCCTCGGGGTATCTGGTGGCGTAATCTACCAATACTAGTATATAACGGTAGCTTTTAGAAGAAGGTAGAAGAGGACCTACAATGTCCATTCCTATCCTTGAAAAAGGTATGTCAATACTGGGAAGGGGCTGCAATGGGGCTCTTTTCTTTGGGCCGGGATCGATCAACTGACATTTAGGGCATTGCTGACAGAATTTTCTGATCTGAGAAAAGACCCCAGGCCAGTAGAATCTCCTTAACAGGTACTCTTCCGTCTTCTCCCTCCCATAGTGACCACCCCCCGGCTGACTGTGGGCCAGGTGTAGTGCCTGCTGCCTATAAGGTTCGGGAACCAGTAGCTGTTTCTTTTCTTGCCTGTCACTGCCAGTGATTCGATAGAACAGATTTTTAACTATCGTAAAAGAAGGGCCCTTATCGTCGAGGGTTCGAGGTCGGGCAGTTCTCCAAGCATTGATCAAACTAGGATCTTCTCTTTGACAATTGTGGAAGGGGGGGAGACCAGTGAGGGTATGGACCCGTGTAATTACCCTATCATGGCTCGAGTTCCCTTGCACATAGGATTTCCTGGCTTCTTGTTTTTCTCTCCTCTTAGGTTTGTATCGAACAACCGGGGTTTGTATTTGTAGGTTACAAAAGGGAGCGCTCCTCCACCAGGCACTCATGTCCTCTTTATTCCTTGTACTGTCCAAAAGTACCAAAAAGTCTTTAAAATCTGTTCCTATGATGGCTTCTTCAACTAGTCGTTCAACCACACCCATCCTTATGGGGGTCTCTTTTCCTTCCCATGAAAGGGTGGCCCAAATTAGGGGATACTCTCTTGTTTCCCCATGTATACAACAAATGGATACAGTAAGTCCCGGAGTGAAGGTATGGCTGTCTATTAAATTCGCCCTAATTATGGACTGACTGCACCCTGAGTCGATGAGTGCCACAGTTAGTCTCCCATTGATGAAAAGTTCCTTCTTGTATTGGGTTTCTTTTCCCCCTGTGAAGAAGACCCTCCCCCTAGTAACTCCTATTTCCATAGGTTCAGGTTTTTCAGATATCAGGGGACAAACCCGGGCGATGTGGCCCCACTCTCCACAACTAAAACATTGGGGTTGCTGTATATAAGGTCTCTCAGCCCCTCGTGGTTTTCCTGGGTCCTCTACCGGCCGTCGCCCCATGGACGAGGGTTGTCTGAGGTTCTGTCTGATGGGGTTAGGTGGTGTGCGCTGGAGGGGTGTCTTAAACTCGAGGGAGCGATGGAAGGCACAGGCTAACTCAATGGTAGTGTTCGTATCAGGGCTCGGGTGTTGTTTGATCCAGTTGCGGGTATAGGTAGGTAGGGCGTCTAGATATTGCTCCAAGAGGACAGCTTCAATAATATCTTCCCTATTAGTCCCTATGGGTCCTAGCCATTTAAGACCCAAATCTTTAATCCGAAAGTATAACGCCCTGGGATTCTCGGAGGGTCCCCACTTGGCTTTCCTGAACCTGACCCTGTAGTGTTCTGTGTCGAAGCCCACCCGCTCCAGGATACTTTTTTTAATGTCCTGATAGGGTGTTGTGCCTCCCGGGTTCACCGCTTGATAAGCTGCTTGGAGGGTCCCCGTTAACAAAGGAGCGATATACTGGCCCCATCTATCCTGAGGCCAGGTGGCGGAAGTGGCAACGCTCTCAAAGTTGATAAAAAAAGCGTCCGGATCTGCGCCTTCCTGATACCTTTGTAAGACTGAGCTGGGTACGTTCGGATGTACCCGGGTGGCTGCAATGGTATCAGTTAGGGTTTTTATTGCACTCTCATGTACCAACTGGTTGTTGGCCATGATAGTGGCCTGGCTTTTGAGAGCGCTTTGTAGTGCCTCCCTTTCCACTTTTGCTTCTTTCTGCTGTTCCTCCCACACGATCTGCAGGTGTCTCTGTCCCTCAGCTAATTGCTGCATCATGTCCGCTACTGTGGGAGTACCCTCCATGGTCTCAATCTTTCCTGTCGCCTATTCCAATATCCCACTTCTGACACCACTGTAATGGGTTCTTTATCTCCAGGTGGAAGAGATATTGGAATAATTCTATAGGCGCAGGTTTGAGGGGATAAGTGATTTATTTAGATTCTATTAAGGCTGTCTTTTATCCCTTGTTTTTCTATAGGGTAGTTTCCTGTTACATTCATCCAGATCTTTTTCTCTTTTCAGGGCTCTTATCGCGGTCCCGGTGTGGTCTGGTCCCGATTTGGAAGAGGTCTGGTCTTTTCCCTTGTGACAGCAGCCCAGGCTTCCCCAAAATAAAAAGAAGAACGGAAAAACAGGTAAGTGTAGAGGTAAGGTAGGGTCTATACAGGGTTAATAGGGTGGTGGGAGGGTAGGTACATGTGGGGTTTGTGGTGGGATAACTTTCATTAAATGGTGAGCGTTGCCTTTCCGTGATTTCCCTAGTTTTTCTCTCTCTCTGGCTGTGGGTTTTCTCTCTTTCTCTCTCTGGGAGTTCCCCGTGAAGTTAGGGGGGGTAGTTAGTGAGGCTTCCCTTGTATTACAGGGTCTCCCCTTCCTGGCAGGACCTCCCCTCTGTTCTCCCCGTATTCTCTTTCCTTATCTTCGTTCCCCTTAACCACTCCGGCAAAAACTCCCAGTTCTGGTAAGATCGTACCTGTGGGGGCCACGCCCCTCCGGGGACGTGGCCGGCTGCTCCGTGGTCTCCCGAATTCTCTTTGGTAGGGGCGGGAGGCACCCTGTGGCCTTCCTCCTTCTCCCGCATCTCGGCTCTCGCGTCGGACTTCGTTCCGGCGGTCTTCAGCTCCCGTCTCTCACTCTCGGCGGTTTGCGTCTCTCGGGTCTCCTCCGTCTCTCTCTTTCCTCGATTAGCTGGTCCGTTGTCCCTTTTCATTGTTGACGAGACGCCTTCTGCGTCTGACGTCATACCTCCGAGGCTCTCTCGAGTGCCCCGGGGGTATGTCAACACGGCACCTGTAGCTGTACTTGAACCGGCGTCGATGGACGTCCGGTTACAATGCCATTTTCAGGGAAAAAACCACAAGCCTTCTTCTGCAGTCACTTTTTCCCATTTTTTTGAAAAAAATGAAATTTGCACTGTATTTTGGCTAATTTCTTGGCCTCCCTCAGTGGAACCCACAAAGTCTGGGTACCTCTAGAATCCCTAGGATGTTGGAAAAAAAGGACGCAAATTTGGCTTGGCTAGCTTATGTGAACAAAAAGTTATGAGGGCCTAAGCGCGAACTGCCCCAAATAGCCAAAAAAAGGCCTGGCACAGGAGGGGGGAAAAGGCCTGGCAGCGAAGGGATTAAGGTGACTGTGGCTGTTTGATTTTCTTTGGTGTTGTCATGAGTGCAGGTGTTCTGTTGTGTAAGTGTGCTGGTTTAGGTGAGTGTGTTACTGTGGTCTTTGGAGTGGTAGTGTGGTATGTGGGTGTAGTGTCAATAGTGTGTGTATTTTCTCTGTTTCCTGCAGGAAAATATTGTGCTGTGGTTGAGTGTCACAGGATCATTGTGTGAATGGAGTGTGTTGAGTTGTGGGGTATGGAGGTTGACAGATGGAGCTACAGTACCTCAGGTGTGTGCTGCGGGCAGCCATTCCATAGCCACAGGCATTGCACAATGTTAGACGACTCCTCAAACGTACCTCCTCCGTCAGGACACCACTATCAGAACAATGCCAACACAACTGTGAAAACTAAATATGGTCTGCAGTAACCCGCCATCCTGATGGCGACGGAGTAATGTTAGCCAGCATAGGAGTCCGCCGCATCGTTGGCGGGATAACTCTTACACAATGGATAACTGTTAGAAATGGGGTCCTTGGTTGGCAGCCAGGTTACCTCCTGTCCAAGCAAGGACCCTCACTCTAGTCAGGGTAAAAGAGAATCACCCTTAGCTAACCCCACTGCATCGTTTTCTTCGATCCACAGGAGAGTCATACGACGACCCGACTGAAGGAGAAACGATGCACGGTCACAAGCTTCTTTTGATGCACACTCACCCAAGCAGGGTTATTTTTGATGCAAACAAGGTATATTTTCACACAAACATTGTTAGCGTTGTGTTTAAAAGAACATGAAAACTCTTTTTGCTTTTTAATTAATAACTTGACTTGTGTATGTTGGAGTTTTGTCGTTTTGGTCTTGTTTTGTTTAGATAAATATTCTCTATGTTTCTAAACCTGTGTTGTGTCATTTTGTAGTGTTTACTTTGAGTTACTGTGTGTGTTGGTACAAATACTTTTCACCTAGCACTCTGAAGTTAAGCCTGCCTGCTCGTGCCAAGCCACCAAAGGGGTGAGCCGGGGCTAGCTGAGGGTGATTCTCTTTTACCCTGACTAGAGTGAGGGTCCTTGCTTGGACAAGGGGTAACCAGACTGCCAACCAAAGACCACATTTCTAACATTGGTAATCATCGGTTGGAATTGGAGTTGTATTTGTACTTGACATACAGTGATTAAGTGTACACTACTGTTTTGAGTTTAGACCACTACGTAACCACATACTACTTGTCATGTGATTTTTGCTTTTCTCTTTGGGACTTCTTGTTGTTCTACTTCTTGCTGATCCCTTGATTGACTTTTTTGAAACTTCATTTGGGAACTTGTTTTCTACCTTTAGAACTTTGCACTTTTTAAACTCTTCATCATGCCTCAATCTGGAGATGCATCTACTGGAGCTGCTTTTGACATAGAGATATTGGAGAGCTCTACAGTGGCTCAGTTGAAGCAGTTCTGTAAAGATTTTTCCTGTCCCATTAAAGCTCATCCAAGAAAGAGGAGCTGCAAAAGGCGCTACGGGCCTGGGTGACACTCAAAGAAGCTGAGGGGCACACAAATGAAGAGCAGGAAGGGGAGGAAGGGGTGCAAGTCACTCACAATGATGCAGTGGGTGGGCCTGTTATGGTTATGTCCATGGAGAGAGTCTCCAGGGTGGGTAGCAGTGTGTCCTTCAAGGGTCTGACACCTAAAGAGTTGCAGGACAGACAGGCAGAGAGAGACTACCAATTGGAGCTGAAGAAGCTCAGTCTAGAGATGGAAGAGAGAAGGATGGCCATTGAAGAAAGAAAGATACTGCTGGCTCATGAGCTTAGATTAAAGGAGTTAGATCAGAGCAGCCAGTCCAGTAGGGATGGTGGCAGCAACAGCATAGTGCAGCCTGAGAGAAGGGTACACATTCCAAAAGACCCAGTGAAGGATTACAAGAGGGAGGATGACATATACTTGTGGTTCAAGGGTTGTGAGTCTGCTCTCCACATGAATCTGGTCCCTGAAGCACATTGGGGGCAGCTCTGTGGAAGCACTTTGAGGTAGAGGGGAGGGATACCCTGACAGCCTTAGGGGATTCTCAGGAGCTCACCTACCCTGTCATGAAAGATGCCCTACTCACAAGATATGGTCTCACCCCTGAGCAGTATAAGGAAAAGTTCAGGTCCTATAAGAGAAAGGAATCACAAACAGGGTTGGAATGTGTTGATTCTTTTTGCAGGTCACTGGATGGCTGGGTGAAGGGCAGTAAGGTAACAACGTATGAGGGGCTTTACAATTTGATTGCTTGGGAGCACTTGCACAGTTTATGTTTTCCAGAGCTGTGCCAGCACCTAATTGACAGCAAGTTGACTGACCCCAGGAAACCTGCACAGGAAGCGGACTGCTGGGAGAGCACCAGGGTCAAAAGAGGTATGGGGAGGGTAAGGGTAAACAGGGGGAGCTCTCTAAAGGGCCCCAAACTGATTCCCAGGGTAACGATTCCCCGCCCCTCAGTGAAAAGAAGCCTTGGTTCCCCAAAGGGAAGCAAGTGGCAGGGGTCCCCCCACGTAAGTGTTATGCATGCGACCAAGTGGGTCATGTGAGGGGGGACCCCAAATGCCCCAAGAGTACACCGGCACCCACTGTTGCACTGTCCCAGGGTTTGGCTAGTGTAGCCCTTGGGGAGGAGTTGGATCCAGGTGGGTGGGAGCCAACTGAGATGACCCTTGTCTCACTAGGGGACAGTGAGATGGTTCAGAGAACCCTCGTGCCTGAGAACACTAAAAAGTACAGGCAGTGGGTGACCATCAATTGGTAGAGGGTGGAGGCTCTGAGAGACATAGGAGCCAGTGTGACTACAGTGAGGAGTCACCTGGTGTCTGAAGACCAGATTGATCACAGGTCACACTTGGAGATGTTGGGTCTGCCTGGGTGGGTATGCGTATCCACCAGGTCAATGGCAGTCCGTCAGGGTGTTCAAGAGCCCCTGGAGCCTGAAACAGTGGCCCAGGGGACCACCAAAAAGAGGAAGAGCAGGGGGCGCCGGAAACCAGCCCCAGAAGTTCCCACAGTCTGGGAGGAGGCAGGGCCTGAGGGTGACACCCCAGAACCTACAGGGGAACAAGTGGCTGAACTGGGGGAGGTCCCTGAGCTGTTGCAGTGGCAGAAGTAAGGGGGGCCCACGAGGGAAGCATTCTGTGCAGCACAGAAGACATGCCCTACTCTGGAGGGTTTGCGGCAGCAGGCTGCAGACCAGGCAGCTGGCAAGGAGCCAGGATCTTACCTGATCTACTGGGAGGATAACCTCCTGTATAGTGAGCCTAAGGTATCACCCCGTGTGCTGGTGGTACCCCAGTGCTTCAGGGCCTTCCTACGGGGGTTGGCTCATGATGTGCCTTTAGCTGGACATTTGGGGCGGGACAAGACCTTTGAGATGCTTGTCACCCACTTTCACTAGCCCCCAATGTGCAGGCACTCAGATTCACATTGCAGGTCTTGTCAGGCAAGTGGCAAGAGTGGGGGGAATGTAAGGCTCCCCTCCAACCTTTTCCTGTTGTTAGTGCTGCTTTTAAAAGAGTTGGTATTGACACTGTGGGGCCTCTGGATCCCAAGACAGCCATGGGCAACAGGTTCATCCTGGTCTTGATGGACCATGCCACTCGGAATCCAGAAGCCATTCCCCTGATGTGGGTCTTGCTTTGATGGGGGTTTTTACCCGCATGGGGTTCCCCAAGGAAGTGGTATCTGATAGGGGTACCAACTCCATTTCCACATATATGAAGTCTCTGGGGAAGTAGTGTGGGGTAACCTACAGGTTCACCACCCCTTACCACCCCCAAAGTAATGGTCTGGTTGAGAGATTCAACCGCACCTTGAAAGGCATGATCATGGGCCTGACTCAGCCCTTGAGGCGGAAGTGGGATGTCCTCTTGCCATGCCTTCTGTTCGCTTAGAGGGAGGTACCTCAAAAGGGACTTGGGTTTAGTCCCTTTGAGCTGATCTATGGCCACCCTTTGAGGGGACCTTTAAGTCTGGTGAAGGAGGCTTTGGAAAAACCTCCTTATTAACCCCCGCAGGATGTATTTAGCTACATGCTGGCTCTGATAAACCAGACTGCTCGCTTCAGGAGTCTCGCACAGGAGAACCTGGAAGCAAGCCAGGAGGATATGAAACGGTGGTATGACCGGAATGCCACTCTGGTCGAGTTTCAACCTGGTCAAAAAGTGTGGGTGATGGCACCAGTGGAGCCTAGGGCGCTCCAAGACAAGTGGACTGGGCCTTTTGAGGGGGTGGAGTGCAAGAGTGAAGTCACCTATCTGGTGGACTTGCAGACTCCCAGGAACCCTTTAAGGGTCCTGCATGTTAACCGCCTCAAACCACACTTTGAGCGGACTGAACTGTCCATACTCCTTGCAACAGATGATGGGGTGGAGGAGGAGAGTGATCCTCTTTCTGACCTGTCTGTAGGAGAAAAAGATGGGTCTGTGGAGGGAGTGATCCTCTCCCCCTCCCTGACTGCAGAGCAGCAGAGGGACTGTCACCAGGTGTTGGGACAGTTCGCCTCACTGTTTTCCGTGATCCCAGGGGTCACACACTTGTGCACACATGATGTGGACACTGGGGACAGCCCACCCATTAAACAGAAGGTTTACAGGGTGACTGACAGGGTCAGGGCTAGCATTAAGGATGAGGTATCCAACATGTTAACCCTAGGTGTTATTGAGCATTCCAGCAGTCCTTGGGCCAGCCCAGTGGTATTGGTCCTAAAGGCTGCTGCACCTGGTGCCACTCCAGAACTCAGGTTCTTTGTGGACTACCAGGGACTCAATGCAGTCAGCAAGACTGACGCACACCCCATTCCCCAAGCTGATGAGCTCATTGATCGGTTGGGATCCGCCACCTACCTCAGCACGTTTGACTTAATGTCTGGGTACTGGCAGATTGCATTAACTGAGGAGGCCAAGCAGATCTGCATTTCCTACCCCAGATGGGAACTTTCAATTTAAAGTGATGCCATTTGGGATGAAGAATACCCCTGCCACCTTTCAGAGGTTGGTCAACCAGATGTTGGCTGGGCTAGATGAGTTCAGTGCTGCCTACCTGGATGACATTGCTGTTTTCAGTTCCACATGGGAGGAAGATCTGCAGGCCTCACTATTAAGGCAAGCATGTGCCAAATAGGGGAGGGTTCTGTGGTGTACATGGAACACCAGGTAGGGAGTGGCCAGGTGGCACCCCTACAGCCAGAAATGTACACCATTCTGGCTTGGGAGGCTCCCAAAAGCCAGACTGAGGTGAGAGCCTTTTTATGTCTCACTGGCTACTACAGGAGGTTTGTCAAGGGATATGGTACCATTGTTACCCTCTTGACTGAGTTGATTTCTAAGAAGCAACCCAAGAAGGTGATCCGGACAGAGGCTTGTTAGACCGCTTTTGAATCCCTGAAGGCTGCCATGTGCACAACACCTGTGCTGAAGGCACCTAACTACTCCAAGGAGTTTGTTGTGCAAGCACCTCAGAGCATGGTATTGGAGCAGTACTCTCACAGCTTAATGAAGAGGGCCTAGATCAACCCGTAGCCTTCATTAGCAGGAGGTTACTTCCCAGGGAACATAGGTGGAGTGCCATAGAACGTGAAGCATTTGCTGTGGTCTGGCCACTGAAGAAGCTAAGACCCTACTTTTTTGGGACTCACTTCCGGGTTCAGACCGACCACAGTCCCCGTCAGATGGTTAATGCAGATGAGGGATGAGAATCCAAAACTGTTAAGGTGGCCCATTTCCCTACAGGGGATGGATTTTACGGTGGAACACCACCCTGGTACAGAACACGCCAATGCTGATGGTCTGTCCAGATTCTTCAGCCTAAGTGATGAGAACTACCATGAGGTTGGGTAGTTGCTCCCCACTTTTAGCTGGGGGGGATACGTGCTAGACTTTTCATCCTTAGCGTGGTCTCCCTTAACTTTTTGCCTCTGTTTCCCAGTTTGTTGATGTGTGCTGAACTCTGTTTTTGCTGTTTTTGTTACTCTGGACACTTTATCACTGCTAACCAGTGCTAAAGTGCAAGTGCTCCTATACAAAATGTGTCTGTAATTGATTCATCCCTGATTGGCATATTCGATTTACTGGTAAGTCCCTAGTACAGTGCACTAGAAGTGTCCAAGGCCTGTAAATCAAATGCTACTAGTGGACCTGCAGCACTGGTTGTGCCACCCACAATAATAGCTCTGTAAACATGGCTCAGACCTGCCACTTCAGTGTCTGTGTGTGCAGTTTTAGACTGCCAATTCGACTTGGCAAGTGTACCCACTTGCCAGGCCCAAATCTTCCATTTTCTTACATGTAAGACACCCCTAAGGTAGGCCCTACGTAGCCCAATGGCAGGGTGAAGTGTATGTTTAAGGTAGGACATATACTAATGTGTTTTATATGTCTTAACAGTGAAATACTGCTAAATTCGCTTTTCACAAGGCCTAGCCCTCTCATAGGTTAACATAGGGGCTGCCTTTAAATATGATTAGGTGTAGATTCCATTTGGGAGCAGATAGACATTTGGAGTTTGGGGTCTCTGAGCTCACAATTTAAAAATACATATTTTAGTAAAGTTGATTTTAAGATTGTGTGTTTGAAAATGCCACTTTTAGAAAGTGAGCATTTTGTTGCTTAAACCATTCTGTAACTCTGCCTGTTTGTGGATTTCCTGTCTGGGTCAGTTTGACAGTTGGGCTGTTTGCACCTCTCTCTAGACAGTGACACAAAGGGAGCTGGGATGTAGCCTGCATAGCCTGATGAGCCATCTGTGCTAGGAGAGAAGGGAGGAGTGGTCCCACACTGGAAAGGGCTGTGCCTGCCCTAATACAATGCAGTCTCCAACCCCCTGGTGTGTGTCTGGGGCCTGGCCTGGGCAAGGCAGGATTTTACAAACAAGAGAGACTTTTCTTTGAAGTAAGCCTACTTCAAAGGGTAAAATGGGTATAAGAAGGGCACCCAAAACCACAGACTTTAAATCACTTCTGGAAACCAAGAGAAACCTCTGCCTGGAGAAGAGCTGAAGAGCTGAGGAAGAAGAGCTGCCCTGCCTGTGACTGTGCTTTGTGGAGCTATCCTGCAGTTGCTGCTTCTACCTGTGCAAGAGGACATGGACTGGACTATTTGTGTCTTCCTTCTTGTGAAGAACTCTCCAGGGGCTTGAAACTGAACTTGCCTTCTGTTGTTGAAGTCTCAGGAATAGCAAAGACTTCTCTCTGTCAGCACCTGGAGCCTCTGCTGAGACTCCTGCCTTGCCAAGTGGTGCCCTATCCAGTTCCTGGGGCCTTGAAAGGAGAAGCTGGAGGGCCTAGTTTAAGAATTCCACGCACAGACCACCGTGCGGGGAAAATTCCAAAGCAACCTCCGGAAAAACAACGCACCCCCAGCTTCACGGCTGAAATAGGCACTCCGCCTGCAGATCGGCTGGGAGATCGACGCATGCGGCTGGGGAAACGACGTGCAGCTTTGCTGACAGAGACTAGTGAAATCGCAACCTACCCTATGCGGTTTTTGGATCACCTTGCGGCAGGATTTCTGACGCAAACATCGTTGGGCGTGTAAAAATGATGCAAAGCCTACCCGGACCCCAGAGTGTTTGTCCGGATCGAAGCATCACTCTCCTGCAGAGATAAGAAATGACACGCCCTGACCTGCCCGAAGGAGAAACTACGCATGGTCTTTCTCGTGAGTGAAATCGACATATCGCAAACTTCTTTTGACACACATTCGCCCGTGTGGGGTTATTTTTGACACGACTCAGGTACATTTTCAAGCTAACAGCGTTAGCGTTATGTTTAAAAGAACATGAAGACTCTTTTTGTGTATTTTGGATTTTTGTCGTTTTGGTCTTGTTTTGTTTAGATAAATATTCTCTATTTGTCTAAACCTGTGTTGTGTCATTTTGTAGTGTTTACATTGAGTTACTGTGTGTGTTTGTACAAATACTTTACACCTAGCAGTCTGAAGTTAAGCCTGCCTGCTTGTGCCAAGCTACCAAGGGGATTAGCGGGGGTTCGCTGAGGGTGATTCTCTTTTACCCTGACTAGAGTGAGGGTCCTTGCTTGGGCAGGGAGTAACCTGACTGCCAACCAAAGACCCTATTTCTAACAATAACACTCCATCAAGGTGGTCGGAGGTTCAGCCGCAATACATCTAAATATGGCAGTCAGATCTCCGACTGCTTGAGGGAGTAATTGTAACCCCCCCATGGAGGGATGGCAGGACTTCCGTCAAGATCTAAGTCAGGCCCTAAATCCTTAATCATGTAGAGGCATAGCAAAGGAAAAGGCTAGTCATATTGCAGAAACAGTCCCTCAACATCATCATACAAGGAAAATTGAGGACAATCTAAATTGTCTCAAAGGTGGTCCAATAATTTGAGAATCTGATCTTTCCTAATGTACTTGCCAGAAGAGAAAGTACTGGGAACATCTGAGTCAGAAGCTGAATAAACATCCACAGGAATATTACTCTGGGCTTGGACCTGCTAAGATCCTTAGGCTTGTCTTCTAATTTTGCAGGCAGCAAGTTGAAAACTGCTACATCAGTCATCTCCTACATCTCAGATGCAGTCATCAGAGCAGGACCCCCAGAGACTAAAGTAGGAGACCACTCACACCTGCTTCTCTTCACAGGCACCAACTACTCCTCAGATGAAGCAGAGACATGCTGTAAAGGAACTCCATTTTTTTGTTTTTGTTTTTTTATTTATTTACTGATGTTTTTCATTTGTTTAAACACCTCTGGATAGCCCAACGCAAAGGAAGAAAACAATTCAAATCAAATATTAGTTCTAAGATGGCATGTTCAAGTAACATCACTTTTACTTTGAGCATTTGCATATTTTTATTGTTTTTTCACTGGCATCTACAACCACATGGTATGCACTGTTTTTTGACTGGAGAAAACTCTGCTATGCTCCTGCCTTTGTCTTCAACACAACACATCTGAAGGACTAGAATCTACTTAATTCAGGAAATAGCCCATTGTGGTCCTAAGGCAGTGATTCACCAGGGGGTCACCTGCACTGAAGCAACTCCTTGATGAATTGCTTGCCTGTGTAAGGAGTGGGAGGCTGCCACCTCATAAATGAAAGCTGTCACACCCTAAACATTTGTTGCTCTTCTTGCTCTCCAATGTAGAAAGCCTGGAAAAATGATCAAAAAGATGATTCAAGTTCTGGCTTAGCTGGGAAATATATTTAAAGGTGAACCACATTTTGCTTCAGGCATGGCTCCCCTAAGATCCCTACTCTGGGTACATTCTGGCCCTTATACTTTTTTTGTACTTTGAATAAAGCTCTCCAGCGTATGTTCAGAGGTAGGGCACACTATTGCTGTTTCAACCAAAGGTAGGAGGAAAGACCGGATGAAAAGGCAGTACCTGCTGCCTTTGCTTGCAAGATGAGGAACACAATGGCTAAGTTTGAAGAAAAGTTACCCTAACCATAATCCCAAAGACCAACTGGCCAACACCTGTGTGAAATAGAGAGTCTGCCCTTGATAATCATTGATCTACAGTCTAGCTGACCTGGACCAAACCCATGAAACAAAATCATTGTCCACATCATGAGAGGTTCTAAGGCCTGTGAGAGACCCCACAAAACATAATCTGCTGATGATACCACATTGTCTCCAAAATATGCCTTCCTTTAACATCTGACTCACAGCCCACTACTGATTACCTAGGTCTGTTCCCAGTGATGAATAAGAAGCATAGGCTGACAATGTCAGCCTATGCTTTAATTGTATGTGTTTCCTGAGCAGAAGAACAATAAGGTGTACTTTATTTCAGCACCTGGGAACCAGAGCTACAGTGGGTGCTTGTTTCCCAGTAAGGAGCATTGTGGAGCATTGTGGACCTATTACTTGTGCAGGCCACACAAATAATAACCCAGTGTCCTACAGTGGGCATTTGATGTCTTGCGGCTTTTTAATCACAAGATGTAAAATGGTTTTAATTAGGTGCATAATGTGCTGTGTGGTAGCTTTATTTACTGATTGAGAAGATGTACATGCATGCCTACAGCTGTGGTAAACTGGAGGGTGGGCAAAAAGAGGAGGAAAACAGGAGAAGAAGCTCAGGTGCTACTTTCAATGACTAATTTTTTTAACCGTTATGTTTACAAGGAAGGCATCACTTATTTATGTGGATAACAATGTAACTATTAATATAATCATGGTTGTGCGGTTTAGGCCAAACATCAGACTCATGCGCTGTTGGAAGGGTAATTGAAAATAACTATATCTTATCACCATTCAGTTCTGACTTTTCTAGAAGAATGCATAAAGGGCAAACACATTACACATACCGGGGCTATAGTTTCCTGTGTGGGTGCGTCTGACCTTATTTAGCTTCTTATTGTTAACTTATGAGGGGGCGCGTTAAAGGGTCGAGGGACCTTTTGACTCATTTAAGACGTTCACACCCTAAGTCCGTACATGTCATAAAAATCATCAAATAAACATTAAGGCCCTCATTACAACCCTGGCGGTCGGTGTTAAGGCGGCGGTAAGACCACCAACAGGCGGGCAGTAAAAATTTTTTAATCACGACCATGGTGGAAACCGCCAACATAGACAGCCACTTTAACACTCCGACGCCACAGCGGTACAAACAAACACTGCGGCGGTCACCGCCAACAGGCAGGCGGAAGACAATGTACCACCCACACTATTATGAGAGGCCAATCCGCCACCTTTTCCGGGGTGGAACCAACGCAAACAAAAACACAGCGGAAACAGGACTTGGAAGGGAAAACACTCACCTCTACACATTCCACGAGGAACCAGGACACCATGGAGCCAGAACTCCAAATACTCCCTGCAATGGTATTCCTGCTCCTCTACCAGGAGCACGAAATACGGCGGCGACGACCATGGTGAGTACTGCACCTACAACACATGGGAGGGGGGAGGGAAAAGAGAGTGACACACACGCAACACGCAACACCCCCACCCTCACCCACAACAACATACACACAAAAACATGCTGCAACATCACATTTACACCCTCCACCCCCCTGGAAGAACGCAACGACAAAAGGAAATGAGTTGAACGATTGTAATAAATAAAAATCCATTAGTCAAAACTTGAAATACAGTATAAACAATTATGTACACCAACTATACAAGTCCGGATAGTGCACCATTCATAGTCCGTGGACCACTGGGCCCAAAATGCATGGGCGAGGCCCACACTCGGTGCCAGACTCCAAACGGAGAGAACACTGCAGGGGCATCAGATCGAAATGAAACAGACACCTCAGAGGGAAGGGAAGGGGGGGCACCTCAGCCGGATGAGTGCGCGACGCCAGCTCCACAAGGGGGCCCCATGCCCACTGCTGTATCCTGGGGAGTGCAAAGCCACAGTCTCTCAAGTCTCTCAAGTGGGTGGGTTGCCCACTACTTTATCCTGGGGAGTGCAAAGCCACAGTCTCTCAAGTCTCTCAAGTGGGTGGGTTGCCCACTGCTTTATCCTGGGGAGTGCAAAGCCACAGTCTTTCAAGTGGATTACAGTCTCCACTGGTTCTGGAGGGGGCTTTGTGCCCAGAGTGCTTCATCCTGCCAAGGACTGAGGTAGTGGATGTCTCTCCACTGGTTCTGGAGGGGGCTTTGTGCCCAGAGTGCTTCATCCTGCCAAGGACTGAGGTAGTGGATGTGATACTCCACTGGTTCTGGAGGGGGCTTTGTGCCCAGAGTGCTTCATCCTGCCAAGGACTGAGGTAGTGGATGCCTTTCTCCACTGGTTCTGGAGGGGGCTGGGTGCCCAGAGTGCTTCATCCTGCCAAGGACTGAGGTAGTGGATGTGATACTCCACTGGGTCTGGAGGGGGCTTTGTGCCCAGAGTGCTTCATCCTGCCAAGGACTGAGGTAGTGGATGCCTTTCTCCACTGGTTCTGGAGGGGGCTTGGTGTCCAGAGTGCTTCATCCTGCCAAGGACTGAGGTAGTGGATGCCTTCCTCCACTGGTTCTGGAGGGGGCTTGGTGCCCAGAGTGCTTCATCCTGCCAAGGACTGAGGTAGTGGATGCCTTTCTCCACTGGTTCTGGAGGGGGCTTTGTGCCCAGAGTGCTTCATCCTGCCAAGGACTGAGGTAGTGGATGTGATACTCCACTGGTTCTGGAGGGGGCTTTGTGCCCAGAGTGCTTCATCCTGCCAAGGACTGAGGTAGTGGATGCCTTTCTCCACTGGTTCTGGAGGGGGCTTGGTGCCCAGAGTGCTTCATCCTGCCAAGGACTGAGGTAGTGGATGTGATACTCCACTGGTTCCTACAGGGGGCTTTGTGCCCAGAGTGCTTCATCCTGCCAAGGACTGAGGTAGTGGATGCCTTTCTCCACTGGTTCTGGAGGGGGCTTTGTGCCCAGAGTGCTTCTACCTGCCAAGGACTGAGGTAGTGGATGTGATACTTCACTGGTTCTGGAGGGGGCTTTGTGCCCAGAGTGCTTCATCCTGCCAATGACTGAGGTAGTGGATGTGATACTCCACTGACTGTGGTGCAACATGCAAGCTGCCGAGGCTCCTGGAACTGACCACCAGCCCCGTACGACTGACCACTGGGGATGGCAGCCATGTCTGCAGTGGTGCCACTGGCTCAGGATGTCACGGGCCGCTGGGGGTGCTGGCGGCGGTGTCAGTGGCATCGGTTCTGGCGGCGGGCTCTGCGGCATCGGTGCTGGGGGCGGCCTCTGCGGCATCGGTGCTGGCGGTGGGCTCTGTGGCTGCGGTGCTGGTGGCGGGCTCAGTGACTGCGGTGCTGGTGGCGGCCTCAGGGACTGCAGTGCTGGTGGTGGGCTCAGTGACTGCAGTGCTGGTGGTGGCCTCAGTGACTGTGGTGCTGGTGGCGGTGCAGGTGGCGGTGCTGGTGGCGGTCTTGTCCGCCGTGCAGGTTGGCATTGACGTGGACCTGCCCTTGATTTTCTGGCCCTTCCCCACCTTGGATGGTGGCGCAGCTGTCTTGCCACTATCCACTTTTGTTTTGCCTGAGCCCTTGGTAGCAGGTGTTTTCGCCTTCTCCCTCTGGGATGTGGGCAACTTTTTTACTTTTGGAGGTGGCGGAATGTCCTTGCCCTTGCTCCGTGGAACACTGGCAGCCCTGTTGCTTGGTGCACTCCAAAAGCCTGCAGTTGCTGGCACCACTGTGCCTGGTGATGTGGTGGCTGAGGTGCTGGGTTGGGACCTGGAAAGACGGGCCCTAAGGGACGGACGGGCGGGGGAGGTGTAGGGAAGATGCAATATTAGACAGGAAAAGCTTTTTAGACACACTGGGATGGGTAGATGGAGGGGGTTTGGGAGTGGAGGAAGAGGTAGTGGTTGTAGGAGGTGTACGTTTGCTGACTTTGGGTGAAGGTGCATGGGCTGGAGGATGTTGTGAGGTAGATGGCTGTTGGGTGGGTGTGTGGCTGCGTTTGTGTAGTTTGGGAGGAGGGCTCACAGACACACTGGTAGAGGACACAGGGGATGTGTGAATGGTAGTGGGGGTGGTGAGTGCCCGTGAGCGGTGTGTGGTGATGGGTGTGCTGGTGATGGAGGTAGTGGCTGAAGATGTAGTGCATGCAGGTGTGAGTGGATACGAGACAGGAAGGGAGGAGGGAGAAGTGGAGGAGGGGGACACAGTGGAGGCAGTGGATGTTGGTATGTGTGCATGGGTATGATGCTTGCGTGAGTGCCTGTGGGATGTGTGGTACTTATGTTTGCCAGAGCCACCCTTGTGTATTGAGGTGTGTGCATGCTGGTCTGGTGGTGTGCTTGGGATAGGCTGAGGTACAGGGGATTGGGTCTGGGTGGAGGAAGTTGGAGGGGGGAGGCTGGACACAGGGACAATGGCTGCCATCAGTGCTGAGGCCAGAGCCTGAAATGCTCTCTGTTGGGCTGCCTGGCCAGAATGTATGCCCTCCAGGTATGCATTTGTTTGTTGCAACTGCCTCTCTACAGCCTGGATGGCATTCAGAATGGTAGACTGCCCAACAGTGAGCAATCTCAGGAGGTCAATAGCCTCCTCACTGAGGGCAGCAGGGCTGACTGGGGCAGGGCCCGAGGTGCCTGGTGCAAAGGAGATGCCCACCCTCCTGGGTGAGCGGCCACGGGATGCACGCTGAGGGGCTGCTGGGAGGGCGGTGCTGGTAGGGGGGTGGCGGCTGTACCTGTTGATGTGGGGGGCACAGAGGGGACCGCCACCGCAAGGGAGCTCCCATCAGAGGAAGAGTTGCTGTCGCTGATGTCACCTCCTGTCCCCGCTGTGGAGCTCCCCTCGCTGTCCGTCCCACTGGTGGCTTCAGACTCCGTTGTCTCGCCCTCCAGGTCCATGTGGGATGCAGCTCCCTCCTGCTCCGGTGCCACTGCTCCTCTGCCTGAGGATGTAAAATGCACACAAGAACAGGGAGACCACAAAAATGGAGGGGGAGACAGAAGAAAGACATGTTCAGTGCATGCAATACCACTACCGTTGGCGGACACTACAGACACAGCAGCCCTCTGGGGGTTGTAAAATGGGCTGGGGTGGTGGTGGAGGATTGTCCATGGCAGAGTCCAGTCTATTTGTTTCACAGGTGCATTGTCCAAAGGGGCATAAGAAGTGGAGCTAGGGCAGTTGATGTATGGACAGGGTGACAAAGTGGGACAGAAGGATGACATTCAGGGGGGTCTCATTTCCTGGCGGGGGTCTTGGCATTGTTCTCTGTCTTTGTCCTGGATCTCAGGGACTGTTTGCGGGGTGGTTCTCCATCTGCAGGGGGTGGGGTGCTGGTGTCGTGGTCTTGTGGCGGTGCCTCCTGTCTACTAGTGCCGGCGGAGGTGGTGGGCTGTTCGTGATCCAGGCTAGTGTCAGGGGCCCCTTGTTGTGCCACAGTGTCCCTCCTGGTGTTCACAAGGTCCTTCAGCACCCCTACAATGGTGACCCGGGTTGTGTTGATGGATTTGAGTTCACCCTGATCCCCAAATACTGTTCCTCCTGTAGCCGCTGGGTCTCCTGAAATTTGGCCAGTATCGTTGCCATCTACTCCTGGGAATGATGGTACACTCCCATGATGTTGGAGAGGGCCTCTTGGAGAGTGAGTTCCCTGGGCCTGTCCTCCCCCTGTCGCACAGCAGTCCTCCAAGTTCCCCTGTTTTCCTGTTCTTCTGTCCCCTGAACCGTGTGCCCACTGCCACTGCCCCCAAGTCCCTGATTTTCTTGGGGTGGTGGGTTTGCCTGGTTTTCCTGTAGTGGTGGACACACTGCTGCTTGACGTGTCCTGGGGACAGAGGGATGGGCCCACTGGGTGGGTGCTGTGCTGGTGTTTCCTGAGGGGGAGCTCTGTGGTGGCATGTGCCAGTATCAGGGAAACCAACTGTCCCGAGGTCCCAGATGGGCCGGGCTGGTCATCTTGATCCAGTTGGCCAGAGCTGCTATCATCACTGTGGGCCTCTTCTGTGGGGGGAGTGGACATGTCTTGAACCTCCTATCCGGTGACGTTGGGTAGGGGTCCTGCAGGGGTGTAAAGGCATGATTATTGCATCTGTGTGTGCCATCGTGTGCAATGGGTGGGTGACCCTGTATTCCAGTGCTTGCATTCTTATGTAGGACCTTGTGTGATAGTTGGTTTGGGGATCTGTGTGGGTATCTGTAGTGGACATGCTTTGGTGATGGGTGTCCATGCTTTGTTGTTGCATGCAGGGCTTGGTATTGGGATGTGTGGGTTGTGATAGTGGGGCATATGTGAGGTGTTGGAGTGATGGGGTGAGGGTGAGGGTGGGGTATGCGATAGCATGCAGGTAGGGTGGGGAATGTAATAGTTAAGATTTGACTTACCAGAGTCCATTCCTCCTGCTACTCCTGCGAGGCCCTCAGGATGCAGTATAGCCAAGACCTGCTTCTCCCATGTTGTTAGTTGTGGAGGAGGAGGTAGGGGTCCGCCGCCGTCCTCTGAACTGCAATCTGGTGTCTTGAGACCACGGAACGCACCTTCCCCCGTAGGTCGTTCCACCTCTTCCTGATGTCATCCCGTGTTCTTGGATGCTGTCCCATTGCATTGACCCTGTCTACGATTCTGCGCCATAGCTCCATCTTCCTAGCTATGGAGGTGTGCTGCACCTGTGATCCGAATAGCTGTGGCTCTACTCGGACGATTTCCTCCACCATGACCCTGAGCTCCTCCTCAGAGAACCTGGGGTGTCTTTGTGGTGCCATGTTGTGGTGTGGGTGATGTGTGGGGTGGTGTGTGTTGTGATATGTGAGGGGATGTGTTTGTGTGTGTTGTCTGAGGTGCGTGGATGTTGTGTGAGTAATGGTGTTGTGTGCCTGTGGATGCTAGTATTGTTGATGGTGGTGTCTCTCTCTGTGCTTCTTTCTCAATTTTTGTCGTAGGGGTTTGTGGGTGATGTGGGTTTACGTTTTATATTATATTGAGTGTGTGCGACTGGTGTGTGTATGTGTATCAGGTGTGTGTATTTCGAATTGTCCAATGTGGTTTTGTTTTGTATATGTGTGTGTATTTTGAGCGCAGCGGTGTGTACCGCCAATGGAATACCATGGTTGGAAGACGGCCACGTGGATTCGTGGGTCGTGATAGTGTGGGCATATTCCTGTTGCCGTGACGGTGGAGGATTTGCTATCACCAGTTTATCACTGACCTTTGGTGTGGCGGACTTGTGTGGGTGCCCGCCTGGATTTTGGCGGATTCCAGCCTGTGGGTCGTAATAGCTGTAGCGGAATTCCGCTGCCGCAGCGGTGTGTTGGCGGTCTTCTGCACGGTGGTAAGCGGGATTTACCGCCAATGTTGTAATGAGGGCCTAAAATTCTTTGCAGTCAGTAACTTTCACACACAATGACCCATTTGGCCACAAACAACCACAACTTTAGTATCAGTTAGAAAATGTATTTCCCTAGATGAACATCGCTAATATTATGTAGATTAGTCTCAAAACCACATAGTAAACAGATGAAAATAACACTGGTTGACCAAATCTTCTAAAGAATCTCAACTTGACTAAAACATTGACAACTAATCCCTCTAAAGCCAGAGTACAAATCAACAATAAGAGTAATTGCAATGGGAATAACATACATATAAATTCAGCAAATGAATAACATCAAATAGCAATTTAGTTGGATGGAGGAAACCTCACTAACTTCAGGTTAGCATCAGAATGTTTGGGTTTCATGCAAAAAGATTTAGTCAACATAAATTTGGAAAACATCTAATTATGGCTCTATGAAAAAGCAGCAGTTGGTACCTAGGCCCATATTTATACTTTTGTAGCGCCGCATTTGTGTCATTTTTTTACACAAAAGCATCGCAAACTTACAAAATACAATTGTATTTTGTAGGTTTGCACGGATTTTGCATAAAAAAATTACGCAAATGCTGCGCTAGAAAGTATAAATATGGGCCCTAGACACAAAAAACAAATCAACAATAAAGATATTTGCAATATGAAATACCTTTCCTTATCGATCAGCAAGCTGTGATAATTTTCTTCAGGCGGACATCAGTTCGATCAGCATCGGCAACGGGACATGTACAGGGGTAATGGTTCAGAATTGGGGACTCTAAGCTCTCTGAACCATTAGAAAGAAATGCCAATAATAGGCAGCATTTAACATCAGAAGTCTAAGCAAGTTATAGTTAAAGATCAAAAATCTCTAAGGAAGAGAAACAAAGATGCAATGAGCTCTGAGCATTGAGCGCAAAGATGAGCACCAGCATTAAGCATGGAGAACAAGAAAAAGTGAACAAGAACTCTTAGGCCCATATTTATACTTTTTTATGCAAACCAGCACCGGCGCTGGTTTGCGTCAAAAAATTTACCGCCGGCTAACACCATTCGTACGCGCCATATGGGCATCTTATTTAAAGATTGACGTTAGCCGGCGTAGCGGAAAATGGGGGTTGTGCGTCAAAAAATGGTGCAAGTTAGGTTTGAGTAAAAAATCATGGCTCATACTTGACTTGCACCATTTTTTGCTGCACAACCCCCATTGAAATGACTCCTGTCTTAGCAAAGACAGGAGTCATGCCCCTTTGCCCAATGGCCATACCCTGGGGACTTCTGTCCCCTGGGCATGGCCATTGGGCACAGTGGCATAAGGGTGGGCCCAAATTAGGCCCTCCCTATGCCACTTTAAAAACTAGAAAAATTATACTTACCTCAACTTACCTGTACATACCTGGGATGGGTCCCCCCATTCATGGGTCTCCTCCAGGGGTGGGCGAGGGTGGCAGGGGGTGTCCCTGGTGGCAGGGAAGGGCACATCAGGACTGCTTCCATGGTCAGAGACCATGGAAGTGATGCCACAGGTCCCTTAATGCCTGCCCTCACCCAGGTGTTAAAAAACGGCACACATCAGGCTGTGTGCCGTTTTTTAAGGCCCGCCCCCTCCTGTGCATCAAAATGATGCAGGAGTATAAATAAGGCGCACAGGCCTTAAAGTCATTTTTTGAACGGAAACGCCTACCTTTCATGTCATTAACGCAAGGCTGTTTCCCGCATCCAAAAAATGACGCACACTGAGGTTTTTTGACATCCGCGGGGTCGCGCGTCATAGTATAAATATAGGCAGGGTTTGCGCCGAACGTGGGTCAAAATTTTTGACGCACATTCAGCGCAAACGGAATATAAATATGCCCCTTAGTGTGGTCCAGTTAAGTTGAAATTGTCCCACATTGCCATTGGTCAAAGAATCATGCAATAGCTATTGGTCCACTAAAATTAATATTTCAAATCTAAGATATAACTAAACAGTCTTTCACACATTGATGATTGGCTACTTTTCTTCTGCGCACATCGTTCGGCTCGTCAAAAATTCAATTTTAATATCCTTCCATCCTTCTGTCAGTACATCGATTGTTAGTACCTGGAACCATCACTTTCTCACACACTAAACTTTACATTGTATCTATAACTATTACACAATTTTCTAACAAGCAATTCTCATGGGAAAATAATTTAGTCAACCTTCAGTTAAAACAATACATCTTTATTACTCATGAAACACGAGATCATATTTTATTCTGACACTGCATTTCTAATATAAGGCAGTGCATTACTAAGGTCTAGACCTCGCTAACTTGAGGCCTACAGTTAATATAAGCAAGTACATAGCATTTAATCGTAAGTATAACATACTACTACAAATTTCTCATTCATATATGTTCTGAATAAACATTAATATGTTTTTAGTAGAACATTTCATAGTAGGTGGCAGCCATTCGAGTGGGCACATTTACGAGTTGCACATTATTTTCTATGTTAATTAATTTTCTATGCAGATTCAAAATACAAAAAAATACAGAAATACTTGAAGTATTTATTAGTAATAATTTCAGCACTCACAATCAATCCTTCCTCTGATAACTAAATATGTCATCACACTTACATTTCCCCCCCCAATTTTTTTTTTTTTCAAAATTTGGTCTCTTTTATATTTGTATTTATTCTTTCCCTTTTTGAATTTTCCCTAAACAATTTTTCCATTATAATTTCTTCCTTTCTCTGATCCTTTTAAATCTTTTTATTTTAATCACATTGTACAATTTATGTATTCCCCATACTCCAATTAGGCAAATCACAATAATCAGAATCACTTGTATTATCTTCATTATTATCCCTTTTCCCAGGTTGCCAAGCCAATTCCCCACAGAAAAAATTCGTTTGCCAACATTTTCCAATAAACTTGGTTCAGTTAGTTATTTTAAGTCAGCTTTATCTTGGGTTAGATTGTTAATAAGTCCTCTAATTTCTCTACTATTATCAGGCATATGCGAGCAATAATGTTGCGGACTCAGCAATTTACAAACTCCACCCTCCTTTGCTAAAAGGATGTCTAACGCAAGGCTGAAGCGTCATAGCTCTTACTGTAGCCATCTCTGTATCCATTAGGATAATGGCTCCTGAATACTCTGTCAGCATGTTGTCCACAATAGTAGACAACTTTCAAATCTTTATAGAATTCAAAGCAACTCCCAATGAAGGAATCATTGCTCTAAATGTCTTCATCTATGCCAGAAACGGATTCTCTCTTTTGTCTTTTATGATGTAATTCAGTCATTTTAGATAATTTTTTCAAGTCTTTAAGTTGGTACATTTTTGGGGAAACTATCCCCAGATAACATGTGCCATACCATCTTCTAGGAAGTCGGTTATACGCATCCTGTCTGTTTAACATGAATGCCCATTTATTCTGAAACAGAAACACATGCCTGCATTCACCTATTCCCACAAACACCGAATCAACTCTAGATTTAGGTTTATGTACACAAAACTTTCCTACGTGTTGTGTATCTAAAGCTAATTTCCCTTGTGTTGTAATGTCACTGAATGCATGATCATTTCCTGGTGTTGTTATCACTAACCCTTGGTCTATTTTTGCCTTTAACACTCTTCTTCTATCCTCTGTGTGCTCTATGAAGTTTTTTCTACTGGTGACAGCAAGCAGGTGAGGTTATAGCGGTGCACAAAAACCATTCCAAATGTTAACCTAGGTTCAAAGAACCCTCCCACTATTTCTATGTCATTGTCCTTAGTTATTTTATGCAGATGTCTAACAAACAAAAACACAATGTCATAATTAGAATAGAAATATTGTATATACTCCTGGTTATAAAATCTTGTTAGTAATAGACAACAACGTATCCCATAAGTAAGGAGCAAAATATGATATGTCACTCCTTCCTTAACTGATGCAGGAATATTTGTACAATCATAACACTCTCTCGCATCCATTGTGTAAACATACTCACGCAGTAAGCGATAGAAAACATTAGAAGACAGTTCTCCTCAGTTGTCATCTACGTGCAGATACTTATCATCTAACCTAAATCTATGTCTGAGAGCATAGTAGTTGTCTCTAAAGCTGAGGTATGGTTGGCCTCATTCTTATCAAGAACAGTCACACCTTCAATCAACACCAAACACAATATCATGTTTATAATCACCAAACCAATACCCATATATTTACAGCACGTATTCTTTCTACCCTGCTGGTTATAGTTACTCATGGTCTGTAAAGGATCAGAAAGTAGAAGCAAGGACCAATTTATAGCTATGCAGCAAAATCAAAAACAAAATCTTCAGTCTTCAGCAATTATTTACAACTTTCAGACTTTCTTCCAGGACTCTTGTCAAAAATAGGTAAGTTTGTCAAAATCGTTTTAGCAGTTCGTCAAATCAGTTTAGCAAAAGATCTCTTCTGGTTAATTTCAACAGTCTCTTTTTCTGTTTTCTCAGAACTACAGATTTACAACAGTTCAGTTCATCAGTTCCCTTCACATGTCAAAATATTGCCCTGGGCTATCTTGATCAAAACATAAAAACAAAAATTATTTCTGCCACTCACTGGTAGATAGATATGCCCACTCAAGACCCATGTACCTTTGATTTGAAACTCTCTTTCTTTTCAATCTCCAGTTAATTCTCCATCACTCAAACCTTCCTTTCTTGTGGTATCGACTTCTTCCTCGATTGTTTTCACTGTAATTGCTTTCTTCACTTTTGGATGTGATTCTGGCCACTTATCTCCTTTCAATGGCCCTTTCGTCCCTGCTCTTTTTAGTGCTGCACTTAGAGATTCCCTTTGATCTGGAATATCTTCTTTTGATGTACCCGCAACCGGTTCTGGAGGAGTCAACATTTTTTGGCTTTGATCCTCCTCAACTCCTTCCCCACTGGGGTTAGTCGTTTGTTCTGCTTGAATTTCAAGACCGTCTGCTTCTGGGAGAGTCCTCCTCTGACCAGACTCTCCTGCTACCTCAGTGGAGGTTGGTTCATTGTCACTCTCCTGTATCTCTTTTACTTAGTTTCTCATAGGAGAGTATACGTTGGATGTGGTTTGTTCAGGTACAGTCTCTAGTCCGCTTTCTCCTCTCTCCAATTCTGGAGTCTGTCTGGACATTGTTGGTAATCTCAACAACTCTTCTTCACTGTGCAATGGACACTTTACTTTCGGAGTGTTGCTGGCATGGATCCAGTTCAGAAGTCCAGCGCACATTACAGTCTGGTAGGGGTCTTTCCATCGAGGCTCCAAGCACGATTTCCTCACGTGCTTTTTGATCAACCCAGTCTCCTGCTCTCAGGTTGTGTCCTTGGTTTTGAGACAGTTGCAGTGTGGTGGCTTCCACCTGGTGAGAGAAAGAGCGAGCCACATCAGGCAGGCCTTTGCAGTAGTCCAACACCATATCATCTGCAATGTTCACAAGAGCATTTGCAGGGGCCGTTGGCAACCTCTTTGCTCTGCCTATGAGGACCTCGTGCAGTGACAGTCCTGTTTTCTTGTCGAGTGTACTTCTAATTGACATCAGAACTAATGGCAGTGCGTCAGGCTATGTCAGATTCATGGATGCACACATTTTTGCCATTCTTGATTTCAAAGTACCATTAATTTTTTCCACAAGTCTTGATGCTTCAGGGTGGTAACTACGGTGCAGTTTCTGCTCAATGTTCAAAGCTGAACATAGCAATTTGATTACTTCATTGTTGAAGTGACTTCCTCTATCTGATTCTAAAGACACTGGAAACGCAAAACGTGGTATCAGTTCTATAATCAGTAACTTTGCCACTGTGAGACTGTCACTTCTTTGTGTAGGGTAAGCTTCAATCCAATGACTAAAGATACACACAATCACCAACACATATCTCAATCCTCCGCACACAGGCCTTTCAATGAAATCCATCTGCATTCTGCTAAATGGACCTCCAGCTTTTCTAATGTGGTGGATGTTGACCGCTGTTCCTTTTCCCAGATTCATCTGCTGACAAACAATACACCTAGGGAAAATTGCTTCGGCAACCTGTCTAAACTTTGGATTGAACCAAAATTATTTGAAGCTTTGAACAATCGCATCCCTTCCCACATGATTTTGACCATGATAATATCTAGCCATTTGAGTCAGCAAACTATTTCTCAAGACCACCTGTCCTTCTTCTGAGATCCAAACATCATCCTCCCTCTGAACACACTTCATTTTAATCCACTGCCTCTTTTCATCTTTAGGCACATTGTTCTGCAATGGTTTCAATTCTTCCATGGTATCTACAACATACAAAGCATAGCTAGGTTGCATTCCATTGTTATCAGGTAACAGTTCCCATTTCTCTTTGAATGATATACAGTTCAATGTGCAAAACCTTAACTTGATCCTCATATCCATTTTGCATTGACACAAAATCTTGCGATTTCAGGTGTGCACTGCATTTCACCACAGCAATCTTTTTGGGTAACTGAATAGCTTGTAACAGTTCATGAATTCTACCCCCATTTCTCACTGGTGAACCATAAGAAGTCAGGAAACCACTCTGCGACCACAATTGGCCAAAGTCATGGACTATTCCAAATCCATACTGATTGTCTGTATAAATGGTGACCATAAGCTGTGCGGAAACATGGCATGCTCTAGTAGCTCTGCCACTCGTGCAGAATATACTCCTTGAAGCCTGGACGTTTCTAGTATACCAGAGATAGTACATATGGCACATCCTGCTCTCAATACACCTGTGTTACCTCTCAGGCAGGAGCCATCACCAAAGACAATTTGGTCATTCTCTTCCAAGCAAGTATCTCTAATATCGGGTCTTGGTTTTGTGCATAATTCAGTTACCTCTAGACGGTCATGTTCAATATCATCCATTTTACGAATTTCAACATTCTCGTTTGGAAGTAAGGTTGCTGGGTTAAGCACTGTACCCCTTGTGATTGATACATTTCAGGACCTCAAGATGACCGTTTCATATGTGGTCAGCTTGGCACTTGTCAAGTGTTGAGTCTTTGACCTAGTGAGTAAAACTTTAATTGAGCGAGGGGCCATTACTGTTAAAGGGTGTCTCAGTGTGAGGCTCTGTTCAACTACTGCAACTGAACGCAGACAGCCTGGTAAAGCCGCTACAGCTGGGTCCTAAGTAGCTGAAAAATATGCTACTGGGCGATTTACACCGCCATCTACTTGAGTCAAGACAGACAAAGAACATGCATCACGCTCATGACAAAACAACATGAAGGGTTTTGTGTAATCAGGCATACCTAAAGCTGGGGCTTGACACAGACTGTCTCTCAGTTCTGTAAAGCTTTCATACAGGCTTGGTCCAACACTAGATGATTAGTAACCTCCTTGTGAGTCAGCTTCTGCAAGGGTTCTGAAATAAGCGAAAAATTTGGAATTGATAAGCGGCAGTAGCTCACCTTTCCCAAGAACATCCTAACATCTCTCTGAGTGGTTAGGGTATTCATCTGTCACAAAGACCGCCGAAGCTGCAGGTGCCAGTATACCGCCAGTGCTGGCAGTATATCTGACTCCCTATTATGGCTTTTCCGCTGGGCCAGCGAACGGTAACAGTGTTTCTGTTCGCTGGCCCAGCAGAAAAGTCATATCAACATTGCAGCAGGCTCGTAATAGAGCCGGCGGCAATGTTGATGTGCAGCGGGTGCAGTAGCACCCGTCACACATTTCACTGCCTGAAATTCAGGCAGTGAAATGCGCAATAGGGCTGTGCCTGGGGAACCCTGCACTGCCCATGCCAAGTGCATGGGCAGTGCAGGGGCCCCCAGGGGCACCCCAGGTCCCTCTTACCGCCAGTCTTTCCATGGCGGTATTTACCACCATGGATAGGCTGGCGGTTGAGGACTCATAATCCCCAGGGCAGCGGTGCTTGCACCGCTGCCCTGGGGATTATGACCACCAGGCAGAAGCATGGCGGTATGTTGGAGGGGCCAGCGGTATGGCCGTGGCTATTGTGCCACGGTCATAATAGCTGGCGGTACACCATCAGCCTGTTGGTGGTGTTACCGCCTGCTTGCCGCCAGCCGCCAGGGTCGTAATGAGGCCCTTTATATTCATTCTTCCCTAAATGATTCAGCAAAGCAATAGTATTGTACTTGCATTCTTCTTTTGTTTTGGATGCAATCAACAAATCATCAATTTACTGTACCAATGTCCACTGGTAAGGCACTTTCAGTGACTCAAAATTCTTTTTCAAGATTTGATTGAAAATGGAGGGTGACTCTGAGAACCCCTGAGGGATTCTAAACCAACAGTAGACTTGATTTAAGATTTTGAAACAGAAGAGAAATTGGCTATCCTCAAGAGGAGGAACAGAGAAGAATGATTGTGACAGGTCCACTGCGGTGAACCATTCAGCATCACATGGGATTTGAAAGATAATTACTACAGGATTGGGTACACTGGGCAACATTTAACCACAATGTCATTTACTTTTCTCAAATCTTGAACAATTCTAAACTTCCCATATGGCTTGCGCAATCCCATTATTGGTGAATTACATGGACTGCTCAGCACTTCTTTCAAAACACCTTGGTCTACAAATTCTGCAATTATTGGTGCCAGACCTTCAATCGTCTTTTTTGTCATGTGGCACTTAGGAATCTAGGAAAAACTGCATTTGGCTTAATTGTAACTTTAATTGGCTCAATCCCTTTTATCAGCCCGATATCTTTTCCTGAAAAATCCCACACTTTCATCTTCACAGTTCCCTGTAAATTGGAAGATCTCTCACAATGAAAACTGGAAAGAAACTAATCAGTGGGTATTCCTCATTCACTGTGTCACAATTTGTCTCTGTGAGTAAGTCATCTTCATTATCACTGTTTGTCTAAATTTCAATTCCGTCATTTGAGCAAGTAATTGAGCATTTCGTTTTGCACAACAAATCCCTTCCCAGTAGGGACACAGGACACAAGTCACAAATGACAAATACATGTAATCTCCTAAAACTGGCAATTTTGACCGGGACTGGTTCTGTAGTTGGGTTTGTCAAATATTGGTTTGCAACTCCTACAATCTGAACTGTTTTCCTAGAAAGAAGCAGGTTTGTAACTTCTGCAGTTCTCACTGTAGAGACTTTGTGACTCATCACCTTTAAGATAGGGACATTTCTGATCTACCTCTAGTGATGTGGCCAACACGCCTTCTTCCTCATCCAAACTCTCACTCACCCAGTCATTGTTTATTCCATTGGGGCTTGAGGTATTTGAATTTGCTGTCTAGGTACCATTAGGACTTGAGGTTGCATCTGTTGTATCAGTAATTGTGGCAACCGCACCTGCTGCATGGGCTGAAAATCCTGAGTCATATTGTTCAGAAAATTTGGATTTGGACCCTTCATTCTTGGCCCTCTCTTGTTTTGGAAAGAATTGACATTACTCATTTGCTGAACAGCTCCTACCTGACTTACCATTGTGAATTCCCGTTTCCAATACCCGAGGCCTTCGCAAGCGTGACACAGCAACATTCTTTTCATTCCGTGCAATTCGCCTTGTACTACTACCGTGCTCAAATCAGAACCATGGTTTAAACTTCCCAGTCCTCTGTGACCTCTGCCTCTGCCTTGATTTTGAAACACGCGTTTCCCTGTTGTTGCTGTTGTGGGAAACTTCCCTGTAACCCTGTTTGTGCCTCTTTAATTTGCATCACCGTTGCCTTCTCTTCTTCAACTCAATCTTGTCACTACAGTACTTTGCTTACCACAACACCACATCAATTGACTTTGCTTGCCAGCAAATTACACCACTCTTAATCATCTGACTAATGTCAGGTCTCAGTCCTTCAAGAAATCTGAACACAAAATGAATCATGTCTTTCAGCTCAATTGTTTCTGTACCACTGTAATGCTTAAATGCCTGTAACAATCTCTCGTAGTATGCATGTATGCATTCTTTTGCCTCCTGAGCTGTCCTATCTGTGGGCTGCCAGTCAATGTTTTTGGGCAAAATCATTGTTTTCAAAAATTCAATCCCATATTTCATTACTTCAGGAGATGGTGCACCTGTTGCTGGATCTCTATAGGGTTCCTTTGTTGGCCAATCTACACTCATTTTGCATTCACCCATAAGTGTGCAGGGACTATTATCTCTAACAGAGTGTTGAAGTCTTCCCATAAGCGTTTTGCAAGCTTTAGGAAACTATCCATCTGTCGGTACCATTCCACACGTTTTTCTCTCAGTCTGGGGTAGTTATTTGTAAATGACAGAATGTCACTTCTGCTCCAAGGGACATGAACAAAGTTCCCTCTTAGAATTTCTCTCATCGGTAATATGTTTACTTGGTCCTCAGCCTGCTGAATATTTGCAGGTACAGTTTCAGAAGCCCTTTTTCTTTTTATCTCTTTTCTTCCCCCATCTGCCTTCCCATTTTTCTAATGCTCCCCAGGTTTGAATGCTTTGAAGCAATTCTCTAAGGTGCATTTTCATCCCTCGAGTTCTCATGTGTCCAAATATTTTGTATCAAATTCTAACCTGTAACTTCTCTTGAAATGCTTAGTCTTCTCTATGTCTATATCATACTTATCTGCTATGTCTGCCAATTTTAGATGTACCATTCCCGCTCTTTTTGTAATTATTGGGCACACAAGTAACGCAGCTCATCTTCTGTGTACAACTCAAGTCTGTGTACCCCCCTTGTTCCTTTGATTAGTTCCTCTGCTTCCATCTCAAGTCTAGTATAGTTTAGGTAATTCTCTCCTCTAGAATCACCTCGAGAGCTATTCAGCCTTTCCAACCATTCGGTTAATTGTTGGGCTGTCAAACCTTGTAATAAAATGCTGTTGGGCTTTGCATTTGGCAACTGCTGTCAGGTTAAGTTTGAAGTCTCTGGTGTCACTAAGCTCAGGTTAGAGCTTACGGATGACCTCGCCTCAGTATTTGGAGTCTATTAACGATCCTGCTCCATCAAGTGTCGGTCTCATGGAGGCTATTAATCTGGCATTCTCTTCAAGTCTCTCTCCAGATAAATTCTGGCTCATGACTCTTTGTCTGCTAGTCTCCTTATTTCCCAGTGCAAACAATGGTATCACTGGACCAGTGGTAACTGGTACTGACACTGCGTCTGGACTTGGTCTGACATTTGGGTCTCATGGGTGCATTATTCCTCTGTTCTGACTCATCAGAGCAGACATCTCTGTCTGTGATCCTGTTATAGGGGCATACCTTGGAATCATCTGTGACTGCATTGAAGGCATTAAGGGGGTCATTACCCGCCAAGATCTGACCGCCGTGCGGCCGCCAATGCGGCCGCACCCCCGCCACGGCCATTTGGAGATCCCCGCTGGGCCGGCGGGCGGAAACCTGGTTTCCGCCCGCCGGCCCAGCGGGGATCACGGCCGCAACATAGGAGCCAGCTCCAAATGGAGCCGGCGGTGTTGCAGCCGTGCGACGGGTGCAGTTGCACCCGCCGCGCTTTTCACTGTCTGTATAGCAGACAGTGAAAAGCTGCATGGGGCCCTGTCAGGGGGCCCCTGCACTGCCCATGCCAGGGGCATGGGCAGTGCAGGGGCCCCCAGGGGCCCCACGACTCTCCGTTCCTCCAGCCTTTTCCTGGCGGTGCAAACCGCCAGAAAAAGGCTGGCGGTCGGGGACTCGTAATCCCCTGGGCAGCGCTGCAAGCAGCGATGCCCTGGCGGATTATCACCACCGGGGCAAAAGTGGTGGAATACCGCCGGCCCCGGCGGTGCGACCGCAGCGCTTCCGCCGCGTTCGTAATCCGCCTGGAAGCACCGCCAGCCTGTTGGCGGTGCTTCCGTCAATTTAGCCCTGGCGGTCTCGTACCGCCAGGGTCAAAATGACCCCCATAATGTGGAGTTGACTCTATCTGAACAAATGCTGGTTTGGGATAAACTTGTTCTGTCAGCACTATCAGGTTCATTGCAGTATCTATAACGGGTACATCTGGGTAAATTCTGGGAATGTTTGACTGTGGCATTGGATTTTGAACTACTGAAGTAGTAGGGCCACTAGGACCTCTCTGTGTCTGTTCAACTTATGTCAGTGCTGTAGGGTCTACATTAGTGTTTGAGCCTTTCTCATGTGCTGCATATGGTGGGAGACGATTCCTCAATAACCGTAAAATGAACTCATCAACATCTTAAGTCTTTGTTGAGAGTCAAAGACTTTCTAGTTGCTGTTGATCTCTGCTCTTTGCCCTCGGAAGGGCCTGTATCCTTCTTTCTGGTAATTGTTCTCGTTCCATTTTCATTGTCTTGCATAATTGCAGGAAACAGTTTAATTACCTGTAAAGTCTAGGATCTCCGAAATTTCTGATCACTATCCCATCTAGCCTCTGCTAGTGTCTTTTCAGCCTTTTTCATCCGTCTCTCAAATTTTAACTGCTGTTGCTGTCTAGTTACTAGTTTCCAAACTGCTAATGCTTTCAACTGTGCTGGCCTTGGGAGGGGTTTCAAATTGTACAATACCCTCCTCAAATTCTCAAAAATCCTCAGATTAAGGCGGTCATTCCAACCGCGGCGGGCGGCGGTAGCCGCCCGCCATGCGGTTACCGCCGAATGACCGCACCACGGTCAGAAGACCGCGGCGGCCATTCTGGCTTTCCCGCTGGGCCGGCGGGTGACCGCCAAAAGGCCGCCCGCCGGCCCAGCGGGAAAGCCCCAGCAACGATGAAGCCGGCTCCGAATGGAGCCGGCGGAGTTGCTGGTGTGCGACGGGTGCAGTGGCACCCGTCGCGATTTTCAGTGTCTGCTTTGCAGTCACTGAAAATCATTATGGGGCCCTGTGAGGGGGCCCCACGACACCCATTCCCGCCATCCTGTTCCTGGCAGTATTTACCGCCAGGACCAGGATGGCGGGAAGGGGGTCGGAATCCCCATGGCGGTGCTGCAAGCAGCGCCGCCTTGGCGGATTCCTTGGGCCAGGGGTAAACCTTTCCCGCCGGTTGCCCTTTTCTGACCGCGGCTTTACCGCTGCGGTCAGAATGGCCCTGGAAGCACCGCCAGCCTGTTGGCGGTGCTTCCGCGGTCCCCGGCGCCAGGGTCGGAATGACCCCCTAAATGTCACATGGGGAGGAAATGCTAGACTCATATCTTTTTCTGTCACTTTGCACCAATGTTTTAACCAAAGGCATGGCGCAGCACCCGGCTCTTCAAATACAACATACACGGGTGTTCCTTCTGGTGGAGTAGCTTCCAATATTGTCGCTGGAAAATACACATCTCCTCTTAGGGCACTCTTTAATGCTTTGAAAAATGTAATCGTTGCAAATTTTACACTACTTTCAATCAAATCAGGAAGTGACTTTTAATCCCAAAATCCTTTTTGCTGACCTTCTCAACCAATGACGCTTCAAGGTTGTCCACCAAACCATGTGCGACCCTTCTCACTAACCAACCTATCCCAGAACAACTCCAATACAGTCACACATACAGCGTTTGACAAAGTCTTGTGGCTTGTCCTCCTCAACTTGGACTCACACCAAACTAATGCAAAATTATTGTGAGCACTTTAACAAAATCCAAAAACCCAATTTGTCTGTTTGCTACAGTTAGGGTAACACGCTGCTTCAGAAACCTTATGGATTTTTCACTGATGGCCTTTCGCTCTAGCAGCTACTCTTTCTTTCTCAGTTTCACTGGTTTGTAAGCAAAATTCGACCCACAAATGTTGCTCTTAGCAGATCAGTGGGTCTGTCCTGATGCACATAAGACTTGCCAGATCTCAGTCGAAAAACCTTTCACTCACTTTAACACGCACTCTCAAATTTGTCAACCACGCCCGTTTGACCTACTAAACAGACAAATTACAACAAAAACCAAGTGTCTCATACACTTTTCAATATATTCCGGAGTCTTAGACCACACAGGGTCCGTATACCAACAACCACGTGGACAATTTTAGAGCACAAAGCGCCACACACATGTGAATTTTGACGACTTTCCTACTTTCACACTTCGGAGTATGCAAACTCCTTCAACAACTTCATTTGGAGTACGCAAACCCCCTAAACCCTCACAAACATCACAATTCACCTGCAGTATGCTGAAGCTGTGCAAGCGCAAAACCTATTCCATTCACACTGTCATTAGAACACCGAGAGCATCCTGAAACAAGCATAGGCAAACTTCAAGGATCTGGGAAAGTCAAACTAGGCTTTTAGGGACACATTTTCTCTCTAATTTGTATCATTGAATATGAAAATCCTAACCAAATTCTTGAATCACTTTTATCTCTTAATCTTTTACATGGGGACCTTATGGTGATATCTTAAGGAGACAAACCATGAACCATCCTACTCTGCTACCATTTCTGTTGGCTCGTCTGACTTTGTTTAGCTTCTTGATATTAACCTATAAGGGGACACGTTAAAGGGTCGATGGACCTTTTGACTCATTTAAGATATTCACACCCTAAGTCCGTACATGTCATAAATATCATCAAACAAACAATACCATTCTTTGGAGACAGTAACTTTCACACACCGTGAACCATTTGGCCACAAATAACCACTCCTTTAGTATCAGTTAGAAAAAAGTATCTCCCAAGATTAACATCACTAATAATATGTAGATTAGTCTCAAAACCACATGCTAAACATCTAAGAATAACACTGGTTGACCGAATCTTCTAAAGAATCTCAACTTGACTAAAGCATTTACAACTAATCCTTCTAAAGTCAAAGTACAAATCAACAATAAGAGTAATTGTGCACTGGAAATAACATACATTTAAATTCACCCATTGAGTAACATCAAATAGAAACCTCACTAATTCAGATTAGCATCAGCATGTTTGGGTTTCATGCAAAAAGATTTAGTCAACATAAATTTGAAAAACATCTAACTATGGCTCTATCAAAAAGCAGCAGTTGGTACCTAGAAACAAAAGACAAATCAACAATAAAGACATTAGCAATTTGATATACCTTTCCTTATGGAACAGCAAGCTGTGATAGTCTCCGTCAGGCAGACATCAGTTCGATCAGCATCGACAATGGGACATTTAAAGGGTTAATGGTTCAGAATAGGGGACTCAAAGCTCTCCAACCCATTGGGAAGAAATGTCTAGAATAGGCAGCATTTAGCATTAATAGTCTAAGCAAGTTAAAGTTAAAGATCAAGATTCTAAGTAAGAGAATCAAAGGTGCAGCAAGCTCTGAGCATTGAGCACAAAGGTGAGCACCAGCATTATGAATGGAGCACAAGAAAAAGTGAGCAAGATCTCTTAGTGCGGTCCGGTTAGGTTGCAATTGTCCCACATAGCAATTGGTCAAAAAATCATGCAATAGCCATTAGTCCAAAAAAATTATTATTTCAAATCTAAGATATAAAAACAGTCTTTCACACATTGATGATTGGCTTCTCTTCTTCTGCACATATCTTTCGACTCATCAAGAATTAAATTTTAATACCCTTCCGTCAGTATATCCATTGTTAGTTCCTGGGAACATCGCTTTCTCACACACTCAACTTTGCATTGTATCTATAACCATTACACAATTTTCTAACAAGCAGTTCTCATGGGAAAAGAAAAAAACATTTTGCTACTACTATGATTTGGTCAACCTTCAGTTAGAACAATACATCCTTATTAGTCATGAAACATGAGACCATATTTTTTTAGGCCTAGACCTTGCCAACGTGAGGCCTACATTAATTTAAGCAAGTACATAGCATGCAATTGTAAGTATAACACACTACTAAAAATTCTCATTCATACATGAATAAACATTAATATGCTTTCAGTAGAACATTTCATAGTAAGTGACGGCCATTCAAGTGGGCACATCTTGGAGTTGCACATTATTTTCTATGTTAATTCATTTTCTATGCAGATTCAAAATATAGTAATACATGAAATATTTATTAGTAATAATTTCAGCGCTCACACCTGTCAGCCATTGCTGCTCAACTTGCATTAAAATCACCCTGTCCATGATGTAAGTCAAGGCAGCATTTGTATAGAAACCATCGGTAACTTATTAGAGAAAAGTGTACAGTACAGTAGAGGAAAACTTTCAGAATCAAAAGTGCATCAATAGTTCTATCTTTACAACAAAGATGTTTTTGGTACCACCTACCAGTGATCCTAGAGGAATTGTTATTCCAAAATTCAGAATACTTTCATTATATTACAATAGCACTTTTTTAACATGTAAACATCACCCTAACCCTAGACACACGTCATCCTCTGTATCAGTGTGGTTTCATTACCCCATGCACCCAGTACACTTCAAATATATTCCACGTCATTCACTATATATCCAACAACACTCTCTACTCAATGATATGATCACACACCAATGTTCCTGATACACTTACAAATGACCAGCTTAGGATGGCCCACTACACAGAATACTTACACTCACATGCACACAATACAGCACAAGAGCAACATAGTAGGCAAACCAGGACTGTAAAGCAGAACTGTAATCTACCACACTAGCATATACTATAAAACCACTCAGCATACACCTTAAAACCACACCAATCAAACCACTCGGATAAAAGCTACATGAAAATACCACACCCTCAGGAGCACAAGATTGCATCCTAATGGCTTAACTGGCTAGTGCTCAATTTATAGAAAGCACATTCCTTCCACCAAGCAATAGACAAATGAAAAGCCAATCCAAAGAAAGCAGTAAAGTCCTTTGGCACAGCATTCGTACACAATCCAAACTCTGCCTGGGTCTTCAAAGATAAACTACTGTGCCACAATAATGGTTTTCAGGGTGTGGTCTTAGTGGTTTTTAGGCCTTAGTCAGTCAAATAACGTAACACATAACCTTTAGAAGAAACCCTAGACTATTAAAATTGAACTGACCCCGAAGCAATGCCTTTTTAATAATGTATGAGTCAACGTGTGCTAGTCATTTAAGAAGAGCAGGAAACTATGCAGAACAAAAACAAGACTACAGGACCTTGTGGATGAAGGATATGTGTGCTAAGGTGTCCCTTCAACAGAAGACAATCATTTTTATTAAAGTCTTTGTACCTTGCAAAAAAGGTAATGTGTAAACTCTTGCATCTGTTGAGATGGTCTGGTACTTTTATTGAATTATTAGCAGTCATATGCCTGACACATATACAGTAAGTGTGACACCATCAGGTACAGAATGCCTCTGCTAATTATTTTAAAAGGATAAGGAATAGAGATAGAATTATAGAAGAGGAGGAGGAATCAGTGAGGTAGTGAGCTAATGGTGATGCGAGTTGAGATGTTAGGTAGTCAGAGAGAGACTGTAGCGTAGATAAAAGTGATGTAGTGATGGAGATGTGAGATTATGTGGGAAACTAGATTAAGAGATGAGTAGTTTTTAGTGAGGTAGAGAAAGACCTGATGGAGTAGAAAGAGATAAAGGGGGTGATTCTCACCCTGGCGGGCGGCGGAGGCCGCCCGCCAGAGTTCCCCCCTCCAAAATACCGCTCCGCGGTCGAAAGTCCGCTGAGGGTATTCTGGCTTTTGCACTGGGCTGGCGGGCGGCCGCCAAAAGGCCGCCCGCCAGCCCAGTGCAAAAGAGCCTTCCCACGAGGACGCCGGCTCAGAATTGAGCCGGCGGAGTGGGAAGGTGCGACGGGTGCAGTGGCACCCGTCGCGTATTTCAGTGTCTGCAAAGCAGACACTGAAATACAAAGTGGGGCCCTCTTACGGGGGCCCCTGCAGTGCCCAGGCCATTGGCATGGGCACTGCAGGGGCCCCCAGGGGCCCCACGACAACCCATACTGCCATCCTGTTCCTGGCGGGAGAACCGCCAGGAACAGGATGGCGGTATGGGCTGTCAGAATCCCCATGGCGGCGCAGTGAGCTGCGCCGCCATGGAGGATTCTAAAGGGCAGACCGCCGGTTTTCCGCATCTGACCGCGGCCAAACCGCCGCGGTCAGAATGCCCTGCGGGGCACCGCCAGCCTGTTGGCGGTGCTCCCGCCAACCCTGGCCCTGGCGGTCAGAATGACCCCCAAAGTATAGAAATATGGAGAGAGAAAGAGAGTTGAGGTAAAAAATTGAGACAGGCTTGTGACAGAAGTTGGAGGAGATATACAGGAAGAACAGATGGAAAAAGTGCATGGGGTATAGAGGAAAGGATGAGGTACAAAGAGAGCTGAGGTAGAGAGAGGGGATTGAGAGTGATAGATATAGAGGTTAACACAGAGGCTGGTTCAGAGGCAAAGTAATAAGTGGGAGGTAGAGAGAGAAAGTTGAGTACATTGTGCAGACCGAGAGAGAGAGGTGAGTTAGACAAAGGTGAGTTAAGGATGTATCCAAACATATCTTTCCTTCGGAAGGGACATTTAATAAGGCTGACTTCTCTAAAGTATTCACCTTTCACTCAGTCATCCAGAGATTTCTTTCAGCAACTACTTACACCCCTGCTGCCACAAATGTCAATCTGAAAATGTTGGAAGAAACATCATCTAAAAACTTTGCTTCGCATTCCGTCTGGACTAAGAGGTCAGAACAGTTACTACCTTCCTGTATCACCACTGCTAAAATTTCAAAGTCTCTGACTAAGGACTGGGCAACATAAGCTGAGTATGAACCAGCCTTAGGGCCCAAAGTGTTCACCACAAGACACTGTCCACCTTCTTGTTAACCACATTCATGTGTGAACAAATTTCTGGATTGAGCAAAGTATAACCAATTACCTTTAGGTTTTGAGGAAGCACCTAGTCAGATTAGTCAAGTGATTATAACTTTTACTAAAATCTGGCAATATTTGAACGTTCCACATCCTTCTATTCTTTAAAGATTAAGAGCCTGATTTAGATGTTGTCTGTATCGATCCCTCTGTCGTTTTTTTGTCGGATAACCCATCAGTTGCCCTAATGGTCAGCCCACCCTAGTGTCAGTGAGACCAAATCCTCAGGGTACACGCATTGTTGTAAATCGGCCCACCTCCTGGCAGCTCCAATTCTACAAGCCTTAACAGCGCAGAGTCTTACAGTGGCCAAGTGGGGGGTAGGGAGTTAAGGAAGGGTACAGTGGGGAAGGAGACCTGCGGAAACAAGAATCACAGATACTACAGAGAAATATCAATCACAGAACTCTTCGGAATCTGTCAACTATAAATCCAGCAGTCGCTTGGAACAATAGTAAATCATAGCGCCTTAACACGGTATTCACTCAAAGAAATGTTACTTCACATTTCAAAAACTTTCCAAGATACACGATTTCAGTTTGTGTCCGTATTTTACATTAACCATAATCAAATATTCCCTTGAGTTCAAATTATTGCCTTAGCATTTATTCATAACCATTTAAACCTTTTCTGAATAACTGCGCTTATACAATGTATCTCTGTCGCTACTGAGCGACTCCACAAGTAAGCAACTGAAGTTGAAAAGTGACCGCGAGAAAGCAGTAACGCTGTAACAGCAAAACAGTCGCTTAGTTTGTTATCAATTTAAATATTTACAGCTGATTGCCAAAGATTACTATTTTCTCAAACAAAAAAAGAATATTAACCTTTAAACAGTTTTATCAAATAAGAAAACGGATGATGGAAGCTAGAAACCACCATCCGTCTTACCGCCCTGAGTGTCTGCTACTCGCTGCTTCAAATGCCTCAACACGGGGAAATCCGAGGTGAACAAGCAAGAACATGGAAACACCCGACTTTAACCCCTAGGGTGCCTTGGACGAGATCACCTCGTCCTACACCCGGGAACTGGGGGGGAGCACTAGCGCTCCCCCATGTGATCCCCACCCCCCCCCAAGGCAGGGATGGAAGGGGAAGCCCTTCCCCTTCCACCCCGACCCCCCCCCCGGCAATCTGATGACGTCAGGGCGCTCACAGCGCCGTCGAGGGAAGAGGACTTCCTTGTGGTAAGTCCTTCCCTTTTTGGGGGTGTGGGGGGGGGAACAGACACGGGGAAAGGAAAGGGTTTTTCCTTTCCCCCTGTGCCTGTTTTCACTGGATTCCTGCTCCACGATCGCGGAGCAGGAATCTCCACTAGACACCAGGGATTTTTTATTTTATTAGTTTTTGGGAGCGACCCCTTGGGCAAGGGTCGCTCGCCTGGGGGGCTATTTTATTTGGTATTTCGCCCCCCCCCCCGGGGGCAGATCGGCCGAATTTTCCACCGATCTGCCTCCGGGTGGGGGGGTGCGAAATCCACTAGACACCAGGGATTTAGTTTTATAAGTTTATTTTGGGGGCGACCCCTTGGGCAAGGGTCGCTCCTCTGGGGGGCTATTTTATTTAGTATTTCACCCCCCCCTGGGGGCAGATCACTGATTTTTCGGCCGATCTGCCCCCGGGGGGGGCAAAACCTACTAGACACCAGGGATCCCCTGGGGGGCTATTTCTTTTTCTGTTTCGGCCCCCCGAGGGCAGATCAGCCATGTTTTTGGACGATCTGGCCCCCGAGTGGGTCGAAACACACTAGGCACCAGGGATTGTGTGGTGTGTGTTTGGGGGCACCCCTTGGGCAAGGGTCGCCCCCCAAAGTGGGGACATTTCGTATTGGCCATCTCTGCCCCCTTTGGGGGCAGATGGGCCTATTTTTGTAGGCCCATCTGCCCCCAAGGAGGGCAGAAACCACCAATATGCCAGGGATTTTTTTTTTCCCCTTTTTTTGTTTTCTGCTGGGGTAGCCCCCTTTGGGAAGGGTCGCCCCCTAAAGGGGGCACAGAGCTGTTGCCCATTTCTGCCCCCCTTGGGGGCAGATTGGCCAATTTTTTATACGCCCAGCTGCCCCCAAGGGGGGCAGAATCCACTTAGGCACCAGGGACAATTTCTAAGTTCTTGGTGGTGGGGTGTTTGTCAACTGGTGACGTTTTTGTATTTGTGATTATAACAGTTTATTTCTTCTTTTTGTTCTAGTTCAAAGCTTTTGCTTCCTGTGCTGTGGATCCTTGCGGTTTTGGCAGTAGTTGTCCTGCAGTTTGCATAGTTGCATGTTTTAGGTAAGTGAAAGCAATTTACTCCAAAGGAGTATTGTTGACATGCATGAATGACATGTTTGTAGGTGGTGTACTAAATGCAGTATTGTGTGTGAAATTGTCCTTAGATTTGAGCACAATGATATTTGTGTTGTCATATGTCTAATTTGCTTTTTTCTTTTTAGTGGGATATCATTGGTGATTGCTGTGTCTGTGCAGAGTAGTTGCTGGTGAGTAGCTTTTTCAGGCAAGTGAGTGGTATAGTTTTTTAGTACACAACTCTTTGTGATAAAGCTACACTTTGTTTATTACTTATTTTAGCGCTAGTTGTTGTTGGCAATCCATTTGTTGTTAGTGAGGATCATGGCTAGCCGCAGAGTGACCGCTCAGCAAGTTGTTGGCATGCTCTTTGAGTCGTCTTCAGACCATGATTACGAGACTTACTCTGCATCTGAGGCAGAGGAGGAAGTGAGAGATTCTGGCAGTGAGTTTTCTGTCCGAGAGTATTCTTCTGATGAGGAAGCTACTCTCAGTGCAGATGAAGGGCCTGTTGTATAGGAGGACATTGATGTGCCAAGAGTGCAGCAGCCTGGGGCTGAAGGGTTTCCCATTAGAAGACCTGACACCTGGATTGCCCCAAACATGGAGCAGCCACAGTTACCTGCATTTACTGGTCTCCCAGGGTGTAGAGTCAATACGGAAAACTTTTTGCCTGTCCATTTCTTTCACTTGTTTATGGACGATGTATTTTTGGAAGAGATTGTGGAGCAGACTAATTTGTATGCAGAGCAATATTTGAGGGACAACGCTGCCAGACTTAAGCCTCAGTCTAGAGCTACTCAGTGGGTTCCCACATATCTGGAAGAGATGAAAAAGTTTTTAGGTTTGACTTTTTTGATGGGGTTGATCAGGAAGCCGTCACTGGCTTCTTATTGGTCTACTACTCCCTGGATGGCAACGGCTATATTTCCTGCAACTAAGACACGTAATCGATATTTGCTTCTTCTTCGTATGATGCATTTTGTAGACAATGCTTTAGCCTTGCCACAAGATCACCCTGATTGTGACCATCTTTTTAAGATTAGGCCTGTCCTTGATCATTTTGTAGGTCGGTTTTCAGAGGTCTATGTTCCAGGCAAAAAGATAAGTGTGGACGAGTCTTTGGTCCTTTTAAAGGGGCGTTTAGTTTTTAAGCAGTACATTCCTAGTAAGAGGGCACGGTATGGGATTAAATTGTATATGCTGTCAGAAAGCAGTACAGGATATGTGTATAATTTCCGGGTCTACACTGGTAGGGATTCCAGTATTGACCCTCCTGGTTCTCCGGCCACTTTTGGAGTTAGCAAAAAAATTGGGTGGGAACTTGGTAGACGACTGTTTAACAAAGGTCACCATTTGTACGTAGATAATTTCTACACTGGAGTGCAGTTGTTCAAGGAGTTGTTTAGAGTGGACACTGTTGCTTGTGGCACAATCCGTTCTAACCGGAAAGGCTATCCAAGGGAGCTTTTCTGTAAAAAACTTGAGAGGGGACAGTGCAGTGCCTTGCGGAATAATGAGCTGCTAGATCTGAAATTTTCAGCCAGGAGGGATGTGTACATGCTATCTACCATCCATGATGAAAGTACTTCCCCTGTGACTGTTTGGGGTCAGGTTGCGGAAGTGCGCAAACCTGCGTGCATTTTGAACTACAATAGGCACATGGGTGGTGTTGATAGAGTAAATCAGAGGTTGGAACCTTACACTGCTCTTCGTAAGTCTTACGTGTGGTATAAAAAGTTGGCCCTACATTTATTTCATTTGGCAACTTTTAATGCTTTTATTGTGTTCAAGGATTGTTCACCTGAGTCAAGGATGACATTTGTAAATTTCAGGAGTCAGTGATAGAAAGCCTTATTGTGGTGAAACAGGCAAGAGTTCCTAGAGTAGAAGTGGTGGAGGATGTGGCTAGATTGAAAGATCGGCACTTTCCAGATCACATTCCTCGCACTCCCAAAAAAAACTTGCCCACAAAGAAATGTAGAGTATGTGCCCGGAGATCAATCCGGAGGGAGAGACGGATGTACTGCCCCGAATGCCCTTCAAAGCCTGGGCTGTGTGTGCCCAGCTGTTTTGGAAGTTACCACACAAGGAAAAACTTTTGGAAAATACTGTGAGCGTAAACTGCCTGTTTTATATTTTCATATGTTGAGTTTCACGGTTGGCATCACTGTCATGTATTTAGTTAGAGCTTTTGTGTTTGTAGTTTTGTACTTATTTTATAATTAGTTAGTGGTTTCTTTGTTGTTGATAAACAAAAAAAAAGTGATGGCGGTGTGCGTGGGGTGGGGCTTGGCTGGCGGTGTGCTTGGGGTGGTGCTTGGCTGGTGGTATGGGTGGGGTGACGCTTGGCTGGTGGTATGGGTGGGGTGGCGCTTGGCTGGCAGTGTGCTTGGGGTGGTGCTTGGTTGGCGGTGTGGGTGGGGTGGCGCTTGGCTGGCGGTGTGCTTGGGGTGGCGCTTGGCTGGTGGTATGGGTGGGGTGGCGCTTGGCTGGTGGTATGGGTGGGGTGGCGCTTGGCTGGCGGTGTGCTTGGGGTGGGGCTTGGCTGGCGGTGTGCTTGGGGTGGTGTTTGGCTGGCGGTATGGGTGGGGTGGTGCTTGGCTGGCGGTATGGGTGGGGTGGCGCTTGGCTGGCGGTATGAGTGGGGTGGTGCTTGGCTGGCGGTGTGGGTGGGGTGGCGCTTGGCTGGCGGTATGAGTGGGGTGGCGCTTGGCTGGCGGTGTGCTTGGGGTGGCGCTTGGCTGGCGGTGTGGGTGGGGTGGTGCTTGGCTGGCGGTGTGCTTGGGGTGGCGCTTGGCTGGCGGTATGGGTTGGGTGGCGCTTGGCTAGCGGTGCCAGCCAAACGCCAGTCCACACACTCATCAGCTGGTGTGATTGCTTTATCAGGCATGTGGGCGTATGAAAGTGATGGGCCCTTGACTGGCGCTGTCTGTCGATGTGAGTGTTGTAATGTGCTGGGCCCGTGGCTGGCGGCGTGAATGGTCTTGTGCATGTCATGTATGAAAGGTGTGTGAATGGACTGTAAAGCGGTTGGTGCCTTGCCGTGGCTTTACAGCTCACGAGCTGTGAGTCATTGGTTCAGATTTTTTACCTTTCAGTTATTATCAGTGCAGTTCACTTTTGTGAAATCTCTTGTTAATAAAATTTGATCTACTGAACCATCACTCACCCTCGTGCCAAATCCAACCTGTATATGTGGTACAAATGACAAAACCTGCTCCGCTGTAATCAGGCGTCGCAGCACACTTGAGACACGCTAGGTGTCTCAGGTGGGACAACGATATTGAAGCATGCCACCAACTTGGTTGGTGGGTGAGGGGTCTTTTTCACATAACCTAAGTGCATTTCTTTTCACAATTTTAGTCTTTGGCACATCACAGACGTATGTGGACACATCAAAATGATATATTACAAAACTACCTGTGTTTGGGTGGGAGGGGGCACCTATGTTTTTGGTCCTGGGTGCAGCCTTCATCTAGGGAAACCTACCAAACCCAGACATTTTTTAAAACTAGACACCCCAAGGAGTCCAGGGAGATTTGGCTTGCGTGGATCCCCCAACATTTTCTTACCCAGACTCCTCTCCAAACCTCAAAATTTGCTTAAAAAAGCATATTTTCCGGACTTTCGTTTGTACGATCACCGCTCCAGCACAAAATTCCTACTCCCCAGCGTTCCCTTCAGTCTCCCAAGTAAAATGACACCTCACTTGTGTGGGTCCCCAAAGCAGAGTCAGCCTAAAGATGTATAAAAGATGAATATGTCCTTATCAACTCGCTGTGCTATCTCCTCTATCTCTATAAGTTTTTGGCCTTATTCTGTTGCAGGCACCTGGCCCACCCACACAAGTGAGGTATTATTTTTATCTGGAGACTTGGGGGAACGCTGGGGGCAAGGAAATTTGTGGCTCCTCTCAGATTCCACAACTTTCTGTCACTGAAATATAAGGAAAATGTGTTTTTTTAGCCAAATTTTGAGGTTTGCAAAGGATTCTGGGTAACAGAACCTGGTCAGAGCCCCACAAGTCACCCCATCTTGGATTCCCCTAGGTCTCTAGTTTTCAAAAATGCACAGGTTTGGTAGGTTTCCCTAGGTGCCGGCTGAGCTAGAGGCCAAAATCTACAGGTAGGCACTTTGCAAAAAACACCTATGTTTTCTGTCAAAAAATGGGATGTGTCCACGTTGTGTTTTGGGGCATTTCCTGTCGCGGGCGCTAGGCCTACCCACACAAGTGAGGTATCATTTTTATCGGGAGACTTGGGGGAACGCTGGGTGGAAGGAAATCTGTGGCTCCTCTCAGATTCCAGAACTTTCTGTCACCGAAATGTGAGGAGAATGTGTTTTTTTAGCCAAATTTTGAGGTTTGCAAAGGATTCTGGGTAACAGAACCTGGTCAGAGCCACACAAGTCACCCCAACTTGGATTCCCCTAGGTCTCTAGTTTTCAAAAATGCACAGGTTTAGTAGGTTTCCCTAGGTGCCGGCTGAGCTAGAGGTCAAAATTTACAGGTAGGCACTTTGCAAAAAACACCTCTGTTTTCTGTCAAAAATTGGGATGTGTCCACATTGTGTTTTGGGGCATTTCCTGTTGCGGGCGCTAGGCCTACCCACACAAGTGAGGTATCATTTTTATCGGGAGACTTGAGGGAACGCTGGGTGGAAGGAAATGTGTGGCTCCTCTCAGATTCCAGAACTTTCTGTCACCGAAATGTGAGGAGAATGTGTTTTTTTAGCCAAATTTTGAGGTTTGCAAAGGATTCTGGGTAACAGAACCTGGTCAGAGCCCCACAAGTCACCCCATCTTGGATTCCCCTAGGTCTCTAGTTTTCAAAAATGCACAGGTTTGGTAGGTTTCCCTAGGTGCCGGCTGAGCTAGAGGCCAAAATCTACAGGTAGGCACTTTGCAAAAAACACCTCTGTTTTCTGTCAAAAAATGGGATGTGTCCACGTTGTGTTTTGGGGCATTTCCTGTCGCGGGCGCTAGGCCTACCCACACAAGTGAGGTATCATTTTTATCAGGAGACTTGGGGGAACGCTGGGTGGAAGGAAATCTGTGGCTCCTCTCAGATTCCAGAACTTTCTGTCACCGAAATGTGAGAATGTGTTTTTTTAGCCAAATTTTGAGGTTTGCAAAGGATTCTGGGTAACAGAACCTGGTCAGAGCCACACAAGTCACCCCATCTTGGATTCCCCTAGGTCTCTAGTTTTCAAAAATGCACAGGTTTAGTAGGTTTCCCTAGGTGCCGGCTGAGCTAGAGGTCAAAATTTACAGGTAGGCACTTTGTAAAAAACACCTCTGTTTTCTGTCAAAAAATGGGATGGGTCCACGTTGTGTTTTGGGGCATTTCCTGTCGCGGGCGCTAGGCCTACCCACACAAGTGAGGTATCATTTTTATCGGGAGACTTGGGGGAACGCTGGGTGGAAGGAAATGTGTGGCTCCTCTCAGATTCCAGAACTTTCTGTCACCGAAATGTGAGGAGAATGTGTTTTTTTAGCCAAATTTTGAGGTTTGCAAAGGATTCTGGGTAACAGAACCTGGTCAGAGCCACACAAGTCACCCCATCTTGGATTCCCCTAGGTCTCTAGTTTTCAAAAATGCACAGGTTTAGTAGGTTTCCCTAGGTGCCGGCTGAGCTAGAGGTCAAAATTTACAGGTAGGCACTTTGCAAAAAACACCTCTGTTTTCTGTCAAAAATTGGGATGTGTCCACATTGTGTTTTGGGGCATTTCCTGTCGCGGGCGCTAGGCCTACCCACACAAGTGAGGTATCATTTTTATCGGGAGACTTGAGGGAACGCTGGGTGGAAGGAAATGTGTGGCTCCTCTCAGATTCCAGAACTTTCTGTCACCAAAATGTGAGGAGAATGTGTTTTTTTAGCCAAATTTTGAGGTTTGCAAAGGATTCTGGGTAACGGAACCTGGTCAGAGCCCCACAAGTCACCCCATCTTGGATTCCCCTAGGTCTCTAGTTTTCAAAAATGCACAGGTTTGGTAGGTTTCCCTAGGTGCCGGCTGAGCTAGAGGCCAAAATCTAAAGGTAGGCACTTTGCAAAAAACACCTCTGTTTTCTGTCAAAAAATGGGATGTGTCCACGTTGTGTTTTGGGGCATTTCCTGTCGCGGGCGCTAGGCCTACCCACACAAGTGAGGTATCATTTTTATCGGGAGACTTGGGGGAACGCTGGGTGGAAGGAAATCTGTGGCTCCTTTCAGATTCCAGAACTTTCTGTCACCGAAATGTGAGGAGAATGTGTTTTTTTAGCCAAATTTTGAGGTTTGCAAAGGATTCTGGGTAACAGAACCTGGTCAGAGCCACACAAGTCACCCCATCTTGGATTCCCCTAGGTCTCTAGTTTTAAGAAATGCACAGGTTTAGTAGGTTTCCCTAGGTGCCGGCTGAGCTAGAGGTCAAAATTTACAGGTAGGCACTTTGCAAAAAACACCTCTGTTTTCTGTCAAAAATTGGGATGTGTCCACGTTGTGTTTTGGGGCATTTCCTGTTGCGGGCGCTAGGCCTACCCACACAAGTGAGGTATCATTTTTATCGGGAGACTTGAGGGAACGCTGGGTGGAAGGAAATGTGTGGCTCCTCTCAGATTCCAGAACTTTCTGTCACCGAAATGTGAGGAGAATGTGTTTTTTTAGCCAAATTTTGAGGTTTGCAAAGGATTCTGGGTAACAGAACCTGGTCAGAGCCCCACAAGTCACCCCATCTTGGATTCCCCTAGGTCTCTAGTTTTCAAAAATGCACAGGTTTGGTAGGTTTCCCTAGGTGCCGGCTGAGCTAGAGGCCAAAATCTACAGGTAGGCACTTTGCAAAAAACACCTCTGTTTTCTGTAAAAAAATGGGATGTGTCCACGTTGTGTTTTGGGGCATTTCCTGTCGCGGGCGCTAGGCCTACCCACACAAGTGAGGTATCATTTTTATCGGGAGACTTGGGGGAACGCTGGGTGGAAGGAAATCTGTGGCTCCTCTCAGATTCCAGAACTTTCTGTCACCGAAATGTGAGGAGAATGTGTTTTTTTAGCCAAATTTTGAAGTTTGCAAAGGATTCTGGGTAACAGAACCTGGTCAGAGCCACACAAGTCACCCCATCTTGGATTCCCCTAGGTCTCTAGTTTTCAAAAATGCACAGGTTTAGTAGGTTTCCCTAGGTGCCGGCTGAGCTAGAGGTCAAAATTTACAGGTAGGCACTTTGCAAAAAACACCTCTGTTTTCTGTCAAAAATTGGGATGTGTCCACGTTGTGTTTTGGGGCATTTCCTGTTGCGGGCGCTAGGCCTACCCACACAAGTGAGGTATCATTTTTATCGGGAGACTTGGGGGAACGCTGGGTGGAAGGAAATTTGTGGCTCTTCTCAGATTCCAGAATTTTCTGTCACCGAAATGTGAGGAAAATGTGTTTTTTTAGCCACATTTTTAGGTTTGCAAAGGATTTTGGGTAACAGAACCTGGTCAGAGCCCCACAAGTCACCCCATCCTGGATTCCCCTAGGTCTCTAGTTTTCAAAAATGCACAGGTTTAGTAGGTTTCCCTAGGTGCCGGCTGAGCTAGAGGTCAAAATTTACAGGTAGGCACTTTGTAAAAAACACCTCTGTTTTCTGTCAAAAAATGGGATGTGTCCACGTTGTGTTTTGGGGCATTTCCTGTCGCGGGCGCTAGGCCTACCCACACAAGTGAGGTATCATTTTTATCGGGAGACTTGGGGGAACGCTGGGTGGAAGGAAATGTGTGGCTCCTCTCAGATTCCAGAACTTTCTGTCACCGAAATGTGAGGAGAATGTGTTTTTTTAGCCAAATTTTGAGGTTTGCAAAGGATTCTGGGTAACAGAACCTGGTCAGAGCCACACAAGTCACCCCATCTTGGATTCCCCTAGGTCTCTAGTTTTCAAAAATGCACAGGTTTAGTAGGTTTCCCTAGGTGCCGGCTGAGCTAGAGGTCAAAATTTACAGGTAGGCACTTTGCAAAAAACACCTCTGTTTTCTGTCAAAAATTGGGATGTGTCCACATTGTGTTTTGGGGCATTTCCTGTCGCGGGCGCTAGGCCTACCCACACAAGTGAGGTATCATTTTTATCGGGAGACTTGAGGGAACGCTGGATGGAAGGAAATGTGTGGCTCCTCTCAGATTCCAGAACTTTCTGTCACCGAAATGTGAGGAGAATGTGTTTTTTTAGCCAAATTTTGAGGTTTGCAAAGGATTCTGGGTAACAGAACCTGGTCAGAGCCCCACAAGTCACCCCATCTTGGATTCCCCTAGGTCTCTAGTTTTCAAAAATGCACAGGTTTGGTAGGTTTCCCTAGGTGCCGGCTGAGCTAGAGGCCAAAATCTAAAGGTAGGCACTTTGCAAAAAACACCTCTGTTTTCTGTCAAAAAATGGGATGTGTCCACGTTGTGTTTTGGGGCATTTCCTGTCGCGGGCACTAGGCCTACCCACACAAGTGAGGTATAATTTTTATCGGGAGACTTGGGGGAACGCTGGGTGGAAGGAAATCTGTGGCTCCTCTCAGATTCCAGAACATTCTGTCACCGAAATGTGAGGAGAATGTGTTTTTTTAGCCAAATTTTGAGGTTTGCAAAGGATTCTGGGTAACAGAACCTGGTCAGAGCCACGCAAGTCACCCCATCTTGGATTCCCCTAGGTCTCTAGTTTTAAAAAATGCACAGGTTTAGTAGGTTTCCCTAGGTGCCGGCTAAGCTAGAGGTCAAAATTTACAGGTAGGCACTTTGCAAAAAACACCTCTGTTTTCTGTCAAAAATTGGGATGTGTCCACGTTGTGTTTTGGGGCATTTCCTGTTGCGGGCGCTAGGCCTACCCACACAAGTGAGGTATCATTTTTATCGGGAGACTTGAGGGAACGCTGGGTGGAAGGAAATGTGTGGCTCCTCTCAGATTCCAGAACTTTCTGTCACCGAAATGTGAGGAGAATGTGTTTTTTTAGCCAAATTTTGAGGTTTGCAAAGGATTCTGGGTAACAGAACCTGGTCAGAGCCCCACAAGTCACCCCATCTTGGATTCCCCTAGGTCTCTAGTTTTCAAAAATGCACAGGTTTGGTAGGTTTCCCTAGGTGCCGGCTGAGCTAGAGGCCAAAATCTACAGGTAGGCACTTTGCAAAAAACACCTCTGTTTTCTGTAAAAAAAATGGGATGTGTCCACGTTGTGTTTTGGGGCATTTCCTGTCGCGGGCGCTAGGCCTACCCACACAAGTGAGGTATCATTTTTATCGGGAGACTTGGGGGAACGCTGGGTGGAAGGAAATCTGTGGCTCCTCTCAGATTCCAGAACTTTCTGTCACCGAAATGTGAGGAGAATGTGTTTTTTTAGCCAAATTTTGAGGTTTGCAAAGGATTCTGGGTAACAGAACCTGGTCAGAGCCACACAAGTCACCCCATCTTGGATTCCCCTAGGTCTCTAGTTTTCAAAAATGCACAGGTTTAGTAGGTTTCCCTAGGTGGCGGCTGAGCTAGAGGTCAAAATTTACAGGTAGGCACTTTGCAAAAAACACCTCTGTTTTCTGTCAAAAATTGGGATGTGTCCACATTGTGTTTTGGGGCATTTCCTGTCGCGGGCGCTAGGCCTACCCACACAAGTGAGGTATCATTTTTATCGGGAGACTTGAGGGAACGCTGGGTGGTAGGAAATGTGTGGCTCCTCTCAGATTCCAGAACTTTCTGTCACCGAAATGTGAGGAGAATGTGTTTTTTTAGCCAAATTTTGAGGTTTGCAAAGGATTCTGGGTAACAGAACCTGGTCAGAGCCCCACAAGTCACCCCATCCTGGATTCCCCTAGGTCTCTAGTTTTCAAAAATGCACAGGTTTGGTAGGTTTCCCCAGCTGCCGGCTGAGCTAGAGGCCAAAATCTACAGGTAGGCACTTTGCAAAAAACACCTCTGTTTTCTGTCAAAAATTGTGATGTGTCCACGTTGTGTTTTGGGGCATTTCCTGTCGCGGGCACTAGGCCTACCCACACAAGTGAGGTATCATTTTTATCGGGAGACTTGGGGGAACGCTGGGTGGAAGGAAATTTGTTGCTCCTCTCAGATTCCAGAACTTTCTGTCACCGAAATGTGAGGAAAATGTGTTTTTTTAGCCAAATTTTGAGGTTTGCAAAGGATTCTGGGTAACAGAACCTGGTCAGAGCCCCACAAGTCACCCCAAGTCATCTTGGATTCCCCTAGGTCTCTAGTTTAAAGAAATGCACAGGTTTGGTAGGTTTCCCTAGGTGCCGGGTGAGCTAGAGTGGGGGAATGCTGGGTGGAAGGAAATTTGTGGCTCCTCTCAGATTCCAGAACTTTCTGTCACCGAAATGTGAGTAAAATGTGTTTTTTTAGCCAAATTTTGAGGTTTGCAAAGGATTCTGGGTAACAGAACCTGGTCAGAGCCCCACAAGTCACCCCAAGTCATCTTGGATTCCCCTAGGTCTCTAGTTTAAAAAAATGCACAGGTTTGGTAGGTTTCCCTAGGTGCCGGGTGAGCTAGAGTGGGGGAACGCTGGGTGGAAGGAAATTTGTGGCTCCTCTCAGATTCCAGAACTTTCTGTCACCGAAATGTGAGAAGAATGTGTTTTTTTAGCCAAATTTTGAGGTTTGCAAAGGATTCTGGGTAACAGAACCTGGTCAGAGCCAGACAAGTCACCCCATCTTGGATTCCCCTAGGTCTCTAGTTTTAAAAAATGCACAGGTTTAGTAGGTTTCCCTAGGTGCCGGCTGAGCTAGAGGTCAAAATTTACAGGTAGGCACTTTGCAAAAAACACCTCTGTTTTCTGTCAAAAATTGGGATGTGTCCACGTTGTGTTTTGGGGCATTTCCTGTTGCGGGCGCTAGGCCTACCCACACAAGTGAGGTATCATTTTTATCGGGAGACTTGGGGGAACGCTGGGTGGAAGGAAATGTGTGGCTCCTATCAGATTCCAGAACTTTCTGTCACCGAAATGTGAGGAGAATGTGTTTTTTTAGCCAAATTTTGAGGTTTGCAAAGGATTCTGGGTAACAGAACCTGGTCAGAGCCCCACAAGTCACCCCATCTTGGATTCCCCTAGGTCTCTAGTTTTCAAAAATGCACAGGTTTGGTAGGTTTCCCTAGGTGCCGGCTGAGCTAGAGGCCAAAATCTAAAGGTAGGCACTTTGCAAAAAACACCTCTGTTTTCTGTCAAAAAATGGGATGTGTCCACGTTGTGTTTTGGGGCATTTCCTGTCGCGGGCGCTAGGCCTACCCACACAAGTGAGGTATCATTTTTATCGGGAGACTTGGGGGAACGCTGGGTGGAAGGAAATCTGTGGCTCCTCTCAGATTCCAGAACTTTCTGTCACCGAAATGTGAGGAGAATGTGTTTTTTTAGCCAAATTTTGAGGTTTGCAAAGGATTCTGGGTAACAGAACCTGGTCAGAGCCACGCAAGTCACCCCATCTTGGATTCCCCTAGGTCTCTAGTTTTAAAAAATGCACAGGTTTAGTAGGTTTCCCTAGGTGCCGGCTAAGCTAGAGGTCAAAATTTACAGGTAGGCACTTTGCAAAAAACACCTCTGTTTTCTGTCAAAAATTGGGATGTGTCCACGTTGTGTTTTGGGGCATTTCCTGTTGCGGGCGCTAGGCCTACCCACACAAGTGAGGAATCATTTTTATCGGGAGACTTGAGGGAACGCTGGGTGGAAGGAAATGTGTGGCTCCTCTCAGATTCCAGAACTTTCTGTCACCGAAATGTGAGGAGAATGTGTTTTTTTAGCCAAATTTTGAGGTTTGCAAAGGATTCTGGGTAACAGAACCTGGTCAGAGCCCCACAAGTCACCCCATCTTGGATTCCCCTAGGTCTCTAGTTTTCAAAAATGCACAGGTTTGGTAGGTTTCCCTAGGTGCCGGCTGAGCTAGAGGCCAAAATCTACAGGTAGGCACTTTGCAAAAAACACCTCTGTTTTCTGTAAAAAAATGGGATGTGTCCACGTTGTGTTTTGGGGCATTTCCTGTCGCGGGCGCTAGGCCTACCCACACAAGTGAGGTATCATTTTTATCGGGAGACTTGGGGGAACGCTGGGTGGAAGGAAATCTGTGGCTCCTCTCAGATTCCAGAACTTTCTGTCACCGAAATGTGAGGAGAATGTGTTTTTTTAGCCAAATTTTGAGGTTTGCAAAGGATTCTGGGTAACAGAACCTGGTCAGAGGCACACAAGTCACCCCATCTTGGATTCCCCTAGGTCTCTAGTTTTCAAAAATGCACAGGTTTAGTAGGTTTCCCTAGGTGCCGGCTGAGCTAGAGGTCAAAATTTACAGGTAGGCACTTTGCAAAAAACACCTCTGTTTTCTGTCAAAAATTGGGATGTGTCCACATTGTGTTTTGGGGCATTTCCTGTCGCGGGCGCTAGGCCTACCCACACAAGTGAGGTATCATTTTTATCGGGAGACTTGAGGGAACGCTGGGTGGTAGGAAATGTGTGGCTCCTCTCAGATTCCAGAACTTTCTGTCACCGAAATGTGAGGAGAATGTGTTTTTTTAGCCAAATTTTGAGGTTTGCAAAGGATTCTGGGTAACAGAACCTGGTCAGAGCCCCACAAGTCACCCCATCCTGGATTCCCCTAGGTCTCTAGTTTTCAAAAATGCACAGGTTTGGTAGGTTTCCCTAGGTGCCGGGTGAGCTAGAGTGGGGGAACGCTGGGTGGAAGGAAATTTGTGGCTCCTCTCAGATTCCAGAACTTTCTGTCACCGAAATGTGAGGAAAATTTGTTTTTTTAGCCACATTTTTAGGTTTGCAAAGGATTCTGGGTAACAGAACCTGGTCAGAGCCCCACAAGTCACCCCATCTTGGATTCCCCTAGGTCTCTAGTTTTAAAAAATGCACAGGTTTGGTAGGTGTCCCTAGGTGCCGGCTGAGCTAGAGGCCAAAATCTACAGGTAGGCACTTTGCAAAAAACACCTCTGTTTTCTGTCAAAAATTGTGATGTGTCCACGTTGTGTTTTGGGGCATTTCCTGTCGCGGGCACTAAGCCTACCCACACAAGTGAGGTATCATTTTTATCGGGAGACTTGGGGGAACGCTGGGTGGAAGGAAATTTGTTGCTCCTCTCAGATTCCAGAACTTTCTGTCACCGAAATGTGAGGAAAATGTGTTTTTTTAGCCAAATTTTGAGGTTTGCAAAGGATTCTGGGTAACAGAACCTGGTCAGAGCCCCACAAGTCACCCCAAGTCATCTTGGATTCCCCTAGGTCTCTAGTTTAAAGAAATGCACAGGTTTGGTAGGTTTCCCTAGGTGCCGGGTGAGCTAGAGTGGGGGAATGCTGGGTGGAAGGAAATTTGTGGCTCCTCTCAGATTCCAGAACTTTCTGTCACCGAAATGTGAGTAAAATGTGTTTTTTTAGCCAAATTTTGAGGTTTGCAAAGGATTCTGGGTAACAGAACCTGGTCAGAGCCCCACAAGTCACCCCAAGTCATCTTGGATTCCCCTAGGTCTCTAGTTTAAAAAAATGCACAGGTTTGGTAGGTTTCCCTAGGTGCCGGGTGAGCTAGAGTGGGGGAACGCTGGGTGGAAGGAAATTTGTGGCTCCTCTCAGATTCCAGAACTTTCTGTCACCGAAATGTGAGAAGAATGTGTTTTTTTAGCCAAATTTTGAGGTTTGCAAAGGATTCTGGGTAACAGAACCTGGTCAGAGCCAGACAAGTCACCCCATCTTGGATTCCCCTAGGTCTCTAGTTTTAAAAAATGCACAGGTTTAGTAGGTTTCCCTAGGTGCCGGCTGAGCTAGAGGTCAAAATTTACAGGTAGGCACTTTGCAAAAAACACCTCTGTTTTCTGTCAAAAATTGGGATGTGTCCACGTTGTGTTTTGGGGCATTTCCTGTTGCGGGCGCTAGGCCTACCCACACAAGTGAGGTATCATTTTTATCGGGAGACTTGGGGGAACGCTGGGTGGAAGGAAATTTGTGGCTCCTCTCAGATTCCAGAACTTTCTGTCACCGAAATGTGAGGAAAATGTGTTTTTTAAGCCAAATTTTGAGGTTTGCAAAGGATTCTTGGTAACAGAACCTGGTCAGAGCCCCACAAGTCACCCAATCTTGGATTCCCCTAGGTCTCTAGTTTTCAAAAATGCACAGGTTTGGTAGGTTTCCCCAGGTACCGGCTGAGCTAGAGGCCAAAATCTACAGGTAGGCACTTTGCAAAAAACACCTCTGTTTTCTGTAAAAAATTGTGATGTGTCCACGTTGTGTTTTGGGGCATTTCCTGTCGCGGGCACTAGGCCTACCCACACAAGTGAGGTATCATTTTTATCGGGAGAGTTGGGGGAACGCTGGGTGGAAGGAAATTTGTTGCTCCTCTCAGATTCCAGAACTTTCTGTCACCGAAATGTGAGGAAAATGTGTTTTTTTAGCCAAATTTTGAGGTTTGCAAAGGATTCTGGGTAACAGAACCTGGTCAGAGCCCCACAAGTCACCCCAAGTCATCTTGGATTCCACTAGGTCTCTAGTTTAAAAAAATGCACAGGTTTGGTAGGTTTCCCTAGGTGCCGGGTGAGCTAGAGTGGGGGAACGCTGGGTGGAAGGAAATTTGTGGCTCCTCTCAGATTCCGGAACTTTCTGTCACCGAAATGTGAGTAAAATTTGTTTTTTTAGCTAAATTTTGAGGTTTGCAAAGGATTCTGGGTAACAGAACCTGGTCAGAGCCCCACAAGTCACCCCAAGTCATCTTGGATTCCCCTAGGTCTCTAGTTTTAAAAAATGCACAGGTTTGGTAGGTTTCCCTAGGTGCCGGGTGAGCTAGAGTGGGGGAACGCTGGGTGGAAGGAAATTTGTGGCTCCTCTCAGATTCCAGAACTTTCTGTCACCGAAATGTGAGGAAAATTTGTTTTTTTAGCCACATTTTTAGGTTTGCAAAGGATTCTGGGTAACAGAACCTGGTCAGAGCCCCACAAGTCACCCCATCTTGGATTCCCCTAGGTCTCTAGTTTTAAAAAATGCACAGGTTTGGTAGGTGTCCCTAGGTGCCGGCTGAGCTAGAGGCCAAAATCTACAGGTAGGCACTTTGCAAAAAACACCTCTGTTTTCTGTCAAAAATTGTGATGTGTCCACGTTGTGTTTTGGGGCATTTCCTGTCGCGGGCGCTAGGCCTACCCACACAAGTGAGGTATCATTTTTATCAGGAGACTTGGGGGAACGCTGGGTGGAAGGAATTTTGTGGCTCCTCTCAGATTCCAGAACTTTCTGTCATCGAAATGTGAGTAAAATGTGTTTTTTTAGCCAAATTTTGAGGTTTGCAAAGGATTCTGGGTAACAGAACCTAGTCAGAGCCCCACAAGCCACCCCATCTTTGATTCCCCTAGGTCTCTAGTTTTAAAAAATGCACAGGTTTGGTAGGTGTCCCTAGGTGCCGGCTGAGCTAGAGGCCAAAATCTACACGTAGGCACTTTGCAAAAAACACCTCTGTTTTCTGTCAAAAAATGGTATGTGTCCACGTTGTGTTTTGGGGCATTTCCTGTCGTGGGCGCTAGGCCTACCCACACAAGTGAGGTATTATTTTTATCGGGAGACTTGGTGGAACATAGAATAGCAAAACTAGTGTTATTGCTGCTTGTCTTTCTCTACATTTTTTCCTTCCAAATATAAGAGAGTGTGAAAAAAAGACGTCTATTTGAGAAATGCCCTGAGATGTGCAAATAACCACTGCTGCTCAACACCTTATCTTGTGCCCATTTTGGAAATACAAATGTTTTCTTGATAGCTATTTTTCACTCTTTATATTTCAGCAAATGAATTGCTGTATACCTGGTATAGAATGAAAACGCACTGCAGGGTGCAGCTCATTTATTGGCTCTGGGTACCTAGGGTTCTTGATGAACCTACAAGCCCTATATATCCCCGCAACCAGAAGAGTCCAGCAGACGTAACGGTATATTGCTTTGAAACATCTGACATTGCAGGAAAAAGTTACAGAGTAAAACGTAGAGAAAAATTGCTGTTTTTTTTCACCTCAATTTCAATATTTTTCTTCTTCAGTTGTTATTTTCTGTAGGAAACCCTTGTAGGATCTACACAAATGACCCCTTGCTGAATTCAGAATTTTGTCTACTTTTCAGAAATGTTTAGGTTTCTGGGATCCAGCATTGGTTTCATGCCCATTTCTGTCACTGACTGGAAGGAGGCTGAAAGCACAAAAAAATCGTAAAAATTGGGAATGTCCCAGTAAAATGCCAAATTTGTGTTGAAAAATTGGGCTTTCTGATTCAAGTTTGCATGTTCCTGAAAGCTGGGAAGCTGGTGATTTTAGGACCACAAACCCTTTGTTGATTCCATTTTCAGGGAAAAAACCACAAGCCTTCGTCTGCGGCCACTTTTTCCCATTTTTTTTAAATAATCAAAATTTTCACTGTATTTTGGCTAATTTCTTGGCCTCCTTCAGGGGAACCCACAACGTCTGGGTACCTCTAGAATCCCTTGGATGTTGGATAAAAAGGACGCAAATTTGGCTTGGCTAGCTTATGTGGACAAAAAGTTATTAGGGCCTAAGCGCGAACTGCCCAAAAATAGCCAAAAAAAGGCCTGGCACAGGAGGGGGAAAAGGCCTGGCAGCGAAGGGGTTAAACAGAAAAGCTCCGGTCCTCACAAGATCCTCAGAATAGTGAGAACTGGGCTAGGTCACTTAAATAGACTTGTGCCCCTCCCTATGTGCCACACCCAAAGTTCCCCGCCCAAGATGGCTGCCATAAAGATACTTGGGACCAATGCCATGAAATAAAGACAATGCGTGCACAGCGCACTCCAGCAGCCACTAGACTCTGCAAATGGCAGTCTCTGGACCAAGACTGTATGGTGGAAACAGTAATGCATGGACTCTGGCATCAGGCAGGCCCTAGAGCGCACGCACAGCCATTGTGTTGACAGTATTCCCCCTTCCCTAGCGCGTTCTAGGGCCTGGTTTATGAAGATGGAGGTGGTGAAAAAGCTGCACGAGTCGTGGGACATGCACTCCATGTGCTGGAACCCAGGAGTCCTTTTCTGGTCCGTAGCCTTTCCATGCTATCAGATATCATAAGGTGCGGCCTCGGAATTTTGAATCTAAAATCTGTTGCACTTCATATTCCCATTCTCCCTACACTAGAACTGGAGAAGGACGACAACAGGACTTTTGATGTGCTTTTTTCAGAAGGGAAGTATGAAAAACAGGGTGAATATGTAATGGTGTGGGTAAAAGCAGTTTGTATGAAACTGGATTTATCTGCTGAAGTACTGTGTAAGGACCAATGTATTTAGGATGGAACATATGTTTTTTTCTAAAGGTGATGTGATGAGTTGAGAGCCACACTTTATCTCCTGCCTTGTATTGTGGACCTTAACAATGTTTTTTTATCATAATGTCTTTTATATTTTAGTTTTGCTTTTTCCAGGTGTTGTTGAATTTGCTTTTGCACCTGATGAAGTTGTTGTATAGTATCTGAGACTGCGGGAGTAAGGGAGGTTTCTTGGGGTATTGTGATAGGTAATGTAACTGGGTGATACCCAAACATCCCATAAAAGGTGTTGATCCTGTGGATGTATGGTAAGAGTTATTATAGGCTAATTCATCTAGCCAAAGCATTGATACCCAAGTAGTCACCACCTTTTCTGCATAAGCTCGTAAATATTGCTCCAATGATTGATTTAATCTTTCGGTTTGTCCGTCTGTTTGTGGATGACGACTGGTGGACAGAGTGGATGTGACTTGTAATGTTTTACACCATGTTTGCCTGAAACGTGAGGTAAATTGCGTTCCTCAGTCAGAGAGTATCACTTTAGGCAGTCCATGAAGGCGAACCACTTGATTTAGAAGTATAATTGCCAAATCGCTGGAAGTAGGTAATTTTTTGCAAGCAGTGAAGTGTGCATATTTAGTGAGACTGTCTACAACTACGAGAATTACGGAATGATGTTGTACTGACGGTAATCCTGTAATAAAATCTACAGATATATGTTTCCATGGTTTATATGGAGTTGGGAGAGGTTGTAAAAGTCCTTTGGGCTTTGAATGACTTGTTTTTGTTCGGGCACAGGTTTCGCAGTCTGTTACCATTTGTTTAACATCTTTTATCAGGGTAGGCCACCAAAAGTATCTTTGAATTAATTCAAGTGTCTTTGGGATGCCTGGATGTCCTGCTATGGGGACGGTGTGTAGCCAGTGAAAAACTAACTTACGTTGGCTAGTTTTCGGGACAAACAAATGAGATTTGTGGAAGGGCAGGCCTTGTTTGATAGTTCTATCCCAATTTGCTTGAACCCATTTCTGCCATTTCTCAATGGTAAAATAGTTACAGATTTTTTTTTTTAAGTCTTAGGTTTTTATAGTACGTAGAACCTTTTCTGGGGCTATTATGGCTTGTGATGGTTGAGTTATGGGTAATATAGGAGAATCTTGTCTGGATAAAGCATCAGCTTTACGATTGTCTTTACCAGGGTGAAAGGTTACCACAAAGTCAAATTCAGCAAAAAATAACATCCATCGTAATTGTCTTGGTGTTAAGAGGTGAGCTGCGCACATGAATTGTAGATTACGATGGTCTGTGTAGACTGTGATGATATATTTTGCACCTGATAAGTAATGTCCCCATTCCTTAAAGGCGTCACAAACCACTAGGAGCTCTTTTTCTCCTATTACCTAATTTTACTCTGCCTCATTCAACTTTCACGACGTATAAGCCACCGGATGAAGTTGACCAGTTTCTTTATTTCATTGAGAGAGTACTGCACCTATCGCTATATCAGAAGCATCTGCTTCTACAACAAATGGACGTTCGGTATCTGGATGAGATAAAGATAGGCGCAGTAGAAAAATCTTTCTTTAAGGTCGAAAAGGCCTTATCAGCTTCTGGGAACCACAAGAAGGGTTCTTTTTTCCTCAGCAACTTGGTAATGGGTGATACTGTTTGAGAAAAATGATCAATAAATCTGCGATAAAAGTTGGCGAAACCAAGAAAACATTGTACATCTCGCACAGTTTTAGGGATTGGCCAATTGGTGAGAGCTTGAACTTTTCTTTCGGCCATGGTCATTCCTTGTGGGGTAAGTATTACACCCAAGAATTCAACGGTAGTGACATGAAACTCACATTTGCTCAGTTTGCAATATAAATGATGTTTTCTGAGTGTTAGAAGAATCTTTTTAACATGTTGCTCATGTTCAGCTTGATTATCAGAATAAATGAGAATGTCGTCTATATATACTATTGCAAAAATATCCAAATATTCTCGCAGGACATCATTCAGAAAGAACTGAAAGGCTGCCGGGGCATTACAAAGTCCAAATGGCATGACAGTGTATTTGAATACCCCATACCGAGTTTTAAAGGCAGTTTTCCACTCGTCACAGGTTCTCATTCTGACTAAATGATATGCTCCTCTTAAATCTAGTTTTGTATAGATTGTCGCATTTTTACTTGGTCTAGAAGGATGGGAATTAAGGGTAACGGATACTTATTCTTTATCGTGATCTTGTTAAGCGCCTTATAGTATATGCAAGTTCTAAGATCTCCATTTGCTTTGGAGACAAAGAAAAGAGGAGAGGCTGCTGGAGATTTAGAAGGGCAAATTAATCCATTAGCTAGAAATTGGTCCAAGTACTTTCTGAGCTATTGATTTTCCTGTTTGGATAAGGCATATATACGACAACTAGGAAGTACGGCTCCAGGCATGAGATTGATTTAACAGTCATATGGTCTGTGTGGGGGTAAAATTTCTCCTTCCTTTTTATTAAACACGTCAGTAAATGATGAATATTGCGAGGGTAATACTATATCCTTCTCAGCGGCTGTGGCTACATAGGATTCAATCGGAGTTTTAATGTTCATTGTCTTAAGACACTTCGCTTTACAGAAAGGAGATGAAAACGTTATCTTTCTTTCTTTCCAGTCTATTTGGGGATTATGATAACTCAACCATGGCATTCCAAGAATCATCCCATACTGAGGAGCATGAATCACATCAAACGTTATCAATTCAACATGTTTACTCTTTTGCGTCTGTCCATCAGAAGTTACTGACAATGGAAGAGTTTGTAGAACCAATGGTCCTCCAGATAGTAGTTTGCCATCTACTGCTTGCACCATCTCTGGTGTTTTCTTTTTCTCACACGGGATATTCCATGATTGAACTATCTGTGCGTCTATGAAATTGCCAGTAGCACCACAGTCCACTAAAGCCTTGCCTAGATGAATTGATCTTGTACCTGTGTCTCCAGATCGATTCTTAAATTTTGTGACCTTGTTAATTGTTGATTTTGATTTGTGTCTTGGGAAGGGTTAATGACTACACCCAAGAGTAACCCTTCTTTACATCTTGGTTGTTCTAGTTTTCCTTTTTGGTGTCTACACTTGCTACAGTTCTTTTTGTTACAGGTCTCTTGCTCTTTGGTTTTACTGGGCATTCTTTTACAAAATGACCCTTACGGGCACAATACAAGCATTGTCCATTTTTTTGGCGCTGTTCTTTTTCCTCTTTAGTTAAAGGTTGCCTGACTGCTCCTAGCTCCATTGGTTCTGGGCTAACTTCATTATTTGGTTGTGGACCTTTACTCCTGTCTGCACGCCAAGTGCTCCTCTCAGGTTTTCTCCGTTCTCCTTTCCTTTCAGCAAGGTGATGATCCAATATTAAAGTAAGGTTGATTAACTCTGAACAAGCAGTTGGGTGAGGATCAATTAGTGAAAGAACATCTATCAACTCATCTTTGAGACCTTGATAGAAAAGAGCAGCTCTTTTCTCCTCTGGCCAAGCTGTTTCCGCCGCTAACCGATTGAAATTAGCCAAATAGGAAACTAAATCCCTATTTCCTTGGCGTAACTCTAGTAACTGTTGATCTGCTGACAAGGTAATTGCTCTTTGGTCAAAGACATTTTCAAACTCTTACACAAACCTTCTCCAATTATAGAGTAATGGGCTATCTTTGCGAAGTAAGGGAACTGCCCATGTGGCAGCATCTCCAGATAAATAGGAAATTAGAAATGCTACTCGGGATTGTGGATCTGGAAAGGTATTTGGTCTACAAGTGAAATGGAGTTCCAGTTGTGTAAGAAAAGTCTGAACTTTATTGGGATCACCAGAAAACCGCTCGGGTGCAGCTAAAGGAATTGGTGTGGGAACAGTGAGTGAAATTTTAGTTTGGGGATTCACTCCTGACATTTGTGGTGGAACAGAGTGCCAACCCATTCCCAAAGGACTTTGTTCCTTCTTTTCCACTTTATCTTGTAGTTGAGCAACCTTTTTAGCTAAGGCGGCAGTCGTGTTTCTCAACTCAACCAAATCAAGTTGTATTTGCGTAATTACTTTTATCAAATCATCCAAGGCGGTCATATTGACAACTCAAGCGTAAACAAGGAGGATTTAAATTCCTGGGCTCACTATTTTGTCAGTGAGACCAAACCTTCAGGGTACACGCGTTGTTGTCAATAGGCCCACCTCCTGGCAGCTCCAACTCTACAAGCCTTAACAGTGCAGAGTGTTAGAGTGGCCAAGTGGGGGGTAGGGAGTTCAGGAAGGGCACAGCGGGGAAGGAGACCTGCAGAAACAAGAATCACAGATACTACAGAGAAATATCAATCACAGAACTCTTCAGAATCTGTCAACTATAAATCCAGCAGTCGCTTGCAACAATAGTAAATCATAGCGCCTTTCATAAGTTTGAAGAAATGAAAGGTTAACACGGTATTCACTCAAAGAAATGTTACTTCACATTTCAAAAACTTTCCAAGATACACGATTTCAGTTTGTGTCTGTATTTTACATTAACCTTAATCAAATATTCCCTTGAGTTCAAATTATTGCCTTAGCATTTATTCATAACCATTTAAACCGTTTCTGAATAACCGCGCTTATACAATGTATCTCTGTTGCTACCGAGCGACTCCACAAGTAAGCAGCTGAAGTTGAAAAGTGACCGCGAGAAAGCGGTAACGCTGTAACAGCAAAACATTCGCTTAGTTTGTTATCAATTTAAATATTTATAGCTGATTGCCAAAGATTACTACTTTCTCCAACAAAAATAGAATATCAACCTTTAAACAGTTTTATCAAATAAGTAAATGGATGATGGAAGCTAGAAACCACCATCCGTCTTACCGCCCTGAGTGTCTGCTACTCGCTGCTTCAAATGCCTCAACACGGGGAAATCCCAGGTGAACAAGCAGGAACATGGAAACACCTGACTTCAAACAGAAAAGCTCCGGTCCTCATGAGATCCTCAGAGTAGTGAGCAGTGAGAACTGGGCGGGGTCACTTAAATAGACTTGTGCCCCGCCTCATGTGCCACACCCAAAGTGCCCCGCCCCAATTGCCACACCCAAAGTGCCCAGCCCAATGTGCCACGCCCAACGTGGCCCACCCAAGATGGCTGCCATAAACATACTTGGGACCAATGCCATGAAATAAAGACAATGCTTGCACAGCGTGCTGCAGCAGCCACTAGACTCTGCAAATGGCAGTCTCTGGACCAAGACTGTGTGGTGGAAACAGTAATGCATGGACTCTGGCATCAGGCGGGCCCTAGAGCACACACGCAGCCATGGTGTTGACACCTAGTTAGATGCTGGCAGGATCATAGCCGATAGACCGCCAGAGTCCTGCCGACTATGCCAGAAATTTGACCCACATCGACGACACAATAGGAAAGAGTAGCTTGTGGCAGGACAACAGCCAGTATTTCCGCAAGCCAGTTACAATGTTCCTTCCTGCGAAGGACACTGCGGCGGGGAAAACTCCACACTTGAGTTGGCAGGATGGAAGGAAAATGAGGTAGAAACCTACCCTACTACCCTATTTCCGTTTTCCACTTCCGTTTTCCACTGGAACCCAACCAGAACAGTCTTGCCATAGCTGCTGCCACTTGACTCAAGGTGAGAAGTCCAAATTACTTGTTAATGTGGAAATGTCGCTTAAAATTAGCTCGGGACCTATGTGTTTGCATACATATCCCAAACATTTTAAAAAAAGTCTTGTGCAATGCCTATGTGTTTGAACTGGTTGTGTCAGGATTTAATTGAAACACACCTGTATCAACACCACTTGAGGAATTTGAAAATAGCTTTATATTTTTCATTACTTAAATGAATTCTTGCACCAACTTCCCAAAGTCTATCACAACTAGAAGCAATGTCTGAACTTTGCAGTGGGACATGTCAGTGAAATATTGCATTTACAGCTGTGGTTGTGAGTTAGAACATGTATCTCACTGTTACATCATATCAATTCCATTAATACAATGAATTGTACCGCAATAAACAATGTGTGACAGATTTCGTGGATGTTGATCTCAAGTAATCATTCATGTTACACTTTTCTCATGTACATTGTTTGGCAATGTAACACATTTGGGACAGTGAACAATGTTTGGAAGACAAACTTTCTCCTGTGTTTGTTGCCTTGCACTGAACTGTATCCTTGATGGATTGCTTGACCTTGTAAGGAGTGGCAGGCTGCCACCTCATAAATGAAAGCTGGCACACCCTGGGCATTTGTTGCTTTTCTTGCCCTCCAAAGTAGGAAGCCTGATAAAATGATCACAAAGATGATCTAAGTTCTGGCTGAGCTGGAAAATCCAAATTTTAAAGTGAACCATATTTTACTTGAGCCATGGCCCACCCAGGATCCATTCTTTGTATGCATTTTTTCCCTTGTACCTTTTCTGTACTTTGAAAAAAGCTCTGCAGCATATGCTCAGTGGCAGGGCACACTATTGCTGTTTCAACCAAAGGTAGAAGGAAAGAACGGATGACAAGGCAGTACCTGCTGCTTTTGCTTGGAAGATGAGGAACACAATGGCTATGTGTGAAGAAAAGTTACCCTAACCAGAAGCATGCCAAAGCCCAACTGACCAAAACCTGTGTGAAGTAGAGTCTGTCCTTGATAATCATTGATCTACAGTCTAGCTGACCTGGACCAAACCCACGAAGCAAAATCATTGTCCACATCATGAGAGGTTCTAAGGCCTGTGAGAGACCCCACAAAACTTTGTTGGCTGATGATACCACATTGCCCCCAAAAGATGCCTTCCCTTAACATCTGGCTCACAGCCCATTACTGATTACCTAGGCCTGTTCCCAGTGACGAATAAGAAGCATGGACTGAAAATGCCACTGTAGCTGTTTTAATTTTATGTGTTTCCTGAGCTGAGGAACAGCAAGGTTTACTTTATTTCAGCAGCTGACCCCAAAGTATCCCTCATTATGTTGTGCTGGTTGCACTAAAATCAGAACAGCTTGAACCAATTTGCTACAAAGTTTGACTCTTCAGTTATGATGGTTACAAGTCCCATAATTTACTTTGGAAACTATTCTAACTGGAATAGACAAGATGAGGCCTTAACTGTCGATTAACTAAGTTATCGGGAGAAAAGGGCATGAGAAGTCCTATCAAGAAAAATGTAAATAGGAATAACAACATTGCTTTCATCACACATGTGCGTAACATATAATTTACCATTCTTATTGGGCAGGATATTAGTGCAAAAGTACTAACATAAACACCTAAAAGAAACAAGAATTAATAAAGCCGATAGATCTCGCTATTCAGAGAGCATATGTGCATGTTTTTGATGAACTAATGCATTTAATAATCAAGAGGAGTATGATGCGTTAATTAAAATGCCGGATTAGTGCTTTTGAAAGCATGCTAATGGATTGCAGAGATATTGGTGTGAAAGTGGGGAACCGGAAGATCACAGTACAGCCAGCGGATAAAAGGAAGTCCTATATCCTAACACTAAATTATGAACTTACATAAAAGCAGTGACATTGTAAATAAATGTCATTTACCGGCAGATATAAACTTTTACTTAATGGTGGGGCTCAAACACAATGAATACAAAATTCAAAATCATTTACGCATAGATGCATTCATAATAACAGTTAACAGAGCGGGGGGTACCACAAGATCATGTCAATCTTTGCAGACTTACTTTTGTTAACGGTCCCAAGAAGATCCCTCTGGGTCTACCCCAAGGGGCCTAAGGGTTAGGGTATCCCTACTGTTCCCTCTTATGCTATTTTTCTTTTTTTACTTCAGGACAGGGGACTAAGTCCCTGAGCCCCGTAATGGCTGCCAGTAACATTTTTCTCATGGCCCTGGCAGCCAATCGGAGTGCTTGCTCCTGTGGTAGTTTGACTCCTGTGGGAGCGAGATGGCCCAAGGGAACTAAAGCTCCCTCGGCCAATCAGAACTTCTATTTTTGAGTTGGTGCTCTTGTGAGAGTCTCCCGAGCCTCTCAAAGACCCAACTGTCCAGATATACAATTATTTATTAATCTTAATTTCTTCCTTGTTGAAGTGTTGGCAGCCAATTAGATATCAGCAGGGGGGCAGCTGGTCACCTTCGATGACAGCACAACATGGGACATTAGAGATTTCTCCAATCGTAACACTCAGCTAACAGAATACATGATCACTTGTCTATGCAACCTACATTATGTGGGGATGACCACCCGCAAGGTTAAGACTTGCATCTGCGAACACCATAGTAACCCTCAACAATAAATATTAGCCACTCACATATACGTCACCATCACAGTAAGAAGGGAATGAGTAATCCTTCATTAAACACAAGAAGCAAACTCCCAAATAATTCTCAAAATGATATGGAAATCCCCAGTTCTGCCGTTGTAAGCCCATGAAGCCCCAATGACCTTCGTGCAATTACAGGCACCCACAAGAGATACCTACTTTTAGGGTCTTCGCAGACCCCCCTTCATTCCATGGGAGGCCGCCACCTTGGGGAAGTTAGCGGTCTACTGTTGCAGGCTTTAGCATGCCAAGATGCAAGAGCTGCTGCACTTTTAAACTCGCCTCCCATGTGAGCATTCAAGTTTCAGACCCCGGGGAGGTGAGCATTAGGTACAGAGCGGGAGTGTCACTTTGAGGAAGTAAGTGCCTTTTGAACATTGTTTACATGGCGCTACAGATACGGTAAGATTAATAGATTCTAAAAATTTGCCAAATCTTTAAAGTGTGACTACAAGCACACACCCCTCCCGGAGGAGCTATGATATGAGAATCCAAATACTACTGAGTAGGTTACGCATGCACCACGTGTGTGCTGTTTGGTGTGTTTCACATGTTTATATGTTTAAAAGTTTTAAATGTAGTATGTCTTGTACTGTTAATTGTGAGAGTACTTTAGTCTCTCAGTCCTGATATTCACAAGTGTCATTTCCCATGAGTGGGGTGCAGTTTGCAAATAGGTGGCACCACACCCACAAACAACATATATAGCGGGCCATTACAAATGGGGGCTATGATAACTATGCCTCTCTTGCATTTCCACAGGTATCAACGACGGACGCCATAAACAATAGGTATCATCTTATGAAACCACACTAGTAAGGTGAATTGCACCATATTGCACCATATCACAGAACATGTATTATTTATGCTTTAATTAGAGGTAGTCAAACAAGGAGTGGCACCAGGGAGTCCACCTTGGTCCTTAAGAGGAGCCTAGAGGGAAGACTCTGAAACATGTAGACTAGGAAGTCAGGTACATTACATCCCCCACTTCCGCAGCCCCTTTTTAATCATACCGCCTCCAAGAGATCTATTAAATCATTGGAATTACTAGGAGATAGGTATTTTTAACTCACCCAAGACCCCACCACTCCTATTTCTCCTGTGATTCACATTGATGAGACTACATCAGTGCTCCCACGTATCCCATAGGTCGTAGCACACCCCGCTCCATAGCGGAACAGGAAGAAACCCAATGCTGAAGCATGCCACCAAGCGGTAACCCTGGCCTGGTGGGTGAGGGTTTTTCTAACAGGAAAATCCTTTTTCCTGTCCATCCAGTGGTAGTTCTTTTGTAATGTTAAATCACCTAACTATAATGCCACTTTAACTATTGATTTTTTCGTAAACCTACATTTGTATTTACATGTAGGTAATATATATATGTATATATGTGTGTGTGTGATTGTGTATGTGTATATATATATATATAGATATATATATATACATATATATCTATATATATATATATATATATATAGATATATATATATAGATATATATGTATATACATTACATGGGATTTTGCAATCCCTGTACAATCAGCTGTTTCTACTATCTTTATAATCTGCGACTTGTGATACACCTAGTTGCCGATTATAAGGAGAGAACGTCAGAACTCGACTGTAATAAGTTAATGAAGTCAAGTTCTGATGTCACTATGCCTGCAGCCAAAGTGAAAGGCAGGCCAGGTCACTGAGCAGGTATTTAAAGCAACAAAAACAAACCGTTGCTTTTCTATCTTCTCCTCTATTTTCCAGCTTAATGTGACAAGTAGAAAGAAACATTTTTTTTTGCATTCCTTAGATAGTCATAGAGAATTTAAAATCTTTCAGAATGTTACCACACATTATGAGCTTCTATAGCTTGTTTTATTCTTAAAAACGTACTTGTATCGAACTGTTGCTAATATCTTTCTGCAAAAATACCTAACAGGATTTAGTTGTGTATATATATTTCACCTACTGGCGATTGTAGGTAGGTAGTTATAGTTAGGACCTACTTTCTATAGAAAGAGTGTTTTTCGTTATGCCAATAACGTTGGTGCTGCGTGACAAATCTTCACAAAATTTTGAAACCTAATGCAACAGTCATTTCAGCTGCTGTCTTGAAAGGTTTTGGGGTGATCAGTCAAGCTGGGGCTGAGAAAAGGGGGGGGCATAATGCATTTTCCTCACTCATTTTCCCATAGGGTTTGTTAGACATGCCTACTGCCTGAACCGCTGAACGGAATTACACCAAATTTGGCAGGAAGCTAGATCCTTGTAATTGTAATTGTTGTGATTTGGTGTAAATCTGTTCATTATTTTCTGAGCTATTAAAGGGTAAAAAATATAGGCCCATAATTATTCTTTTTTAGTGACACATTTGTGCCACTTTTTGATGCAAACACGGCGCAAACGTACAAAATACAATTGTATTTTGTAAGTTTGCGCCGTTTTTGCTTCAAAAAGCGCTGCAAATGCGGTGCTAAAAAAGTATAAATATGGACCATAGATATCTAGGGACACGGAGGAGAAGCTGATCTAACTATCCCTGTGCTGAAATCGGATTGGCAGCCAACACTTTAACAAGGAAGTGTTACCAGCCATTTTGGGACTCAGCTTCAGACAAGTCCCACAAAAAACATAAAAAAATGAAAAGGGGCCAGAGTACCTATACCCTGAGCCGCTAGACTTGGTACAGGAGTTCCTCAGGAAGCCTGCCAGGGCTAAAGAGCATTTTTTCAAAAATCTCTGAAACATTTGAGGATGGATCCATGGACTTCTCCGAGATTATTTTTTTTAAGTGCGGTCTCCCTAGCTCTCATCTGATTTTTCCCCCAGGTGGGCCAGGTCCAGGGAACATTGGAGGCTGACAAAAGGAGGAGGAGCACAATGTCCCCATCCTAGGGCTTATAGTAGTCCTGGGGACCACCACCTCCTTGGGGCTAAGATTGAAAAATATGTGGGGGCCTCGTGACCCCCTGTTCCCCATGGACCACAACCTCCTTTGGGCAAAAGTTATTTAAATGAATGCAGGGAGTTTTTGCGGTCCCTCCCAGTAGCCCCGGGGACTGCCACCTCCTCGGGGAAAAAATATTGTTTGATAAAAGCTGGGTGTCCTGCACGGTCCCCGGCAGCCCTGGTGACCGCCACTTCCCTGGGGCAAATTAACTTTCACAGAAGTGGGGGGCCTGTGCACCCCCTGCAGTCGCAGGGACTGCCACCTCCCCAGGGCAAATATAGTTTAACAAAGGCAGGGGGAGATGTGGCCCCCCTGCAGCCCCAGGGGCCACCTCCTCCCAGGGGCAACTGTACTATAATAGAAGCGGGCCCCGCAATATCTTAATGTGGAGGGTCCATTGTGGACCCCAGCCTCAGGGACCCCCACCTACCCGGGGCAATCCTTCCAATGTGCACACCCTTTGACCTGGGGACTCCCACCTCCTCAGGGCTATAACAAAATATAAGCAGGGTGTCCATTGTGGACTCCCGGGGAACACTACCTCCCCAGCACTGCATTCTAAAGATGGAGGAGGGCCGTGTAGCCTCCCTTGTGGAGTCAGAGGTGGGCCTGGGGATTGCCCTCACCAGGGCTGGTTTCTTCTACCTCCTGAGGTGTCCACCCTTGGAACGTAGCTATTTGCTTTTGCTTGGTCAGAAATGACAGCTCCAATCAAGCAAAAACAAACATATCTCCGCTGTCAGCAAGTGGGAGCTGTCCAACAGCTCCCGCTTGCTGAAAGCGGAGTTTTCATCTGTTTCCCTGCACACAATTTTTGCCTGCAGGGAAACAGATGAAAACATTGATCCCACAAGCAGAGCGCTGCTATTTAAAGCAGCTCCCTGCTTGCGTGAGCAATGCCAGCTCCTGCAGGAGTTGGGAGCTGGCTGGGACCACCGGGGCCTTGAGGCTCCCGCTGTGATCACCAACAAATTTAAAAAAAAACTTCGAGGTGGAACTGCAGATTTCCAGTTCCACCTTGAAAGTTATCTGATGAAGAGGAACGCAGAACAATTGGCAAAGTTACAGACAAACAAGGTCACTGGAGACATTTCCTCGCCGTTCTTTACACAGCTTTAGTGTAGGAGATGCACTATATATTTAGCCCTAGAAGGTAGCACTCATTAATTAGCCATTAAAAAGTATTGCAGTTGGACAGACATTTTGCATGACAAGGTGGCCCTTCTTGGATAAATATGCATGGCAGGATTTATTCAGGCACAATGCTCATTTTACAGAAATTAAACCTCTGCAGCAAGCACTTACAGATACAAACAAAGCAGGTGCCCACATTGAAGCTCCACTTCTGTAGAATACTAATCTTCCTAAATTGTGCTCATGACCGAAGCAAAGCAAGTGTGTTTTCTCTGCATTTCCACCTTGAAAAGTTATCTGTAATCCATGATGGAGATGTTTGCATCCTTGCCTTTTTCGAGCCCAATATCTTATGTAGTAACTGTGACAAGTGGGTTCTTTCTTGTCAACTGCTGCTGAGACCCAGCCCCACTGTCAACAGCCAAAGATCATGCACTATATGGGGTTGGGTGATTATAGGGTGTTGGCACTGCACATCAACCCCCCACCGTGCACGGCCAAATGCTGCTTGTGTTGCTGAATTAACATATAGTAATTAAAATTACTATACAGGGTTACAGGTTACAGGGATGTTATAATTAGGAAATAGAACTAAACAAAATGAAATTCACTTAAAAAACCAAAGGTTACAGGGACATTATACTTATGCTCACATTTTAAATGTACAAAACCTGTCATAGTTAGAGTTATCTCAAGTAACTATAACTTGTGCCCTAAGGTAACTATAACTCGCACCCTCGCTATGCCCTCTAAATATCCTAGAAATTACAGCACTCATGACATCTTTGATAACATCATTGATAATATCAATGTAACATTTGCAGCAAAATGTGTCAGAAAAAAATTGTGTATGGCGGGGGAACAAGCTATAGTTACATTAGGGCACTAGTTAAACTTACTTGAAATAGCTCTAACTATAACAGGTGAATGTCTATGGTTTTGTACATTTAAAATGTGAGCATAACTATAACGTCCTGTAACCCTTGGTTTTTTTAAGTGAATAACATATATATACACATATATATGAACATATATTTAAAGATAGATAGATAGATAGATAGATAGATAGATAGATAGATAGATAGATAGATAGATAGATAGATAGATAGATAGATAGATAAATATGAGTCACACAGCTAAGATAACCCCCGCTCATCCCCTTAGCAGCTTGGCTCAAGCAGTCCGGCTTATCTCAGAGGCAATGTGTAGTGTATTTTTACACACATACAAACACAGTGAAAACACTATAAAAGGACTTCACACCAGATTAGAACAATAGCCAATATTGATCAAAGTAAAACGACAAAAATCCAACATCCACAAGTCAAGATATCACTTTTTAAAAGTTTAAGCAAGTCTAAATCCATAGAAATCAATGGATGTATCTCTTTAGCACAATATAACTGGGATGCATAAAAAACAAAGACGAAGCAGGTCACAGAGAAGATGACGTGCTGGAAAAATAAAGCAATGTGTTGGTTCCTTACTGCTCTGGGGAGGTAATGTGTTAGTTCTTTCCTCACAGGAGAGGCGATATGTCAGTTCCTTACTAGCAGGGAAGGAAATGTGTCAATTCTTTCCTCACAGGAAAGGTGTTGCATCAATTTCTGGGAACACGTTCTAGGTTCGTTACTGTGATGCTAGGTCAATGAAAAATTGGTGCCCAGGGATGGTGCGTGAAAAATCCAGACACACTGTGTTGGTGGGACCTTGGTGAAACAAGCGCTTCATTGATTCTGCAGATGTGAGGCAGGTGCTGCATTGATTCTTCAGCTGCGAGATAGGTGCTGTGTCGATTCTACAGCATGGTGAGTTGATGCATGTATTTTCTCCTTTAGATCACCAGCGTGCACTTCCAAGGGCCAAGGGACTGAAGTTGTCACCACTTGGCAAGATAGCACTCTCAGCAGAAGATCCCAGGCACTGGCATTTCACTCCCAAGTCAGAAGCAGCAAGCAGCAGCCCAGCACAACAAAGCAACAAGCAGAGTGGCAGTCCCTCTTACAGCATCTAGAACTTCCTGACAGAATTTTCTCATTCCAAAAGGATTCCAACTATGTGGTTTCAGAGGTCCAGTACTTACACCCATCTCTGCCTTTCTAGAAGGAAAAAGAGAAGTTTTTGTAGTGCACAAGACCCTGCCTTTCCTGCCCTGGCCCCAGACACACTCCAGGAGGTTGGAAACTGCTTTGTGTGAGGACAGGCACAGCCCTATTCAGGTGCAAGTGTCAGCTTCTCCCACCACTCTAGCCCAGGAAGACCCATCAGCATATGCAGGGCACACCTCAACTCCCTTTGTGTGATTGTCTAGAGTGAAATCACAAACAGCACAACTGTCATCCTGACCCAGGCGTGTATTCAGTAGACAGGAAGAGGCACAAAATGGTTAAGCAAGAAAATGCCCACTTTCCAAAAGTCGCATTTTCAAACTTACAATTCAAAAATCTACTTCACTAAAAGGTGTATTTTTAAATTGTGTGTTCAGAGACTCCAAACTCCAAATCACTATCTGCTCCTAATGGGAAATTACACTTTCAAAATATTTCAAGGTAATTCCCATGTTACCCTATGGGAGAGATAGTCCTTGCGATAGTGAAGAACGAAGGTAGCAGTATTTCACTATTAGGACATGTGAAGCACACCTATACATGTCCTACCTTTTAAATACACTGCACTCTGCCCTTGGGGCTGAATTGGCCCTACTTTAGAGGTGACTTACTTGTAGTAAAAGGGAAGGTTTGAGCCTGGCAAGTGGTGCACTTGCCAGGACGAAATGGCAGTTTAAAACTGCACACACAGACATTGCAGTAGCACATCTGAGACATATTTACAGGGCTACTCATATGGGCGCGACAATTAGTGCTGCAGGCTTACGAGTAGCATTTGATCATTTTATTTATAGGCCCTTGGATCACCATGCCCTGAAATAGAGACTTAAAAGTAAATCAAATATGCCAGTCTTGGAGAAACCAATGACCAATACAATTTAGACAGAGAGTATATGCACCCTAGCACTGGTTAGCAGTGGTAAGGTGCTCATTGTCCTAAAGCCACCCTAAATCCAACAGAAACAGGTCAGAATGAAAAAGGAGGAAGAATGCAAAAAAGTTTAGGGAAAACTCTGCAAAAAGGGCCAGTTCCAACAATAGATAGATAGATAGATAGATAGATAGATAGATAGATAGATAGATAGATAGATAGATAGATAGACTGACTCACAGAAACAAACAAAGGATACAGGGACGTAATAGTTAGGAAACAGAATTAAAAAAAACATAGAAATTTACTTATCAAGCCAAAGGTTACAGAGGTGTTATAGTTAGGTTTACATCTTACTCCCACAAAACCAAAGACATTCAGCAGTTAACGTTATGGTTATCTCAAGTAACTATAACCTGTGCCCTAAGATAACCATAACTCATGCCCCCACCATGTAACCTTTTTTTTAACTGAATTTCTATAGTTTTTTTTATTCTGTCCCCTAACTATAACATCCCTGTAACCTTCATTTTTTTCAGTGTGTGTGGACCACATCTTAAAGTTTTGCCTTTAGATCTTTCTTTTTGCCCCACAGCAACATTCAATTATATTGAAAGTCATATTGATTTGTTCCATTTCACTAGGAAATTGAAATTAAAATATGTGTTTGAGACTAGGGTTTCAGGAAAAGTTAAAAAGGAGACAGGAAACACATCTAATTTAAGGATAGAAGACATAGAGGTTCTTCAGACTATGGGAGAATTGGCAGGTGAAGACAATTGGACAGTGTGTCCGGTTTCCAATTTAAGGAATGAGGATATTGCGATTGACTGGGATTGTAGTTGGGTAAGTGGCTTCAAACCAAAATCAGTGTTCATGCCACAAATAGGAAATGACTTGATTGAGGTGTTTGAAAAATGTATGATGAAGGAATTTAAAAGAATTGAAAGGAAAAGGGGATTCATTAGAGACACTCTAAATGAAGGACATAGTAAGGCCTTAAAAGAATCAAGAGACAACAAGGACATTGTTATAAAGAAATCAGACAAAAAAAGGCAATGTAGTAATTTGGCCTCATGATGATTATTTGCGAGCGGGACAGAGGCAGTTGATTAACAAGAAAGAGTATGAGCTATCCAGTAAAGTCGAATATGAGAGGGCAAATGAATAATATAGAGGGAAATTGAAAGGGCAGAAATATCGAAATTTGTTGGAGTATGAAGACTATTACTTTCTTAGTTGTGACTACTCAAAATTACCAGTTCTATATTTGCTCCATAAATTGCATAAAAATCCAGTCAAGCCACCTGGAAGACTAATTGTTTCCTCTGGAGTAAGTATGCTGAAGAATACATCGAAATATGTTGATTTCTTTTTGAGGCCAGCTGTGCAAATTCTTTCCTGTATATCAAGGATACAGGTGATTTCTTGAGGAGGATTGATGGTATTGTATGGGAAGAACAATATTGGTTACTATGTCTAGATGTGAACAGCCTGCATACTAGTTTTCTCCATGATCTAGGTATTCAGGCCAGTAGGTATCTTTTGAGAGCCCTATCAGTGTCATGCCTGTACTACACAGAAATGTTATTGGAAATGATGACTGCATGTCTGACAAAGACTTATTTATGTTTGATAGGGACATCTACAGGCAAACCCAGGGAGTGGCAATCTGGACTTGTTTCGCTCCCAGCTATGTGGGTCTTTACCATGACTGTTGGGAGGAACAGGTCATCTATAACAACCGTCAATTTGACAAACATGTGGTCCTCTAGGTGCGTTATGAATGATATTTTCTGCATTTGGAAGGGCAACAGGGACGAGGCTCAGGTTTTTGTTGAAAGATTGAACGACAATTTAATTAATCTTAGATTAACTAGCAACATCCATATACAAATGCAATTCCTTGATTTACACCTAGAAGTATGTGATAACAAGATGGAAAGTAGTCTTTATCACAAACAACCCACAGATAACAGCCTGCTACATGCAGACAGTTGCCACCCTAAGAATGTAATAAAAAGTATTCCTTTTGGTGTGCTGACAAAAGCTAAGAGAAACTGTAGTTCAGATAGGGGCGGTTCCTCCGCAGTGGCAGAGGGCCGTCGCCTTCCTGGCTGAGCCAGGAGATGAAAAATAAAACAATAGCTTGCTATCGTTTTATTTTTCATCATTTTTCATCTGTTGGCTCAGCCAGCAACGTGTACAGGAAGGGGAGAGTGCATTTAGTGTGCATTTGTGGTTGGTCGGCAATCTGAGGCCTGCCAAACACACATGGGCACTTAGGTTTCTCCAACCTGGCTGTATACACAGCCGGGCTGGAGAAACAGTACAGACCCCAGGCTTGTGTCTGAGCGGTATGTAAGCAGTGTCAGGATTGCGGGGGAGCCTGTGCTGGTGTCCCAGCAGATGCTGGGACACCACAAGAGGAATGTGGTGGCAGGAGACAGTGGCAGAAGATGGGCAGCACGAGGTAAGTGTTTTCTTTTTTTTAAATGTTGTTTCCCCCATTGTCCCTGCCCTCCCCGATAAGCTTTCCAGGAAGACATGAATACTATGAAGGTCAGATTGAATGAAAGAGTTTATTCTATGAAAACCAATTAACAGGCATGTAACAGGGTCACAAGAATAAGCAGAAACAAGTTATTGTTCTCTAAGATTAAACAAAGGGTTGAAATTGAGCCACTCAATCTTGGGATGTGAAACTTAGTCTCAGTAAATTTTGAGAAATTTTGAAATATGTGGGAGAAGTACCAGAAATTGCATTCAGGAGATGTATGTCACTGAAATACACTTTACGTGTAGGCCTTGTTCAATACGGTCAAAGAAGTGAACAGATAATGATAGAAGGTTTCTAAACATGTGACACGTGCAAGCATGCAAGTACAGTACCAACTGTAAATCAGTAAAACTCCCAAAAGAAGTGAAGATATTTACTATAAGGAAACATCTTACATGTAATTCTGAGTACTGTATTTATACCTTAGGTTGTCTGTGTCAGAAGTATTATATTGACAGTACATAAGGCCAAGAAATCTGTAATGGAACATCTGAGGGCTGTATCCAATGAGGATAAACAGTATCCAGTGGCCAGACACATTAAATCCACTCATGGAAAGAATACCAGTCTTCTAAAGTTCTGTGTATGGATTGTGTTCCCATACATGAAAGGGGAGGGAACAAAGTACAGGAGTTAAGATGACTAGACTCTAAATTCATTAAAGTATAAAGACCTACACCCTAAAGGTTTAAATAGGGATGCAGAATTGGCTGTACATTTAGGGCGAATGAATGAGTAATGAGATAGTACTGTGAATTTTAAATGTAATACACAGCATTTTGTTGTTTGTGCTTTTTGATGTTTAAGATATTTTCTGAAATGCCTGTCTCTATTTTATTGATTAAGTTTATATGTAAAGCTGTTTGTGTGTATCACATGGGTAGAAGTGTTAAGATCAATGTTCATTTTAATGAGGTTTTTTCTCGTATTCTTTTTTTTACAGCTAGGATGTAAACCAGTAAGCGGTAAAAGGAAAAGAAATGCAAGAGAGCCATTTATATCTGGTTAGTGGGGATTTCGGGCTGGAGTAATTATAGAATTAGGGTGTCAATATTATTGTTCTCTGGAGTTAGGTTATGTACAAGGTTTTACCCATTGTGGTTTATTGCTCTACCCGAGTGATAGTAAGAATTTAATACGATATAACCTTGAGAAGGAATATTCCGACTTGGGCTTAATCAGGTACTGATATATATGGAATTTAAGGAGATATAGGGGGTCATTCTGACCCAGGCGGTCTCAGACCGCCGGGGCCAGGGTCGGCGGGAGCACCGCCGACAGACCGGCGGTGCCCCGCAGGGCATTCTGACCGAGGCGCTTTGACCGCGGTCAGTGCAGGAAAACTGGCGGTCTCCCGCTGGTTTTCCGCTGCCCGTCAGAATCCTCCAAGGCGGCGCAGCATGCTGCGCCGCCTTGGGGATTCTGACACCCCCTACCGCCATCCTGTTCCTGGCGGTTCGCCCGCCAGGAACAGGATGGCAGTAGGGGGTGTCGCGGGGCCCCTGGGGGCCCCTGCAGTGCCCATGCCAATGGCATGGGCACTGCAGGGGCCCCCGTAAGAGGGCCCCGCTTGTATTTCACTGTCTGCATAGCAGACAGTGAAATACGCGACGGGTGCAGTAGCACCCGTCGCACCTTCCCACTCCGCCGGCTCGATTACGAGCCGGCTTCATGGTGGGAAGGTCGTTTTCCCCTGGGCTGGCGGGCGGCCTTTTGAAGGCCGCCCGCCAGCCCAGGGGAAAACTCAAAATACCCGCCGCGGTCTTCCGACCGCGGTATGGTATTTTGGCGGCTCCCGCCGGGCGCGCGGTGACCGCGCCCGGCGGGAGTCAGAATGGCCCCCATAATAATAGACCACTAGGAAATGAGCATAAAGAAATGAAATCATTTGTGAAATGAAAGTATCAAATGAGGACTGTTATGTAAAATTGAATCAGAATAAATAATTGTGCCATGTTTATTTTATATTGTTAAGTAATGTGGTCAGCCAGAATCACAAATGAAGTTTTAGGGCATTTAATTATGGCCTTCGTGTTTCTGTAAAATGAGAACTTTGGCCTCAGTCTGTTGCATTGTTTATGGTGGGTTTGTGATAGTATTTATGATGGACACAAATAACGGTTCCTGACCCGTGATCAAGGAGTATGGGCTCCAAAATGCGTTGGGTTAGTTTGTTTGCGTGCACAATTCTATTAAACTTATACGCTCTGTGCAAAGAAGCTGCAGTGGCTGACCTTTGGCAAGTGGCGGGGAATCATTGATTGAGTTGTGTAAATATATAGTGTTAACTAAAAGTAAAAACAGACTGCATCACGCTGCATACTAAAGGAAGAAATACTATGATATCCCCTATATTGTTTCAACAAAAAAATCAGTAATTCATCCTGTCTTTCACAATATCACTCCCAATACCCAAAATTACATTTTTCACTTCAGTATTTGTCAAAACATAACAAATAAACCAATTGGCTATAAGTAGCCATGTGCCCTCATAATGGAAAGTAAAAAAGCAATAATTTATTCATTGTCAATATTTGTAATTAAATTTCAATTTCTGTGACCCACAGTGTGCATTTAGGTGATTAATTGCACGTCCTTGGTTCACAGATTCTAATGTTATGACATAGCTTATAAAAAATATAAGGAACAATAAATTCATTACACCTAATATTGATGCATGATTTCTGCTTATAAGGCTTACAGTAGCTGAACTTTCATCCACAACTGGCAGTTATTAACTATGGCTGTACAGTGGCCATAACAATTTCTAATTTTCATGTTGTATTTCAAATCCTCAAATCTCGACATGGAACTTCCTAATTATATAGTAATCCATGTGTTAGATATTACACAAAGAATCCATTGATACCAAAAACATAATATTAGTCCTGCTACAATTATGTAAAAACTATTTTAATGCTAAAAACTACAATAATATGTCTGCCTCTGTCCATTGGAAGGTGAGGAGTCAAGCAGGACTGGTTCTGCTAAAAAGTGAACAAAACGTTCCTCGTCCACCTTCATCCCTATTGGGGCTGTACAACCTGATTCAAGTATAAATCTAGATTCTAACCTCCTGAGGTACACTGTTCTGTTCCCTCTCTTCGGGTGTCTGGGTACTATATCAATGCCAAAATACTTGGCCTGTCTTTAATCTCCCTCATGTTCCTTGTTAAAATGTTTGCCAGTACTATGACTGGTATCATTGTTAGTTATTGCTCACCAGTGTTCCAATATATGTTTATTAACCAGAAAGGTAGATGAACCAATATAACACTTTCCACAAAGGCACAACATCATGGTCACTTTAGATGTAACATTACTGTACACCTCAATTAATCATGAGGATGGACTGTTGGCATGTTGCTATTTCCTAGGGGACAGATCCATTGAATACTTACAACACACTGAAAAGATGATGGAGACGTTAGAGTATTGTCTCACATACAATGTGTTCACCTTCAACATCAAGATTTACTTACAGCAGCAGGGCACAGCCATGGGCATCTCCTTTGCCCCCAAAGTTATTCATGGCATGGCGGGAGAAGAAGGTAGCTGAGACAGAAGGGGATGAGGTCATATGAGGAACATGGTGCTCTGGACTCATTTATAGATGATCCTTTCCTGCTTTGGGAGGGTAAGGAGACTGAATTAGAAAGTTTTATATCCAAATTAAATATCAAGGAATTTAACATCAAATTTACCTCAACATACAGCAGGAATCACTGTGAGCTTTTGGATATTGTTTTGAATATTACCAACAATGAACTTACAACCACAGCTCATAGAAAGGCGACAGCAGGAAAGTCATTGCTCCATGCCAATAGTTGACATCCAACTGGTTTAAATGGTGAGAAGGATCTGTTCCACAGCAGAGAAATATGAAAAGGAAATGACCATGATAATGAGAAGATTTATCCAATGTGGATATTCGCTAAGTGTTCTTCATAATACCCAAGAAAGAGTTCACGAATAACAAAAGGACTCTCTACTTTATGGGGACAGTGAAAACTCACAAAAAAAAGATTGTTTCTGAAACACCATCATGCACAGAAAGACATTGAAAAGATCCTAAATAACCCTTAACACTATTCTCCAGGCCACAGCAGCAGCCCTTGAGAAAATAGACACAATCGCCATTGACCTGAACCTCCTGAGGGACGATCATCGTCAGCTCTCGGATAAAGTCACTACTAATTAAAGGTCCCTGGAAAAACTTACCCCACATTGCCAGCAGCTGAGCACTGACAGGACCAAAATGGAAAGCTTGCATCAAACACTAAAGACATGAGTGGAAGATGCAGAAAACAGGGCACGAAGAAACAATTTACAACTAGTGGATCTACCAGAAAACATAGAGGAGAAAGCGGCAAATATGACTGCATTCCTGGAACAATGGATATGCAACTAAGTTTCCCCTGAAGGACTCTCCCCATACTTCGCAATCAAACAAGCCCATCAAGCGCCATCCCAGCCCCTACTGCCGGGTGCAAAACCCAGGCCAGTAGTCGCTAAGTTGCTCCCCTTTAAAGACCGAGATCACATCCTCACTCAGGCCAGATTGAGGGGAGAGATAAAAATAGTGGCCACCGCATAATGATCTTCCCAGCATCCACAAGAGACACTCAGAGGCAAAAAGCATTGTTCGCTGAGGCCAAAAAACAGCTCAGAGACTTGGGAATTCAGTATGTTATGCTGTTCCCGTCCAAGCTTTGGATCAATACCAACAACGATGTACTTTTTTTCACTTACCCCAACAGGTATGGGAATGGCTGGATTCAAATTTCCCTGCCTTGATGAAGGAACCGAGATTCCACTAAGGTACCCACAAGAGTCAAAGAAGGAAACCTAGATGAAATACGACTGCTGTGGCGCCGCCACACTCACAGGCATTGTTGGAGATGCAAGAGACAGTGGAAATAGTTGCATCCCTCAACAGACAGGGGCCGGGCTCATCCCACCCCATAGACATTTTGTCAGACCGGGACTCATTGTCGGGCAGTGCCTCTGTCTCCTTCTAGGACGTATCTGACCCACCACCAAAAGTAACACCTGGCACATCAGACGAGATAATGTAAAGGAGTCGTGATCTGAATCACATCGGTAGGTCAACCCATCTCCAGGAACTAGGGGAGAACTGTCCAATATCACGGGAGAAGATTTTGAGCCACAAGAGTCATCATCGACACACTTGTCCAGAGGTCCTAACATGGTCCTCAACTATGGAAAGAATGGCACAATACTTTAGCCCCCAGGGCGGCACAATCGGATCTGGGACTGCACGGGGTCAATCATAACAATGGCTGGAGAACAAAGAACCATCTTGATGAATCGGATGGCAAGGGGCATGCTCGGTGGAGTCTGCTCTGGGGTTCCTTGTACTGACCCCCATCTGAACTGCTATAAACGGAAGTGAATGTTTGGACTGGGATGGTTGTGATACCAGTCCTAGGGAAGGGGAGTTTGGATGTTTGGTTACCTGTTTTGTTATTCAAATGTTTGAGCAAAGGGGTTGCATCTGCTCAAACACTTCTGTATATGTACATGAGTATCACACCTGAGACTTTCAGAATTAGGTCACAGGGGCGGAGGGACATACACTCTTCAGCCAGGAACAACACATGGTGTACCCCCTAACGTACAATTTCCTGATGTAGAACATCCGGGGATTGAACAGCAACGTTACAAAGTCTACTCCCAACTTAAGAGACGAGGTATACATATAGCAGTTATCCAGTAAACACATCTTACAGGTCCAGAAGCCAAGGCTATTGTCAAGAGATGGGGTGGGCAGGTATATGCTACTACATACTCACATTCACCAGGGGGGTCCTAATATGGCTTCAGCCCGGGTCCCCTTTCAAAAAACGAATGATACAATAGACCCATACGTCGCTGCTACGTATTTGTTTCTGGAAGGTTAGAAGGAAGAGATATCACAATAGGGAGTGTTTACGCACCTAACCATGATCAGGGATCCTTTTTGGCGTCACTTTCACATACAATAGGGCCTCAGCTAACAGAGGCATCTATTATTGGAGGAGACTTCAATTGTGTCTCCAGGACGGAACTTGATAGATCACACCCCCTGCTGCCAGGCTCAACCAACACATCGATCGGCAAAAGCATTCACTAATTGTCAACAACATTGGGGCCTCATAGATTAATGGAGATATCTCCATCCCATGGAACAGGATTACTCATTCTATTCGAGTCTACATGACCTCAATGCAGACTGGATGCTTTGTTAGCATCCCCTGAGGTCAACAGCACTGCTTGCGCTGCAGAATTCATCTGCTGCACAATTTCAGATCACAATCCTTTGCTGCTTACAATAGAGTAGCATAGAGAGCGCCCAAGAATACCAGATTGGTGGCTCAGGGTGGAAACATTGGAAGATAGATCCTTCTGGCAATCGACTGGTGAGACCATTCGGACCTATTTTGTGGGCAATAAGACAACTGCGACCTCTCGTGCGGTGGAATGGGAGGCCTTTACAACGATGATCAGGAATAAGTGCATGGTCAGTGTAGTGGGGGTTAAGAGGACCCTTGAGAAAGAAATTGAGGACAGCGAAGATAGAATTAGAACGCCAGAACAGGGGCGACCGGGTGCTCCAGCACTCTCCCCGTTACATGTGGAGGCTAGGGAAAAAGTTGCGGTTCCAGTTGAATGACTAGGGTGTTTCAATCATAAAAATTATATAACTCAGATGCATGCAGATGGGGACAATTCGGGTGCTCTACTGGCATGGCTGTCGAACGATTCCAGACAAAACTCACCAGTGATGAAAATTGAGGATGGAAGGGGTGCCCGGCTATTCCTGCAAGAGGAGATAAATGCCAGATTTACTGAATACTATTCCTTGCTCTGTGCCTCTCAGGCTAAAGACTTAGCTCTTGCTCAACTACAAAGCCTGTAAGAACTACAACTTCCACAGCTAGACGAGGCAGAACGCCAGGCCTTAGGAGGTGATATTTCCCCCCTAGAAATTAGCGCAGTTATAATGATATACTAGCTCCTCGACTTAGCGCACTCTATTCTGATGCACTGAAGATGGGAACTCTGCCCCCTTCCACAAACGAAGCCATAGTCACACCACTTCTAAAACCTGGGTGCCCTGCTACAGGTGTGCGATCATATCTCCCACTATCCATGATGAACATGGATTATAAAATATTAAGTAAGATCCTAGCCACATGCCTTTTACCATATATGAGCAGGTTGATTCATTCGGGTTCATACCAGATTCATTCCTCATTGTAACACGGCCATCAGTATCAGGCGCTTAATTTCCATCCTCCAACATCAACCCCCAGACTCACAGAAAGCAGTGATAATATCGGTTGATATAGAGAAAGCCTTCAATAGTCTCCAATGGAACTACTTATACCACGTGATGGAGAAGATGGGATTAGGACAGGGATTTATCAGGTGGACGTAAATGCTATACACGAACCCAGCGGCCCGTGTCCAGACAGGTTGCACGATATCAGAGCTATATTAGTCCTCTAGCACCCCTATTATTTGCCATAGAGATAGAGCCTCTGGCACAGGCTGTGAGAACGGGTGGCTACTTCAGGGCATTAAGCATCGAGGGCTGAACGGACAGAATCGTGCTGTATGCGGATGATATGGTGCTCTTCCTACACGATGCTGACCAGGAATTGGAAGGTGCGATAGAGATGCTTGGGAAGTTTGGAGACCTCTCTGTACTGCGTATTAGGTGGCGGAAATCCCATATCTTTCCAATGCGGAAGGGCACTCCCCCGGTAGAGAACACGCATGGTCTCTTGTGGGTGGCCTCCACTTTTCGCTACCTCGGAGTCCAAATATACCATGAGGCCGATGATCTACTAAACGGCAATATGGAACGGGCAATTCAGAAATTAAAATTGGATGCCCTGTGGATGCCCTGTTTTGGAAATTGCTTCCTTTATTAGGGGTGGGTGGATTGCCCTGATTAAAATAATGGTCCTGCCTAGACTAACATATTACTTTGCCACACTACCAATATTTCTTTCTTGCTCCTTATTTTGGGAGATTAACTCCATAATGGTCGACCTAATCTGGGGCTCAGGCAGATGCAGAGTGGCCCTAACTAAACTCCAGTGTGCCACCGAAGAGGGAGGGTTGGCATCTCCTGATGTGGAACTTTATTATTTGGTGAGCCAGTTACAATGGCTCGAACAATGGATGCATACAGAGACTCGGAGTAGGGCAACAAACGGAAACTTCTGATAATAGACTGCTATGGCTCCTGCTAAACCCTAGAGGGTGACACCCTGAGAGCCTGCGGGAAATACAAATACTGCAAAATTGTTGGCTACACAGCTTACAGAGCTCTAGGACCACCTTGTCTTATGCACCTGAAATGCCCATCTCTGGACTCTCCACACTCCCGGGAGGTCAAGCTCTGGTGGGTGTTTCGCGACTGACAGGGTACAATGTTTCAGCTAAGGGGGATCTGTACAGAAATAGGGAGTTCTTATCTTTCAACGCCCTTGCTGACAATTTCGGTCTTGCCCCGGGGTTGTTTCTACTACACAGGTCACTGATAACCATCATACAGTGACACTGGGCAAAAGGGGCTGCAGAACCACCAGCACATGTGGGATGTCAGGCTATATGCACCATCACTGGAGAATTTAGGGCCATATCCACTTTGTATAGAGCTCTAAGGAAAGACACAAAGCTCCCACTAGACACACTGCGGCTAGCGTATTGAAGCGACATCGGGGCACCCATAGATGAGAACCAATGGGCCAGAATCACATCACACATATACACAGTTTCCAGAAATGCTCGCTTCAAATTTATTTGCTTCTTTCTACTTGTTCCAAAGGGCATATCTCACGCGAAAAAGGATATCCAAGATGTTTGACATGGTGAATAGTGGATGTCCCCATTGCACAGAGCAGGAGGCAGACTTGGTACACATGCTATGGGCATGTCCCCAACTTAGGAACTTTTGGGAGGGAGTGTTCCAAAGCATTGCAGAGGTGGCGGAGCGTAGATTGCCTGTCTCTCCACTGGTGGCTCTGCTGGGAGAATTTCCCCGCCCTAAAACCAAAAAGGTAATGCATGAACGCATAGACCTAGCCTTGATTCTAGCAAAGAGAGAAATCACCCTACATTGGAAGGCTCAAGGGGGCCCACACCTGGGAAGATGGAGAGATACACTGATAAGACGGGCGGAAGCAGAGGGAAGGATTCTACATTTAGAGTCTACATCTAGAGGCAGAGAGGGGCTGTAGCCCAATAGAGACTGCCAGAACTTGGGACCACTTGTTAGATTGCTTAAAAGAGCCGGAATCTCAATCCCTGAATTCATCCACTACATCCTAAATGCTCAATGACGAAGGGGATCAGGAGCAAAATTAAACTGCCGAGTTTGACACATGGGTTCATGACAGGATCATGGAAGCCATAATTCCTTGAAAACGGGGAATTAAGAAGTGAGCAGATGCGCGTGGGGGGGTGGAGGGGTGTTAGAGGTGGGGTGGGAAGAGTCCTTTTGAAGGTACCAGCTCACTAACAACTGTGAACAAATTGGCCCTCATCATGACATTGGTGGTAAATCCTGCTTACCGCCACGCTGATGGCCGCCAACATACCACCACGGTGGCGGATAACTGTTCGGCATATTACGACACACACACACACACCAAACCGACAGAATTCAGCCACGTACAAAATCCGCCAGCCCAAAGGTCACCGTTAAAGTGGCGGTCCCGACACCCATACCGTTACACCAACAGAACAATGCCCATCACATCATGACCCACGAATCTCCACTGCGGGCATTCAACAGCGGTAAACCATTGGCGGTACACACCTCCGCCTCAGAATGGACACCCATATACTAAACTACACAACATTGGCCAATACAAACAACGCACACCTGACACCCATACATACACCACACCCACCCATTCACACCACTATAAAACACATACCCACATTACCCACAGCCCTTTAGAATACAAATCATTGCCACTAGACAGACATCAAGACCACTGTGACAAATACACACACCCATACATCCCTCACGCACTCCACTATGCACACCCAATCACACCACCCAACACCCATACACTCAGACACATCACACAACACCCATGGCCTCACAGATGAGGAGCTGACGGTCATGGTGGACGAAATAGTCATGGTAGAGCCATAGCTGTTTGGAGCACAGGTCCAGCACATATCCATTGCAAGGAAGATGGAGCTATGGCAGAGAATCGTAGGCAGGGTGAACGCCGTGGGACAGCATCCAAGAACAAGGGACGACATCAGGAAAAGGTGGACCGACCTACCGTGGAAGGTACGTTCTGTGGCAGCAAGGCACCAGCTCGCTGTACAAAGGACTGGCGGCGGACTCCCACCTCCTCCCCCACAGCTCACAGCATGGGAGGAGCAAGTCTTGCCATTAATGCATCCTGAGGGACTCACTGGAGTAGCCGGAGGACTGGACACTGGTAAGTCAACATTTAACACTTATCACCCCCCATACCTGCATGCCATCTTACACCCTCACCCTCACTCGCACCACACCACTCCATCCTACACACTGCACCAATGCTGCGACTAACCCCAATACCAAGCCCTACATGCCATACAAATGCATAGACAGCCCTGCCAGCCCTGCATGGACACCCATCAGCAAAGCATGCACGGTATAAGGGAACTAACAATCCCACAATACATCACCATACACTATCAAAGGGGGCAGGGCAAAAGCAACCATAGAGGGGAAGATAGGGATGTACGACATGTCACAGGCATGAAGCATAATACATCACTTACATACCCACAGGTGCCCCAGCCAATCTCAGTGGAGAGGAGGTGCCACAACTATCCAGTCCCGCAACAGAAGATGCCCCTACTGATGACAGTAACTCTGGACTCCAGGATCTGGATCAACAAACTGACCCATCAGGGACCACTGGACAGACGGTCACCCCAGCCCACTCACAGTCCACCACAGAGCCTCCCCCATCAGTTCCCAACACCACAGCACCCACCCCCGTACCCACACCTCTGTCCCCAGGACACGTCAATCCGCAGTGTGCCCACCTGTACAGGGACCCAAATCCACACCTCATACCCAAGACAATCAGAGACATGGGGTCAGTGGCAGTGGACACACCGTTCAGGGAACAGGGGCACAGGGCAACAGGGACACTGGGAGGACCGCCGTGCACCAGGGGGAGGACAGGCCCAATGAACCGAATCTCCAGGAGGCACTCACCAATGTGGGTGCCTACCAACAATCCCAGGACACGATAGTCCAGTCCTGAACAACATGCAGGAGAACAAGCTGCTGCAGGAGGAACATCATGAGGAGATTAGGGAGGACTTGCAGGCTCTCAACACCACCATGATCTCCATACCAAGGGTGCTGGCAGACATGGCCAACATTATGAGGGAATGGACAGAATACCAGCGGGCCCCTATCACTAGCCAGCCTAAAGACCGCCCTCTACTTCCGCTGCAGTGAATGGGCAGAAGGCCCCACCACAGGACCCACATGCCACCAGCACCCCTCCCCCTGCAGAAGGTGAACCACCCTGCAAACGTTCCCTGCGAACCAGACAGAAGCCAGAGACACTTGCCAAGACTGAGACCACCGCCAGGAAATGAGACTCTCCTGATTGCCCCCCTTGTGTCCCACCCTGTCACCTTGTCCACTTTGAACTGACATTGCTCCCCTTCCTATGGCCCCTTGGACACTGGACCTGTGCTACAATCTGATTGGAACAATACCCTGGACTTTCCTTCACCATCACCCCATTCCATTGCACTTTATCCTCAGTTATATAGCACTACAATAAACATCCTTGAACACAATTTGAGTAACACTGTTTTATGTGTCTCATAGAGTGCAAATGATCTGAACACTGTGATAGCTAACAAATAATGACCTGGAACAGTCTGTAGTGATCACATCAGGACAATGTTGTCATATCACCAACATCTGAAAAATAAGAAGCCACAGGTGACAATAAGTCGAGATGCAAAGGAAGTGAATGCCATCATGCCCAGGCATACAGATAAATCAATAGTCAGAGTAATGGTCAGTTCCATTGTCTCACCTGTTTGTCATTGGAAGTGGTGTTGTATAACTGATGTTCTGTTGTCCTCATCCTCATCCTCTGCCTCCTAATTGTCACTGTCCTCAGTGTCCACTGCTGCCACAGGGGTATCTCCAGTCCCCTCCTTCTGCAGAAAAGGCACATTTTGTCTGAGGGCCAGGTTGTGCAACATGCAGCATGCCACTACTATCTGGCAGATCTTTCTGGATGAGTAGCACCTGTCAGATGGAGGCACCTGAACCTGGCCTTCAGGAGGCCGAAGGTACGCTCGATTATTCTTCTGGTTCACCCATGTGCCTCATTATAACGGTCCTGAGCCCCTGTCCTAGCATTCCTCACAGGGGTCAGCAACCACTGTAGGTTGGGGTAGCCAGAGTCACCTGCAAGTATGAGGGACAACATTTAGCCTTACACAATCCTATGGGGAGAACACCTATTAGCCACACCCTGTGCCTCTGTTGTTGGGCCATCACATTTGGGATGCTGCTATTCCTCAGGACGAAGGCATCATGCACCGACCCAGGACACTAGGCAGTGACGTGGGAGATGTACTTGTCCGCCAGGCAAACCATTTGCCATTCAGTGAGTGGAAACTCTTACGATTACTGAACACCTGTTCATTCTGGCGGGAGGGGGACTAACGCAATATGTGTACCGTCAATCGCACCAATTATTTTGGGGATATGGCCCATTGCATAGAATCCTGCCTTTACAGTGGCCAAATCTTCCACCTTGGGAAAAGCAATGTAGCTGCACATGTGTTTCACCAGGGCAGAAAACACCCTTGCCAGCACAATAGAAAACATTGGCTGTCACATTCCAGCTGCCAAGCCCACTGTCACTTGGAAAGAACCAGTTGCCAGGAAATGGAGCACTGATAACACTTGCACAAGAGGGGGGGTCCCAGTGGGCTGACGGATAGCTGAAATCAGGTCAGACTCCAATTGGGTACAAAGCTCTGTGATTGTGGCCCTGTCCAGTCTATAGCTGAGTATAATGTGTCTGTCCTTCAGTGTGGCCAAGTCCACAAGGTGTTTGTATACGGGGGTTTGTATTCTCCTCCCAATCATCTGCAGCGGTAAGTATCTAAGGGTCACAAGAGTGAGTAGGCTGTCACAGTTTGAACAATGGAACCACAAACTCAGTGTACATGTTGCATTTATGCGATGGGACAGTGGTACGACAGGTATGTGCAAATCTAGGCAGTGACGCAGTAAAGGTTAATCTGATGGTTGTCCATCTCCAAGACATGGCGACTGCCTGCCCTGCATGTAGGGACAGGTGGAAGTGAGGTAACTCCGCCGACGTTGGGCATCATGGTGGAAGGCGGTCTTGCACCGCCGTGCAATTCCTCATTGGCTAATATGGGGCTCTATGATGTACAGTGGCCAATGGGGATCAGCGCTGGTGGGCACAGTGTACACCGCCGCGAACATGACCGCCATTTTCTATCTGAATCCTCACTTGTTTCTTGGCCTTCAACAGGAGATCACCTACACTGCGTGTGATGCTGTGACCTGTGTCTGGAACCTACCATGGCCTATGTGACTTGGGAAAGGGCCCCTGCCTTCACTGCGGAAGAGTTGGAGCGATTGGTGGAAGGGGTCCTACCCTAGTACGGACTGCTGTATGGGCCTCTAGGCCAACAGGTGAGTACACCTTGGGCACGATCCATGTGGGAAGGATGCATGGAGATGTGTGTGCAAGCATCGTATCATGAGGGGATGTAATGTGGTGGTGTGCATGGTGTGCGCCCGGCTTTGTGTGTGCCAATGGTGACGGAAACAGGATTGGTGGGCCATATGTGTGACAGGCTGGATTGTATGTGTAATGATGTCCTCCTGTCTGTTTCGCCTCTGCAGGTTAGCACCCATCAAAAGAAGGGATTATGACATGCCATCGCCTAGGACGTGCAGACCCTGGGGGTCTATGGCAGGCAGAGCACCCACTGTCGGAAGCTGTGGGAGGACCTGAGACGCTGGGCACGGAAGACCACGGATGCCCAGCTGGGGACGGCCTCCCAATGAGGAATGGGTGCCAACCGGAACCTGACCCCCCTGATGGTCCACATACTGGATGTGGCCTACCCAGAGCTAGATGGGCATCACAGCAGCCACAGGGGGTGAGTACAGTGGGTATCACTACAATAATTTGTAGGTGGCATGAGATCCAGGTGGTGGGTGTCAGTTAGTGGGTGCCCCTAATGCCAGGCCAGACATTGCAGTGTTATCCAGCTCAAGGCTAATGGGTGAAGGGAAAAATAAGGTAACTGAGCTAAGTTGCATTCCATGTCAGGCAGGGCTTAGTGGGTCACAGGAGGCATGCAGTTGGCGTTGTTTGGCACTCATCTTGGTGTGGTATCTAGCCAAATCAATGGCAGTGCAATGCATAGTGCTCAATCCTGATCCCTGTCTGTGACGGTGCTGTGTATGCCAACACTGGTGTTGGTTCAGCAATTGACCCTGTGTTCTTTTTCTCTGTCCTCTCTTTATCTTCTGTCATCCTGTCCTTGTGTTCATTAGCATCATCTGGCGGAGGAGCAGGGGCACTGGCAACAGAGGGATCTGCATCCCACGGGACCCAGGAGGCAGAATCAACCGACGCTGAGGGAACCAGTGGGACGGAGGGCGAGCGGAGCACCATGGCGGAGACAGGAGGTGACAACACAGACACAGATACCTTCTCCGATGGAAGCTCCCTGGTGGTGGCAGACACCTCTTTGACCACCCCAGCTGCAGGTACAGCTACCACCACCTGTATCAGCACCGTCCTCCCAGTAGCCCCTCAGCGAGTTGCCCGTTCACCCAGGAGGGTGGGCATCTCCTTTGCCCCAGGCACCTCAGGCCCTGCCCCAGTGAGCCCTGCTGCCCTGAGTGTGGAGGCTATTGACCTCCTGAGATCCATCTCTGTAGGGCAGTCAACCATTGAGAATGCCATCCAGGGGCTTGCATCCCAGATGCAGCAATGCAATGCGTTCCTGGAGGGCAACCACGGTGGTTTGGCGGCCCAACAGAGATCGATTCAGGCTCTGGCCTCCTCTCTGATGGCAGCCATTGTCCCTGTCCCTACCGTCCCCCCTCCAACTACCACTTCCCAGTCCTAGGCTCCTCAACCCCATCCCATGCACACATACAGGGGAGTATGCACACAAAACAACACACAATAGTAGCACATTCAAACACAGGTATCACACTTCAACACACAAGCACTCACACAAACACCAGACACTTGCAGAAACAATCACATCCACTGCCTCCACTGTCTCCCCCTCCTCCACCTCCCTCACAGTCATGTCTACACTCACACATGCATGCACTGCTTCAACAGCTGCCACCAGCATCACCACACCAAGCAGCACACACACCTCACTAGCAGACACCTCCACAACATCCATGCTCACATCCCCTGTGTCCTCTCCAACCCTGTCCACTCCCCTCCTAAAACACACAAATGCAAGCGCTCAGACACCCAACAGCCATCCACCTCACATCAACACACTCCACATGCACCTGCACCCAAGTCCAGCAGACATACTCCTCCAACAACCACTCCCTCAATCTCCACTCCCATCCCTCCTCCCTCTTCCCACCCCACAGTCCCTAGAAAGCTTTTCCTTGCCCCACTTGACCTCTTCCCTCCCCATTCCCCCATCCTGCCCGTAAGAGTAGGGTCCCAACGACCCAGCCCAGCACCTCAGCCAAACAGCCCATGCAGACAGTGGAGGCACCTCCTAGTCGTGAAGGCAAGACAGTGATGGTTCCCACTCCACCAGCCAGGAAGGGTAAGGATCCCACAGCCACTGCCATGAAGGGGAAAAAGCCCTCAACTCCTGCCATGAAGGGGAAGCAGGCCCCACCTCCTGCCATGAAGGTGAAGGAGGCCGCACCTCCTGCCATGAAGGGGAAGAAGCCCTTGATGTCTGCCATGAAGGGGAAAAATCCCTTGACTCCAGCAGAGGCTGGCAGGATGACACCCCCACCACCACCAGGGGTCACGGAGCCCTCAGCTCCATCTGAGACAGTGTAGCACACTCCTCCTGCAGCGGCTGCACCTTTACCTGCTGAGACAGTGCAGCCCTCACCTCCAGCAGAGGGAATGTAGGCTACTTTCCTATGACTTCTGTACATGGACCCCCCTCCAGAACCAGTGGGCAAGTCACCCACCTGAGAGACTGTGGCCGTGCACTCCCCAGCACAGAGAAATGGGGAGTGCACCTATCATTTGGAGCCCCCTCTGGAACCAGTGGGAAAGTCACCCACTCCCGAGATTGTGGCTTTGCACTCCCCAGCACAGAGAAATGGGCATGGAGTCCCCTCCAGAACCTGGGCATGTACCCCAGCTCAGCTGAGGTGCCTCCTACACCCCTTCTCCCTGAGGTGCCTGCCCACTTACAAAATGATTCCCCTTCAGAGTTCTGTGCAGTGGATGTCAGGAGACAAGTTGGGCCTTGGACTATGCCCTGTGGCTATGTGAGCCCTTTGTACTTTGGACTGGGCATGGGCCCTTTGTGGACAATTGTACATATCATGTTCATGTGGTGGCTTTTCCCTTGCTAATACATTTTCAGTACTTCAGAAATCTGGTCCATGTTTTATTGTGACATGTGTTGTGTGCAATTGGTTTACATGTGCAGCTGGTTGTGTGTATAGTGTGTGTGTGTCTGGTGTGTGTTGTGTGTGTATGTGTCACTCTTGTTTTCCTCCCTCCCTCCCTTGTGTGCTAGGCGGCTGTACTCACCGTCGTTGTCTTCGTCGGCGTTGGTGTTCCAGGTGGAGCGTGGCGTAGAAGAGCATCGGGAAGACTTGCAGTTCCAGTTCCATGGCGGCAGCGGAGTCCTCTGTGTACTTGTTGGTGAGTCTTTTGTTTTCTGTGTTCTGTTTCCGCCAGGCTTTTGATGGCATTGGCACCACCCTGGAAATCATGGCGGTGTGCTGTGTCATAATATGGTGGGTGGTACTTTGTCTTCCGCCTGGCTGTTGATGGCTACCCCGTGGTGCGTGGTGTTAATGCCCTGGCGGATGGTGTGGTACATTGGCTCTCTATGGGAGCTCTCACCCCAATGGTCATAATTTGGTGGTAATTACCGCCAGACTGTTGGCGGTATTGGCGTCACTTTATCACTCACCGCCAATGTCATAATGAGGGCCATAATATGGTAGAACCTATCATTTGGATGGGTACTTCTCATGCACTGTTGGTTCCAAGAGGTTTCTATTTGTTTTTATGTGTTTATGTCAAAATACCTATAAAAATATGTTAAAAAATATATAAGACATTTGGAGGACATACAGTCACAATACAGAACAGAATAATGTGCAATTCTGAATATGCTGTCCATGCAGTGGAATGTGATTGTGGCAAGCTGTACATTGGCAGTACAATAAAGAAACTGAGAATAAGGTTTATGCAACACAGAGCAATCAGTAATGGTAATAAAAGTTATGGCATCTTTATCTAGGTTTAAGTACTACGGATTTAGACATGTAAAAACTCATTCATAAGGTGGTTATAGGGAAAAAGGATTGTAAAGTCCAGATTGATTTTAACTGTGGAAACGGAGACACCATGGGAACACAGCACTGATGCAGAGCTTCATCTAAATCAATAAAACATGGGCTATGAATGAATAGCTCTAATCATCTAATGTTTCTAATAATCTAATACGTCAATGGTTTTATGATTACCTGCAGGAGTAGTTAGCATGGCTGGGCAGGGCAGGGGGCACGGGGAGGCACGGGAAAAATGTATAATTTAAAAAAAAATTACCTCTGCTCCTGCGCTGCGTGCCGCTCCTCTCCCGTCGCTGCTGCAGGCACAGGCTCCCAGCCTGCCCTCCACCAATCCTGACGCTACTCAAAGCAGCATCAGGCTTGGCTGGGAGCACCCAGCCAGGGCACTCCCAGGCAGTCTCCATCCCTGCGACCGTGTTGCTGGGCTGGAGAGAGCCTACAAGGCATGTGTGTTTGGCTGGCCCGAGAAGGCCAGCCAAACACACATGTGCTCTGAGGGGAGTGCACAGGGCACTCCCCTCGCTCGCCACCTCCAAGGCCCCAGCCCTTTTACACAGAAAGGATAATAAACAGAGTTAGTTAATTATAATTAGAACCTAGTTTCTATATATATAAAGAAAGCATTTTCTTAGATCCCTAGATCTTTGGTGCCGTTTGACGAATCTTCACAAAACTTTCCAAAAGAATTTGCCAGTCACATAAGCTGCTGTCTGGAAAGTTTCAGGGTGATCCCTCTGGGGTGGGGGTGGTGAGCCAAGAAAAATGGGAAGTCCCAAAACACTTTTTCCACCCATTCATTTTTGCATAGGACAAAGTGGACAGTGACAGCGCCAAAACTACTGGATGGAATTACACTAAATTTGGCTTAAAGGTAGGTCCTGGTCCAGAAAGGGACTTTGTTTGTTTTGGTGTAAATCCGTTCAGTAGTTTTTGAGAAATTAAGGGAAAAACAAATTTGTCTATATGAAGACGCGAAGGATTCATGCTTAGATCTCATGCTTAGATCTGATTGGCTGTCAACTCTTTTACCAAGAAGTGTTGGCAGCCCTCTCATTTTCTTTCTCTCTCTATTTCAATCTCTTTCTCCCACTCACAGACCCACTCAGACAGTCACATGCCCACTTACAGACCCACTGACACCCTCATGTACCCACTCACAGACCTGTGCACACACTGACGCAACCACTAAAATACTGACGTATGCACTCTCACACCTAGGCAGACACTCTCACAGCCACACTCACCCCCAGATACACCCTCTCACACCTATTCTGACACCCAGAGAGGCTGCAGCCAACTTCCGCCATGCACAGCCAATAGGCAGTGCACGGCATGGGGTAGGTGGTTAGGGGTCTGGCTGCAGGCCAGGTCTTGCAAGTAAGCTCCGCTGCGCACACGTGAAGGCTGTGCATGGTGGCCAGCCCCTTTGCCCAACCACTGCTGCGCATGGCCAAAGGCCATGCGCGGTGGTTCAATTAATGTATAGTAATGAAAATTACTATACATTAAGAAAACATAGAAATTCACTGAAAAAAACAAAAGTTACAGGGATGTAATAGTTAGGGAATAGAAATAAAACAACATAGAAATTCACTTAAAAATCCAAAGGTTACAGGGACGTTATAGTTTGCCTCACATTTTAAAATTATGTAACAATAGAAATTCACCAGTTATAGTTTGGGTTACCTCAAGTAACTATAATTCCTGCCCTCAGGTAACTATAACTTGCTCCCTAACCATGTGCTGCTAATTACCTTAAAAATTGCAGCACTTAAGACATCTTTGATAACATCATTGATAATATCAGTGTAAAATTTGAAGCAACATTTTTGCTGAAAAAACTGTGCATGGCTGAGGTGCTAGTTATAGTTACCTTGTGGTATGAGTTATAGTTATTTGCAGTAACTCTAACACTGGTGATTTTCTATGGTTTTGTACATTTAAAACGTGAGCCTGACTATATCGTCCCTGTAACCTTTGTTTTTTTAACTATATATATATATATATATATATATATATATATATATATATATATACATACATACATAGTTAAAACAACTGGATATAGTGCTAGTCAACTGTATCAAAAGCTTTGGCTATGTCAACAGATACCACCACCATGTCATCCTGTGACTGTGCTGTCTCATTCATCACGTGCATGAGGCGTCTCAGGTTTATCACGGTACTCCTTCCCTGTATGAAGCCACACTGGCCGACATGTACCAACCTAGTCATCACAGGGTGAAGATGGAGTGCCAACAGCTTACATAAGATTTTAACATCTGTATTAATCATTTTAAGTGGCCTGTATGAGGATGAATCTGAGGTGTCCACGCCTCATTTTGGGACCATCATTTTGCAGCCCTCCCTTATGGATGGTGGCAAGACTCCACATTCCTTGGCTTCAAGATAAACCTCTAGTAGTTGCTGAGAAATACCTACTGTATATGTATTGTTAAAGTCTGCTAGTAAGCCATCATTCCCAGGTGATTTCCCCCCGAAGGCTATTTTGTTACAGTCTGATCTCTTGTAACGTGATATCTGCACCTAGGTCTCTTGCCACCCCTTACTCTAGTTGTTGAAGGTCTAAATTTGCACAAAAAAAACATCACCCTCGTTATATGGTGTGTAAGTGGACTGGTGTATACCTCCTGTAGGTGATCTCTTAGTGTTATCAGAAGGTCTTCCTGCATGTATGTATTTCCCCCCTGTGGAGTTCTGAGGTGCATATTGGTGTGGCACGGCAATTCTCTTCTCAGAATCCAAGCAAGGAGATGCCCCGAACTGTCCCCCTCTTGATGCAACAACTGTCTATATGATTTCAGTGTGTAACATCCAAGCTTATCCCTAGTCTCCATTACTTGTCTCTTTATCTCATCTTCCCTCCCCAGTTTCTCATCAGGGGTAATCACTATAATGCCGCCAGCTCCTCCTCTTTTTGGGACAGTTCTTTTTGTAGAGTCTTATATACCCCGTAGGTAAGTCCCAAGCATCGCCCCCTTATAAATGCCTTCATGGCTTCCCACTCCATGGCTCGACTGCTTGTGCCCTGCTAATTATCTGCAAAGTAATTTTGTAGAGCCTCTGCAAGAGTTTCTTCACCGTGGGGGTCTTGCAAAATGTCAGTGGGAAGCCTCCAGGAATTCAAAGCCTTAGTGCCAATCCCCATTCAACTGAAACAACCACAGTAACATGGTCTGATAAATAGCAAGAAAGTTGCTCCACCCCAGTCACCCCTGGAGCCAGCTCATCCGATATCAATATTGTATCCAAGTGACTAAATGTGCAGAATGTGGGGGAATGGCATGTGTATCGCAATTGCCCTGGGTGTTTTACCAACTAGACGTCACTGAGCGACAATTGTGTCATAACCTCAGATAATTGCACAGTCCTATGGGGTTTCGTGTCATGCCTAGGTGGATGCCTGTCTAAGTCACCAATTAAAATCCCCTGCCCAGATCATCTTGGTATCCACCACAAGGGCAACCGTGTTTAATAGTGTACCCTAAAATTGACTATCATATATGTTTGGCCCATAACAGCTCAAAAAGGCCACATCCAACCTATCCAATCTGCCATGTAGGAACAAGTATCTCCCTAGCACTTATGCTTCCATGTATGTTAATTCAAACAATGTGCCCGGGGCAAACTAAACTACCACCCCCAAGAATAAGAGGAGCAGTTAGCATAATACACCTGTCCCCTCCATTTCTTCGTCAATTTAGTAGCTTCTTGGTCTGTGAGGTGAGCCTCTTATAGGTAAGCTATATCCACCCCTCGCTTTATCTGCAGGTTGAGCACTCTGTAAAGTTTTTGTTAGGACCCCAGCCCTTGGACATTCCAGGTAAGTAGTTTGAATTACGCATGGTGATCACGTGTTAATGATTGCAATAGTTGCTCCAAAACAGCCCTCTCCACAATGTATTTGGAGTGTCTTCAGCACATCAACCAAATAAAAAACATTGCAACATTAACCCCCTCCCAACCAACCTGACCAGTGAACAGTGAAACAACAACACTTTCTTGTCCATGATTTCTGACGTGCCAGGATGTGCAACATTCTCCCCCCACCCATGTGTGTAGGTATAGGAGACTTCTCAACCTACTATCTAAGAGTCTCAACCCTCCTGTTACTACCACAGCAGTCAATCATTAGAAGAACAATATTAAATGCAGTTTGTACTCTGTATGGGCAAGTGCGCTGCCTCAGGAGGCCTTCTCCCCCAGCCTAATAGTAGGGTTATCCCCTACAGTTAAGGAACAACAGAAAATAAAACTGTGGTGCCTGCCAAGGAATCAGTTGGGACCCATGTAATATCTCCCTCAATGCCCCTGGGAATGTGACTGTCCAATATGAGCACCTGCAAGGCCTCATCATGTTTAGCCGTGCCATCTCGTGTGCCCAGACACCGCCCTGCACATTCAGGCTGATGAAAACACACATTAAATCATGTTGTCTTTACTTAGTCTCTGTGCACCGTGCACATTGTCCTCAGACCCCCCGCTGTTGCTAGAGATATTTTTACTTTTCACCATTATGCAATTAGCCCCTGTTGCCCCATATCATCAGCCCTTCCCATTGTTTGGTCACTTTACCATGAGTTGCTTCAGATCTTCTCATGTGGTGCGTTGTTCCTTTACTCAGCGAGTATAGTCTAGATAGATCTCCATATTTTGCCCTTCATATTGCAGAGTAGTTTGTACTCTCGCTGCTCTAAGTACTGCATCTCTTTCTTTATAGTTTAAAAGTCGTGCTGATAAGAGCCCGGGGTGAGGCACCTGGGGGGGTTTCGGGGCCAGAGCCCTGTGGCTCTATCAAAAAGTATTGTGATAAATCCTCCATTTTGAACTCATATCCATTGTTCTAGAAATCGCTCTACTTCCTGCCCTTTTATTCCCTGAGGGAATCCCAGGAGCCTGACATTCTTCTTCTGTGAACATCCTTTGGCATCCTCTGCAGGCTCTTCAAGGGTAGAGGTGAGGGTGGTCATATATAACATCTGTTGTTTGAACTGTCTGACTGCAAGGGGGTTACATTGCTCTCTGTCTCAGAGACCTCATGTACCACTTTTCATAGGTCGGTTATCAGGAGATTAACTTCCACACGCACCCCGGCAATCTGCCCCTCCAGCGATGTCCTCGATCTCTGTATTGCTTCTGATAGCACCGCTCTAGAGGGTTCCTGTGGAGCCTCGGGCGACCGATCCAGGGAGTCCCATGTGCGCCCAGTGAGATGCTTTGTTGCCTGTTGCAGGGTCGTGTGTTAGGTTATAGCATTTCTGTTCACTTGGCACTGCACTCGGTCGCTCCCCATGTTATAATCCCAGTTTACACTATCAGTGACAAAGTTCAAGAACCACAGAGCAAAGGCATACCACTATACAAATCCCTAAGTGTAAATACTATCCTAGAGGTGTCTTTACATAGTTGATTCTTCCTATGCCCTGCAGTGCTTGGTTCCAGGCATCCCCACCCCAGCACTATGTCTGTGGTTTTAGAGACCTGCAAGTGATTAAAGTAGTTGTGGTGTATTATGTGGCATAGGCAGCCCTAGTCCACCTTGCAATAGTCGTTGGTTTTCTAGCTCCCCTCATTGTGCTTCCACCTCAATATCTATTATAATTTTAGCCATACATTGCCGGTACCTCTTGGAATGTCGCCATAGTCATATGTTGCGTGCCGGTTGCAGGCCTCCCAGGGAAAAAAACCCTCTAAAGGTGCTATTAGAAGGTCTTCTGGCTTAGTCCCTGTAGTTACGTTGCTCTTGGTCTAGGAGCAGAGGGGCCCTCTGAGGCTTACAAAAAAACACTCTTGAAGCATTTAAGTTGGAGGGAACCTTCATCCTGCCACTCTTTTCTGTGATGCAGACCTCTTCATTGTTTTCTCAACGGGACTGCTTCCCGCAGCGCTGTCCGCAGCTATCCTGATGTTTTTGTGTTCCGGGGTGCCCCTGGGCCACCGCCGCCCAGCTCCAGGACACTGCTGTGCTCTGGCCCCACCTCTAAGGGGGGAAAATAAATGCTGCTCCAGCACTGCCACTCCAGAGCTGCTCCTGGCTGGAGAAAGGATCTTTTGCGCAGTCCCAAAAGTGCACCAGTCGTGACTGGACCGCCCTGCCACGTCGCAACCACGATCCAGGTGGATGCCATCCAGCAGCGTGCCCCCTGTGCCCTTCACACTCCAAGGCCTCAGTCACCCAGCCTGCCTCCTCAGGCCTGTAGGAAAGTACCATCTTGCTTGGCATGTTACCCCCATTTTTCACTGTATATATGTTGTTTTAGTTGTATGTGTCACTGGGACCCTGTTCCCCAGGGCCCCAGTGCTCATAAGTGTGCATGAATGTGTTACCTGTGTAGTGACTAACTGTCTCACTGAGGCTCTGCTAATCAGAACCTCAGTGGTTATGCTCTCTCATTTCTTTCCAAATTGTCACTAACAGGCTAGTGACTAATTTGACCAATTTACATTGGCTTACTGGAACACCCTTATAATTCCCTAGTATATGGTACTGAGGTACCCAGGGTATTGGGGTTCCAGGAGATCCCTATGGGTTGCAGCATTTCTTTTGCCACCCATAGGGAGCTCTGACAATTATTACACAGGCCTGCCACTGCAGCCTGAGTGAAATAACGTCCACGTTATTTCACAGCCATTTTACACTGCACTTAAGTAACTTATAAGTCACCTATATGTCTAACCTTTACCTGGTAAAGGTTAGGTGCAAAGTTACTTAGTGTGACGGCACCCTGGCACTAGCCAAGGGGCCCCCACATTGTTCAGGGCCAATTCCCCGGACTTTGTGAGTGCGGGGACACCATTACACGCGTGCACTACATATAGGTCACTACCTATATGTAGCTTCACAATGGTAACTCCGAATATGGCCATGTAACATGTCTATGATCATGGAATTGCCCCCTCTATACCATCCTGGCATAGTTGGCACAATCCCATGATCCCAGTGGTCTGTAGCACAGACCCTGGTACTGCCAAACTGCCTTTCCTGGGGTTTCACTGCAGCTGCTGCTGCTGCCAACCCCTCAGACAGGCATCTGCCCTCCTGGGGTCCAGCCAGGCCTGGCCCAGGATGGCAGAACAAAGAACTTCCTCTGAGAGAGGGTGTTACACCCTCTCCCTTTGGAAAATGGTGTGAAGGCAGGGGAGGAGTAGCCTCCCCCAGCCTCTGGAAATGCTTTCTTGGGCACAGATGTGCCCAATTCTGCATGAGCCAGTCTACACCGGTTCAGGGGACCCCTTAGCCCTGCTCTGGTGCGAAACTGGACAAAGGAAAGGGGAGTGACCACTCCCCTGACCTGCACCTCCACTTGGAGGTGTCCAGAGCTCCTCCAGTGTGCTCCAGACCTCTGCCATCTTGGAAACAGAGGTGCTGCTGGCACACTGGACTGCTCTGAGTGGCCAGTGCCACCAGGTGACGTCAGAGACTCCTTCTGATAGGCTCCTTCAGGTGTTGCTAGCCTATCCTCTCTCCTAGGTAGCCAAACCCTCTTTTCTGGCTATTTAGGGTCTCTGTCTCTGGGGAAACTTTAGATAACAAATGCAAGAGCTCATCCGAGTTCCTCTGCATCTCTCTCTTCACCTTCTGCCAAGGGATCGACTGCTGACCGCGCTGGAAGCCTGCAAAACTGCAACATAGTAGCTAAGACGACTACTGCAACTCTGTAACGCTGATCCTGCCGCCTTCTCGACTGCTTTCCTGGTGGTGCATGCTGTGGGGGTAGTCTGCCTCCTCTCTGCACTAGAAGCTCTGAAGAAATCTCCCGTGGGTCGACGGAATCTTCCCCCTGCAACCGCAGGCACCAAAAAGCTGCATTACCGGTCCCTTGGGTCTCCTCTCAGCACGACGAGCGAGGTCCCTCGAATCCAATGACTCTGTCCAAGTGACCCCCACAGTCCAGTGACTCTTCAGTCCAAGTTTGGTGGAGGTAAGTCCTTGCCTCACCTCGCTAGACTGCATTGCAGAGAACCGCGACTTTTGCAGCTACTCCGGCCCCTGTGCACTTCCGGCGGAAATCCTATGTGCACAGCCAAGCCTGGGTCCACGGCACTCTAACCTGCATTGCACGACTTTCTAAGTTGGTCTCCGGCGACGTGGGACTCCTTTGTGTAACTTTGGGTGAGCACTGTTTCATGCATCCTCGTAGTTCCTGTTTCTGGCACTTCTCTGGGTGCTACTTGCTGCTAAGAGGGCTCCTTGTCTTGCTCGATGTCCCCACTACCTCCTGGTCCAATTTGCGACCTCCTGGTCCCTCCTGGGCCACAGCAGCATCCAAAAACGCTAACCGCACGATTTGCAGCTAGCAAGGCTTGTTGGCGTTCTTTCGGCGGGAAAACACTTCTGCACGACTCTCCACAGCGAGAGGGATCCGTCCACCAAAGGGGAAGTCTCTAGCCCTTTTCGTCCTGCAGAACCCTCAGCTTCTTCTGTCCAGTAGAAGCTACTTTGCTCCCACAGCTGGCATTTCCTGGGCATATGCCCATCTCCGACTTGCTTGTGACTTTTGGACTTGGTACTCTTGTTCCACAGGTACCCTAGATTGGAAATCCATCATTGTTGCATTGTTGGTTTGTGTCTTTCCTGCATTATTCCTCTAACACGACTTCTTTGTCCTTAGGGGAACTTTAGTGCACTTTGCACTCACTTTTCAGGGTCTTGGGGAGGGTTATTTTTCTAACTCTCACTATTTTCTAATAGTCCCAGCGACCCTCTACAAGGTCACATAGGTTTGGGGTCCATTCGTGGTTCGCATTCCACTTTTGGAGTATATGGTTTGTGTTGCCCCTATCCCTATGTGTCCCCATTGCATCCTATTGTAACTATACATTGTTTGCACTGTTTTCTAAGACTATACTGCATATTTTTGCTATTGTGTATATATATCTTGTGTATATTTCCTATCCTCTCACTGAGGGTACACTCTGAGATACTTTGGCATATTGTCATAAAAATAAAGTACCTTATTTTTAGTATATATAAACAAAGTAATGGCTCACGTGCTATGTCTCATACGGTTAACATATATTTAAAACCGATCACAATAGTTATACTTAGCAATAGCAACTTCAAATTGAATTTTAGAATTTCAAGAAGACTAACAAACCAGTTAGTAAATTTTACGTATTATAATTATGCACAAATTATATAGAGTCAGTATAACATAAATTCAATAACAAATTCATTCAATCATAAATTCATATCCAAATATTTGAATCCATATTATTCCAGTGTATCGTAAATTCGATAGTAAATTCATTAGACATAGGTGCATATCCAATTCTATGAGTCCATGTTGTTTCCCTATTCCAGATATGTATCCAAAGTTCCAAGATCCCAAAATATAATCAATATGGTTCAATCCGATTCAAAATTATCCACATACAATATGTCCGTCCTGTAGTCAGTCAACACGTGTTTCATCCGGGGGGTGCCCCTGGATTTCATCAGGACCTCCTACAATAATGCTATCAGAAAAATAACATTATATAAATTACCACAGATTTAAGATACAGTTCCACAATTATATCATTATTAAATGCATAATGTATGCATTGGAAACCATATATAATTACAATTACTGAAATATTCTATAAATCTTAACTTAGTTATTCCTACTACAAAATGTCATAACATCATCATGTAAACAAGAATTAAGAATTATATTCACTCAAATTGATCAATATAAATATATTCCAAATCTCAATATGCGTGATACCCTAACAAATATTCCAAATAATAGCCTAAAGCATCTCAGTGTAGGTTATATCTATACCACATACCCTACCTGCCTCCACCTGTGAATACTAGTTATATATCTGTGCATCTTACCCTATATAGTGTCTCCTTTTATTACATATATAGTCGAACTTCGTTGATATTGTTACCTACAATAAATATGAATGGAATTTGTGAGGAATATTTAAAAATTAAAGTAATTCAAAGATATAAAGACCTCGTGTAGTCACTTACCCGATTCTTCAATAAGTACGCGAGTACGCGATAGCGTGTGTCAAAGCCGACACTGCGGAGCTGCAGACGCTTTATGCAGCTACCTTCAACAAAATAGAGATAGGACTATGCTAACCTCGTCCATATACGCTGTAAATATAGAAAACGGACACTATTGATAACACTACAGACCTACGAGATTCTTGTAATTCTAAACTAAAGCTAGAATAAGTGTTTCTAAATTAACCCTTCACTTAAAATTAAAAGAATTTCTACATTCTACTATATGGAGACTATTCCTAAAGATATAATAAATATATAATATTGTTAACAAAAGTATTCAATGTTCCTATATCTATATTTCAAAATTTAACATGTATTGGAGACTTCCCTAAAACTATCTTGTCAGATAAGATACTGTCTTCAGATATGATCAATCTTCTTAATAAAGGTTTGGGATTCTGTCCATCTTCGGTTGGAGACATTTGTAAGTCTAAAATTGACTTGTATAAATTTATTAGGAAACTTAAACTAAAAAATATTTTGAAATACGTACTAAAGGTGTGGAGGTAGTCTCTCACAACAAACCATTACTTAGTGGTTTATCTATTCAGGATGTACATGATACAGTGGCGCTAATGACTATTACGGACTATGAAGAATACCCGACAACTATTTCTACTGTTTTGCAAGACTTAAATCTACCTTCAAATGTGCATACTACCAGCGGACTGAAACAGAGATCAACATGGATGCCGAATCTTACAACGGACAATAACATAGAAATGTTTTATAAAATGGTATGGAAAGACCTCAACAAATTAGAAACTAAGAAGACACAACTAAGAACATCAAATCTAAGTCATCAGGAGTACACAGCATTAGAATCCCTCAAAAAGGATGAAGATTTGATTATTAAAAGAGCTGATAAGGGTGGCAATATTGTGATTATGAACCGGAAAGACTATGAACAAGAAATATACACACAATTAAATGATGAGACTTGTTATGAGAAGCTTTCTTTTAACCCAATCAACATTTTGACCAGAAAGATTAATATTTTTTTAAAGAACTGGCGGGAAAGGGAGTTGTTGGATGAGAATGAATATTCATATCTTCAAGTATATCGCCCCAAATTTCCATGTATCTATACATTGCCTAAGATCCATAAGCAGTTAATATTTCCACCGGGGAGACCTATTGTATCTGGAATAGGCGGTACTACAGAAAGATTGTCAGAATTTGTTGATACCTTTTTACAACCATTTGTTAGTAATTTGCCCTCCTATATTAGGGATACAAAACATATCCTTAGTATACTTTCAGATATCTATTGGGACACAGGAATGATTATGGTCACATTAGATGTGGTAGCATTATACACAAGCATCCAACATGATATAGGTTTGAAAGCCATAGAACATATTTTATTTAGGAGGTCAGTTAGTTTGATGGAACATACGCAGATGATCATTAATATGATCGATCTTATTCTGAATAACAACTACTTTCTTTTTAAAAAAGAATGGTATAAGCAAAAACAGGGCGTAGCAATGGGCTCTAAATTTTCGCCATCCTATGCGAATTTGTTCATGGGGTGGTTTGAGGAAACTTGGATTTGGGGCTCTGGTGCAGCAGATTGGCACACTCATATATTGTACTGGGGACGGTACATAGATGACTGTTTCATGATATGGACAGGAGATGTGTATGAACTGGAGAAATTTTGTAAATATTTAAATGGTAACACGGTGAACATTAAATTCACACTTAAATATAGTGAAATTAAATTAGAATTTCTTGATGTGGAACTGTTTGTAGAAAATCATAAAATAGAAAGCAGACTATATCGCAAACCAACCTCATGTAATACTATATTGCACGCTACAAGTGCCCATCCACAACATCAGATAGAGGCAATACCACTTGGAGAAATGATCAGAGCTAGGAGGAATTGTAGTTTGAATAGAGAATTTTTAGAAGAGATTGAAAATATGGGACAGAGATTTCGAGCTAGAGGTTACTCAGACTCTCTGATTAATAAATCATTACGGAAAGCGAAAAATATCTCACGCAAACGTTTATTAGGTCTGGATATACATAAGAGAGATACTAATGCTATAGCTAAGGAACAAAGGATCAGAATTATATTGGATTACACAGAGAAGTCTAAAATACTTATTAGGAGTATGAAGAAACACTGGTCTTTACTAATTCAGGATCATGCACTCAACAAATTTATAGGAAACAAACCAGATGTAGTATTTAGAAGGGGAAACACCCTAAGCAATATACTTAGTCCCAGTTACCCATTGGAGAAGACAAAGCCAGACTGGTTGAATCAGCGGAACCAAGGTTTTTTTAAATGTGGTTCATGTGCGGTCTGTAAATGGGCTTGGCAGCCTCTGAAAGAGTATGATTATGATAGAGACAAAAGAATAACAATTAAATCACATATAGATTGTAACACTAGATATGTGGTCTATATGATTATATGTAAATGTAATAAAATCTATATAGGCAGTACAATACGCCCACTAAAGGTTAGAATTTCAGAACATTGGAGGGCAATAAATCAACAAGATGAGCGCTATCCTATAGCATGTCATATGAAATCATGCAGCGCACAGACAATTTATAAGACATTCAAATTTTTCGGTTTTGACAACTGCGAAGTTAATCCCCGTGGTGGCAATAGGGAATTAGCCCTTAGAAGAATGGAATCGCGATGGATTTTGAAATTAGGAGCCGTAGAAAGGGGTTTGAATACAGATTACGAATTAGAGTACTTTTTAGGTGATTAATAATTAATTTGTGGGGATAGTTTTAGGGAAGTCTCCAATACATGTTAAATTTTGAAATATAGATATAGGAACATTGAATACTTTTGTTAACAATATTATATATTTATTATATCTTTAGGAATAGTCTCCATATAGTAGAATGTAGAAATTCTTTTAATTTTAAGTGAAGGGTTAATTTAGAAACACTTATTCTAGCTTTAGTTTAGAATTACAAGAATCTCGTAGGTCTGTAGTGTTATCAATAGTGTCCGTTTTCTATATTTACAGCGTATATGGACGAGGTTAGCATAGTCCTATCTCTATTTTGTTGAAGGTAGCTGCATAAAGCGTCTGCAGCTCCGCAGTGTCGGCTTTGACACACGCTATCGCGTACTCGCGTACTTATTGAAGAATCGGGTAAGTGACTACACGAGGTCTTTATATCTTTGAATTACTTTAATTTTTAAATATTCCTCACAAATTCCATTCATATTTATTGTAGGTAACAATATCAACGAAGTTCGACTATATATGTAATAAAAGGAGACACTATATAGGGTAAGATGCACAGATATATAACTAGTATTCACAGGTGGAGGCAGGTAGGGTATGTGGTATAGATATAACCTACACTGAGATGCTTTAGGCTATTATTTGGAATATTTGTTAGGGTATCACGCATATTGAGATTTGGAATATATTTATATTGATCAATTTGAGTGAATATAATTCTTAATTCTTGTTTACATGATGATGTTATGACATTTTGTAGTAGGAATAACTAAGTTAAGATTTATAGAATATTTCAGTAATTGTAATTATATATGGTTTCCAATGCATACATTATGCATTTAATAATGATATAATTGTGGAACTGTATCTTAAATCTGTGGTAATTTATATAATGTTATTTTTCTGATAGCATTATTGTAGGAGGTCCTGATGAAATCCAGGGGCACCCCCCGGATGAAACACGTGTTGACTGACTACAGGACGGACATATTGTATGTGGATAATTTTGAATCGGATTGAACCATATTGATTATATTTTGGGATCTTGGAACTTTGGATACATATCTGGAATAGGGAAACAACATGGACTCATAGAATTGGATATGCACCTATGTCTAATGAATTTACTATCGAATTTACGATACACTGGAATAATATGGATTCAAATATTTGGATATGAATTTATGATTGAATGAATTTGTTATTGAATTTATGTTATACTGACTCTATATAATTTGTGCATAATTATAATACGTAAAATTTACTAACTGGTTTGTTAGTCTTCTTGAAATTCTAAAATTCAATTTGAAGTTGCTATTGCTAAGTATAACTATTGTGATCGGTTTTAAATATATGTTAACCGTATGAGACATAGCACGTGAGCCATTACTTTGTTTATATGTTATAGGTAACTTATGTTACCAGTTGAGGTATTTGGAGGGGTTAACCTTAGTTTTAGGCTCCGTGCATCTAGATAGTATTAATATATGTAATTAGAAGGTAGGAGCGCCATTCACTATCTTGTCTTAACCCCCTTCCTAACCTTATTTTTAGTATAACTGTGTATTGTGTTTTCTTATGATATTGTGCATATGACACTAAGTGGTACTGTAGTAGCTTCACACGTCTCCTAGTTCAGCCTAAGCTGCTCTGCTAAGCTACCATTATCTATCAGCCTAAGCTGCTAGACACCCTATACACTAATAAGGGATAACTGGGCCTGGTGCAAGGTGCAAGTACCCCTTGGTACTCACTACAAGCCAGTCCAGCCTCCTACAAGGCCACACCTCATGTTGCAGCATTCATCATTTTACTTCCCCTCAGGGGAGGTTACTCGCTGTCGTATAACATCTCAGGCTTTGGCAGGCAAAGCACCATAGGAGAGGCCTTTATTCAGTGTTACATTCGCCCTCAAATGCAGGAGTACGCAGGATTTGGGAAGTCGGGTGGAAGAGCTCTCTAAGAACATGTCCTGTTGGTCATGTTGCTGGCCACGCCCCACATCTATCTGAGAGTTAATACATATGTGAGCATAATACTCTGCAATGCCACATATAACCCAGTTCAACTTAGAACATGTTTCATCTCTTAATAACAAACTACTGTGCTCTATGACCCACCTGTAGTCTACTTTAAGTTTGACTATTGTGTGGTTAGAATGAACTGTAATCTAACTTTACTGATTATGATACCTCTCGTCATTGTTTACCATATCGATATTATTTATATTCCTTTTTAGTGCTTATGAACATGCTACTCACTCTTGTAATATACAATTAACCCTCTATTAACACATTTTAATTTACAATATATTATACTACACATACCTGGTAAGTATGTTTCGTGCTCAGTATATTTGTCTCTCAGTATTAGTTTCAATTTCTTCTCACTTAAAATACACAAAAAACAAGCAGAAGAATGGTACAACACACCAAGCAAGTGAACTATTAATGGTAACCTTTTCAACTTTGCTTTCAAGGTTACTGAATCACAAAGGGAATCAGAATCTATATGTCACGTTTAACATATGCTATACATCTTGTGACTGGATACCCAAGTTTCTAACTCTCCTCAAAAGATAGCCCAATTCCATATCAGTTTTTGTGGATCTGCAGATCCACTACGGGGCTCAGCGTGGCTTCCTGTGTAACTCTGTGGATGGATCTGCAGCTCCACGCAGAAGGACAACATTTATTTTGAGTATATATTCTAAATTAATGCTATATTTTTCCTGTTTGATACAACAAATGCATTGACACCTAGACATACTTTTCAACACTTTTGTGGCAGTGGAAGTATAACTACCAAGTCAAAGTCTAGTTTTTTATAGCCTTCCCCCCATGCTCCTCTAGTTGTGCTACCATGGTAAAGTTTGTAACATTCTCTAGGTCAAAAGTTCATAACGGTTTCTGCAAGCATTGTCCTTAATTTTAATTGAAAAATGTAACTTTTAATTGAAAAATAGCAGGTGTGGTTGACTTTTTCATATAATACACATATCACAAACAGCAACACTTTTTCTGCTTTCTGAAGAGTCAATCCCACATCTATTTTCTTTTATCACAATATCACTACCTACCTTTATGTACCAATATAGAGAGAGCAACCAATAAAAACCATTGTTTCAAGTTTTAACTAGTAACCTCCATTTTCAACTACTTTTCTGCATTTCATTTCAACACTACCTTATTCACCTGAAGCCTTGTCTTCTGTGGTACTCCAGCTTCCCTCCAAAATGCTCAGAGTATGGATTGTGGGACACAGATATGTGTTTTGGGCTACAGAAAGTGCAAGAAAGAGTGGCATTGACAGCCACTTGGGTTTATCAAATGTGGGCATTTCTTGGATTGCCCAGAGAGGGTTAAAGTGTCATCAACTGCTCCCTTTGGTTGAATGCATTATGGATTGCCAACATTCAAACCTTATTATTGTGCACTGTGGTAGCAACAACCTAGGCACAGTTACAGGGGTACGATTGGAAATCCTAATGAAGGATACCTTTAGAAAATTAATTGCACTTTTCCCACACACTGCCTTTTTTTTTTCTAACATTTGCCAAAGGTAGAAATGGAAGTAGTCAACTGAATTCTGCCCACAAATAGGCAATTCCAGGAAACATGTTAATAAAACTATTTCTCCATTCCTCAGACCATAACATGGGCTCTATATCCCACAATAATTCACGGTTTGATGAGGATGGCATATACAGTAAATATAGAGTTCACCTAACAGACAAAGGCAACAGGGTGTTACACCAGAACCTGAGAGACTGCATCCAGTTTCTTGTGTAGTAATCACTTACATATCATCAACACAAAGGCTCTTTTCAGAGCCAATCCTTTCACCATACATATATTAATTCATGTTTAAATACTTAATTCTTTTTAAAAATCACATCCGGATCCAAGGATCCTTCCGCGGATCTCAAAAACAAAAAAATAAACTATTTTTGGCATTCTCTTCCCAATTATTCCTAATGTGCTACATTTATCTCAATTCGTCTGGTCAGAGAACTCCTACCCTGATCCCTTTATATATATTACTGCCCGCATTTTTTGCACCAGGACCATTTCTCGATACAATGAAATGGTACCCACAACTCAGATCATAGCCACCCTACTCTGCATGAGTGTTAAAGTGTGCATGAGTGTGTGACTAAATAAGAGAGTGACTATAAGAGTACGTGTCTGGGTATGTGAGTGGATGTAACAGTGTTCCTCTAACTATGAGAGTGAATGAAGAGTGTCTCTCTAACTGTGACAATGGATGTAAGAGGGTGTCTTTGAGTGTCAGTGTGAGTGTCAGAGTGTCTGTGTGTGTGTGTAAGAGCATGTGTGAGAGACTGTCTCTGAGCTTGTGAGAGAGTGTGATAGCTTTTAGATGTGATGCTGAGTATGGAACTCTATCTGTGAGAGTGCGTGTGAGAGGTTGTCTCAGGATTTGTGAATAGCTGTGAGAGTATATCTCTGGGAAATAAAGTGAGTCAGTGAGAATATGTCTGAGTGTGAGTGTGGGTGTGACAGGTTGAGGTTAGGCATGAGACTGCATGTGCGAGTGTCTCTCTTGGTCTGAGAGTGCATGTGAGACTTCTTGTATGAGTGGGTGTGAGTGTGTCTGAGCATGTGAGTGTTTGTGATAGTGCCTGGCTGGGTGTCTAAGTCGGTGCGAGAGTGTGTCAGTGTGACAATGGGTATGACAGTGTGTTTCTGGGTGTCAGAGTGGGTGAAAAGGTGTCTGTCTTGGTGTGAGAGTGGGTGTGAGAGTGTTTGTATGGATCCTAGTCTGGGTGTAACAGTGCCTATCTAGGTGTCAGAGCGGCTCTGAAAGTGTCTCTCTTCATGTGAGAGTGTGTGAGAGTGTCTGCTTTGGTGTCATAGAGGGTGTAAAAATGTCTGTGTGTGGGAATGAGTGTGAGAGTGTCTGTCTGGGAGTGCATTTCAGAGGGTATGTCTAGCTGTGAGAGTAGATGTGAGACTGTTTCTATTGGTGTTAAAGTGCATGTGAGCGTGTGTGATGTGAAAGTGGGTGTGAGAGTTTCTCAATGGATGTGAGAGTAGCATGAGAGGTTATGTCTTGCTGTGAGAATGGGTGTGAGTGGATTTATTTGAATGTCAAACCAGTTTGTGAAAGGGTGTTACTGGGTGTTACTGGGTGTGAGACTGGGTGTGAAAGTGTGTATTTGGCTCTGAGGCTGGATGTGAGAGTGTGTGTCTGGCCGTCACAGTGGGTGTGACAGTGTCTGCAACTCAGCGTGAGTGTCTCTATGAATGCACTAGTATTTATATATTTTTTCACATTTTCCGAGATCCACAGATCCACCTGCGGATTCACATGGGGGGCTGCACTGACCCCTGCGGATGGATCCGCGGATCTCGTGAAACAGCAAAAAAAATTAGTATTTATGCATTTTCTACCACTTATTTATCGCTAATGCATATTTAGATGTTACCCGGGGTCAGGGAACCTCTACCCTGACCCCTATCTCTCTATTGTAATCCCCATATGAGCCCCAGGGACCATTCCCAAAAAAACTAAATAACAGGTGTACCACTCCCCTGATCTAAAATAAAGGGAGGTTGCAACAAATCTAAAAGGGTCAGGTTAGAGGTTCCCTGCCCCCAAGGGCTTCATATCAGTGTAGTGAACTTAAATATGATTAGTACAAAATGCGTAATTTACTTTTTTGACGGTTTCCGAGATCCATGGATCTATCCCCGGGCTCAGCAAAGCCCCCCATGGGAATCCACGGGTGGATCCATTGATATTGGAAACTATATGAAAAAACCTTTTTCTGCATTTTTTTTACAAAATCTTTATTCCTCAGGCACATTTACATCATCCTATCCTGACCCCTTCCTATGAATTGCAGCCACATTCCAGCCCTGGGAACCATTCCCTGATCACACAGGTTGGCGGCCACATCTTCCCTTTTAGGTTGCTGCCAGCCAATCAGAAGCTTCCTATGGCTTGCGAATCTGTGGATTCATAAGCGGTGGATCTGAGTCCCTATATATCTATATTGTTTGGCCTTAAATATCACTAAAACCATTGAACAGATTTACACCAAATCACAAAAAGCATGCTTTCTGGGCCAACAGCTAGCTTTCTGCCAGACTTGGTGTAATTCCACCCAGCAGTTTGAGCTGTGGTTGTGTTAAAAAATGTGAAAAATTCCATTGAATTAAAATGGGGAAAAAGTGTTTTGGGACCCCCCTTTTTCTCATTCCACTTGACGGATCAACCCAAAGCATTCAAGACAACCAAAGTATACATTAAAAATAATTCATAAAGATTCATCAAGTGGCGCCAAAGTTATTGGCAAAACAATAAATGCTCCATCTATGGAAAAATAGTCCTAACTACAACTACCTAGTGTGTACCACCACTAGGTAATATATATATATATATATATATATATAAAAATCTAGTAGCAGTCACCATGAGGTAGTTCTACTTAGGACCATGTTTTCCATAGATGGTGCATTTTTTGTTTTGCCAATAATTTGGAATGCAATTTGATGAATCTTCACAAAAGTTTCAAAACTTATACTTTTGTGAGTTCAGCTGCTGTCTTGAAAGTTTTGGGATGATCCGTCATGTGGGGGCTACGAAAAAAGGGAGGTTCCTAAAACATGTTTTCCCAATTCTATGTCAATGGGAATTTTCAAATTTTTGAACATGACTACAGTCTGAACCGCTGAGCCGAATTACAATATTTGGCACACTTTTAGTGATTTGGTGTAAATACTTCCAGTAGTTTCTGAGATATGAGAGTTTAAAAAATATAGATATATAGGGCCGCGGATCCTCCACAGATTCGGATTCACAAATCCAGATTCCGATCCACAGGAAAAGCAAGGCCCTGATTTGCTGGCCGCAAGCAGACAGAAAAGTTGCAGCCCCCATTTTGTTTGTCGCATCAGCTTGGGGTGGGAAAAGAAGAGTGTAAAAACACGTAAGGGTTCAGGATACAGGTATCCTGACCCCATAGTGAACAAAGAGGGGTCCATTAGGGTCCCCTTGTGAGCAAAAAAAACACAGCATCCAAACTCATGCTGCTCACGGCCAAAGGCTGTGTGCAGCTAGGGTTTGAGTAGGAGGGTTGGCTGTAGACAACCCCTACTGTGCACGGCCAATGGCCTTGCACGGTACTGGTTATATTTACATGTGTGTGTAATAAACAGCCCACAGAAAGTCACTGGAAAAAAATCAAAGGTTACAGGGGAGTTATAGTTCTGAATGTCCTTGCACAAAACCATAGAAATTCAGAAGCTATAGTTATGGTTAACTCAAGTAACTACAACTCGCACCCTAAGGTAACTATAACTTGCGCCTTCACCTTGGACAGCTAATTACTCCACATATTACATCATTGATGACACCGTCTACAGCATCATTGATATTATTACTGAAACATTTGCAATAAAATCATTGATAAGAAAACTGTACATGGGCATGAGTTATAGTTACCTTAGGGCACGAGTTATAGTTACTTAAGTTAACCATATCTATAACTGCTGAATTGCTATGGTTTTGTGCAAAGAAATTCAGAACCTAGCCATAACGTCCCTGTAACCTTTGTTTTTTACACTGAATATCTATATAAATATATATATATATATATATATATATATATATATATATATATATATATATATATAAACTACTGGTGGTCGCCAGTAGGTAGTTATAGTTAGGACCATGTTTCCATAGGAATATTATTTTTTTACTTGCCTATATCTTTGGTGTTGTTTGACAAATCTTTGTGAAATTTTCCAAAAAAAAGTGTGCTGGAGATTTTTGTTGTTCATGGACAGTTTCGCGGTGATCTGTCAAGTAGGGACCGAGAAAAAGAGAGGGTAAAAAAAAGTGAGTTTCCTTTGTTAATTCTCATACAAGACTTGAACACAACTACAGCCCAAACTGCTGGATGGAATTACACCAAATGTGGCAGAAAGCTAGCTCTTGGTCCGCAGGTCACATTTTCTCTTATTTGGTATAAACTTGTTCAGTAGTTTTTGAGCTAAGAAAAAAACAAAATTGTATATCTAGGCAGAGCCTAAGTATAGATCTAATGGTGAGATCTGATTGATTTTTGGCACTTCAACCAGAAAGTTATGGTAGCCATCTTGGGACCAATATGCACGATAGCACGCCATTGAAATGCATTGTAGTGAATGGCAGGTTTTAAGGGTCACAAAAAGGAGAATGTATAAAGGGTGAGAACAAATTTTGATTGCAAAATAAATCATTTGTTGATGTACCATACTAATTTTAGGAATTGTGGTGTGCTCTAAGATAATTTCACTCTGATGGGATTTCATGAATCATGTTTGAGACAAAACTGTTTTCTCTTGATTTTCCCATAGAGGTAATGGAAGGTAATCCAGAAGCTAAAATGAGAGCATATTTTCTGTAAATCCGCACCATTTTTCTCAGCCATGTCAGAATGAAGTCTGACATTCTCAGTAAAACATGTACTTCCAACAGGAGCAGTCTGTCAGTTGATCCCCTTGTGTTCTACTGCATTCTCCTAGAGTATTGTAAAGAACAACTAGAGTGATAACAGTCTTACTTATGACAAAAGGTGTGGCACACCTGAAGCCATCTTGATTGAGTCAAACTGGTAAAACTTAAAACATTAAATTTAGAAAGGAACAAAATGAGGAGGTTAAAATTGTCATAGAAATGATGGTTAGTGCTGCAGGGGAAACAGCCTCTACAACGAAGCTGAACCCAGCATGCCATTATCATGCAAGCTTAACCACAAATGCATCATTTCCACAGCTGTCATTACCATGTATGCCTTCACAATTAATATGCCTTTACCACGCATGGCATTACAACTAATTTTGTTGTGAAGGAATGAATGGTGAATGCATAATCATTGTAAAGGTTTTACAGGTATTAAGTATATATATATATATATCTATATCTATATCTATCTATATCTATATATATATATATATATAGATACATATATATATATATATATGTATATATCTATATATATATATCTCTATATATATATAGATATAGATATATATATAGAGATAGATATATATATATATATATATATATATATATATATATATATATATTTTTTTTTTTACAGCACACTCCATAAGGGGGGCCCAGACCCTTGCAGGCCAGCCTCAGCATGAAACACAACAAAGTAGCTGAAGCACCAGTTTGGGATCCATCCAAGTGCTTTATCTAAGAGTGAGCAACAGCTCTCCTTTTCCTGACGCGTTTCAGCTTCAACTGCCTTGATCAAAGGTGTTGGAGTGTGGCTTTTAAAACTAAAATTAATTACGTAATCTTGCAATATATTGTGTGATGAAGGTGCATAGAAAATGTGTTAACATAGAAAATAATGCACGCGTTTGAAATGTGCCCACGTGGAGTGGCTACCAATGTATACGAAGACTAATGAAAGGCTTATTAATTCTGAATTATTATGCAATAATGTTTTTAATTTGTATTAGTATATCATAATTAATGATAGCCATAGTAAATTCTTTCTCATGAGAACCGGCTTGCTCAAGGTGACATTCTTGCTGGATGCAACAGTGTAATTCGCAACAGGTGCAAGGTTAACCCTACTAGGAGAAGCCAATGAAGACACTGACTGGAGTGTAAATTGTAACATTTTCTACCAAACATTCCAACCGTTGAAGACGTCAATGACATGGACCAATCCGCGACATGGGAACTGTAAACGGGGGGAAATTCTAGTAAGGTGCTTACTGAATTATTGGACAGAGATAACGATGCACCAAACTTTATCCAATGAGGAATTAGGGAATAGTTAGACAGTTTTGATTTAGCGGTGTAACCCAAGGAAAACACAGACACTTTCCTTTTTCCACTTTAATGGGGACATTTGCCATTTTCCTTTGCCATAAGACTTTTGTCATTTGCCATTCTTCCGGACACTCCAAACCCATACTTTAGAGTTAAATTGTCCTGCCACTTTAAACCATCCTCTACCCCATTCTTGTCTGATACTAACTTCTCCTCCATCCGAGGGAAGTAATCCGTTTTCTGAGTTATGCTATCTTGAGACTTTACCCCGTCCTATCTCTGCTGATGGTGAATCGACTGATGCCCTGAGGACGAAAAGTGACGCTGTTTGCTGATCTGTTGGATTGGTAACTATCCTATGTCAAATTTGTGATTGTCTGTTTGCCTTTTCTTTCTAGTTACCAACTGCTATTTTGATAGAGGCCTTAGTTTAGATGTTTTCTAAATTCGTGTTCACTAAAATGTTTTGCATGAAGTCCAACATGCTAATGCTAATTCGTGGTTAGTTAAGGCGTTCACAAATATCTTATGCAAATAGACAAATGACTGAGTTCTTGCTTTGTTGAATCAATGTACTAATGAGACTCTGCTAAGTTGCTTCATATTAATGATGTGCCTAAATACTGAATGAATATAACTGATGCATTGATCAAAGTTGTGTTTGATTACTAATTAGGATTGTTTGGCGTGGCTTATTGTTAATAAGATTAACAGACATGATGTTAGATTGTAACTAATAGGGAAATAAAAATCTTAACTTTTGACTAAACTGGTGTGGTTATTCGTGAACTGAGGAGTTATGGTAAGTTCAATGATTAAGTTCTTATTAAATGTTTATTGATTAGAAATTTTTTATTATTGATTGTTCATTGATTTATTGATTGGTGATGTCAAGAAGATATTTCATGCTGGGAAGTCCCCAAACGTGGTCCAAAGGTTTGTCGACCTAAACGCATCTCCTTGTAAGCTTACTTATTAAGGCTCTGACGCGCTAACAAAGGTGAGACAATGCAATTGATCACAAAGCCAGTGCTTTTTGAATTACTGATCATTTGACCTGATAATCACGAACTCCATGTCCCAAGATACACCATTCAGTGTTCTAAAACTCTGGTGCATAATCATTGTACTGCTTGAAATAGCGTTATGGGCAACAACGTTGCAATGTATATAAGAGCAGTGCCCTTGATTTAAAGTTGATGAAAGTCATTTTTTGGGTTTGGGTGGGTTTTCGAGTGGTGAGTTTCTTTTAGGGTTTACGGTGAGTATGGGTTTTTGGGTCGCAAGGGTCATTTTAGGGCTTAGGGTAGGTATAGATTTTTGTGGCAAGGTTTTTTTTTAGCACTTAGTGTGGGTATGGGTTTTTGGGTGACAAGGACATTATTAGTGTTTAGAGTTGGTGTGTATTTTTAGGTGACAATAATAATTTTAGGGTTCGGGTGGGTATGGGTTTTTGGGTGTCAGGGGTAATTTTAGGGTTAAGGATGGGTTTCAGCTTTTGGGTTGGAAGGGTAATTTCAGGGCTTGGGGAGGATTTGGGATTTTGAGTGGCAAAGAGAATTTTAGGGTTTAGGGTGAGTTTGGGTTTTTGAGTAGCAAGGGTAATTTTATGGTTTATGATTGGTGTGGGTTTTTGGGTGGCAAGGGTATTTTAAGGTTGAGAGTGGGTATGGGTTTTTGGGCATCAAGGGTCATTTTAGGGTTTAGAGTGGGTATGGGTTTTGGGTGTCAAGGGAATTTTTAGGGTTTAGGGTGGCTATGGTTTTTTTGGTGACAAGTGTAATTTTAGATTTTTGAGTGGCAAGTGTAATATAAGGGTTTAGGGTGAATATGGGTTTTGGGTGGCAAGGGGTAATTTTAGGCTTTAGGGTGGGTATGAGTTTTTGAGTGGCAAGTGCAATATAAGGGTTTAGGGTGGGTATGGGTTTTTGGGCGGTAAGGGTAATTTCAGAGTTTAGGGTGGGTATGGGTTTTTGGGTGGCAAGGGAATTTGTAGGGTTTAGGTACGATGTGGGTTTTTGGGAAGCAAGGTCAATTTTAGGGTTTAGGGTGGCCATGTGTTTTTGGGTGGCAATGGAATTTTTAGAGTTTAGGTGGGTATGGATTTTTGGATGGTAAGGTGTTTTTAGGGTTTAGGCTGGATATGGGGGTTGGATTAATACACAGTAATTAAAATTACTTTACTTTAAAAACCCATAAAAATTCACTGAACTAAACAAAGGTTACAGGGACGTTATAATTAGCACCTAGAAATTTAAAAAAAACATAGAAATTCACTTAAAAACCAAAGGTTACAGGGACGTTATATCTAGTGTCACATTTTAAATGTTCAGAACCGTAGAAATTCAGCCATTATAGTAAGAGGTATTTCAAGTAACTATAACTGGTGTCCTAAGGTAACTATAACTCGCACCCTTTCCATGCATTGCTAGTTACCACAGATATTACAGCACTCATGGTATCCTTTAGAACACCATTGATAATATTACTGTAACATTTGCAGTAAAATTATTGTTGAGATAACTGTGCATGGCGGGGTGTGAGTCATAGTTACTTTATGGCACGAGTTACTCTAACTATAACTGAATTTGTCTGGTTTTGTATGTTTAAAATGTCAGCCAACCCCCTATGATCACCCAACCCCCAATCCTGTGCCAGGCACGACCTTTGACTGTGTACGGCGGGGGTTGGCCACACGTCCTGGCCTGACCCTACACCACCCAAATCTGCATGCATAAGTCTCTGAGTGGGTCTGTGAGTGTGTGCATGAGTAACTCAGTTGGTTTGTCAGGGGGTGCATTCATCTGTGAGAGGGTGCATGAGTCTCTAAGTGGATGTATGAGTGGATTCATGCCTCTGAGTAGGTCTGCGAGTGGATGCACAACTGTTTGAGTGGTTCTCCGAGTAGGTACGTGATTGTCTTAGTATGTCTATGATTGTGTGCATGAGTGTCTGATTGGGTCTATGAATGGGTGCATGAGTGTCTGAGTGAGTGTCTGAGTGAGTCCGTGAGTGAATGTGTGTCTGTGTAGCTGTGTGAATGACTTGGCCACAAAGGAAACTCACCTTCCCTTTAATCCAAGAAGAGTCCACAGCTATGCACAAAATATCTACCCAAATGGTGTTCTATCTGCCTCGTTGGATAAATGCCCAGTATGTATTCCACACTAAAGATGTGTAATGGAGCACAATGAAATGTCACAAGTGTTCTTCTATGAGTTTTAGGAATATGATTGTTCCTGGTGTGTCTTTCTCTAGAATTCTGTGATAACATGAATCTTCCTAATGGAAAGGCCAAATGAGACTACAAAGACGTAAATATCCAACAAACCAGGGTCCTTCTTTTCATCTATATGAGGTAAGTGCTTCTTTAGTTTTTGGAAATGTCCTCATATTCCTGAGCATCAGGAGTGAACCACCAAAATCTGCAGCAAACGCACTGGGGACCCCTTTGGTAAGCGGTCCATCATCCTGGCAAAATGCGGAAAGTTTGCATACTACTGAGGTGGACTGTGTGGGGCCAAGCAGGCGGAGCTTCCAGGTGATTTACACATTAGCAATTTAAAGGGAGACCATGGAGTCTGCTTTCACCAGGAGAGGATAAGGAAGAAGAACACACTCATCACAGTCACATAAAGATTGCTCTTCTATAGATTGGCATTGCATTGATCTTCAGATTGTAATGTTTGCTTTTTTCAAAATAAATTTATGTTTTTTAAAATTCTATTTCCTAATTATAACATCCCTATAACCTTTGCTTTTTTCAGTGAATTTCCATGGTTTTATTTAACATAAGTAATTTTCATTACTATAGGTTAATCCAACCACCGCCGGGTGTATCACTGTCTGAGTGGGTCTGTGAGTGGGTGCATGAGAGTCTGAGTGGGTCTGAGAGTGGGTGAATAAGAGTCTGAGTGGATTTGTGAGTGTGCGCTTGTGGGTCTGTGAGTGGGTGCATCACTGTATGAGTGGTCTGTGTGTGGATGTGTCAGTGTCTGTGTGGGTCTGTGAATGGGTGTGTGATGGTCTGTGGGGGTCTGTGAGTGGGTGTGCCAGTGTCTGAGTGGTTCTCTGAGTGGGTGCATGAGGCTCTGAGTGGTCTTTGAGTGGGTGTATGACTGTCTCAGTGGGTCTGGGTGTGGTGCATCAGTGTCTAAGTGGGTCTGTGAGTGGATGCATGAGGGTCTGAGTGGCTCTGTGAGTTGGTACATCAGTGAGTGAGTATGTGAGTGGATGCACTAGTCTCTGAGTGCATATATAAGTGAATGAATTGCTGTATGAATGATTCTGTGAGTTCTCTTCTAAATTCTTCATATTTGCAAATATTTTCTGAATAATTAGTGAGAATTAATGCAAATTCATGAATTTTCACAAATCTTAAACAAGGCGATGGAGAAGTATTTTAAACCCATATTTTTCCCCTAAAATCACTCCCCTGGGGTCGGAGTACCTCTACCCTGGTCCCTTATGCCACTTTCAATTAGGATTTTCAACCCTGGGGACTGTGTCCCATGAAATAAAATGGCAGCTGCAACTATCTAGTCAGGTTGCTGTCAGCCAATTACATCGCTTCTTTTCGCAAGTGCATTCATGAATATTCGGGAATATATGCAAATTATTCACTAGCCCAGATATAAAAAATGTTTTCCCTTTAATATCTTACAAAGTACTGTATGGATTTTCACCAAGTAAGCAATAGCAAATCTGAGTACCGAAAGCTAGTTTTCTGCTAAATTCTGTGTAATTCCGGTCAGTACTTCGAGTCTTAGTAGTGTCTCAAGGACCTATGGGAATTAACATAGGAAATGCAACTATTTTGATCCCTCTTTTTCTCTTCCCCGCTTGATGAATCACCCCGAAACTTACTGTGCACAGTAAAATTCACCAAGGCATTTTTGGGGAAAATTTGGGAACATTTCATGAATATTCATCAAATTGTGCCAAAGATACAGGCAAGTCCAAAAAATGCTTTTTCTGTGTAAACTAGGTCCTAACTATATGCTACCTACTGGCAACTCTAATTACTATACGTTAATCCAACCACTGCATCGCACAGCCTTTGGCAGAGTGCGGCGGTGATTGGCCAAATGGCCTGGCCACAGGCCAACCTCCTAAAAGCACCCAACCTTGCACTGTGCAGTGCCTTCACCCAAGCGCAGGGGATGTTTCCCGCAAGACCTGGCATGCAGCCAGACCCTGCGGAAAGCACCCCCTAACCACCCAAAACCATAATGTGTACAGTGCTTTGGCTGTGTGCGGCAGGAGTTGGCTTCGGCTTCCCTGGGTGTGAGAATAGGTGTGAGAGAGTGTATCTGGGGGTGAGAGTGGCTGACAGATTGTCTGTCTGGGTGTGAGAGTGCATACATCTGTGTTTTACTGGTTGTGTCGGTGCGTGTGCGGGCCTATGAGTGAGTGCATCAGGGTGTCAGTGGGTCTGTGAGTGGGGACATAGCAGGAGCCGGCCATGGGGGATGGCAGTCCCCATGGCCATCTGTAGCTCCACGAGGGGGGGGGGGCTGCATGGTCTCCCTCCAACGATACTAGCCTCAGGGGGTGGTGGTCCATGGGGCATGGGGATCTGAAACTGACCCCCTTTCAATGTTTTACTGTTTGTTTAAGTGTTATCAGCCAGTCAGATCACAGCATGAGATCGTCATCACGAGGTCATCAGTGGTCGCAAATCCTTCCGGCCCCTAGATATACACATTTGTTTTCCCCTTAGTTTCTCAACAACTACTGAACGGAATTGCACCAAAACAAAAAAAAGCACTCTTTCTCGACCATGACCTACCATCCTGACAAATTTGGTGTAATTCCATCCAGTAGTTTTTGCGCTATCGGTGTTCAAAACCCCTACAGAAAAATTCTTAAGGAAATGTTTTGGGACTCTTTTTCCTCGCCTGTCCCCCCCTACATGTTATGAGAGTGGTAATATGTGGGGTTCTAAACACTGTGTGATTGGGGAACAAAGTATATTTAGTTCACCAAACTGTAACTGGTATATTTCTGTGGTCTTTGGGCTTAATGTTAAATCATGCCTGATTCCATTATCTAACTATAATGTAACTTTAACCTGTTTCTTTTTTTAAAATTAATTTCTGGGTTTTTTCGAACATAAGTTAGCACCTTAGCACCTAACCTAACTATAATGTCACTGTACCCTTTCCTTTTCCAATAAAAAAAATATACATATTTGTCTACCAAAATGTTATTATTTTAAAGTAAGGCAGGTGTTAAGCGAGTGAGAAAATGGATGTGCTGAGTAAACAGATGTTGAAAAGGGAGACTGCACTGATGCATTATTAAACTTATACTTATGCCCCAAATTGCTAAACAATCATACCTCCCTTCACGTACCTCCTTTAACATTCCATTGCTCATTATTGAAGCCTGCTCTTCAGGAAAGGCTTTATCAAAATCAAATCAGCATTCTTGGAGCAATGTGCATAAAAAGCAGTTACTTGTTATTGTTTCTTTTGTTTTTGAGTTGCTCTCATGGAGCATTCAATTTTCAGACAGCGGGAACTCAATCGGCAGTATTGGAGCCATTTGCATAAATTGCTTCAGTACTGCAGATCGAGTTCCAGCTAACTTAAAAAATAAAAGCAACATGAGTGCCATTAAAAAACAAAAGAAACAATGACTGGTAACTTGTAGTTATGTAAATCACTCCAATACTGCCTAGTGGGAACCCGATCTGCAGTAGTGGAACGATGTGCATAACTACGAGTTACTTTTCATTGTTTCTTTTGTTTTTCAGTCGCGCTTGTGGTGGGCGGCTATGGTGCATTCACGTTTAACACAGCGCAATAGGCAGTACTGGAGTGCTTTGCATGACTACAAGTCACTTTACATTGTTTCTTTTTTTTTTCATTTGCACTCATTGCGGACATGGCACTTTCAAGTTTTTAACAGTGCAATGGGCAGTATTGGAGCACTTTGCATGACTACCAGTTACTTCTCATTATTTATTTTGTTTTTCCTTCATGCTTGTGGTGCCCATGGCATTTTGCATGATTACCAGTTACTTCACATTGTTTCTTAGTTACCTCACATCACAGTTACGGGGAGGACAGTGCATCACGTTCACACACAGCTTACAAAACATCAGCAAAAGCTTCTTCAACTATAATTAAGCACTTACATTTTGTTCATCATTGTATAGAGCTGTGATATCCTATCCTTCACACATTTTTTTCACTGTGTCTCGTTAAAAGTTTGCTTTTGTCACGCATGAGCTTGTAGAGCTGCTTGCTCAGTGGTAATATGTGGCAGAAAAGGACCAAATTATGTGGCAGGGTTGACCAATTTATTTGGCAAAAAAGTCCAATTATCCATTTACAATGCTAACAGCTCTAACTCTCCCAAAAGAGAGACCTATTGCATTGCAAATGCTTGTTTTTTATTGATACTAGGGTGGCGCCCTGCCCATGCATTTTCCAGACACCATACACCTTTACCAGTTCCACTTATGAGGCACATGCAGAACCATTACAATTGTTGATAAAGTTACAAATGTAGTTGATACTTTCGTTACATCAAACATAAACCGTGTTTATGGAACACTGCACCACATGATGGCAAAATTTGATGAATCAAAACATTTTGTAGGTGCTTTAAATGGTAAAGTGTACTGTGCAGGTTTAAAATAATAAGTATGCACAATGGCAAAGCTTAATTCGGTGGTACCATTTGTCATTCATACAAGGAATTGTGAGAACGACTCTTTTTCATCATGCTCTAAGAGGTATTTGTGTTGCGATGCTAATTAGTAGCGAAAATAATTCAACATGCATAAAACGTAGGCAACTGTGGGCAAAATACCACCGCTGCATATTTTAGCAATTGCGATTAAATGAGTGCCACTCATTCACATTTATCCAATTTGTAAATGTGTTTTCATGACGTTACTTAAATATAAAGCTAATTCAATATACACTAGCCAGATTCGAATTTGGGCTCACATATTGGAACTATCTTATGGTAACTGTATAAAACATCATATTTACACCCACTATCGTGTATCGTGTGCCTCGCACATAATGCTCATTACTCCGGTTCCTATGTTTATTTTGAACACAAGATAACCCTACAGGGAAAATTAAGTGTTCTGCCATATATAAATGTTATGTTCCTACAGATCCCGAAATTTAAATTAGTACCACCAGGGGACGGATGCTTAACAGTAATTGCACTATGTGTCTGCAATTAATTATCAGTGTCATTACTTGTAATAAAAAATCCTTGGGCTTTTCAGAAAACGAGTCGAATGGCTTTGCAGAGCTTTTTCTCGATAATTTATGTGGCATGGGTTTTTAGCACAGCCGGCAATGCGTTCCTGTAATTAACAGATTTTTTTAAATGATTTATGTTACAAACCACATTCTGCTGCATCTTATATATAATTGTTGCACAGTGCATAGGCCGGATTCATTTGAACGTTGGTGTGCAAATACTTTCACCTATAAGCGTCAATTGATGTAAATTATTCATAAAATTTGATTTTAGACTTGTAATTTCAGTTTAAGCAAATCTTGCCACAGGGGAGTTCTTTGTAGCACCATGGAGGGGAAGCCAAAGGCGAACATCCGAAAAATCGCGAGTTTGTGGGCGTTTTGCTATTTTTTATAGCAAAATTATCAGTACAGCTGGAGATTGATTCGTGTTGAGGGGGCATTTTTCCACCCAGGGTGGCAAATGGAGGCGGGGGGGGGGGGGGGGGGGGGGAAGGGTGCACATAACTATTTGGTGCTCAGGGTGAGATGTTTTGGCATTGGAAAAAAGTATTTTCCCATGAATAAAAATAGTTGCAATGTACAAGTGCACTTGTGCGACACATTTAGACATACCTATTTGTATTAACGTATACATGTATGCATGAGTAAATGGTTAAGCATAGCAGTAACAAGACATTCACAAAGGTTTCCGTATATACTTTGAGGAAACTGTGACACCCTCTCACTAATGTGATGACATATGAAATCTATGACAGTTGAAAATGTGCTCCAAACAGAAGGGAAGGTCTACAGGAAAACAATTCACAATATCTTGAGAATCACATACAAATTATGGCTGTTCCAATGGGCACAGGTGCCGCCATTAACAGTGGGATGACCAGCATAACATCAGCAAGGAAAACGATTTTGTGTGCTTGGGCACCTTATTTGTTTTATGATTCTTTTTCTTAAATAAAAAAAGGAAAACCTGTAGTGTACAATTTCGTAATTATGAAAAGGCAAATCGTGCATATCAATGTCCTTTATCAGATGTTGAATGGAATAAAATCAATGAGCTGGCCCCTGTAGTTTCGCTGTTTTAGCACTACAGTAACGTATGCATGGAAATCGATCACTAATGCTTAGATGTATTTCTAGAATAACAAGTTTAATTCTGCACAGCCACATCTACACTACTAGTCACAGCGCTAAACATTTTGTGACTAGACAATTTAGGAGAGTGTCCAGATTTGCAATCATAAAATAAATTGAATAAATTAATTGTCTAAAGGTCCAACACTCCTATTAGCAAATGCCCATATTCAATAAAATGATGCCTCACCAAGCGAGGTATGGACCACTTATTCCTCAGATTAGTTCCTTCTATCCTAGATGAGTAGATGAGCCCACCTAGATCCAAAAAATAGATTGACTCTTGGATGCAACTTTGAGAGGCAGCCTATCCAATCAAAAGGCGAAATTGTATTGGGGATCAAAAATATTTTATTGCAAGGTTCTAGGCAAGCAGCCAGCTGACGTGTGATTTGCCTCCTAGGTGGCCTGGGGCTTTCTCAAGGCTGTAAGAGCAAGCAAGAGAAGATGTTATTAGATTTAAGAACCTTAAGAGGAGCCGTCATCCAATGTGAAAGCTTGCAAAGGCAACCAAAAAGAGAGTGATCACCCAGAATTCAAAGATGCTTGGATCCTAGGAGGTGAAAACTCAGTGAGGATAATAGTAATCGGTATGTGGTGTAACTCAGCAAGTGTATGTTAGCACAGAGTACAGCTCGCAGGCATACATGCCAGGAACTGTGGTTATGTGCTCATCACAAATTGCTCATCCAAGCTGGTGCAAAGAGGATGGAAAAGAGATCAAAAGAATTAGAGGCTTGTGATGCTGAACATAGATTTAGTTTACTGAGTAAAATAGGCATCCATGAACACCTATACACAGGCAAGGCAATAGCTGGGGAAGCAGCAATGTCTCTCAAGGTGCAAGGAGACTTGGAGAAATGTGATAAGAAGACAGACCCTCATCCTCATGCATAGGACTAGTGTTCTATTCAATTCAGAACCTAACAATAAGGACCTTGTAACCTTTGGTTTTTTTTAGTGAATTTCTAAGAAATTTTTAATTCTAATTCCTAACTGTAACACCCCTGTAACCTTTGGTGTTTCCTGTGAATTTCTATGTTTTTTTAAGGTAAAGTAATTTTAATTACTATATGTTAATCCAACCACCTCTGCACACAGCCTTTGGCCGTGTGCATGGAGGTTGAATGCAGGGCCTGCAGCCAAGCACCTATAATGACCCAACCCTATGTCATGCATGGCAGGGATTGGTCATAGGGCCTGATCTGAGACCAACCCCTATAACCGCCAAACCCCATGTTATGCATTGTCTTTGGCCGTGTGCAGCAGGGGTTGGCCGCAGGGTCCAATCCTGTGCTGCAAATGGCCTTCTGCCATGCGTGGAAGGAGTAGACCACAGGGCGTGGCCTGTGGCCAACCCGTATAACCACAAAACCCCACACCAAACACGGCCTTTGGCTGTGCGCAGCAGGAGTTGGCAGTAGGGCCTGGCCTGTGGCCAGGCCCTGCAGCTAAACACCTATAACCACTCAACCCTGTGCTGCGCACGGCCTTCTGATGTGCATGGCAGGGATTGGCCACAGTGAATCGCGTGTAGCCAGGCCCTGCCACCAACACCTAGAGGCACTCAACCCCACGCTGCCCACAGCCTTCGGCCATATGTGACAGGGGTTGGCCACAGGCCCTGGCATATGGCGTGGCGGGGATTAGCCACAAGGCCCAGCCTGTGGCCAGGCCTTGTGACTAACTCCCTGTAACCACCCAGAGAATTCTTCTAAAGTTTAATAAATGATATTGTGAGAATGTTATAATTTCAGAGAAATTGAAAAGAAAAAAGTCAGGTAAAACAAGTGTATAACTTAAACGTTCGAAGTTGAAAACAAATTAAATTAGGGAAATAACCTGTCACTGGGGCTGCGGGGAGGCCGCTCGGCCCCGTATACAATTCAATCTTTGCCCCGGGAGGTGGCAGTCCCTGGTGCTGCATGGAGGGGTGTGTGGCCCCCACATACAATTCTATCTTTGACCTGGGAAGGTGGTGGTCCCCAGGGCTGCACAGGAGGTTGCATGGCCACCCACATACAATTTGACATTTGCTCTGGGGAGGTGGCAGTCCACGCAGCCCCCTGCATACAATTCCATCTTTTCCCCAGGAAGGTGGTGGTGGTCCCTGGGACTGTAGGGGGAGGCTGCGTGCCCCCCGCATATCATTCAAAGCTAGCCCTGGAGAGCTGGCTGTCCCTGGGGCTGTGGGGGGGGGGTGTATTCATTTAGCCATATGGGCATCCCCATATGAAAATATTATTTTGCCGCAGGAGGTGGTGGTCCCAGGGGCACGGGGGACCCCGCATATGTGTTAGAGATTTGCCCCCAGGTGGGACAGGTACCATGGGCAAAACCAAAGAAAAGAGCAGGAGACCACCTTTAAAAAAAATAAAATGTCACAAATATCCACGAATCCATCCACAGATTTTTCTGAGATTATTTAAAAAAAATGCTTTTCATCCCTGGTGGAGTCCATGGGGGTCCCCACAACCAAAGCTAGGGGCTCAGGATGGCCTTGCCCTGGCCCCTTTTCTTTATTCCAATCTTTTTTCTGGGACTTAACTGAAAATGGCCCAAAAAAGGCACAAAATGGCTGCCAGCACTTCCTTGTTGAAATGTTGGCAGCGAATCAGATATCAGCAAGGGGACACTTAGATTCACGGAGAATCCGTGTCCCTGGATATCTATATTTTTTACTACTAAAGTCTCCAAAAACTACTGAATGAATGTACACTAGATTACAAAAAGTACAATCTGCGTAACAAGATCTACTTTCCTGCTAAATTTGGTGTAATTCCGTTCAACAGTTTGGGCTGTAGGCATGTCTAAAGACCCTCTGGAAAATTAAATGGGGAAAAGGTGTTTTTGGACCCCCCTTTTTCTCTGCCCCTGCTTGAGGGATCATCCAGAAACCTTTAAGACAACCGCTGAACCCACTGAAGTATACGTTTTAAAAATGTTGTGAATATTTGTCAGGCAACTCCAAAGTTATTGGCAAAAATGTTCTTCCTATGGAAACTAGGTCCTAACTATAACTACTCACTGGCAACCGCCAGTAGGTTATATATATATATATATATATATATATATATATATATGTGAAATTTCTCGTTATTGGTGTTATCTTAGCTTGGCTGACTAAACCCAATATTTCTTGAAAAATTCCATAGGGGTATGAGGTTCACAGAGTCTTTTCAGAAGATGAACTGTTAACTAAAATAAATCCAGCAGTTCCATCTGATTCCAGGTCCTTTTCTGCAGGCAGATAACTACATCACAGGAGACATGTTCTTCAGTAGGCAAAAAAGACTGTCAAGAGCAGACCAAGATCCAATTATCCACAAGGGTCTGTTTAAGCATCTCCCACAGTTCTTGGAGTTCACCCTTGGAGTAATGGTTCAGGGTAGAAGTTGAAATAAATCTCACAGTTTTCTTTCTAACAGGCAAGCAAATATTTTTTACTAAACAACAGCAGCCAGTCCTTCTCTTTCTTTTCTAAGTGTGTTCTGAGATTGAGGACGTCTTGTTTGATATTGCAATGTATTGTAACATTTGTATATTGCTTACAACCCCTAGGTGGAGTGGGAGATACCTCCAAATCAGTCCTTGCTATCCCTCAAGTGTTCCTTTCCATCTGTCCAACAAGATGACACAATCTTTGTGTAATCAGGGCAACAAACAAAGAAAGGACTCATTGTGCCTGGAATTGCTCCACAGTTGAATAGAATGTCGGAAATATATTTTTACCAATCTTTCAGGTTTGGAAAGCCAAGGACAATGGTGATCCATAGACTCATGTCATCCTGACAATATTTTTTAGCATAGCTGACATTTATCTGGACCCAGATGAGGCTTAGAAGCAATTGCCCTCATACCTGCTCTCACATATTTGTGGTTGCCTCACCATTTATTGTGCTATAACCACAAAGTAGGATTAGGAAAACTTACAGATATGCACCCCAGGGAAGGGAGAGCTGCCCTGTCAGTGATGGAGGACAGAAGAAATGTTCTCACAAGAATGTGTGTGAGCTACGGAGCTTCAGAATGTGAGGAGCAATGAGAGAGTCTATGTTTCCCGAGTGAATGTGGCCATGCCTGGTTTTCCAGAGGGTAAATACTGTGTATAAATATTTTTTTGTCTTGCTGAAAGAGTTGTTTGTAAAACAAAAAAAACTCCAGAGTATGAGAGTTGTGTATGTGTGATTTATTTGTAAAATATGACTCACATGAATGTTTTCCTGAACCAGATTGCCAGCATGGAGAAACTATGATCACTCTTATTGGAAATGTGTTGTGCCCTTATAGTATATGTGCACACCATTCCAGGTTAGGACCAAATGTACCCACGTCTACAGGTATTTTAGACAGTGCCAACGTGGAGTAAATAGGGCTATGGAGGTGTTTATGGTTGGTCTATGGGGTGTACTTGCATTGTTAGTATTTCATTGCTTGCTTCAGAAAGCACAGAGGCAACATGGAGAGCAGCAGTGGAATGGCATCTTTGAAAAAGTTTCAACCTGTGCCTACCAAAGGAGAAAAAACTCTGTGGTACAATACCTCACATTCCTATGATGGCTCACCCAAAAAGTGAGAGAAAGCTTTCTATTCAGTATAAGGCAGAAACAAACATGGGCACCAGGAAATCATTACACTTTCATTTGGGTAGAGGAGGTGGCATAGAAAGAGGATCAGAGCAGGGCACCAGTCCCATAAGAAGGTCCATGCAGAAAGCCTCACCTTCTCCCTCACCTTCTCAAATACCCTTTAATGTTTGATTGGCTATAAGCATTTCAGCACATTCTTTCTGTAGAAATCCCTGTTTCCGCCTTGTCTTTCCATCAACAGAATGAAGCAGAAGCAGGAGAAGGAGCTGTGGTTGGTGGAAGCACTGTGCGATAAACTCTAATTTAAATCTAAGAAAATGATCCCTATCACTAAAGTCACACACAGAGAGACATGCCCTGCTCTATCTACCCTGCGATCTGTCCCTTTCTTTCACTTGCTCTCTATAGCTGCCTCTCTCTGAGCTTGGTGGCAGCTGTTTTTCTTTAATGGAGGTTTCTTTTTTTTTGATCAATGGTGGGTGAGTAAGATCTCTTTTAGAAGTGTTTAAATTTCCCTTTGCAATCAGCAGTCAGCGCCGTGCCCTAGACAAATGAGTTGTTTTTGCTCCAACATTGCTCTCCTGTTAAAAAGGTCAAGAAAAACAGGATTTATTTCAAATTCCACCTTTCCACAATCATACAATATAAATACACATTGCAAAGAAGTATAAAGTCCATACAATATACAGAAGAGTTCCTGTGATATGCAAAATGGAACATTTCATTTAATCATCTAGAGAAGCCTTCTGAAGTATACCACAGAAACTATGGTGGTCATTATGAACATGGCAGGTTGTCCCGCCATGCGGGCGTTGGTGGGTGAAACCGCCAGCCGGCATGGCGGGCCAACCCGCCACATAATGAACACAGTGAGGGCCGCCATCGACAGCTCTCACTCACTGCCAGGCGTCCTCCGTCAGGCAGCCTGGCGGTGGCAGGAAACATCATCCAACAGGGCAGCCGTGCTACCCCTCGGATAATGCTTCCGAATCCTCCAGCCTTTCCCTGCCTGGGCAGTGCAGGTGCCCTGGTGCAGTGCCCCATCGCACTGGTCAGGCAGTGATCTGCGCGATGGGTGCAGCTGCACCCGCCGCACAGAGGCATTGGTGGAGGCTCCATGTGGAGCCGCCGTCAATGTCCCGGCCAGGCCTTCCTGTGGGCCGGCGGGCGGAAACAATGTTTATGCTCACTGGCCCACAGGAAGGTTCATTATTTGGCCGGGGGGGATCCGGGGACGCTGGCGGCCAGTGTTTTGACTGCCAGCATGAACACCTATGTATTGGATTACAAATATGTAAAAGAGGAACATTAATGCTTCTAGATAAAAAGCATTTTTGAAGGCCATGAGTTAGGAAAAAAACGAAAATGTGGATTTCTAAGCTCCTGGAAAGCACGAAGCCTTGACCACTCTGCAGAAAACCTGCTATGTTAATTTTTGGTTCATGTATAGAAGATACTTAAGAGTGTCTGGGATGTGGAAATATCACACACAAAAGCACATTGAAATGTTAGGCTTGCATGTCAATTTTCTACATGTAATAATTGGGACAGTTCAGTAATTCTTACTCATGCCTGGCCTAGCTTAATCGAGTAAGAAACGTTATCTTCAAAAGGAAACACTTTTGTTTGTTTTTTTACTCTTGGCAGAAGATAGGAGAGATGAGTGAGGAGAAGAGGAATGGGACACATTTTATGAGGCAAAATTGCATTGATCACAATGAGATCCTCCAGTGCTATGCATGATATCAGGAATAGGAGTTTGAAATCTACCATAATGATTGTCCTGGTACTTAGACATGTGTCCACCTATAAAGGTGGTTGAGGTTGTTAAGATTATCATACCTGTACCATCATGCCTTTCAATCAGTACCAGGGAAATTTCCTTTACATCCACAGAGCGTGAGAATTGAATAGCATCGGCAGGCTCCCTTATCTGTGCAAAATAGGCTTTTGGGAAAATGCATTTGTTATTACTGCAGTAATTGCCAACTGAAGAGTGGAAATCAATATGGCTTACAAGTTTGCATTGGAAAGAGTTTGAAATTATCCTATGAAACGTGTAGCCAAAATAGATACAACCCAATCCAACAATCTTGTGAATATGCCTACATAAAATATGTTGCATCAGGACTTGCTGCTGTAACCTCAACTGCTACCTGTCTCTAATGTACTCAGCTATTTACATAAAATACAGATTTGCTCTTTGCAGTAGGCATATAAACCTTCTGCGCTTCTTTATGGCACTAAAACTGCCACTAGACAAGTCTGACCCTTTTGTAGCAGAAACATAATCACAATACTTACTTGACTTTTTTATTGCTGCCTAAAAGCTACAGTTGAAAAGCGTCAGTTGAAGTATGTGCATTGCTTTGAAGACGCAAGCTGCAACTGCAAGACAACTGGTGGCAAATCTATATATATATATATTTATATATATATAGATATATCACTTTTATATGTGGGTCTGGTTTTCCTGGGGGCCGATCACAGCCCCCAGGGAAACCACACACGTATTGACAAAAGTGATATATATATCTATAGACAGCCGAAACGCGTAGTGTGTGAATTAAATACTCTAATTAATTTCTGGGATTTCCAGAGTGTGCGTCCTTCTGTGGAAGTTCTTTTCATTATTTATATATATATATACATATATATATATTTTTTAGTTGTTGTATGGTTTCCTTGGGGGCCAAAATCGCCCCCAGGGAAACCCTACAACAACTAAAAAAAATATTGCCCCCACAGGGGGTCGCCCTGCCCATGCTGTGCTGCGATCGGGGGCCAGTGGGTGGGGGGGAGACACGGAAGAGCTTCCGTGTCTCCCAGGGAACAAAAAAAATAAATAATAATCCTCGGGTGTGACGCACCGAGGATTTATTCACCCACTCCATGGTGTCGGCCACTGGTCGTGACCCGCACCAGGGAGGTAGTGCGGGCGTCGGCCAGTGGTCGACACCCGCATTTAAAGGGTTAAACATCTGGGAGCATAGCTCTAAAGAGTGCCCAATACATGCAATGATTGTGGATCACAGTAGTACTGGTGTAGCACTGGTTTTGACTGCTGTAATTCTCACTGTGATCTGCCTTTAAAACATCTGGAAACATGGCCCGAAAGAATGCACTATGGGTGCAGTGCTTGGAGGTAATGTATTCCTGGTCCTACATTGATAGGAGTTAAGTGAATTTATGTGGTGTGACAGTACCTTGATTCAATTGCTTGTTCTGTAGTTGTTGGGGGGTGAATGATGAAGGAGGCAGTTGAAGGGAGTGCAGCATTTATAAGACTGATGATCTGGATTAGATATGTACAGCAGTCACTGGTTGAGAGGGAAGCTAGGACAAGCACTTGATAATGAAGGCACTCCATATAGGAGAAATGTAGATTGCCTAGCAGTATCCCTGAAAGAGTAGAATCTAAACATTGAATATTGTATGATGAAAAGGGATATAAAAACAAGTGTTACTGTAAGACAGAGATCTGACCAACATTATGTTAATTCATTGGTTGAAAAAACATAAATCACTGCATGGACCCTTCAAATTATTCTTTCCTTCGTGCTTTTCAGTGTTATGCATTGTAAGCATTTCAATAGGATCTATGCATTGCATTGTATTCATATTGCTATATTAGATCCGAAGAGGACTACTGAGTGCTTGTGTACATGGGCTGCAACAATGACTAATGTGTAGGCAATGGTCAGAAGCTGCGTGGAGGTTGCAACACAAAGTAAGTGAGTAGTTTTAGATTTTGTTGTTACATTACCTCTTTAAAACTACTATTAAACAACAAATAATGTTAAGAGGGAAATTTAAGGGCAGCGGAATCTGAAATGGAAATGTGAAATGCTGTGAATATACTCTAAAAGATACAAGCATCACTCAGACAACGAAACAAATATCATTAGCTGCAGATACATCTAATTGGATTTAAATTAAAATGGCCTTACTTGTAGATGCATTTAATTGAAAATAAATTTTCATTCAGAGTAAAGGATTTTCATATATTCATGTTCGAAACCTGATTTGCTCTTAATAAAGTAGAACAGGAGGGAATGTCACACACTTTCACTCAATATGATCTGAAAACACTTTCTGCTTGTTTAATCTTCTGCTCTGCGAGGTTCGCTTCACTAATACAAATTGGTCTTTCGTTCTTCTGCTGTATAGATCATTATCACAAGCGGGGCTTGCAGTTTCAACATACCCTAGATAACTTCTGGTTTCCTAATAAAGCTACGATTTATTGTGTTTCAGGATTCAGGGTTGACCCTGGGTTTCTCCCACTCAGTGTCAGGCTCTTGTATCAATAAATTGCCATGTATGCTTCAGTTTATGTAAGTGAACATCTGTTTGGCTTGCAATTTATAGGCTTTCAGACAGTCCCAACTGCTAAAATAAACCATAATTCACAGTTTCCGCTTGTAGAGCACACTAATCTAGCTGTACCGAAATGTACGCCAGAAATATGAGCTACTGAAGGAGTAAAATAACCAAATTCTCGCAGAGGCTTGTTATTTCCTGGTTATTAATAATGTGGATTTACATCTGAAAAAAGAACATGTGCGCGAGTACTTTACACTTAGCAGTGGTTAATGGTATTCTCCAGAGTAGAAAGCTCTTGGTGGTGTATTATCCAAGTTCCTTAAAGTCAGTAAGGTAGCAGAGGAGTAGTTTGTAAATTAGTCAGACATCGATTCCTGGAAACTGACATCAAGAAGAAACACCTCAAGTTCTCTATTCACATGAAAAAGAGAAACACTGTGAAGACCTCACACAGGAAAATACAATCATGGCTGGACTGGAAAGTGAAAGCAGTCAGGCAAAAATGTTCAAATGAGTCCCACATTGCTGGATGCTACTACTAGAACAGATTCATGTGGATATGCTTGGCGCATGGCAGGCCATCCTGCCCTGAAACCAGGTTGGGTGCCTGCACCTCATGCGACATTTCAGAGTGTCAATAATACTAAATGGAAATGCTATTTTTGGACTCACCTGAACCCAGGGCATGCCCAGAGACTGCTCCAGTTTTTTTTGATTCTGGAAAAGCTTACAAAAACTAAAATATTTTTCATGATTTTGTTTTTTTAAACTGTGATCGTTATTGTGAGTCTCAAAAATGATATCACTGTAGTGCTCCTTTGCATCTCCAAAAGCAGTATGAGTACAAATGAGCTGCCCAAAGAGCACACTGATGCATTCAGAAAACATTATGATCCTGCTCAGGAAAGGTAATGTGTTGGTGCACAGCACTGATGTGCGGGATGCTTGAGCATCATAGGTAGTGGTAAGAGGCTCCCTGAGTCTCTCCTCCGGCCGCTCCTACGTTCGTCATTCAGCCACTAAAATAAGTGTTTCCCTGAGGACATCTTATTCATTATTACTTTTGAGTTGAATCCTGAAATTATAATGTAGGCTTATTTTTATCACCCATACAAGGTGATTTAACCATTTGGATGACTGCACTCTAGTGGTTAGCTGTGAATGTTCTTAATTGTACCAGAGAAATTATGCCTGTGACATAATAATTATACTACTACCAATGATGCTGATGTGCAAGGATCAGAGTCCAATGTCCTAGTACCTGATCCTTTATTTGCAGAGTGCTTGAGAAGCAATTTTAAAATGTATACAATTATAGATGGGTAAGAGTGAATTATGGGCATGTTTGTCACTGAATGGGGCCTGAGTGAGATCAAATAGAGAAGAGTGAATCTTGAGCTGTTTATGAGGTCACTCAGAACCTTGATGTGGAAAACATCTCAGTAAATCACTTTTTACTCATCTATAATTTTATGCTATTTATAGCCCCCCAAATCATCCACCCTTTGCTTTCAACTACTACAGCAGAAGAGCAGTGGGTGATCCATATACAACATGGCCTCTCTTCTGTGTCCAAAATGTAAAACAAATACCTGGCTCTTGCCATCCACTCCCACCAGTATTTGTGTCCTCTCCTCAGAAGCTGGGCTCAGTTTCCATCCCTACTCCTATAAGCTCTGTAAGAGCTCTGCCACGGTATCCTGGAATTATTTTATGACATAGCATTAATGGATAACATCTTTTGTTAACAACTGTTGCTATTTCATAACAGTGAGTTGCTGGATTTGAACTTTATTATTCATGCCAGTGGCTCTCTACCTGAGCCATACCTAACAATAGACTTCATAATAGCTGACTGTACTGAACTGTCTAGTTTTGAATGATGAACCATGCTAAGGGTAGGTCATTCAAAGTCATGATATCTACTAGTGACACCTACAGTGTGCCAACTGTTTCCAGATATGGCATAACCAGTTGATACCAGGATTACCCACTTTTATCTGAGTTGTGTAATGGTAACTAGGTTGTCATGAAAAAGCATCAATTTTGCAACAAGGTGGTAAAGACAATTCTAATATTAGCTTTCTATCCAAGATGTGGAGCTACATCAGTTGGTCCTGACATTACTAGTGAGAGGTAAATACATGTACCACAACTGACCATGACATCACACAAGTTTAGAAGTTCAGATTCAAGTATTATTGTCAATTGATATAGACCTCTGCTGAGGTAAATAACGATACAGATAACATAATAATACAACAGTAGAAATCAACGCCTTCCGTTGCATCCAGATGCATACAATAGAAATACACAAATTGTAAAGCACATGTAAAAATCTCTTGAAAAAAATTAAATATCATGTAACCTATCTGTGCTGAAGGAGAGGGTGAAATAAAGTGTAGCAATTCCGTCAGGAGTCAATATATTAAAATCGACTTTTAAGAGATGTATAAAATTATTTCTAATATCGTTTAAAACTCGCCAAAGATGCAATACATGGAATGAATTTTATGAATTCAATTTACATAAATTGCATGTTCTGGACATCAGCAATCGACTTTCCAACTTGCTTTCAGAACGATTACTTGCTTGACTTTATGGGACATTTGATAAAATCTGTAAGATTTTGCACACTCAAAACTATTCCCCATAATATAATTTCCATACAATTTTAGATTGGCACACTGTTTTATGTCACAAGTAAGGCTTAATTTCTTGATTTGGACTTTAAGAAAATGGTGTAACTGACCTGGGAACCTGTTTTTTTTAAAAGTCCTTCCTAAAAGTAAAAATTAAAAATGTCCAAAGCAAATTCATACTTTCCACTAATAGGTATTACCTACCCAAATCCTGTTTCAAATCAAAATAAGACTAAGAGTAAGGAATTATTTATCAAAATAAGAGAGGAACAAAGCCCTCAGTGAGACATCTGGCATCTGCAATGGTTTGCAACCACATCGGATTAAGTTTGCAAGGGCATCCACAAAAGCATTCAAAAGACCAAGTTCTAATCTAAGATCTTGAAATGGCATTGCTTTGCTCAAACAAAAGCATTTAGGTAAACTTTTACCTTCATATAAATCTAGGAACCACAGGCAGGATATTGGAATGTATTCTAGTGCATAGAAAAGAGTTATGGGAATCTTAAATTTATACATTTTTAACAAATGGTTAAAATGTCTTTTCCCAAGGAACTGTAAAGGCTTTCCAGGGCCTGACAGGGGGCCTGAGTTTTCCCCCCTAAACTGATACAATGCACTTTATGGGAGAACTTAGAAGAAAAAGCTCTACCAAAATAAGCATAGCTGCCTATAATTTCTATTTGTTCCTGACTCATATCCCAGCTACATGTTCCCTTTATTTTAGAACCTTGAAACGCTACCATCCTTTCCAGAAAAGTTTGGTTTAAGAACATCACAAACACCTCCAACTTAATAACTTTTATAAACTTTCGTCGTGGACTCCATTATTACCTAATGCATGGTCTGATCTCTGACAACTATAAAATACATTGTCATTATATGAATAGAAAATGGAATAGAGGGGCAATTGACATCATCAGCATCTCACTTTGGCAAGATACTTTGAAGTAAACACCCAGCCCCTACCATGGTTTGCATTACTATTCATTATGACATTTTTCTCAGCAAAAAAACTTCACTCTGTGACTATTTCTTGTAGGATGGAAATTAACAATGAACAGCAGACACACTCAAGAAAGAAGTTATATATTTTATTTTTATTGGATATCTCCATTTATTTGTTCTATTTCCTTTGATGACTACAACCTTGATGGGCCATCTTTGTATAGGGTTAGTGTTTAATTTTGTCTCCTCATTGGGTGCTACCCTATTTCTCAGCCAACTCGACATCTTTGTATATTGTAGGCTTTCTGTCCGGAGGTAAAAGTTGTGTTTCCTTTCTAGGGTTGCTATTTTCAGTTCAATTCACAATTATTTTAATTGCACCAGTAAGTGAATATATTCTGTATCTCAAAGATGCATTTGCTTTGGGAATTTGTGATAGGTATAACAGGTGTAATTTCCTTTGGCACCTATTTATGACTCAAAACACTTGCAGATATTTGATGGTAGGTACTAGAAATTTAAATTTGCCAATGGCGGCAAGTACATTTATTATATTCCAATAATTACAATTTTTATGGTTCAGAAAAAAATGATCTACTAGGAACAATTCAACAATAATATAAACGACAATTTTGAGCTTATGCAATATAAATATTATTAAAATCAATCACTTGCTTGAGAAATTAATAAATTATTTTTAAAAACAGCCTGGAAAATATTTAGAAGCACAGAATAATTGTGAAATATTTCCAGTCTGTAAACAATATTTGTAATGCATCTGTGTGTCTTAATATTCTACTGCAAATACAAATCTGTTTTATAAATATATTCTGTTCTTGGTTGACCCGAGGACAATAGCAAAGTAAGTGGAGTATAACTTTCCTTTTATGGTCACACAATCTGCAGGTTAAATCAGTGGCGGTTGATTAGACCTAAGAATCATAAGTATTTTATGGGAAACAGCATAAAGCACATTCTCAATATATTGAGTTGCACCGTTTTATGTAATGACTCAGTTAAATAATCTTGAGTTATGTGGTGTTCTAAGTGTTCATAATGAACCTGACATTTTTTATTTTGGTTAGTTATATGTAGTCTGTGGTGTTGCTAAGCAACATGGGCCGAAGGATTTATTTAAGATTTTAAAAAACAGCCTTTCTGTATTTTTCCTCTCGGTAGTCTCAGCAATTAAATAATGAATGGCTCCAGTGAGACAGACAGACTAAGGATGTTGAAATGATGGCTGATCTCCAATATTGACTTTATCACATTTTTCAAAGCATCTGTTCTTACATTTTTCACCAGGTGACAATACTTCAAAGAATAGGGTGTTCAGACTAAGGGTCTGAATTAGATTTCGGCAGATGGGTTGCTCTGTCACGACGATGAAGGATATCCCGTATGTCAAAATATAAATCCCATTATTTCCTATGGGGTGTATATTGCGGCAAAAGGGTTATCCGTCACCATTGTGATGGAGTAACCCATCTGCCAAAATCTAAACCATATAGCTTGTCGAAGTAAGACAAATTTGAAATGTATTTGAACTCTAAATGTATTTTTGGTAAATAAAAGAGTTACCTAAAGGTGTTGCATTGTATTAAATTAGGAGAAAGTTCCCTTTCTAAGATAACATTGATGACCATAAATTAGAGCTGGCGGGAACTTTGCTTTCATTAATTTTAAAATAGCACTTGCCACATTCAATCTGCACAGGCCCAATGATAAGGAAGCACCTCTATGTTTTACATACATTATTGAGGTCTCAACATTCCTTTCTCTGTTAGCTATATTCCCAAGTAGTTATATGTTGTGGTGTAGTCCAAAGCAGATTGGCCAAACTGCCACAGGTCTTCTACTTTATTGGCCCATTTTACAAAGATCCCCACTTTTGATTTTCACTGGTTTAGTACCAGCTTGTTTTCAACATTGCAATTGTGAATTGCATTCAAAGCTCTCTGGAAGTCAATACAAGTTTCATCATGGATAACAATATTATCGGCGTATTCCAGAATTTGGAATTGATGGTTATCGTTCCTAGTTGGAAAAGACCTGGCTTTATTCAACACAGCGCTAATATTAGCAGTACAGAGAATGAACAGAGCCAATACATATAATTGTTTGGGCCCATTTTTTATGTGGATTTGCTTTGAAATGTAACTTCCTCCACTGACTTTTATTCTTAGTAAAGTTTGGGAATATAACAAAATATAATTGCCTTTAGTAAGGGGACTAGAACACCCAAGCTGCTAGGTCACTCTTGAAGATGTGACCATACACACTTTCAAAAGAGGCTGTGTAGTCAATAAAACAACCAAAAGGTGGACCTACTTTTCCTTGAAATTTCACTTTGCACCAAATATCCCAATGTAACAATATGATCGATGGTGTTACGATTTAGTCTGAAGCCTGTCTGAAAGGAAAGAATTGTTCACTTCTTTTCTGCCCATGTTTCTAGTTCTTTCAGTAAGATCCTGGAATAGATTTTCCTGTCAATGTCCAATAAAGGTATTAGATGATAACAAGATGGGTCTGCCCTGTCACCCCTTTTAAAAAGGGGACATAGAGTTGATTTAGGCCAGGATTCTACTGTGATTGATAACTGAAAAGATGCTCTGTAGAACACCTCAGGGCACTGTCACATCTGCATGATTTTAGAGCTAATTTTGTGTCACAGGCATTGATTGTGCAGCTTTGAGTGGAGACTCACAAGACTACCATCCCTGATTATACTGCTAAGCTGAGGGTCCAATTTTCCTGTGTCCAATGCTCTTGCCTGGTCACAGTTATTTTGGAATGTATATTTTGAGAATGTGCTTCTCCTATTCAGATGTGTTTACCCTATTTTCTGTATCACTGTTGGTGCTCTCATCAAGATTGGCTCATATCTTTGGAATTTACTTTGATCTCTTGATTTTATGATTTTGTAAACAAGCTGCAGTTGAGTTTCATAATGGTTTCTTTTTGCTTCCCACAGCATTTTCCCATATTCTGTTTTTAATGGAGCTAACTTCTCTGACAAATCCTAATGGTTTACATTTTTTCCATGTGATTTTGATTATCCTGAGCTCAGCTTTGAGATGTTTTAATTCAGGCGTGAACCATCTTTTAAAATGGACTATCTCTGATTTTAATATGTTTATGTTATCTTCATCCCATCTAGTTCTTCATCAATAAAGACCTTCCTCATTCCCAATAACTGTTAGTCAATAAAGACCTTCCTCATTCCCAATAACTGTTAGTCCTGCTGCCCATTTAAAGAACAGGTCTAAGGGGGTTACTGTAGGATTATGATCACTTTTGAACCTTTCAATAACTGAAAAGTCTGTTCATTTTGAGAAAGGACACCATGACATATATGTATAGTCTTATATGGCACTTCTACCATGAGAGTGGTGAGTGTTGTATCCTGTGGTTCTAAATTTTTTACAACATATTAAAGGGATAAGAGAGAAATTGCAGAGAAACTCATATATTTCTTTGCCCTGTAAATCATGTTTCATATATATGTAAGGTCTTCTTTCAGTGGTATTTTGGTGCTGGACAAAGGGCACGATTATGATTGTGGTGGTCCTTGTACTGCGACACTCGTGGTGGCTGTCGGACCTCTGCAGTCTTTGATCCTGATGGGCTGACTGTGGCGGAAGTCGGAATCAGCCAGGGCGGCATTGAAGCCAGCGCCACCCTGCTGATTACGTCCTGGTTCTCCACCAGCCTTTTCATGGCAGTAAAGCTGGCAGAGAATAGGTATAGGGGCCACAGGGGGGCCCGTGCGCTTGGCATGGGCAGTGCAGGGGTTCTCCTGCCCCGGACCCTCGACATGCTCACTGTCTGCTGTGCAGAGAGTGAGCATTGAGAGGGTGCTGTGCCCCCTGCAGGTGGCAGCATTGCCGCCAGCTCGATTACGAGCTGCTGATAATGCTGCTGCACTTTCCAGCTGGGCTAACAGGCGAAAACTCTGATTTCAGTCCATCAGCACAGCAGGAAATTCTTAATGGGCCCGTGGGGAGGTAACCAGTATAGCGGAAGCCTCCCCATCAGACGTTCGGTGGACGGGTCATCCTGTCCGCTGAACTAGTAATCAGGCCCTAAGGGGGTCATTCTGACCTCGGCGGTAAAAGGCGCTTACTGCCGGCCAGAAGACCGCCACAACACCGCCGCGGCCGCGGTAAACCGCCACGGTCATTCTGACCCGCAACTGGCAAACCGCCAAAAACCCGACATCCACAAAAGTCCGCCACACCAAAGGTCAGCGAAAAAATGGCAATGAACAAACCTCCACCGTCACGCCAACAGAAATACGCCCATGCCATTCCGACCCACAAATCCACGTGGCGCTCTTTCAAACGCGGTATTCCATTGGCGGTACACACCGCCGCGGTCAAAATACACACACATAGAAAACTCAGCCACATTGGTCAGTTTCAAATACACACACCTGATACACATACTAACACCACTCCCACACACCCAACACAATATAAAACACACACCCACATCACCCACAAGCCCCTATGACCCGAAATCATTAACGAAGGCTAGAGAGAGAGCACCGAATAGACAATCCCACAACACAGAGGCACACAACACCATCACCCACACAGAATCCACGCACCAAACACCACACAACACCACACTCATCACCACAAACGCCACCCCACACCTCAACCACACCACCCCATGGCACCCCAAAGACACCCCAGGTTCAGTGACGCCGAACTCAGGGTCATGGTGGAGGAAATAGTCCATGTAGAGCCCCAGCTCTTCGGGGCACAGATGCAGCACACCACAATTGCCAGGAAGATGGAGCTATGGCAAAGGATAGTGGACAGGGTTAACGCAGTGGGACAGCATCCACGCAATCGGGAGGACATCAGGAAGAGATGGAACGACCTACGGGGGAAGGTGCGTTCCATGGTATCAAGGCACAACACCGCGGTACAGCGGACTGGCGGCGGACCCCCACCTACTCCCCCCGAATTTACCGCATGGGAGGAGGAAGTCTTGCACATCCTGCATCCTGAGGGCCTCGCAGGAGTAGGCGGAGGAATTGACTCTGGTAAGTCAAATCTTCACTACTGCTTCCCACCCCCACCCCACCTGCATGCCAAATCATACCCCTACCCTCACCCCCTCCCCCATCAGACCGACTCCTTGCAAATGGCTCACCATCACAACCCACCCATCCCAACACCAAGCCCTGCATGCGACCACAAAGCATGGACACCCATTACCAAAGCATGCCCACTGCACACACACATCACCCCCACAAGCCACCCTCACAAAAGCCCCCACAAGGGAATGCCTACAATTGGGTACACGGACACCCACCCATCACACGAAATGCCACACACTGAAGCAATAACCATACCTTTATACCCCTGCAGGACCCGAACGCCACCACACCGCACAGGAGGGTCCAGAGATGTCCATCCCACCCCCAGAAGAGGCCCCCAGCGATGACAGCAGCTCTGTCTCCCTGGAGCCAGATGACCAGCCCGGCCAATCGGGGACCTCTGGACAGTCGGTTCCCCACAGACAGCCACAGGCTACACCAGACCCAACCCCCTCTGGGAACACCAGCACAGCTCCCACCCAGCGGGCCCATGCCTCTGTCTCCAGGACACGTAAATCAGCGGTGTGTCCACCACTACAGGGCACCCAGGTTGACCCACCACCCCAACAACAACAGGGACCTGGGGGCAGTGGTAGTGGGCACACCATCCAGGGGACAGAGGCCCAGGAACACAGGGGAACTGGGAGGGCTGCTGTGCGACAGGGGGGGGACAGGCCCGGGGAACCGACTCTCCAAGAGGCCCTCTCCTCCATCATGGGAGCATACCACCGCTCCCAGGAGACGATGGCGACGGTACTGGCCCGCTTCCAGGAGATCCAGGAACTGCAGGAGGAACGGTACATGGGGTTCAGGGAGGAACTGAGGAACATCGGTTCCGCAATGGGGACCATCGTCGTGGCCCTTACCCAGATCGTCACCCCATTGCGGGACCATGTGGCACCCCAAAGGGCCCCTGTCACTAGCCCAGGCCAGGAACAGCCTACCACCTCCGCCGGCGCTAGTGGACAGGAGGCCCCCACACAACGACAGGCCACCAGAACCCCACCTCCTGCAGAAGAAGAACCACCCCGCAAGCGGAACCTGAGATCTCACAAGAAGACTGAGTAGGATTGCAAGACCCCCGCCAGCCTAAGATACCCCCTGATGTCATCCCACTGTCCCACATTGTCACCCTGTCCAACCTTGAACTGCCCCTGCTCCATCCTTCCACAGGCATATGGACAATGCACCTGTGCGACTGAGAACTGGACTCTGCCATGGACATTACTCCACCCCCACCCATCACCGCTTCCCAATCATGAACCTATATGTAGCACTTAAAATAAATCACTTATTGCACTTAAAATAACAGGAGTCTGCTTGTATTCTTAACAAATGTATTACACATAACGGTGCAATAATGTCCAGTTACTTTGTGATGACAACATACCAATTTCAATAAGCTTTAGTCCATGGGCAAACAAAGCTGAAGTCAGGCAGTCGGTCATACAGCTCTGAAAAGGGAAGGGAAAGTCACAAATCAGTTAACAGGAACTGGGGGGAAACACAGACAGTGGAGACGCATGAGGCCTTAAGTAAATGTAAAATGGCGTGGCTGATTCTTACCTGTGTGCTACTGAAAATATTGTTGTATGACTGTATCCCTGTTGTCCGTGTCGTCCCCGTCGTCTTCCTCCTCTTCACTCTCCACAGGCTCCACAGCTGCTACAACACCACCATCTGGACCATCCTCCTGCAGAAAAGGCACCTGGCGTCGCAAAGCAAGATTGTGAAGCATACAGCAGGCCACGATGATCTGGCACACCTTCTTTGGTGAGTACATTAGGGATCCCCCTGTCACATGCAGGCACCTAAACCTGGCCTTCAGGACCCCGAAGGTCCTTTCTATGATCCTCCTAGTGCGCCCATGGGCCTCATTGTACCGTTCCTCTGCCCTGGTCCGGGGATTCCTCACTGGGGTCAGTAGCCACGAGAGGTTGGGGTAACCAGAGTCACCAATTAGCCACACACGGTGTCTCTGTAGCTGTTCCATCACATAAGGGATGCTGCTATTTCGCATGACATACGCGTCATGCACTGACCCAGAGAACTTGGCATTTACATGGGAGATGTACTGGTCAGCCAAACAGACCACCTGGACATTCATCAAATGATAACTTTTTCTGTTTCTGTACACCTGCTCACTTTCTTTGGGGGGAACCAAAGCCACATGGGTCCCATCAATGGCACCAATGATGTTGGGGATATGTCCAAGGGCATAGAAATCACCCTTCACTGTAGCCAATTCGCCCACCTCAGGGAAAATAATGTAGCTCCGCATGTATTTCATCAGGGCAGACAACACTCTGGACAAAACCTTAGAAAACATAGGCTGAGACATCCCAGATGATATGGCCACTGTTGTCTGAAAAGACCCACTTGCCAAAAAATTGAGTACTGACAGAACCTGCACCAGAGGGGGAATCTCTGTGGGTTGGCGGATGGGGGACATCAGGTCTGGCTCCAGCTGGGCACATAGTTCATGTATAGTTGCTCTGTCAAGCCGGTATGTAAGTATGATATGTCGTTCTTCCATTGTCGACAGGTCCACCAGCGGTCGGTACACAGGAGGATTCATCCTTCTCCTCGCAAGTCCCAGCGGACGGTGCCTAGGAAGGACAACATGGAGCACAGAGTCAAGCAACCCATAGGTTCGTTCACACAGCTTGCACAGTACACGAATCGCTATGCATTGAAAGGCTTCTATGAGTGGCAATGCAAGGCCTAGGCCTGTGTGACGCAGTAGAAATCATGCCATGTGGGCCCTTGAAATGGCGGCTGCCTGACCTGTGAAGTGTGACAGTGGGATGTGAGGTCACTGCGCTGGCGTGGCACACCGTGGCGGTAGGCGGTCGAAGACCACGGCGCAAAGCAGCATTGGTTAACATTGAACCCTATGGGTCTCAGGAGCCAATGACGATGTGCGCCGGCGGTCGCGGCACGCACCGCCGCGGTACGCACCGCCGCGGGCGTGCCCGCCATTTTCTATCTGATTAATCACTCGAGACCTGATCATCCACAGGAGAGGACCTATACTGCAAGTGCTGCTGTGACCTCGGTCTGGGAGATACAATGGCTGCTGCGACTGGGGAAAGGGCCCCTGCCTTCACTTCCGAAGAATTGGAGAAACTTGTGGATGGGGTCCTCCCCCAGTATGCGCTACTCTACGGTCCTCCAGACCAACAGGTTAGTACACAGGGTGCACGTTGAATGGGCTATGCCTTTGTTGAGTGGGGTGTATGTAAGATGGTGGGGAGGGGAGCGAATGAGGAGTGCAACGCACGCAAGATGAGAGCATGTGCCACATGGCAAGGTTGGGGAGGGGGGGGCCACTCACATTGACCAGGCAGAAAACTGATGCGATTTCCTTTACCACCCTGTACATGTCACATAGGTCAGCGCCCATCAGAAGATCGACATTTGGCGTCCCATCGCCAAGGATGTCCGGGCCCTGGGGGTCCACAACAGACGGGGCACCCAATGCCGAAAGAGGTGGGAGGACATCCGCCGCGGGACCAGAAAGACCGCTGAGTCGCTGCTGGGGATGGCCTCCCAACGTAGGAGGGGTGCCAGCCGCCAATTGACCCCTCTGATGTCCCGGATCCTGGCGGTGGCCTACCCCGATTTGGATGGGCGCGTGAGGACATCACAGCAGACACAAGGGGGTGAGTATCAGCACATTCTGCTATCTTTGCGCGCAGTGAAGGTGTCTGGGTGGGGGAGGAGGGCTGTGGCTATCTCCAGCCCAGGGCGCATTATGTAGGCTAGGCCCCTCCGTTAGACACGGCCCTGTGCCCTGCCCCCCACCTCTGTAGGGTGCCAAGTACAGCTATCCATGGTCCGGCCTCACCCATGTGTGCATTTGTCGTCCATAGACCTGTAGGCCTAGTCACAATAACTGAGTAGTGTACCCCGATTGCGCGGCCTAGTTCAGGGGGCTTCTGTGTCTGTCCTCTCCGACAACGGTGTTGCCAATGCATGCACTCAACCTGTCTTCATTTCTCCCCCCCCCCATTTTCTTTGTCTTCCTGTTCATGTGTGCATTAGCATCATCAGGCGGAGAAGAAGTGGCATGGGCGCACGAGGGAGCTGCATCTCACATGGCCCCGGAGGGCCATACAACAGACTCCGAGTATACCAGTGAGACGGAGGGCGAGTGGAGCTCCACAACGGGGACCCGTGGAGACGTCAGCGACACCGACACGTCCTCGAAAGGGAGCTCCCTAGCGGTGGCGGCAACATCCGTGCCCACCGCCACAACAGGTACAGCCGCCACCCAGCGCACCAGCCCCGCCCTCCCAGCAGCCCCTCACCCTTCGCTCCGTGCCCGCTCGCCCAGGAAGGCGGGCATCTCCTTCGCCCCAGGCACTTCAGGCCCTGCCCCAGTTACCCCTGCTGCCCTCAGTGAGGAGGTCATTGACCTCCTCAGGACACTCATTGTTGGGCAGTCTACCCTTTTGAATACCATCCAAGGTGTAGAAAGGGAGGTGCATCGGAGCAATGCATACCTGGAGGGCATTCATTCGGGTCAGGCTGCCCATCAGCGATCGTTCAACGCTCTGGCCTCAGCACTGACGTCAGCCATTGTCCGTGTCTCCAGCCTCCCTCTTCTGACTCCCTCCACCCAGTCCCAGTCTCCTGTTCCTCTGCCTATCCCATCCACACCATCAGACCATCCTGCACACACCTCTACACCCAAGGGCAGCTCATCCAGACATAAGCACCACGGATCCCACAAGCATTCACCCAAGCAACATCCAGATGCAGACATGCCAACAGTCACTACCACCTCTGTGTCCCCCACCTCCTCATCTCCCTCCTCCCTCCCTGTGACGTCTCCACTCACACCTGCATGCACACCACCATCAGCCAGTACTTCCATCACCAGCACAGCCTCCATTACAGTCCGCACACGTGCAGTCACCACCCCCACTGCCATTTACACGTCCCCTGTGTCCTCTCCCAGTGTGTCTGTCACCCCCTCTTCCAAACCACACAAACGCAGGCAGCCACCCACCCAACAGCCATCCACCTCACGCAAGCCTCCGTCACAAGCACCTGCACCCAAAGACAGCACACTTGACTCTCCTACAACCACATCCTCTTCCTCCACTCCTATACCCACTACACCTACCCGTCCCTGTCCTTCCCAAGTCGTTTTCCTTTCCAACCTTGAGCTCGTTCCAATCACTGACCCACCCCCTCCATCTGGTAAGAGTAAAAAAAGCACCTCAGCCGCCACCAGCCCTGCATCTAGTGTGACGATAGTGCAGGGCTATTGGAGTCCACCAGCTCCTAGGGCAGGAACTTCGGCCAGCAGCAAGGGGACAGCCAGCCCACCCCCTGGGAAGAGGACAAAAAAAAAAAGGCCCAGCGCGACAAGACTGAGACGGCTGCCACCAAGGACAGTAGCCTTGCCCCGTCACCTGCCACATCATCCAAGGGAGGCAAGGGCCACAGAGCTTCAGCGAAGGAGGGCAAGGGCAGCAGGGCGGAGAGTCAGGCAGCAGGCGAGCTGCCCAGGAGGGCCCCACCAGCCCCATTCCGGTTGTGACAGAGGACACCCACGGGCCCAGGACTCCATCACAGGAGGGCCCCGCGACCGCAAGGTCGGATGGCGAATGAGCGGGAAGTCTTGCCCAGGTCTGGCTCCCTAGACACACAGGACAAGCACCGCCGAACAGGGCCCCGCCGGGAGGAGCACTGCTGAACAGGGGCCCGCCAGGACAAGAACCGCTGAACAGGGGCCCGCTGGGACAAGAACCGCTGAACAGGGCCCCGCCGGGAGGAGCACCGCGGAACAGGGGCCCGCCAGGACAAGAACCGCTGAACAGGGCCCCGCCGGGAGGAGCACCGCTGAACAGGGCCCCGCCGGGAGGAGCACCGCTGAACAGGGGCCCGCCGGGACAAGAACCGCTGAACAGGGCCCCGCCGGGAGGAGCACCGCTGAACAGGGGCCCACCGGGACCAGAACCGCTGAACATTGGCCCGCCGGGACAAGAACCGCTGAACAGGGCCCCGCCGGGACAAGAACCGCTGAACAGGGCCCCGCCGGGAGGAGCACCGCTGAACAGGGGCCTGCCGGGACAAGAACCGCTGAACAGGGCCCCGCCAGGAGGAGCACCGCTGAACAGGGCCCCGCCGGGAGGAGCACCGCTGAACAGGGGCCCGCCGGGACAAGAACCGCTGAACAGGGCCCCGCCGGGAGGAGCACCGCTGAACAGGGGCCCGCCGGGACAAGAACCACTGAACAGGGGCCCGCCGGGACAAGAACCGCTGAACAGGGCCCCGCCGGGGCAAGAACCGCTGAACAGGGCCCCGCTGGGAGGAGCACCGCTGAACAGGGGCCCGCCGGGACAAGAACCGCTGAACAGGGCCCCGCCGGGAGGAGCACCGCTGAACAGGGCCCCGCTGGGAGGAGCACTGCTGAACAGGGGCCCGCCGGGACAAGAACCGCTGAACAGGGCCCCGCCGGGAGGAGTACCGCTGAACAGGGGCCCGCCGGGAGGAGCACTGCTGAACAGGGGCCCGCCGGGACGAGAACCGCTGAACAGGGGCCCGCCGGGACAAGAACCGCTGAACAGGACCCCGCCGGGAGGAGCACCGCTGAACAGGGGCCCGCCGGGACAAACTGCTGAACAGGGCCCCGCCGGGAGGAGCACCGCTGAACAGGAGCCCGCCGGGACGAGAACCGCTGAACAGGGCCCCGCCGGGAGGAGCACCGCTGAACAGGGGCCCGCCGGGAGGAGCACCGCTGAACAGGGGCCCGCCGGGACAAGAACCGCTGAACAGGGCCCCGCCGGGAGGAGCACCGCTGAACAGGGGCCCGCCGGGAGAAGAACCGCTCCGCTGGGCCCCGCCGTCTCTGCACCGCTCCGCTGGGCCCTTCCTGTCAAGCACCGCTCTGCTGGGGCCTTCATCTCAAGCACCGCTCCGCTGGGCCCTTCCTGTCAAGCACCGCTCCGCTGGGCCCTTCCTGTCAAGCACCGCTCCACTGGGGCCTTCATCTCAAGCACCGCTCCGCTGGGCCCTTCCTGTCAAGCACCGCTCCGCTGGGCCCCGCCGTCTCTGCACCGCTCCGCTGGGCCCCGCCGTCTCTGCACCGCTCCGCTGGGCCCTTCATCTCAAGCACCGCTCCGCTGGGCCCTTCATCTCAAGCACTGCTCCGCTGGGGCCTTCATCTCAAGCACCGCTCCGCTGGGCCCCGCCGTCTCTGCACCGCTCCGCTGGGGCCTTCATCTTAAGCACCGCTGGCCCATTGACAGTGCCGGTTCTGTGTCGAGCAGGGCTTCAGGAAGCACTCTGGGCACCATGCCTCCTCCATTAACAGTGGAGTCGGTAATCCATCTGATGGACTGTGGCTTGGCACTTCCCAGGATGGAACAGTGGGCAAGCCACCCACTGTAGAGACTTGAGAGACTGTGTCTTTGCACTCCCCAGGATGGAGCAGTGGGCAAGCCACCCACTGTAGAGACTTGAGAGACTGTGGCTTTGCACTCCCCAGGATGGGACAGTGGGCAAGCCACCCACTGTAGGGACTTGAGAGACTGTGGCTTTGCACTCCCCAGGATGGGACAGTGGGCATGGAGGCCCCTCGTGAATCTGGCGTCGTGGACTCATGTGGCTGAGGTGCCCCCCCTTCCCTTCCCCCTGAGGTGCCTGTAGTTTTATCATCTGATGCCCCAGCAGTGTTCTCTCCAATGGTATCTGGTCTCCTGTGTGGGCTTTGCCCATGTGTTTGTGCACATTGGCCCACGGACTATGGAACTTTGAGGGAATGTGCAGGACTTATTGCCTATGTATATATTGTTGACTATGTTCATTCCTTATTTTTGTATCTTTTAAATGGCATATTTCCCATACCTTTAATGGAGCTATTTCTACATATATTTTATAGATCATTTTAATTGTGTCTTTGCATTATTCTGGTGGGTTTGGGAGGTGTCACTCTGGCTTGTTGCTCGGCATTGGGGTGTAGGTATTTGTGGTGGGGGGGTGGGTGTATGGCACATGTGTGTGCGCGTAAGCTTTCGTCCTCCCCCCTCCTCTGTGTCGTAGGTGCAGTACTCACCGTTGTCGTCTGCGCCGGCGTTCGTACTCCTGGTAGATGAGCAGGTAGACAATAGCTGGTAGGATGTTTAATTCGGGTTCCATGCTGTCCTCCTTCCTCGTGGAGTGTGTATAGGTGAGCGTTTTCCCGTTCGTAGTCTGTTTCTGCCGTGTTTTTATCGGCGGGGCTCCCGCCCCGGAAAAGGTGGCGGATTGGTGAGTTGTGATAGGGTGGGCGGTACATTGTCTGCCGCCTGCCTGTTGGCAGTGACCGCCGTGCTGTTTGTCTGTCCCGCCGTGGCGGTCGGAGTGTTAAAGTAGCGGGCTGTGTTGGCGGTTCCCGCCAGGGTCAGAATTCCTTTTTTTGGACCGCCTGCCTGTTGGCGGGTTGGCCGCCGCTTTAACACCGCCCGCCAGGGTCAGAATGACCCCCTAAGTGTCTTAATCGTGTCAATCAGTAATTTTAACAATTCTGGCAAAGTTGACATGATTTCTCAACTATTGGTGTACAAGCAAATGTGTTAATACTTGATGAAAACGTGTTCTTATTGATTCCAAACTTAATTCATTGAAGCTTGTTGGCACCCACCACTGTCCACCAATGCCTTCCTTTTTTTCCTAGCAGCTGTGCCTGACCCACTGGGGAGCCGGGAAGGGCAGATGAGTGACAGGGTGATTTGAGAAGATGTAGTGTAGAGCACAGATATGCTACAGAGTCCAGAAACTGAATTTGTTCTAACTTCGCTTTAGAGACAGGCACTCTTGTCCAGAAGGATCTCAATCAATAGAATATTTAGTACATTTAGTGGCTCATTCTGAGTTTCATCAAACCCAACCCGCCACCTGACCGCTGCTGCCGTCAGGACACCGCCGGCCCTCTTCCGACTTCCCCGCAGGGCCGGCGGGCAGAAACAGTGTTTCCACCCACCGGCCCTGCGGTGAAGAGGGCCTTAACAATGACACCGGCTCGGAATCGAGCCGGCGCCAATGTGGCGGTGCAGCGGGAGCCACAGCACCCGCAGCGCATTTCACTTCCTGTAATTCAGGCAGTGAAATGCCTGACGGGGCTGTGCATGCGAGCCCCTGCACTGCCCATGCCAAGTGCATGGGCAGTGCAGGGGCCCCAGGGGGCCCTCGGCACCCCCATTTTGCCAGATTTTCCACGACGGTATGAACCGCCATGGAAAGGCTGGCGGAATGGAACTCGTAATCCGGCGGGCAGCGCTGTTTGCACCGCTGCCCTGGCGGATTACAACTGCTGGGACCAACAGGTTGGAGGCTGTCGCCGGCATGGTGGTGTCAGTGGTATTACCGTGGTGTTTCGGCCGCGGTCGGAATGTGGCGGATTAGAACGCCACTACTGTGGCGGTCCGATGGCCACCCTGAGTCTGGCAGTCTCAAGACCACCAGACTCGGAATGAGCACCTTAGTGAGGTGGCAGCAGCTACAGTAAATCCAAGGCTGAACTTTGCAGAGCGGAAAATAAAAGCAATTTTAATAACCAAAAACATTAAAAAGTACAATATTTTGCAAGCATGGTGAAAAGACCTTGCATTTATTTCACTAGGAAATTAAATAGATTAATGATAGCACTCAGTCACCATGCATTCACAGTCTATTAGGCTTAGAATTAAGCTTACTCAGAACGGGAATTAAGTATGTTAAGCAAGTTAAGCAGGTTAGGTAATAAGCAGAGACTGGAATATACCAAAACATCACAGAAGCATTTGATCAGAAGAGTGGGCATTACAAAGGTTATTGTGCACCATGTCAGTTACAATGTACCTGAAGTGCTCCATTTGCAAATTTTTCTACAAACATAGCACTTTGGCGAACAAAAATTGAAAAATGAAAATGCAGTGTAAAACCACAAGCTGAACACTGAGTCAAAAATTGAAAGTTATGAAATCGAAGAAGTGTGCTATACTTCCAGAAGACACACCAATTCTCTCAATAAGATCAGATGATAAGAGGCTTAACTTACACCCTATAGCCAATATTATGGACAAATATTATAAAATGGTCAACACCATCTCACAGCCTTACTCTGGTTCTAATAAATCCTGATAACCCCAGACCTCATTACCTAAAACTCAATTGCCTATCATAGAGACTGTAGTTCAAGGTCATCAGGAGCTCAGAGATTTTGAAGACATATCAGTTATTGTGGCATCATCATTGCCTTATCCTTCAAAGGTAGGACAACAAGAATTATTGAACCATAATACAATTAATAATGCTGTGAATACTTCTGATGTTGAAAAATGTTACAAGCTAGGTGACTTATTAATAAAACAAGCCAATGTTGACCCCAGACAATCTTGCTGCCTCAGGGAAAATACATGCTAGTACACTTGGTGACACTGATTCTTCATTAGCTACAACCATAAAAGCAATGAGTTTGCTATCACACAAACTTGAATTACAAGTGGATCTTTTACAGTCTCTTGTCAATTGTACAGCTGATGGATTCTGGTCAGAATCAGCAGGGATCTCAACTTTCCCTTCCTCTTAAGCCTTCATTTTGGCACCCATTGGTAGTGTTAGATCTCTGAATATAAAAACAGGACTGCAAGTGTTAAAATGCAATGTAATTGAAGTTTAAAGATTCAGCACCTCCAGTGCAACCCCTTGGTCATTCCACACTGAGTACAGTTTGATCTGGCTAAAAGATATGTATTACGTTATAGCCCCCAGCAGACTGATGATGATGTTTAGGAATATATTTTAGGATTCTGGTGTCACATAAAGCCTTACCAGGTTCTTAGTCATCACCTCTCGTGGTGATGCATTAGGATCAAGAAAATACCTTGCTGAAATATTTAGCAATTAGTTTTAGCTAACAATGTGATCAGTCCAGTGCCAAATGGTGGTGCAATCAATACGGATAACACTTACCTCTTTTGAGTTATAAACTGAGGGGCAGTTTTATGGAAAGTAGCGCTGCACCGAGTGTAGCACCACTTTTCCTGTGCCCATTAGCACCCCCCTAACACCACCATGGGTGCGCCATATTTAAAATATGGCGCACCATGGCGCAGGGTAAGGGGCAATAGTGTCATTTTTTATGATGCTATTGATGTACTTTGGAGGAGTAGTGATAAAATATTGGCGCTACTCCTGCAGAGTACATAGGGGCCCATTCTAAGGAATGGAAGACCCCTTTTAGTGCCTGCTCTTGAGCAGGTATTAAAAGTGCCATAATAAATGGCGCATGGAAATCTCATAGATTTCCTGGCACCATTTTACCAGCTCCCCTAACGGGGGAACGTCCCCTTTGCATACATTATGATTGGCACAGGCATAATGTAGTGCAAAGGGTTACAGAGTGGCGCAATGCATGCATTGTGCCACTCTGTAAATACGGTGCAGGGATTTTGGCCTCATTGGGCCACATTACCGTCAAAATAAATGATGTTAATGTGGTGCAAGGTGGCGCTGGGGGCCAATAAAGATGCCCCTGAGTGCTTAATTATATATGAGGAAGCGCCATCAGCTCTTCTCTTATTTACTTACATAATATTGTTAAAGTATACATTCCAACATTCCAGACACTTTAGAGTAAAAGAACACTTGTTATAGTACAGAACAAAATTGAGCATATTTTACAAAAATATCACTCCTTCTGTGCTATAGCAATAATAGTTAAAAAAACAATAAAATAAAAAAAACGGAATCAGTATTTCTTTACATTGCTATGTTCACCAGCATGTTGCCAATCTGTTAGCCATTATTATAAGTCAAAACACTATACTTACTAGTTTTTCACTACATATCTTATTCTTCAAACAGAGTGCTTAATACTTGTTACTTATAGACAATTAAAGTTGACACGTTTATAATTACAAATCAAAAAAGAATATTTCCTAGCTTTGCAGTGTAAAACAATAGAAATCTTACACCACAAGTAGCATACTAAATACTTGTCACTTATAAATAGCCCGCGCTTGCTCAATGTTAGGCGATTATTATCAAAATAACATTTTAAAAACACCTTAGTCCTTCATTATTGAGGAAAATGTGCCAAAGTTTATTCTGTATAACGGGGTCAACATATTATTTAATGAGCTTAAACGAAGAAATACCGACCGACACAGTATTATCACAACTAAAGTCCCAAGAAGTATGTAATCGGTCAGAAAGTATGTTAATAAAAAAGCATATTTTTACCCTATTATATTCACCAACATGTTTTCCTAGCCGAAATGAAATAACCAAAATTAGTGTTCCTCCTAGTTTATCATTACCTATCCTACCTTATAAAACACAGTGGACTTAATATTTGTCACTTATAAAGAATTACAATTTGCACAGTCCTTATTAAAATCCAAAAACCATGTACATTTCCATTGTTTTCATTAATTAACAATAACTAAATCAGTGTAGTGAATATTTTTCATATACAATTAGAGCTTGCACAATATTAAAATATTATTATTGAAAATCTCTTGTTTGTAGATTGTTGAGAGAATGTAGATGCTTTCTTGAGAGGGGAATTTATTTTCTAAGTATTTCTTTCTACCATAAATATCTAAATGTGCGAAGGATAGATTGACCAGGACTTCAAAAAACAAATAAATCAAAACTCAAAAAGCAGCTTTTCAATCCTGTTTTTGGCGTGTTTCCATGCTTTCAGAGCACAGTTCTGGCTTAAAACAATCAGATAGCATTCCCTTATTCTGCAACAGTTAAACATTTGTTTGACCTTCATAACAACATCTACTGTACCAAGTTCCAATCACTGTTAACTTCAATGACTGTTCCCGTCAGTGTATCTCCTTTGCCATTCTTATCTTCCTCTCCTTCATAGTCTCCTTACCCATATGTCCCCTCTCACTTAATCTATCTTCTCTACGTTGTTCCCATTCCCTTCAACTGTATTTCTCCAACCTATTCCTTTGTTTGTAAAACTATCATCATTAGATTCTAACTTAAACCCCTTATGTGACCTCACTCTTTGTTCCATTGTGACCTACCTTTAATCCTATTTCCCCTCAGCTTTTCTATCTGCTCATGATTGTATTCCTTGTTGCCTAAAAGTTTGCCTAGAACCTTTTTGGAAATGCCGTTCTTTCTCCTTCTGGCATGTAAGGAGAGGGGTAATACTGACATGTTTTCCGTTATGTTTTCTGTACTGATGTTGGTTCCTCTTCTCTGACAGGGACGTTCCACGTCTTAATGTCTTTGTTACATCTGAAGCTCACTCACAAATCTCACTGGTAGAGTAGCACTCTATAAAATGCCAACAGAATAAATACAAATAAATGGCTTGGTGCAAAGTTGAGGATGTAATGGAATCAGGAGTTATGTCTAATGTGCACTGTTACTATAATGTGAGTTGTAAGCCTAATTTGACTGGACATACAGGTGAGTTTGCAAATGCCTAGCCAAGAATATGGCTTGGGGACAAGTTCTCTGCACAATAGTGCTAAGCGCTGTTTCTGGTGTCTACTGCTGATATAAGGTAAAATGTGAGTTTAACTTGAAACATATGTGCTGTTGACGTGGCTAATACGTACCCAATTATATATGGATTGATGCAGTGTTGTGCCTATGATAGTGGCAGGAGTTGTGTCCTATGTGTTCTGTTGGTTTGTAGCACAATGTTTGAGTAAATCTTTATATGAATTCATCTTTAAGACTGAAAATACTTAGCCAGCCATATTGCTAAGCATATTGTAATATTACAACTGAAGCATATTAATTATAGGGAAGGACCAAGCTAGCAATAGTTTACAGTGTGTGAACTGTAAACACAAGTTTAGTAAAATAAAGAACAACCAAAACATTAATTTCTGTTGATGTCTTAATTTACCTGATTGTATTACAGAAGGTTTGAAAAATAAATGCAAGTCTTTTAGCAAAAACATACACGTTTTCTGTGTAGTTTTCTACTGTATTAAAAGAAAAGGAGTGTTGTAATAAGAGGACACACCAAATTCTCATTCGTTTTAGTTAAAGTTAAAAGCGAGTAAATAGAAGACATAATCAATATACTACTTTGTGTTCCTTACATCGCCAAAGCGCTCTGGTGACATACATGTGGCCTTTTTCTGAACACCCACATAACATGGACAAGGTGCTCCTGCCAGGAAAGGAAAGTCATGGCTGTTACTTGTACCATCCAGAAAAAAATATTTGACATACATACTAGGAAGAAGGAGTTAATTTCCATGTTTAGAGTGACACTTAGGGACATTTGTTTTTTTACCCTACATCTTCATTCAACAGGTTGGTGCATTCTGAAAAGTTGCAGTCTCTATTTAGTTCAATTAAATCAATCCAATTAACATGCAAAATAATGATTTATAATAAAAACAAGCCCAGGAGAGCACGAGGAGTGCCCCAATAACGAGGAGCCATCTGATGACCCTATCCAGGTCTGTTTGTCCTTGTTTTCCTTGCAAACCTTTCAATGTTTTAAGAAGAATTTGGAATAACTTAACATGGGCCCATAGTGGATAGTAGTATAGGAGGAGATGAATATGGGAAACATCCATCATGTACAATGTATGCATCTCAAAATAAATCCCATCCATTTTCTGATTAGTTGGAAAATTGCAACTGCTGGAGTGAATTTCTTTGGTCTTATAATATGAATTGTTGTTAATCCTTACTTATGTTTCAGTGCTCCTACACAGAACGTTCTTAAAAAGAACTGATAGAGTACGCAAGAACCATTCAGATGGTGAATAATTCCATCGCATAGTTGAACCTCTAGTTTGAGACACATGTGGAGGGAGAGTGACTAAAGAAGATTTGAAGACCACTACTGTATTATCTCACATACCAGATTGTACATGCTCATCTCCTGTTCAGATGTTTTATGAGTGAGAGCCTGACAGGGAATAAGACTTGGAAATGTCTTAGAAGCCCAAGAAATGGCACATATCAACAGGCAAATGCCTGTGTGGACATAGTTACACACTTAAACACAACCATGCATATTCACACACACGTACACTCACATACAGACGTGCCCACAGACACACACATTTCTGGTGGATAAGATATTACACTCTTAAAATAGATCACTCTGTACCAAAGACTGCTGGCTGGTGGATGGGTAGATATGGAGGAACCAAGGCTGACATTCTCCTTGTTTCCTATATTTTAGTGTGATAATGAACTACACTTGCAAAAAAGTATGATACTACCTTAAGAAAAACAAATTACAAATCAATTGTTTCTCAGTGTGAGACAATGAGTGTAGGGGCAGGAGCTACCTTTAAGTACAGTATTTCAAAGGTAGTAAAAAGTAGTCATCAGCTTAGCCAACTGTCCACTAAGGACAGCCAGTCAATGAGGGCCTCAAATAGAGGAGGACAGTAAAGGGCATACTAAAAAATCAGTGGATGCCTTGTTACCCAACTCCTCATTCCCTTGACTCATTTAGGGGTGGTGGAGTGCTATGTTTCTGAGAGTGAAGAGTATGCAGGCCACCAAAATCAACCACGCACCCACACACCAGAGAGAGTAGCCTTAGAGAGTCTCCTTCCTTAAGGTGACCCCTCCAACATTATGCTTGTCAGTGGTTTTCATGCCATCTGCCATGACCGCTACAACAGTCCCAGGCATGAACTGCTCTAAACCCTCTATTTTTGGATGGGTTGTCTTTCAAAAAGAAAAAATGCTGACTGATCCATCATGTTGACATGTCTTGATGGACCGACCTCCCATCTCTGACTTCTGTTCAAAGCGCAGCCACCATGCCAGAGATGGACTTTCTGCAGCTGCAGCTAGTCAGGAGGAGCTGCTACCTCCACTACCTCTTTTTGCTTGGTAGCTGGCTCCTGGTTCCCAAATGAGGTACAATCTAACTTTTGTGGAACAAATTCTGCATAATTTAAATTTTCATTAATATAATTGGATATATATGCAGTGAAAATAGACCTTACTGATGGAGCGCCCAAAGTATAATGTAAGGCAACTTTCCACTTTAGAAATATTAGGTTGCGATAATGGCATTAGCGGCGTAACTCATACCAGTGAGATTGCGCCAAGCTGAAAATACCAGACTACAGAAAGAAGCACTTACAGTCGATGAGGCTTTCAGTTTGGAAAAACGTGAATGTGATATAGTATTTCACCGTAATTTTAATTCATCTTTATGCTCATTTCTCTACAATGGCTTCTGGAGCTTTCAACCGAGGAATGCACATTCTCATCCACGTTGTCAATAAAGGAAAAACAGCGCGGTAATTCAGACCCAGGTGCCAGGGACCTGGAATTTGTTGATGAATGGAAGGTTAGCTGAAACCAGCAAATTCCCTGCTAATTGAAAGCAGAAAACAAAAACAGTATGTCCACTTTGAGTAACATTACTCTTACGATAAATAATTGCCGATAGAAATGAGAGACCGCAAGTAATTATATTTCAGGAAATTGTGGCAAGTCACATTGGCACTAAAGACTGTCGTACATTTAATTACCCTCTGAAACCTCTGCAACCTGGAAGTATAAATATCGAAAAGGCTTTGATGTTAAAAGATCTATTGCGATGGTACACAGTGCTTGTTAATTTTAAAGGTTTGTGAGAGCCCCGTGAAGTTTAGTCCAGGCCCTGGGGAAGTGTAAAACACTCAAATGCAAGATTAAGAAGGAAGTTTCCATGAAAAGATGACCCACAATATTGCAAAAGCAAAGCACAGCCTGAAATTTTATGAAATTAATTGGCACGTACTTCTTTATAAATATTGTCCATTCTAGAGTTTGAAACTAGGGGTTTAGACCATAAATTCACACTTAAAACTATAGGCATGCAACCCAAGAGAATTTATTGTTAAACACAAAGCAAATATTTTCTCTCCTGCAATTTTAAGGCGTGCAGGAATTCTTTTCTCCAATACCATCATAAGGCTGCGGGTGAGAATCCCAGGGGAAGGGGAAGTGACATAATGCTCTCTCTGAACCGATGACATCACAGGGGTGATTCCTTACTTTACTTTTCATGTGTCACAACACAGTTCTGAAACCCCTGCTTTACTTTCTCTTCTTCTGCCACCTTAAGGGACCCTTACACAGGTATAGTATTGCTGACAAAGTTAAAAGCAGGTATTACAGTCCAACATACAGAAATACTCACAAGCTGTCTCTCAGATTTTTCTCATTATTTCTATTGTTCATGTCTCTCTGTCTGTCTTTACGGCTTCTAGACGATTCTCATAGCTCTCTCCTTGACCTTCTTTCAGGCCTCATAATGCCAATGATGTCCCAGAACTCTTTCAGTTATTTGGAAAGTGGTTGCTCACACCCTGAGCTTTGTTTTCTGTCCCTTGTTGGCTGAGACCAGAGACCATCTCGTCACTTACACGCAAATCACGAGGTTTAGCCCGCTGTGTTGGTAGGTGAGAAATGTTTTCTGAAGTGGAACTAAAACTGATGCCTGTTGTGCTGCGGTGTTTTTGGGTGTGGCTCTCCCTGTGGATTAGATCGTGACATTTCAGTGAAGCAAACACCTTATAACAATTTTTTTGCCTACTAAACCATCTCTGTTCTTCCCCATTCTTCTCTCATTGCTTTGAGGGCTTGGAGTGAATTGCACCTCTGCTTTGCACTGTCCTATCCTACTCCGGGTTTGTGTTATTGCCTGAATTTTAAGTCTTGCCTACCAACGGCTTTATCTGTTTTTTGTCGAAGACCTATTATCTCCAATACATTAAGCGTACAATTTTCTCTGGGCAGTCCTCTGCTCTACATTGGCGACTTTCTTGTCAAATGTTATTTGTTTTTTAAATTTAATTACTTCACTGCCTATTCTTTGTTTGTCCCACTGCTTGAGCATGTCTTCCTTACTATGGCCCTCATTACAACCCTGGCAGTCAAAGACCGAAGCACCGCCAACAGGCGATAACGACTGCGGCGGAAGCGCTGCGGTCGCACCGCCAGGACCGGCGGTTTCCCACCACATTGGTCCCGGCGGTCCCGGCGGTCCCGGCGGTCCCGGCGGTTGTAATCCCCCAGGGCAGCGCTGCTTGCAGGTACAAGTCCCCCTCCCGCCAGCATTTTCATGGCGGTATGAACCGCCATGAAAAGGCTGGCGGAAAGGGGAGTCGCGGGGTCCCTGGGGGCCCCTGCACTGCCTATGCCTCTGGCATGGGCAGTGCAGGGGCCCCCGGCCATGGCCCCATGGAGCTTTTCACTGTCTGCATAGCATAGTCCAGCGGGGATCTCCAAATGGCCACCGCAGGAGTGCGGCTGCATTGCCGGCCACGGTGCGGATTTAACTTGGCTGGCGGCGCTTGCCACCCGCCAACGTTGAAATGAGAGCCAATATTCGGATTGGATAACTTCACCTGCTTACATTCAAAGAATTATGCCCTTATGTTTCTTTTAGCACTCTATAGAAGTGCATGTGTATTCTCGATCTCTCTCCCTTGTCCCTGTGTGCTATGTCCCCTTTATATGCCTGCCTCTGTGCCCTCTGTGCTGCTCTCGCACAGTCCAGCTCAATCATAGCTTCCCACACTTCTCCCTGTCCCACTCAGCTTTTTTTAACCACCTCCCCGGTTGCTTCTCTGTCCCTCTCTGCTCACTGCTGATGCTAATTGATGCTATATCCTTGCTCCTCTAAGCCCCCACTCCTCTGTTGCTTCCCCTGTCACAACCTTCTCATTTCGTATTGAGTTTTTCTTTCACTTTTTAGGTTGGTATCGCAGCTGCAGTTTATTCCATGGCTGCTGCTTCTTTCACATTCTTTTTTTTAGTTTGCCACTTAAAGATTGACACCTGCCATTTTGAAATGTTAAATTAATAAAAGAAAATTGGTACTGCATTCATGACATACATGCACACGTGTGGTGATGCATGTATGCTTATACCTCATTGACCTTTTTTGTCAACGCTTAACATCATCAACAAAAACCACTGTCCTTTGGCAAATGGAAACAAACATTGTCAAAGCCAGTATTCACCACTCGTTTTTAAAAACCAAGACCGATTGTTTTTTTCAGTGCTTGTTGCTAACTATACTAACCATCTTGAGCATGCTCCAGATGCTCACCTACAGGTTAATTGATGGAAGTCACAGTGCGCTTGTCCAAAACATTTCCATGTGTCATTCTGGGTCCTTGCCTTCAACTGTGTCTGCCACTCTGTTCTGTATTCATCACCCATTGGATGGATTTAACCCAAGAAAGGGTTACGAATCTTGGTCTCTATGTATGTGCTCCATCTCCCTAGAACGATCCTGAACTGTGGTGTGTCGCGCCTGGCTTCAATAACTCAATAACAACTCAGTAAATCTCATCCCAGAGTATTATGTCATTTATGGCCAATGCATAACCATGTTTTGCAAATATTTCTCTTTGTGGCACATGGATGGAAAATCTAGAAAGCCCAACCCCTTTCAAATTCCATATAGGTCCCAAGTGAGAGGATATGACAAGAGTCTATTAGCCTCCTGTACAATATATTATATGAAGTCAGCCAATAGGTAACCAATAGTCTGCTGAAGGCAGGGAGGTTCCTCTCTAATAGTGGAGGAGCGTTGCCCCTGTGCTCAGAGTCAGGCAGTGACAAATAAAATGATAATAAAGTTTCTCTCTGAAAGTCACTGTCTCTCTGAGACACTCTCTCTCTGCCCAGGCCATACGGAGGATGAGTGGTGGGCACTGTAAAGTGCATAGGATGGTTTGGCCAGCCATTTTAGGATAGCTAAACTGACATGCGCTGTATTGCACAGCTGGGCGGAGGAATGGCACAGGCTCCCGGTGCCTGAGCAAATGTCAGACCAGCCCTCTCAGGCTAATCCCAGAGCTGATCTCATGCTTGGTACAGCATGACAGCAGTGTCTGGATTGGGAGCCTGTGCTTTGTGCCCCAGTGACAGCCGGGAGGACGAGGTGCACCGAGGCGGCCATCGTTGGGACCACAGCAGCAGGTACGTTTTTTATTTTTATTTTTACACCCTCCCCCAACCACCCACCTGCCCCTCCACTTTTGATTTTTGATTGCTGGCAGCCGCCACTGGCTGTAGGTGCACACTTGGAAAGAGCAGACGACTGGCTGAGGCAAGAAATTTCCATACCTTGTTGGTGAACCACACTCAATTTAACCTTGAAGGCAGATGGAGGTTGGAAGTCAATGGAGTAGACAGAATGGCAAGGAGTCTCACACAAAAAATAAACATAGCCTCCAACAATCAAAGTTTAATAATCCTATGAGATTCAAAGACATGAGAGGCAGTCCATGATCGACTCTAGTGAAGCTACCAAACAATATGGAGTCATCTACTACAGCAAAAGTAGCCCTTCTCATCACATTCCAAGCAGCAAAGTTGGCTAGAAATTCCAACAGGAACCCAATTAATAACATTCCCCTCAAAATTCAGTCTGGGAAAACACATTGAGGATGGCAACCCTCAAAAATAAAAATACTGCAAGAACACATTACTCTTTGTCAGATGACACAAGGATGTAAGGTGAGACCTCCAGAAATCTTAGCAAGAAAAACAAAGACATATAACTGAATATGCTACCAACAGCCTGTGGTGGCGAATGGGTCAGATGGGAATTACATGTAGGAACCAATATCAAGCACTAAATGAACTGCTATTGAACCACATTTATCCTCAAACATTTATTAACATGCCCAGACATGAGGGTGGAAGCAAGAAATTAGGGGGCATATTTATACTCCGTTTGCGCCGAATTTGCGTCGTTTTTTTCGACGCAAATTCGATGCAAAACTAACTGCATATTTATACTTTGGCGTTAGACGCGTCTAGCGCCAAAGTTCATGGAGTTAGCGTCATTTTTTTGCGTGAACACCTTCCTTGCGTTAATGATATGCAAGGTAGGCGTTCCTGTCTTAAAAAATGACTCCGATGCATATGCGTCGTATTTATACTCCCGGGCAGAAATGACGCCCGGGAGTGGGTGGGTCAAAAAAACCGGCATTAGCGCCGGATTTTAGTGCCTGGGTCAGGGCAGGCGTTAAGGGACCTGTGGGCTCAGAATGAGCCCAGAGGTGCCCTCCCCTGCCCCCAGGGACACCCCCTGCCACCCTTGCCCACCCCAGGAGGACACCCAAGGATGGAGGGACCCACCCGAGGGACATTAAGGTAAGTCCAGGTAAGTATTTTTTTTTGTGGCATAGGGGGGCCTGATTTGTGCCCCCCTTCATGCCACTATGCCCAATGACCATGCCCAGGGGACAGGAGTCCCCTGGGCATGGCCATTGGGCAAGGGGGCATGACTCCTGTCTTTGCTAAGACAGGAGTCATTTCAATGGGGGATGGGCGTCGTAAAAAAATGGCGCAAATCGGGTTGTGGCGATTTTTTTGCCTCAGCCTGACTTGCACCATTTGTGGACGCCCATACGCCATTTTCCCCCTACGCCGGCGCTGCCTGGTGTACGTCATTTTTTTTAACGCACACCAGACAGCGCCGGTGGCTAACGCCGGCTAACGTCATTGAATAAATACGGCACCCGCATGGCGCTTCAGAATGGCGTTAGCCGGCGCTAATTTTTTGGGCGCAAAACTGCGTTAGCGCAGTTTTGCGTCAAAAAGTATAAATATGGCCCCAGGTGAGGCTGGGATGAGCACAATACCGCAACAATAGGAAAAATTTTGCAGTCAAACACAAATACCAATGGATGGCAATAAGTAGCTGAAAAAGCAGAACTACGAGTATACAATCTTTAACATCATGGATCAGAAGAAACCAAAAGAGAGAGAAACCAAAAACTGGCTTGAGATATAAAGTACTGGTTAGCTTTACACCGAAGTAGGCGACAACTGGGTAAAACTGCATTAACATTGAGGTTTGCACTAAATATAGAAAGAACTTGATTAAAAAACACTTCTGTCAAACCTGGGCACTGTTGCCCCTGCATTGTGTTTCATAGACTTTCTTTTTAACTTCTGAAGAATAAAGAGCTTTTCTGGAAATAAAAGTAGAGGTATATTAGCTGCCTGCCAGGCAAGGGGAAGGAATATGAATGGGTTGACCTGATTGTGAACTGCCTTGATGTGAAAAACAGCCAGACCTTCCAGTCATTTTGTTGGGAAGGCTCTTCGCTCTGCTATGTAGGCATCAACTATGCATAGATGATTGACTTTCATAAATAATTTAACATCTTTCTCCAATACCATGTATGATCTCAAAGCATCCTAGAGGTAACAGATTAAAGGCGATGGCTCTCATAGGACAGTTATCTTCTGGTTGTGGGTTGGGTCCCACTTTTGAGAGGCAGGTTAGAGGTGAAATGCATCTGAGCAAGAATGAGGGCTGAGAGTGTCTTAGCATCTTTACAGATGCCTCTGAAACAAATGTGTTTTATTCACATACTTGGCATTGTGCGATTTTAACATAGTCAACTGAACAGGATCACAGTACTTAATATGTTAACCGTTTCTGCCGTCAGAAAATAAAACGTGGCAAATAAAGGTGATTACATACATTCACAATATCACACTACATTTTGTTTGCTTGCTCTCAACGTTTTAAATGTTGCATATTGTTAGACCTGGCCATTTCTGGAGAATCACCACAGGTTTTGCCTTCCCCTACCTTCTCTTACTGAACCCATTTTTGTTGACTTTTATAACTCCGCACAACTTTCCCTGATAATCAGTGGTAAAGTGCTTGTGCTCTCTCCTGAAAACATGGTACAATTGGCCTACCCCTAATTGGCATATTTAGTTTACTTGTAAGTCCCTAGTGAATGGCACTTTGTGTATCTAGGGCCTGTAAATTAATTGCTACAAGTGGGTTGCAGCACTCATTGTGCCAGGCACTTAAGAAATTAAAAAATGTCTCAGGTGTGAAACTGTAGGCTGTAGTGCTGTTTGAAACTGCCACTTCCACCATCTTGTCATGCCTAACCTTCCTTTTTCATACTTATAATTCATTGCAAAGGTAGGCCCTAAAGGCTCATCGGGCAAGGGCCTTGGTATGTAAAAAGTCAGACGTGTGTCATGACAGTGACAAACGTTTAGTGTCATTTTTCAATGTTGTGAGGCTCTCTCTCCCATAGACTAACACTGGGTTGCTTTATTAGGTTCAATAAGATTTAATAAATGCTAACTTCAGGTTGGACGTTTCGACCCAATTGCAGAAACAAATGAAAGGTGGGTCATCATCAGGACTGGGAAAATTCAGGTCGGTAGCACCTACGGGTAGTGTAAATATCTGAGTTACTAAAAGTCTGTTTAATCAATTTCAATGATTAGTTCTGGGGGGAGGGATTAGGCACTCAACCAAGATCCAGTGTAGAAATACAATCTGGTGGTCTGGGACATCTTCCTGATAGGAAAATGACATATAGTTTGGTACTCTGTTTATATATTAATTATTTAGAATTTAGAGTGTAATCATAAGGCAAATAGTGACCACTTACGTGTTGAGTAGTTAACTGAACCCCGAGGACGTGGAGTACTCTGGTCTGAGGGTCAATTCAATTGATCTTGTGTTCAGTATTGTGTCTGCAGGGTCATACAAGCACTGTGAGCCTTTCACAATTGTAGTCTTGAGCTCACGATATCTAAAAGACAATAATTGTATGAGCTAGCCTGTGTGTAGGTATGTGTAAGTAAAGTAGTAGAGTAAAATAATGTATGCCTGCACTTACTGTTTAGATTACATCTGAGGGGTAAATTATAGTGGCCAGGGCGAGTCATCAGGGATCTCCCGGCTCCTTACGATTAATCATGAAGTATTGTATCCAATTGGTGTAAGCTGCACGTATGGGCAATGTGCCGGCGTAAGAGCGGAATTGCACCCATTTTCAAGCGAGCAATCTCTCATCGGATTGGTCCATTGAGGGACCAATCGGGATTCAGTAAACATTGTTGTGGAGCGGCATCGAAGTAAAGACGATGGTGCTCGGACCCGGAAGGGAAGGTTCCCTTTCTGATCCGCTGTCAGAGCGCATACAAATTTGCGCGTGTGTTGTGGCATAAGAAAAGGATTTCTTTCGCTCGGACCAGCCGTTAGAAGTCCAGTCTTAAACCACCCACTGTACATATTGTATATATCACCTTCACTTCTCTGCACAATTTTCACTTTCACTGCTTTTAATTAGGAGCACCTATTTAGACAAGTATAACCTTGTGCCTACAATAACATGATAAAAAAATTATAAAAAAAGATGCATAATGCAATAAATCACTATTGATATTACAAAAAATGTTTTGTATATTATTTAATCACTAAATTACCGTGGAAGTCTATGTTACTTACACCTTGCATTGACCATTAATTTACTTGCATTTACTACCCTGGTCAAAATGGTTAGAGGGTACCTTCCTCATTGTTGTTACTCTAACTTCAGGTTGGAAGCAGATAGAGAAATTATGTTTACATTCAAATGAATTGTAATTTAAAATCCTCTTTAGTGGTAATGTTGGATTTTAAGTTACTGTTTTGAAAATCCCACTCTGAGAAATCTTGCATTGTTCTGCCCAAACAAACCCTGCCTTTCTGCCAGTGTCTTGGGTCACATGGCTGTGAATGGCTCTCCTGCTGGGGGTTGTGTATTGCTTTCAGAAATATAATTTTATATCCTCTTTAATGGTAATGCCAGATGAGTTACTATTCTGAAAGTGCCACTTTAGAAATCTGGTATTTTTCTTCCCAAACAAAATGTGCCTTTCTGCCAGTGTCCTAGGTCACATGACTGAATTGTACATTACTTCCAGAAATAGGAACAAAGAAGGCGTAGGGGTGAGGGGACGAGTCTTCTGACATGATGGCTGAGGAAGAGGAACATTCCCCCTGCCATGATTGCACTTCAAAGGGCTGTGCCTGCAGCAAGCACAAAGGAACATGACACCAGGCCTGCCCTGCCTTTTGTCACCCTATAGAGTTTGGAATCAAACCCAGGGGAAGAGGAGGAACTGACTGAAAGCAGTTTTAGGAGTAGGTCAGGGAGTTCCTTCACACAAAGGCTGGACCCAGGTATTTAAAAAAACACCTTCAGAAACACTCATCAGAACACTCCTGGGCCTGTGGAAGGTTCAGAAGAAGGACTGCCTTCCTGCCAGAAGGACTGCACTGCTGTCGGAAGGACTGCCCTGTTGGCTGAAGAAGAAAGATTGGATATGCTTCCTTGATCCCAGGCTAACCAGAGTGACTCGAAGGGTCAGTTAGCTGACCACTTTTGTGAGCTCCAGGGACAGAACATCACCATACTATGCTGACAGAGAGTTGTGAACTAAAAAAGGGCAGTCAGCATGGAGAAGGAGGTGAATGGAAAGGGAAGAACCTGTCCTAAGGTTACTGGGCCCAGCACTGTAATGGACTTCATTCCCACAGATCCATGAAACTGACAAGGCCAGCCTTGATGTAAGGAGCAACAGTATTATGCTGTCATGAAGTCTTTTAGCTGTGTGTATTAGAGGCCTAAAGTGTAAGTGCTTCAACATGTCAACACCACATATAGCTACTTTGCCATCAATACCCAACTCTTCTGTTTCAACTGTGAGTTGTCCACTATAAAAGACATCAATAAGGGAACAGGTGTTCACCTGAGGTGACACAAAGCATAGGTCCACTCTGCAAAATACAGACTCATAAGCTCTTCCTGGGCAGCACAGGTCCATCCTCTCCATTGATAATCCCACCAAACAGTGTGTTATGTGAAGAAAGGTCCAGTATAACTAAAGGGAGTTACAAATTGAGGAAGAGGTTTGGCATAAAAAGGAAATAGGGCCAGATGTATGAAACTTTTTTGCATTCGCAAATGGTGCGAATTGCAAAATTCGGCCGTTTGCGAATGCAAAAACGTGGTCTGCGATGCATGAAAGGCATTCGCAGACCAAAAATAAGAAATCACAAAAATTGCGATTTTTTGCGTTACGACCTGTTTTTGCGAGTCGCATTTTGCGCTTCGGTATTTCCAGTAGGAAATTACGAGGCGCAAAATGCGATTCGCAAAATCCAAGTCGCAATTCGATGCACCAAAAAATCGCAAATTGCGATTTTTCGCTGAATGGCATTTTGCACATGCAAAATACCACTAAGTGAAACCAGTTGGTAACCAGGTGCAACCTATATAAAGAGGCCCAGAATGCCTCAGACTCTTTTCCACAATGGCTGCACTCTACGTAATGGCGAGGAGGATGAGGATCTTGGCAGGTTTGAGGAGAGGGAGGAGGAGAAAGGAGCGCATTTTCAGAGTGCACATTACCCTTTTTGACCAGACTGAGGAGGAAATATTTGAGAGGTATAGGTTGAACTCATCCATGATACTTGATCTGATAGCTGAGCTACAACCCATACTGCAGCGCAGAGCACATAGGACTCATAGTATCCCACCCATGTGCAGGTATTATGCTCCCTCCACCTACTTGCCTCAGGGAGCTATCAAGGGGTCATAGCAGCAGCTGGAGGGGTCTCACAGAGTACCCTCTCTAGATTTTTCAATGCATTTATTAACGCCATGCTGAGCAGGATACACCAGTACATCAGATTCCCCCACGCCCCACAGGAAATACAGCAGACAAGAATAGATTTTTACCAGATAGCACAGTTCCCCCATGTCCTAGGTGCCATAGATGGGACACATGTTGCAATCAGTCCACCATCAGCCACAGAATATGTGTACCGCAACCGTAAATACCAACATTCCATGAATATACAGGTGATATGCAATGCCTCTTATATCATAACTGATCTTGTGGCCAGGTACCCAGGGAGCACCCATGATTCATACATCTTTCGCCATAGCGGCATTCACACAAGACTGCTAGCTGGGGAGTTTGGAGAAGGATATCTACTAGGTATTGTCCCTCTGTACACTGGCGCATTCATGGCGTGCTGATGTCAGATGGCTCAGTTACTCAATATACCCTCTGTCCCTTCCAGGAGACCGTGCCTAAGCAGTGCGCACCTACATGATGACGCCCTACCTAAATCCAACTACACCTGCTGAGCGGAGATACAATGCAGCACACAGGGCGACCCGCAACGTGGTGGAGCACACCTTTGGCCTGCTGAATAGTCTCTTCCGGTGCCTCCACAAAAGTGGAGGGGCACTACAGTACAGCCCAGAGACAACATGTAGAATAGTGGCTACTTGTGAAATCTTGCACAATATAGCTACCACCAGGGGCATACCTGTGGAAATATCGGAGCCAGACTCAGATGAGGATGATGATCCCATACCACCCCTACAGGCAGCAGACAGGACCAGTGCAGAAGAGGGAAGGCAAAGGCTTGCTGACATCACACACAACCATTTCAGATGTAAGTATGTAAACACAAATCCACTATCAAATGTACCTGTAGTGAGTAAATTTATTACCTTAATGTCAGGTAATGATAGTCCAACGAATACCAACAAAAGTGCTAAAAAAAAAATAACAATAGCAGTTCACAGTAAAGCACTATTCCTTCATAGTGTACTCATTACAGACACACATACAGTCCCCTGTGGCCACTACAGTCACTTCTTTTGGCCACGCACGCCACTAGAGTGCCCAGTTGCCTCACTGGCACCTCGATTGTCTGCCTCTGTGGCAGTGCTGTGCCTGGCACTGCGCCGTCTGGTGTCCATTGCGGGCACAGCTAGGCTGCTGAGGCTGGATGTGTCCTCCGTGTCCCCCAGTCCAAGCTCGCTAGGTGTGGGTGACCTGTTTCCCATGATATTGTCAATCACATTGGTGATTTGGACTAGTCCTTGAGCCACATCCCTGCTGCTGTGTGCTGAGTCAACCTGTGCAGCCACTGCACGACGTGAAATTAGGGAGGTGGAATTAGCCAGCCTAGTCACAGAGCGACAAAATCCCCCAAACATGCTCATGAAGCGTCGCTCCTGCCTGCGGTGGCTCACCCTGTCATGGCGCAGCTCCTGACATAGTTCCCTCACAGCATTATTGAGCTCCCTTGTGTCCTGCGATGCCTGGACCTGTCCCTCATGCAGCTGTTCAATGTTTGCATTCAGGCACTCTAGCTGGCGATGCAGGCCCCCCATGTAGGCATTATGTTGCTGCATCTGTCTTTGTAGTGCAGTGATCTTTTTATTCTGCAGGCGCTGCTGCTGCAACATAGCCGATTCCAGGCCACCAAAGAAGGAGGTTCCTTCACCTGCCTCATACGCCTGTGCACCTGCATATGTAGGCATCCTGCGGGGTGCTGTGGTCTGCTGCGAATGGGGCTCCTGCATCTGGGTGCATCTGCCAGTTGGGGATGGTGTTTGTGGGCCTTCCAGCTGCTCATCGGAGTCCTGACTGAGTTCTGGCAGTGGCAGTGCCCTAGGCCTGCGTCGGAGTGGCGCAATGTTCTGAGACCCACTCGTATTGGAGTCTGAGGCAGGATGGGTGTCAGTCTCCCCTAAACTGGCACATGCTGTGGCTGCTGGGCCTGGCCCACCTGCAATGAAAATATGCAACATGTCAGTTATGTTTGTTACAATTAAGGTCACACAATGGTAATAAAGGTACAGGTAACTCTCTTCATTGTGTTGTGGGTGTTGTGTTCTTCTGGGTGTCGCTCTACTTAATTACATTGTATGTGCTACTTTCAGCTCTGGGTTGTGGACTGCCACTCCCATAAGGCATTGTTGTGCTGCTTATAAGATGTGGAATGGACTACTTCTCACTATGTTTTACATCACTTGCTAATTCCTAAGGGGCTTTTATGCAGACACATATGGGGTTACAATTCAATATAGCACTTACCTTTGCTGGTACTTGGTGTGCCGGAGGTGTCAATCTCTGTGACCCCACTGACTGCTTCCGGGAGGAGTGTGGACTCCACTAGGTCCTCTATCGGGGTGGAGGGTGTCTCTGTGGGTGGGCCGCCTCCTGCAGTCATCTTGCCACCCTCTCCTTGGCACAGGACCGCAGGTCGTACCGCCTCTTCTTAATTTCTTCTACCGAGCGCTGTGCCACTCCAACAGCGCAGATCTTTGTCTGTATTTCTGCCCAGAGTCTCCGTTTCTCACTCTCAGGCACCTGGAATGAGCTTTTGCCAAACAAGCGGTCATGGCTCCTGACCACCTCCTCTGTCAGCACCTCCAGCTCTTGCTCGCTAAATTTCAGCGTTCGCTTTCTTTCTCCCTTCTCCTTTCCCTGGGCAGAGGTGTCCATGTTTGTTCAGCTGTGCTGCTGCCTTCTCCAGAGACTTGCTCAGTGTGGCTGGGCTGACTCTCTCTGAGTGCTGGTTTGGGTGTGGCAGCTGAAACTGCCTGGGATGACTCACTTCCTGCTTGTGATGTCATCAGGCTCCTCCAGGTGTGCTTTCTTGCAATTTCTTGCAATTTGCGATTTTCATTTACCAAATCGCAATTTGCGAAAATGCTAATTGCAATTCGGTAAATGGGCCTCGCAAACCACAAATAGCGATTTTTAAGAAATCACTAATTCCAAATCGCAATTATGATACATGGCCTATTGCGACTCGGAAATAGTGATTTCTTAAAAATTGCTATTTGCTATGCGCAAAGCCATTTCTTCATACATCTGGCCCATAGTTCCCTTTTAGACTAGCAATAATCATAAGACTCCATAAGATGAATAGTTTCAATAGTTTGGGTGCTTCAGCAGATTCTGTTTTACACTATGCTAGCCTTTGTGGGTTTCAGCCATCAAAAGTTACGCTGCTGAACATTATGATGGAGGCCAGTTTAAAAATCCTAGCATTCCACCAAACCAATGGGGTGGGCAGGTGCACCGAGTGAAAAGGGTAATAACATGGCTCATTTGTTAATTAAGTTAGCCTCTCATATTAATCTGTGAGAAAGTGCTCAGATGTGACTATTAGAAGTATACAGGGAGTGCAGAATTATTAGGCAAATTAGTATTTTGACCACATCATCCTCTTTATGCATGTTGTCTTACTCCAAGCTGTATAGGCTCGAAAGCCTACTACCAATTAAGCATATTAGGTGATGTGCATCTCTGTAATGAGAAGGGGTGTGGTCTAATGACATCAACACCCTATATCAGGTGTGCATAATTATTAGGCAACTTCCTTTCCTTTGGCAAAATGGGTCAAAAGAAGGACTTGACAGGCTCAGAAAAGTCAAAAATAGTGAGATATCTTGCAGAGGGATGCAGCACTCTTAAAATTGCAAAGCTTCTGAAGCGTGATCATCGAACAATCAAGCGTTTCATTCAAAATAGTCAACAGGGTCGCAAGAAGCGTGTGGAAAAACCAAGGCGCAAAATAACTGCCCATGAACTGAGAAAAGTCAAGCGTGCAGCTGCCACGATGCCACTTGCCACCAGTTTGGCCATATTTCAGAGCTGCAACATCACTGGAGTGCCCAAAACCACAAGGTGTGCAATACTCAGAGACATGGCCAAGGTAAGAAAGGCTGAAAGACGACCACCACTGAACAAGACACACAAGCTGAAACGTCAAGACTGGGCCAAGAAATATCTCAAGACTGATTTTTCTAAGGTTTTATGGACTGATGAAATGAGAGTGAGTCTTGATGGGCCAGATGGATGGGCCCGTGGCTGGATTGGTAAAGGGCAGAGAGCTCCAGTCCGACTCAGACGCCAGCAAGGTGGAGGTGGAGTACTGGTTTGGGCTGGTATCATCAAAGATGAGCTTGTGGGGCCTTTTCGGGTTGAGGATGGAGTCAAGCTCAACTCCCAGTCCTACTGCCAGTTCCTGGAAGACACCTTCTTCAAGCAGTGGTACAGGAAGAAGTCTGCATCCTTCAAGAAAAACATGATTTTCATGCAGGACAATGCTCCATCACACGCGTCCAAGTACTCCACAGCGTGGCTGGCAAGAAAGGGTATAAAAGAAGGAAATCTAATGACATGGCCTCCTTGTTCACCTGATCTGAACCCCATTGAGAACCTGTGGTCCATCATCAAATGTGAGATTTACAAGGAGGGAAAACAGTACACCTCTCTGAACAGTGTCTGGGAGGCTGTGGCTGCTGCTGCACGCAATGTTGATGGTGAACAGATCAAAACACTGACAGAATCCATGGATGGCAGGCTTTTGAGTGTCCTTGCAAAGAAAGGTGGCTATATTGGTCACTGATTTGTTTTTGTTTTGTTTTTGAATGTCAGAAATGTATATTTGTGAATGTTGAGATGTTATATTGGTTTCACTGGTAATAATAAATAATTGAAATGGGTATATATATTTTTTTGTTAAGTTGCCTAATAATTATGCACAGTAATAGTCACCTGCACACACAGATATCCCCCTAACACAGCTAAAACTAAAAACAAACTACAAACTACTTCCAAAAATATTCAGCTTTGATATTAATGAGTTTTTTGGGTTCATTGAGAACATGGTTGTTGTTCAATAATAAAATGAATCCTCAAAAATACTACTTGCCTAATAATTCTGCACTGCCTGTATAGATGAAGGGAAATAGCAAACAACAAACCCCTCAGAGTGATCAAAGAGCATGTGAAGAGAATCCTGTTTCCCTGTCACTAAACCTAACCAAAAACTAGTGCAGATAATTTTAGACTGCCAATGGCCAACTCCGCCATCCATATTACTGTTACAGATAGAAGGTTGTATTTAATGTCACAGACTTCCAACAAAGAAGGTGTGACAGACAGTTAGTCGGAGAGTGAAAATGAGGGTAAGCATGAGGGAACTGAACTTGCTAGTTAACAGACAAGGCAGGAGAAGTGCATGTGAAGTCAGAGGTTGTGGCAGTGAAGGTAGAGAAATGTTTGGTCTAGGACCTATGCCTGTACCTTGACTGTAGTAGTAATAATGGTGAGAAGATAGAAAGGGAAGAGTAACTGAGCAATAATCAGGTAAACAGTGGTGTCTTGGGTAGCTGAATGCCATCACTTTTGTCTAGTATTTAAACATTTTGAGAACGGTTTCAGAGATGGAGGCAATAGCATCCCAAGACATATACCTTATAGAACAGGCCAGTGAGCAGATGCACAGCATCATTAATAATATGAAAGACTTGGAAAAACACCAGCACTAAAAACAAGCTTCATTTATTTTTAAAGAAAACTTTGAGGAAGCTAACTGTATAAGGTTTCTTGAGTTACACTTATGTATGCTTTCTGAGGGATGACGTGTCTCAAGACTCGGGGCTTCATTACGAGTTTGGCAAAGCAAACCTGTGACCACCATGTTGGCGGTGGCGGTCCGAACTCTAACAGGCTGGCGGAGAAGTACGCCAAATTATGAGTTTGGCAGTTGTGCACACAGAAGACCTCCAAAGCTCCACCGGCACTGCCAGGCAGGATAGACCGCTGCGGTCAAATGGAGGCACATACAGTCTGGTAGAGATCATGTTCCCGCCAGACGTATTTGAAGGTTGCACACCACCAATGTGACCGCTGCGGTCCAACCACCACAGAGCACTCTGGGGAAAAGGACAGTATAAAAGGAGATCCTCACCTCCAGGAAGTCATACACGTCCAGAGCCGCCCTGGAACCATAACTAGATGCCATCCCGCTGCTCCTGCTCACAGAAAGACAATGGAATCATCTCTGACGAGGAGAACAACAGCCGTTAGTACACATACTCACCTGTTACATTTGAAAAAAGAATTAATTTGTACATTTACATAACATACCATAATGAGGGAGTTGCGAAGGGCAGCACTCACACATAACAGCATAGTGACACACATACTCACAACCTGCATCAAGGACACCCACATATACACATCATGCAAACTTTAGCCAGCACACACACACACCACACATCAATACCACACACTTATGCACTGCAACACAGCACAGGCCCAGCCTCACAGATTGACATACAACATATAAACTCATAACAACAACACTACAACTGCATGAATATATGTCACACACTCACACCCAACTTGGGCCAGGGACTCAACACACATGCAACACAATGTACAACCATTTGTAGTGGAACATACATATCAATACCATCATAAAACCTAGCAATCAACACACACATCACACGCACACACAGTACTCTGAACCTGTTATGCCATGCACAATACACACAGACCCAAACAGTCAAAACACTCAAAGCAATACATCACAATACGACCGGCACAGAACCGATGGGAGCAGCCAAACCAAACATGGAAGGAGGCCATACTGGGACACACCGCATGTTGAACAAGGGTCACAAACACATGCCCACACTTACAGGCCCATCCTTATCTCATTGACATGCAATACCAATATCAAATGTAATACACAGTCACACATAAGGGTGAAGGGCAAGGATAACAAGCATACACCACTCCAACAGCCAGCTCTGGTGGATTCACACCTAAATAGTTACATGCATACAAAAGCAAAGCACACTTGCACAATTCAACACACTCCATGTCTGCACTGAAAAAATGCCATTACACATACCACATGTACCAAATAGCTACATCTGGGGAGAAAGCATACACCATGTGGGACAACATCGCACATCACAACAACAAACACCTTTCATGACAAACACAACACAATACCACGCAACCAACATTTCAGCTACATACACAAACGCATGACACAACACACACTCACCCCTGGGGGACTACTGCACTGTACACAACCTCACATACTGCTAAAACAATACATGTAGCAGAAAGTAGCACGCTAAATAAGAATAAAGGCACACAACCAATGTCAGCCAGGAACAACTTAAACCTAGGAAAGGAAATGCAGGACAAAGATCTAACCAAAAGACCAACAACTGGTTGTCTTTAATGTTAATAAATAGCAAGTGATATGAATGTCCAAGCCCATAAGCCAGTCCAAAAGTATGTCCCTGGCACCAAAAGCAGAAAATGGTGCCACAACTCGACTCCTGACTGCCAGGTTACCTCCTCAGGTAGGGGTATCAAGGGGCAGGAAGGCCCTTCAGGGATTCTTGGGGGATGGCAGGGGAGGGGAAGTTTGAGCTTGGGCTTAAGAGGGGGTTTGGCTTGGGTTTGGGAGGTGGTGGACCATTTTGGGAGGGGTGGATGCCTTCTTGGTGGGGGGAGGGGCATTGGTGCTGGCAGGGGGTTAGTGGGTGCCTTGGAGATGGAAGGATGGCCTTGGGGAAGTCTTTCAGGGGTGTCACCAGGGAAGAGTAGGGAAAAGGTCAAGGTTACAATTGAAAATGTTTTAGACACATGAGGACAGTCAACAAAAGGGGGTTTGGGTGTGGAGGATGAGGGAGTGGTTTTCTGACGTTTAGATGTGAATGTCTTGGGTATGTGTTTGTGGGAGGTGTGCTTGTGGGTGGTGGGTGTCTGTTGGGTGGGTGAGTGAGGGTGTTTATGTGTTTTGGGCTGTGAGGGTGTCCTAGGGAATGTTGTGGTAGGTGGGTAGCTATCCTTTGGGGTGGTAATGGCAGGTATGGTGGATGTGCAGTATGTAAGCTGTTAGAAATGGGGTTTCTGGTTGGCTAGGGTATGCACCTAAGGCAGGCAGAACCCACCCACTATAGTCAGGGTGAGGGGGTCACACGCCCAGGATAACCCCTGCTCACCCCCTTTTGTGTTGGCATGAGTAGTCAGGCCTAACTCGTAGGCAATGTTTTAAGCGATTGCTCAACACACACAACACACTTGACGCACTACCCACACCACAAAAGAAATACTACACCAAGTTACATAAAAATAAACTGTATTGCACAAAACATCATTAGACCAAACACGTCAGTAATACTCTACTACCCAACTAGTTGTCAGAACATTACACAGTACTATTATTCAGTGAAAACCAGCAGTAGTCATAAATTACACATAGGACACTAGTTACTCTGCAACATAAACAGTAGTCAGGAAAACATTACTAAAGAGATGCCCATGTCATAACTACCATAGATGTCAGTAAAAGGAACATTGGAAACCATGACAAGTCATCGAGCATCTCACCCTAAATAGGGTCACAGTAACCATGTTACCAGTAGTTCACCCATCCTAGTAAACACATTGCACAAAGGAAATGCCAGGACATCACTGTAAATGCATTCTCATCATTATCACATGGAAGAGACAGTAGACTGGAGCCCCATAATGGCCGTCCTGCCCAAAGTTGACCAGTAATGCCACATTCACCAGATCCCTAACCCTAGGAGCATGTGGACTCATGCCTGGCCATTATGGGGCTCCAGTCAATGTGGCATTACTGGTCAACTTTGGGCAGGCCGGGGACCTCGATGATCTGGCACATGTCAGGGGAACGTGTTTTCCATGACGGGGGCATTTCTCCTCCTTCACGGGCCCTTTGGGGCCCAGTTCTTCTCCTCTGTGGGGGACCTTGCCTTCGGGTTCCTGTGCGAGGATATACACTCTGCCTGCAGCTGCCCACATCCTCAAGGTGGCTGCAGGAGGAGGGAGACACACACCTCCCCCAGCGAGCCGCGCTCCTCCTGGAGAGGGTGGCTGGAGCCTTACCGGGTCTCCCACATCCTTGGGCTGGCCACTCTTCCTCCCTGCCTGATTGGCAGGTGATAGTGGCTTCCCCCGGGTCGCGGTGGTGAGAACCCCAAAGAGGGAGCCCTCCTGTGCCCCGTGGGGACCCTCTGGGGCACAATCACTCTGGAATTCCTCCAGTCTTCGTCAGCCCATGCCCTGGGGACACCTGGGAAAGCATGTTTCAGACGGGCTCGAGGGTCCCGAGCAGTGTTCCCTAATTATTTTAGTGTTTGTGCGGCAGTGACTTGTTTTTGTGCGCACATTTTGAGTTTGTGTGGTCAACTGAGTGAAACTAACAAAAATTATACTACATTCTATTGAGACTCGAAGGGACACGGTCCTAAACATTGCAAAATTAAGTAGTGAATTGAAATAGGTCTGGCTTTAATGTGTTTCACCCTGCACTTATACAGGCACACCACTTATCCTGTACTGGCAATATACTCTGAGAACTTGGCCTCAGGCACAATATTCACCCAGCACTCACAGCACATCACTCACCCTACACTAAGACAGACACACCACCTACCCTAGACTCACACAGACACATTGTTTACCCTATTTAGGAACTTTGCTTACCTCGCATAGTTGTACTCATAAACACACTGAAACTCTGCATTCAGGCACATTGTTCACTGTACACACACAGAGACACACCACTCATTCTACTCTCACACAGACCTGACTCACCATACACACACACACATGCACACCACTCATTCTACACTACACAAGCAATCCCTTCACCCTGAACTCTGAATACAGCCACTCCCCTGCACTCACATTACTCACACTGCATTCATAAACCACTCATTTATAGTCACAAAGGTACACTTAAACCCTACACACACAATACACACTATTCAACATGCACTCAAAATACACTTTGCTTACAGACTGAACACTTTTCATTCTCACACAGGCAGACCACTGACCCTAAACGCACACAGCTTACCCTGCAGGTATACAGACAATCCCTTCACTATGCAGTTCTACTGATTCACACATCCTAACTATACACATCACTAACCCTGCACTCACTCTAAATTGACAAAGTCACACCCCTCACCCTCAACGCAACCAGTTGCATCCCTCACACTATACTCAAACAGGTATATAGTGAAACCTGCTCTCAAACATGTACATTGCTCATGTACACTCACTAAGAAAAAACTCCTTTTCTTGACTAATATAGACATGCCCCTCCCCTCTGTACTCAGAGGCACAGACCTCACCTGGCACCCAGGCAAAGGTTTTGGTAAGAGCTAGACACAGAATAGGACCTGTAAAGCTCAACCTGTAGGAGATGAAGTACTGTCAAGAAGAAGGCAATATAATCCCTTGAAATGAAACTATGGGGCAGCTTCGATATAACAGGCATAAGTAAGTACAATGAGGCAAGCAGGAAGTTTGATGCAAACCTACCAAACTATAGGAAGAAAACATTACACAAAAGAAGAGACCGTGCCTGGAGGTAAACTGCCTGGTGGGACACCAGTGACAGAGGGAATTGGGGTTGAGAGCTGCAGAAGAAGGGGACTGTCCTAAGGTTATAACTGTCCAAATAGTCTGCAGTGACAGGGGAACTGTGGGAGCTGTTGCACAAAGATAATGAAACCGCAAAGGAAAAATGCATGCCAGTGAAGGAGCAGTGACAGAGAGAGAACGAGAGCTAAGACAACTGTAACTATGAAACACAGCTGTGCAAAGAAGAAAGCACTGCTCAGTGGGGTGACCAGGAAAGACAGCAGTTGACAGCAAAGGAATGGGACTGAGATAGCATTTGTTTTGAGAGAGTATTGTGTATAAGAAAAAAGTGTCTTCCTAACCCAGCAGTTTAAGAACTACCCACCTCACTACAACTGATTTGCAGTGCATGGCACAATATTGAATAAATATGCAGTGCAGTGTTGTAGACCAGGTGCCTGTTTTTGCCAAGCTGAAGCTAGCTCCTATTCTCATTTTTTGGCTTCTGGTATACCTGGAATCCTTCCTTCCTTGAATCATGACTTGTGCAGTTGGGAGCCACCATTCCGTCAGTACTTTCATTCAAATATTGTGCCGAAACTCATTCCTAAACCAACATCACTCTGCACCCAGGCACCATAAAATACAACAATGTGCTGTCTGCAGGAAGCATGGTCCTCTATAAAGTGGGGGGAACAAAGAGGATAGTGGGAAGAAGGAATGAGCAGAATGCAGATTCAAAGCACGTCAGACAAGTACGCCAGTGTTTGGGGACACTCACATAAGAAAATGTGTAATAGATAGAGAATTAGACATGTATTTCTGAAACATGCGTTCATCCAAGAGTTTGCTGGCGCTATATTACAGATGCTTGTTTCCAAACTCAATTGTACCCTATTCTCCTCACTTTATTTATTTTGTTTAGGGGTCTTATTTTTAACTACTGCTACTCAGATTCACTTCTGCTCCTATCAGCATTCTTGGTCTTGATAACTGTCTTTAGAGTATTTGCTTTATGTAGGGGTGGGCAAGCCACTGAAAGCTCAAGCCAGGCTCGAGTCTGAAGCCTGGCTGAGCTTTGTAACCAGCAGCCCATAATGAGCTGAGCTTTCATGTGACTTCTGCCTACCTCCCTCTTCCCAGGATGTTGCATTATGGCCAGAGCTGCTGACTTTGGAACTAGGGAAGCAGGTTTGAGTCTCGATGCTGGTTCAACAGCCTATGATTCTGGGTAAATCACTTAATTTGCCTGGATTTATAAACAATGAATGTGAACTGGTGCTCATGTAAAGTGCTCCCATGCATTTGGGTTGAGGCCTGCTATATAAGAAGTGCAGAAAAATGCACAAAGAGATAAAAACAACTCCTTAACATAAGGAAAGACAAATAGATATCCATTTATTGGCTGATTTGTACAAAGTGAACCAGAAAATCTGGATAAATCACAGCTTCCTCTCCTAAATTGTGTGATCTTAGGCAAATGTTTTATGTTATCAAACCTTTTTTCTTCATTATTCCATATGCAAACGTAAATTTAGTTTTCCAGTTGCACAAAAAATCTATTCTGTTTGATTTAACAGATTACAATGTTTCTCTACAATAATCTTACCCACGTATGGGAGTTACATGAAAACAGTTCCTGCCTCATAGTTCACTAATGGATCATGTTTAAAAACCATCCCTTTTAATAAGCACTTCTCAATGCAGTATTATTATGTGACCATTAATGTCAAAGGTTCCACATGTTGAAGAAAAACACAAATATATGCTTTTGAATGTTGATAAGGCTTCATTATACTTTATGTGAAGTTTGTTGTGTGATTTACATAGCAAACATTTTTGGGGCTTGGCTGGTTCATGGGCTTTAAGATCTGAGCCAGACACTTGGCTTGGCTCTAGCTCAGCTCTCCCTCTTAAATGTAGGCTCGCCCATCTCTAGTTTTATATGATTTGTTTTCAGAAAATGCTTGTAGTAACCACTGCAGCGGCCTTGACAGTTCCTGTAATTATTAAGAATAATTTTGTGGAGAAATCACTATTTGCTTAAAAGAATAGGATTGCAGCATTCAAATTGCATGTAGAGAACAATAAGTTGGCCAATTTAATTCACATTAAGAATGTAAGTAGGGAAATGTTCCTCCTAGCCAGGGACAGCCTGTCAGAGGTGCAGATTTTTTATCACCGTTATACTCAGCTGGACTCACTTTTCTTTATCATTTCTGCATTTCTCCACCTCCCTAAATAAGTTAGCTTGAATAGAACGCTGTTTTCTTGGAACATCTTGGGCATTTATACTCATCGTATTTCAAATAGAAACATGGTTTTACCAAAACAGCTTATTCATTTGCTGTGTTTTTATCACACAAGTTGTAGTACCCACCCAAATGTTCACCATTTTTTCACTTGCAGAGTGTGTACATTTTATGGGCTGCTGATACATTTTCAAAAACAGCTCCTTCAAGAATTGTGGTGGGGTGAAGAAGTCACACCTTAAACAATAAAAGTCAGAAGGGAGAAGGGACAATATCTCAGCCCTCTGTTTGCCTTCATTAACAGCTCATTGAGAGCTCTTCTCCTGTCAACAGGAGATCTCTTTGCTTTGTGCACTCCTTAAAGCCCCCTGCGTGGTGAAAGTTCACACCCTATGCGTCTGCCCAGGCATGCAGTTTAGAGGGAACACTGGTCCCGGGTCGCAACAGTGATTTCTCCCTCCAGAAGACACTGGAGAGTGCTCTCGCAGTGCGTCGGGCAAATCTAGAAGAGCGCTACTCCAGGCACTCCAACGAGTAGTAAAAATCGCTCCTCGTGCGCCAAATCAATAAAATGAAGCACTCCTCATGTGCTGAAAAGCTAACAGTTGCAGAGGGGTAGGAGCCACAGCTCCCAGCCCCTGGGGACCAGATGAAGCACAGGGCGGCAGAGCCCAGCAAACAGACCAGCACTAGGGGTATGCAGTCAGTGGCAGGTCCTCCTAGTGACCCAGCAGGTCACAGGTCAGCATAGCAGCAGCAGTCCAAGGTGGCTCCAGGTGAGTCCCTCTAGCAGCATTCTGTGTCCAGTTCCAAGTGTGTTTCTTGTGTGTTTTTATGGGGAAAAATCCCCTGTACTCATACTCAGTTTTGCCAAGCAATTTCAATGAGGGGGAGAAGAGATTCTAACCAGTTACAAATTGTTCCAGGAGTGTCTCCTCTCTCCTCCAGCACAGGCTCCAGACATGAGTGGGGGGGGGGGGTAAATTAGCCCTATGTGTGAGGCCAGGGCACAGCCTTTACAAATGCAGGTGTGCCCCGGCTCTCCTTCTCTCAGCCCAGGAAGACCATTCAATATGCAGATGCACCTCTGTGACACCTCCACCCTCCCTGTGTACAAGCTGTCTGAAAAGTATGCACAAAGCCCAACTGTCACTCTGCCCCAGACATGGATTGGAGTGAAGCTGCAGAACACCAAAGTTATAAGCACGGGGAAATGCTCACTTTCTAGAAGTGGCATTTCTATAATGGTAATATAAAATCCACTTACATCAGTTAGCAGCATTTCTCACTACCAATACAACCATACCAAACATGCCTATGCGACCCCTCATAGATCAGACAATACCACCCAGATATAAGGTAGGGCAGTTCTAATAAAATCCTATGAGAAGGTAGCACTCACAGCAGAGAGAAACAAAATAGGCTGTTTGTCACTACCAGGGCAGGCCACACAACCAGGCACATGTCCCACCTTATATATACATAGCACCCTGCCTGTAGGGCTAGCTAGGGCCTAAAGCAGGGGTGACTTATATGTAGTAAACGGGGAGTTCCAGACCTGGCACTTGAATTTAGATGCCAGGTCCCTGTGGCAGTAAACTGTGCATGCATGCCCTGCACTAGCAGGCCTGAGACAGGTTTGAAACAGGTCCGAAAAATTAGGAGGAGAAGGCAAAAAGTTTGGGGAATGACCCTGTAAAAAGGGCCAGGTCCAACGTAATCGTTCAGTGGTTGTGGTGTCTGCAGGTGTAGTGACTGAGGTGGTGTCTGTGGGTAGAATAGGTGTGGGGGCTGGATCAGTGAATGTTGGTGTGGTGTCTATGGGTGTGTCAGTTGTGTCTGTGATGCTGCTAGTGGTGGGGGTTCAGGGCATGTCGTGACTGTTGCTGTGTCTGCAGGTGGATGTAGTTTGTGTGCGTGCCAGCAGTGCTGTGCGTTGTGGTGCTTATGTTGTGTGTGCTTCCCGTTTCTGTTGAGGTGGATGCATGCCAGTCTGCTTGTGTGTTTTAGCTGGGTTGAGGAAGGGGGGATTCGGCCTGGGAAGAGGAAAGTGGAGGAGGGACGGTAGACAAGGGGTGACTGGCTGCCATCAGTGTGGAGGCCAGAGCCTGAAAACATCTTTGTGGGTCAGGAATTGCACTGTGAATGCCCTCCAGGAACTCATTGCTTTGCTGGACGTGCGTTGCCAGTCCCTGGATGGCATTCACAATGGTGGACTGACCCACAGACATGCTTCTCAGGGGGTCAATAGCCTCCTCACTGAAGGCAGCAAGGGTAGCAGGGGCTGGGGGAGAGGTGCTGGCGGCAAAGCAGACACCCACCCTCTTGGATGGGTGGGCACGGCCAATTGGATGGGGAGCTACAGGGAGGGTGGTGATAGAACGGGAGGTGGTGGACAGAAATGGTATTGGAGTAGTCCCATATGGGTCCGCCACCACTAGGGAATGGCCACTGAAGGAGGACTCAGATGAAGATGTTGCAGATCTGGTCTCCCCTGTGACACTCCCCTCGCCCTCCAGGCCACTGGATCTCTCAGTGTCTGTGGTGTTGTGACTGGAGGTCCCATGGCCAGAAGCTTCCCTACTCGGCTGTATCCTGTCTCCTTTACCTGCTGGTGCTGATGCTGAAAATAGATAGTGAAGTAACGTCATCACATTCAGAAGATAACACTTCCATCACAAATCAGACATAATTCACATACCATCCTGTCAACTGTCCCTCCCAGGAAGTGCCAGTAAAATGCCAACATCATTTAACGACACAATACAATGCATCTCCCCCAAATTCACAAATGGAGCACACCAGCAAAGCAAGCTAACAGAAACCTAGAATACCATGAATGTAGTTGATGAATCACTCTGACCCTACCTTGATTAGGTGACTACGCCACTTGACACATGTCCCCCTATCTGAACAACATAGTAAAGCAGTACTCAAGCAATAAATTCCCATTGCAAGATAGCTTACCAAATCCCCAGACCGAATCTTTACCACACAACTACATAACCGTGATGTCATGTACCAGGCAGTAACATATATTGGCAAGTAAAGGCAGGCAACCTTGGTGCAAACAAGCCATACCTTACTCAAGAGACATAGATACAACCATTTCACTATGGACATATACCAACATATCAACATATCGCACCTGCCAAATGTTAGTCAAGGAGTTAGAACACGTCTCACGCACATGCACCAATAGTGATGTACTAAGGAGTGACAATGCAATCAGGTCCAAGGCATCTAGTATAAATGTCTCCAAAAGACAAACAATATTAGTCATATAAGAACCAAATAAGCTCACACCAATGTCCCACACACAATTAGAAGTTTGTCATTTTGTGTTTGTATAAAATATACTTCTGTGCTGTACAGGAAGTAGGGACACAGGCCTTGCAAACACTAATGTGAGTAAATCAATATGCCACTGAATGACAACCAACACCACTACCCACATGGCAGACATGGCAAGGCTGGCATGTCAGTGGAGGATTCCTAGAGGCAAAGCATAAGTGATGCTAACATAACTGGTACACCAACCATGATGTAAGGTTACAGTCACTTACCAACTTACACACAGGTGAATATGAACTACCACAACTGCACCAAGTGTCATGTCAAACATGAGGTTCACAAACTGCCAGGCTTCATTTGACATATCCTTCATAGCAACAGCAGGTACACATGATAAATTCCAATGCTGAGTCATGAATTAAACTCAATTTACACATGCAGTTGACACAATTCTGTCTGTGCCATAGCTGTGAGTGGACCACAGTTGCCTATGTATTGTACCTACAAAAGTATGCCAATGGACAAAAAATGAGACTAGGTTCAATTCTTGGAACATCAGCATGTTATTCACATTCCTACATCTGATACCAATATATGGCGCGGGCCATTAGGGGGGTCATGGTCTGATGGGCTCTAAGTCCGCGTTGTGAGAATATCCCTAGTTGTGTACTTGACATCTTCCGGGCCCAGCGTCTCAAGTCCTCCCATCTCATCCGACAGTGGGCGCTCACCAGGCTGTACACCCCTAGGATCCGCACCTTCTTGGCAATGGCATGCCGAATCCCATTCTTCTGATGGATGTCGACCTGCATGGATGCCAAAGACTAGAAAGAAAATCATGACCACAAGTATCACACAAAAACAGGCACAGCTAATTACAAGTCAGTCCAAAAAGCCAATCGTGGACAGTCTTGATCATCCTGTCCACTGATATATGTGTAGATACAGGGCGAGCACAAGTAAGGTGAGAAACAGGCAGACAACATGCAACTACAGCGCCAGCTGTCATGTTAGCACATATCACACACATATGATGGTAGAATATACCAGGTTAAGGTTGGCATTACACGTCTTCTAACCATGTGCAACAGTCACAAAGTGGGTCAGGGAGCAATCATGGCACACTCTCAACAATTTCTCAGGACTCAAAGCCTGTAACTTAACATAGGTACATGCCTAGGAACTCAACCATTTTAGCATAATGATATCACCTTATGGGATTTAAGGACACATTCAGAAATATCGGCCATCAGCCTTTGCTCACCAAATCAAAGGCTAGTCGATCTACTGATACATATGTGCAGATGGTGTTCTTACCTGCTCCTCTGGTGCACCATAGAGCTGGCCATACAGGGGTAGGACCTCATCCACCAGTTTTTCCAGCTCCTCTGGTGAGAAGGCAGGGGCCCTTTTACCTGTAGTTTGTGGCATGATTGCTCCCAGAGGCAGTACACAGCAGCTCAGGTCATTGAGGTCTTGCTGGCAGCAGTGTCAAGAGTCAAGTGAGAGATGAAGCAGGAGATGGTGGTCACGTCTGCCACGTAAGTGACCGTCATCGCCGGCGGACACTGCCATTGGACAATTTAGCAGAGGACACAGTTGTAGTTGTGTGTTAGTGGAAATGTACTGCCAGATATCGATAACATTGCTGTAATTCACACAGACTACACAATTGTAGAGCACTCAGTTGAGTACACTCCATTGTTTAGTTGACTATGATAAGCAATTTTCATTATGGTACACTGTTCTGGTTTTCCTAATGGTGGAACAGTGCCTACTAGGAGTTGTAGTGCTGTCAGTCCCTGTACTATTCATGCCATACACAGATGTTGTGCCCCAGGTGAGTTACATTCACATGTGAGATGCTGGACAGGGGTATTCAGACAGTTGGACACTGGGGTGAGTGGGTTGGCTGTTAAGGTGGCAAAAGGTGATCAGTGACCAAGCATGCCAATTCATTTTGGTGACATTATTGATGAGGAGGTGGGGGACCACCGCCAGTTTTGAGGACCGCCAGCTGGTGCCTGGCAGACATGGAATGCACCTTCCCCCTGAGGTCATTCCACCTCTTCCTGATATCCTCCCTTGTGTGTGGGTAGCAGCCTACAGGATTCACACTGTTGACCATTCTTTGCCACATTTCCATTTTTCTCACTATTGTTGTCTGCTGGACTTAAGCTCCAAATATGTGTGGCTCTACTCTGATGATTTCATCCACCATCACCCTTAACTTGTCGTCAGTGAAACAGGGATATTTTTGTGGTGACTTGGTGGTGGTAGATGACATAAAAAATAAAAAAAAAGGATGATGAGGTGTAGGTGCTATGTGGTGAGGGGGTGATGATTGGTGAATGATGTGTAGAGGTGCTATTATGTGTGGTGGGTGTGTTGTGTGGGTGTGGGATGAGTGCTATGTGAAGTTTGGAGAGGTTCCTATGCTATGGTACTGTGTTTCTGATTTTGGGTTCTGGCTTCTACGTATGACGGTGTTGTATTATGGTCTGTGAAGGGGTGTGTTTTATAGTGTAGGTGTGTCGGGTGTGTGGATGTGTGTGAGCTGTGTGGATTTCAAACTATCTAATGTGTTGTGTATTACTGTGGTGAAGGCCGACCGCCGCGGTTTGCACCTCCATTGGTTGTCTGCCATGGAAGAACCGCTATTGTGATTTGTAAGTCGTAAAAGGTTTGGAGGTTGGTTGATGGGCTGAGATGCCTCTTTCCCACCCTCCAGAATCCTGGCGGAGTCGGGGTTTTGGATGTCTTTTGGCAGGTTTGGCAGGGTAACTCGGAATACAGCGGTTTGTGTGACTGCCAACATTGCGGCCATCACCATGGCAGTCTGGCTTTCAGACCACCAAACTTGTAATGAGGCCCTAGGAGTTTTATCTAAGGGAACACATATTCCATGGTGCATGTCCCGAAGAACCCATAACTCTTGATAGACATTCCCTTTGATCAGGTTACACTTTTGCAAAAAACGTGTCTTGGCCATGGCAGCTGATGAACAAGTTCTTCTCAGTCAGTGGTGCAGCCACTCTACAAGAACTAGAAAAGCTTTGCGTTATTGTTTTGGGTGGAAATCACCTTTTTATTGTCTGAGATCCAAGGAAATGGGAGAATACCTGAAATATGATTTTCTTCAACTTCAGACACAAACATAGGGCCTGATTATGAGTGTGGCAGTCTAATGACCGCCACACTTGCGGTGGCAGTCTGGATGCAGCGGTCCAACTGCTACATAATAACCCTACCGCCAGCTGTGCCAGGATCTTGGATCCCGGTGGTCTGGAGGTGACAGAGACCCTAATCCACCAGGGCTGCCCTGGGGATTAGGACCGCCATGAAAAGGCTGGTGGGGAACAGGTGCAGAGGGCCACAGGGTGACCCCTGCACTGCCCATGCACTTCGCATGGGCAGTGCAGGGCCCCCTCTTCCCAGCACCGTTGCATTGTTCACTGTCTGATCTGCAGGCAGTGAACATTGTAAGTGTGTTGATGCACACTGTTACCTACAGCATTGCCGCTGACTCGATTACGAGCTGGAGACAATCCTGTATCTTGTTTCCTGCTAGGCCAGAAGGTGGATACACAGGTTTTCGCCAGCTGTCCTAGTGGGAAACCCTTAATGACTCTGGCAGGGAGGTCGCTGTGTGGGCAGCCACCCTGTCGGGAGTTTGGCGGACAAAGTTTTCTATCTGCCAAACTCAAAATGACCTTATAGTATGTTCAGATATTGAAAAAGTAAGCAGCTGTGACAATATTGATGGCACTTTGACAGACCATCATATAAGATAATTTAATGTCATGTAATTGTCAGCAATAAGAAATATATGAAAATACTGTGATGTCTCATGCTTGTATAAGCAGCCACTGCTCCCTTCTATATTCAGTGATGATAATTCTAAGAATAGAGAAGAGCTCCTTTAATAAATATTGTCCAACATTATTCTGGAATGAAACTTGATTATTGCAACAGTTCTCAATGGAAATTGGCATTCCAGATACTGGGCATTTTAAATATGTACAGTTTAGAATGTTCATGCATCCCAGTGATGTTTTACACTCATATATTTATCTGAATTCTGTCTTCTCTCATCTGTATGATGACCATGAGATTTGGTCAGAAAAGTGGTCCGTATTTGGACAAAATATTGAATACAAAATATCTTGATAGAACTATATCATGTCAAGAATATCTGGATGCCAAAAAAATTGTGGACAGGAATATATTAAAGGTAAGTACATCTTTTAGGTTGTGTTTTAATATTGTTGCAAGTAACTATCATTTTAGACAACATTGTTGTATATAATATTGGTTGTAAGTGTCATTTTATACATATTTTATGGTAGTATGTTTGATTTTATGTTTATTATTTTTCTTGTTTGCATGTGTCTTAAGATAAGTTATTACTTAGTAGTTTTTTGAAAATAATGCATATAGAATTCTTTTTTAGTAGCAGCAGTTGGGTTTTTAAAGGAGAAGGGTGGGGAGCTTTTTAAACAGTGAATATTTGAACTGAAATGTAATGTTAATTTTTTATGATATGCAACTAAATATTATAAAAATAGTGCATGTTAAATTATTATTTTTCATAAACGTTTCACATCTATTTTTGATGTATTGCTAAGTTATATTGAACTCACAATTTTTTTTTTTTTCTAAATAGTAAAATATTGTTTATAAAAAAAATAAAAAAATAAAATGTCATACATTTACATTTAATAATGTAAAAATGTGAAAAATGTGTTTTGTTAAATATTATTTTTATTGGGACTGTTATAATATTTTTTTGTTTTTTAATGTTGAAAATTATGTTATTGTTGATAATTGTTTGAATTATTTTTTAGTTTAGAAACTTATTCAAACAATAGTTGAAATTATGTGCAAATAAGCTTGTATTATTTATAATGTACTATTAAAGATTTATTTATATGTTTATATGTTATAGGTTTATGTATTTTAATAATAACTTAAAAATTAACATTATTCTTGTAATGTTTCTATTATTGTAATAACACCATTTGCTTGGAAACTATATTTTAAATATAGTAGTTTAAATGTGATATAATTTAGATTTATTATACATTTAGGAATATTGTTGTGTATTTTTTAATTTTTCAATGATTTTTTAAAACTGGATTATGACTTTATATCTTTATGATATGTTTTCAAATTCAATTTCAAGTAATTTTTATTTTATACATAAGAAATATGTGTTAGTATTGAATATTTATTGTGTAAACCTTTTAGTATCCAACACCTTCCCTAAAATTATTTAGAGTGAATTCGGAAGAGTAAAGTGTCAACCCTTTAGTGCCTACCAGCTTCCCCAAAATGGTTTACAATGGAGTGGGGATAGTAAATATTGACTCTTTAGTGCCCAATACCTTTCTGAAAATTATTCAAATTGGAAGGGGAATAGTAAATGTTGCCCCTTTCGAGTCCAACACCTTCCCCAATATGGTTTAGATTGGAGTTGGAATAGTGAATATAGCCTCTTTAGTTTCCAACACCTTCCCAAAAATGGCTTATGGCCTTATTATGAGTTTGGTGCTCCCAACGCGGGATCGCCAAACTTGTGGGGAGGAAGGCACCCCCAAGGCGGTGGCGTCCCTCCCCTACCCCATTACAATGTTCCTGCTGTTCTGGCCGGCAGAAATATTGTGATAGAGCATTCCCGATGGTCAGATCAGCGTGAACAGTGCTATGAGATAGCACTCCGCTCCCTTAAAGGAGCCAACTGCTATCTTATAGCACAGAGAGGGCCACCCAGCACACTTGGAATGCAAAGCAGACGGTGTGCTTTCCAATGGTGCTGGGCAGGGTGGCCCCTGCACTGCCCATGCCATGGGCATGGGCACTGCAGGGGGCCTCGTGTGGCCTCCAGCACACCCTCACTGACAGCATTTCCATGCCGATGAAACTATCATGAAGAGGCTGGCAGCGAGGGGAGTTGTAATCAGCCAGGCAGTGCTGAGTTCAGCGCTGCCTGGCTGATTAAAACTCAGACCGCTGCCACCACATTGTGACCCATGTTCCAGGCAGGGACGGCGATCCCCTGACAGGTCCACCTGCCAGTGTTGTAATTGGGGAGTCAGACTACCCAGAGTGTGGCCGTACTCGGACCGCCACACCAGTAACGAGGCCCTTAGACTAGAGTTGGAATAGTAAATGTTGCCCATTTAGTATCCAATACCGTCTCCAAAATGGTTTATATTAATTTGGGAATAATAAATGTTGCCCCTTTACTATCCACCATGTTCCCCAAAATGGTTTAGATTGGGGATGGAATAGAAATTGTAGCCTTCTTAGTGTCCAACACCCTCCTCAAATTGGTTTAGTTTGGATTTGGAATAGTAAATGTTGCCCATTTAGCATTCAACACCTTCCCCAAAATGGTTTAGATTGAAGTTGTAATACTAAATGTAGCCTCTTCAGTGGCCAACGCCTTTCTCAAAATGGTTTAGTTTGCAGTTGGAATAGTGAATGTTGCCAAATTAGGGGCAGATTTATTAAAGGGTTGTGCCTCATTAGCGCCATGCAACAGGGTGCAAGCTTGACAATCCTTGAAGTGCGATTCATCAAGCCACACAATGCCACCTTCCATGGCTCTGAGCGTCTTGATACATCCAGAGTAATGCAATGCAGTGAAAATGAATGCTTTTTGTTACTCTGACCCCGGGAGACGTCCCATACAGGGTGCTTGGGTGTTCCCACACAACACCCATGTTATTTTTGCATTCCCAGATTTACCATAACTGATAGACCTGGGAATGCACCAAAACTGCTACGCCTCCCAAGGTGTGGCGTAACAAGGAAAAAGGTTTTTTTTTTCGCCTTGATTTATCCTATTTCTTTGTGTGCTGAATTCTGCAACACACCTAGAAAGAGGAAAATGCCTCAGGGGATTCTTTTTGTGCCGGAAGATGGCCTACCTTCCTGCACAAAAACAATCCTGCTTACAACACAAGCACCTTTGCACCATGGTGCTAGAGTGCATGTGCTGGCACAAGCAGAACATTGTGCACCAGCACTGGGAAAAGGCAGGAATGTGCTGTATAATCTTAGAGATGGCACATTCCTGCCCTTTCCCTGCTATACAGTGCAGTGCAGCAGGGTGACTTGCTGCACTGCATGACAGTTTGAGAAATGTGCCCATTAGTGTCCAGCACCTTCCCCAAAATGTTTTAGATTGGAGTAGAAATGTTTAATTTAACCATTTTTACTGTTAGTTTCATTTGTTAAATGTATTTCTACATAGTAGGAGTAGTTTATGTAATTTAATTAGCAGTATTGATGTCTAGAAAGATAATTAACATAGTAGTTGGTTCTATATTTGCAATAATCAACCTTATTATTTACATATTTTCATACAATTAAGATATGTAAAATATTTTTACATTTTCATTATTTGTACATAGTTTATCTAATAAACATTTGTACATTTTGTATCATGTGTAGTTATGGTTATACAAAATATTTCATTTGTTTCATGTACATATTCTTAACAAAAATTTTACATTTTCTAGTATTTAATAAATAATTGTATATCTTTATATTAATATGTAATTTATACTTCACACTGTTTGTAATAATGCTTTACAATGTTTTACATGCTTAATTTTTTACAATTGTGATTTTTTAAAAACATTTTTAACTTTTTCTCCTTTCATTTTCATGAGGAGATAGTCTTTTTTAGTTTACTTTTGTGGCCTTTTTACTGCTTCCTTTTATTTTGTAGTCCATTTGTATAATTTCTAGTCTATTTTCATGGATTCAAGTTGCAGGTACATGCTGCTGTTCATCGGAAAAGATAAATCCTTTTCAAAGTTTTATTAAGGTTCTGAGGATAGCAGGGATGTAGGTGGGAGTTCTAGAGGTTAGTTATAGTATTGTTTGTGGGTTTTATCACATTTAGTTGTAGTAATTGCAGCGTTTTCACTACCCTGTTAATTTAGGGTTTCGCACAGTGTTTTAATTCTTCAATATGTTACGTTATATTGTGCTATGTTACTTGAATTTTGATGATTAAGGGCCTACTATGGCAGACCATTCATATTCCGAGGGTGCTGTGTGCGACAACATTGTCCTCGGCTCTCTAAGGGAGCCGAGGCCAATTCTGCCTCACTGTGTCCACAGGGCTGACCGGTGGAAACATGGAAACATCGCAATATGGTGGTGGTGAGGCCGCCGGCTTGAAGGCCCCCTCACCACCACCATATTGGAGTTGTGGCGTTTCAACTGCCCACCTCCTAATCAAGCATGAAGTGTTATGTATATATATGTTTTTTACAGGAGCGTTTTCTGTTTTACTTTGCAGGTTTTTTCTTTACAAATGTCCTATGGGCACTTAAATTTAGTGTTTTAGTTTTTTAACAGAAAACTGCTTTGTTTCTGATAAACCAATATTTTGTTACTTTGATTTAATGGTTTTTTGGTTTCCAGGAGCATTTCATTGTTTAAACACTTTTTCTAGTTTTTATTTATGATTAATGTGTACTTTGGATTGTTTTGATGGCTCTCTATTGGATTGGTTTTATTTATGCATTTTTGGGGCTTTTTGGGAAATATTTATCAAATTTTTGGTGGATTATGCTTTTTGACAATGTGGATTCAGAGGATGATCTGCAGCTACAGAACAGTAAGTCATAATTAATGTATTTGCTTTGGTGAGAAATGTTATATAGTTTATGTAAGTGTTACCTGAATGATATTTGATATTGTGTATTTTATGTGTAGTAATTATTTTACATAATGGATTGAGTCGGTTGTTTGAGGTTTTTGTTGGTGAGGTTTAGATTTTTTATATAAATAATTTATATTGTTTTATTACATCGGTCATATTTAAAATTAGAATTTTATGTAATTTTTTGACAGATGTAATAAAATATTATGTTTATTATTTATATAAAAATGATTTGTTATGTTGGTTGAGATTATACTTTTTTGGGGAGTGTTGTAGGCTAGTATTTATTTTATAATATTCTTTTGGCTATTACTGCTCATACATTCTTGATTTGTTTGCTAAGTGAGGGAGCAATTTGGGTTACAGATTGCTCCATTCATAGTTGTTGGCAGTTTTGCTCTTTTTTAGGGCTTCTATAAATGTACTAAGCACAGGCTGGGTTCTGCCTAGTGTGGATTTGAAGGCATTGTGCCATCCTTTCACTGCATTCTTTGTTTTGGCATCCTGTGCTAGGGTGTTATCATAGACACTCCACCACGGTATTTGGAATTTGGGTTGGAATCTGTGTCTGGAGTGATATAGTATGCCAATCCAAGCATCTTTGAAATATTTCAAAAGGTGCTTAGTTTGTGTTCATTTTGTTGGTAGGGGCTTTCTATTGGTAAATTGCAGTGGTTAGCTACTTCAAGGACACAGGCAAGTGCTATCATTTTTTTATTTCAAAGGCAAATTGACTGTTTGCAGCATATTCTACACAGTGCAGATTGTTGGATCTGTCTCCATTTACTTAGATTGAAATCATAGTAACAGCCTTGTACAGCTGTGTGTGGGTACATTTTTTTAATGTTTTGAATCGTGGCTTGTTCAACGGTCTGTGATTATTTTGTGAGTAATAGATATTTGATTTATGTTTTGATGTGGTTTAACAGTTCATAGTAAATGCTACTTTGTTTAGTTGGTAGTAGGACATACATGAATAATATGTTTATGTTTTGAATTCACTGTGAATGGTGTGGGGATCATTTTGAAGGGCCCACCCATTATCCAGGTTTGAGAAAGGCTTAGTTTTAGTACGTTATCTGCTGTAGAAAATATTACGATTCATATATCATTGTTTAGGTTGTTTAGGTTGTCATATAACAGGAAGGGTTACTCAACATGTGTATTTTTTAGTTGTTCAGGTATTTCTGTATCTGAGTATCTTCTAGGGGCAGAGGGGAATCACTGGTTTCTACTTTTATTTTTTAGCTTATGCAATTACACATTTTACAGTGGGTATAGGTGGTAGTTATACTGTGATGTGTTCGGGGGCTTTAAAGAGTATGGGGGTCATTACAACATTAACCGCCATGCGCCAATGCGGCCGCACTCCCGCGGTGCCCATTACAACATCCCCGCTGGACCTAGTTTACGCCCGCCGGCCCAGCGGGGATGCGGCCGCAACATAGGAGCCGGCTCCTAATGGAGCCGGCGGTGTTGCGGCCGTGCGACGGGTGCAGTTTCACCCATCGTGCTTTTCACTGTCTGCTATGCAGACAGTGAACAGCTGCACGGGGCCCTATTAGGGGGCCCCGCAATGCCCATGCCAGTGGCATGGGCAGTGCAGGATCCCCCAGGGGCCCAAGGACTCCCCTTACCCCCAGCCTCTTCCTGGCGGTGCAAACCGCCAGGAACAGGCTGGCAGTAGGGAAGTCATAATCCCCAGGGCAGCGCTGCTTGCAGCGCTGCCCTGGCGGATTATCACCGCCGGGGCTAAAACGGCGCTGCAGTCGAAATACAGGTCTCCGTACCGCCAGCCTGTTGGCGGTACGGACGCCACTTTAGCCCTGGCGGTCTCAGACCGCCAGGGTCGTAATGACCCCCTATATTTTTTAGGATTTTTGTTGTGAGCTGCTGGTAAGTAGTGCTTGCCTCTCTTATATCCTGCAATACATCCCTTCTATTTCTGTTACATTTGGGTGGCAATGTTCCTTTTTAATTACAACATCATCTTTTGAAGTGGCCTGCTCATAGCATGCTTTGGAGTAATTTGTTTGCACATTTCCAATTCACAGTTTCCATTAATGTACTTTCTTGGTTGTAGGTGTAGCCCATGTTGACATAATAATTTCTTCCTTTCTGTAATGTTATATATCTTGCTCTTTCTGTGATTATGTTTGCAAATAGTGTAATTGTATAAAGAATTACAATTTCAAAAAAGGTTTATACATTTGCTATTTACGTATAGAATTATGCAACTACTTTTCTAATTTTTCTAATTTGTACTAAGAATGCACAGAATGTTTCATTCACCTGCAGAATTGGTGGAATGTGGAAATTACTGTTACTTTTGTAACACGGAGTTCCATCCAAATTCTGCCATTCGCCATGTAGTAGAATGTTTTCCAGTGTGACTCCAGATATGTGAGGACGAGCAAGATTTAGCGTCCCCTAGCTCCATTTACTAATGCTGGTAGTCACGGGCGGTTGCAAGTGGTTTGGACAGAGGGCTGCTTCTTAAGAAGAGTTGCTGTCACTTTAGTAGATTTTCTACTCGAGTGGCAGCAAAATCAACTTGAAAGTCTGCAAGCTCATGAACACTGTATGGTGTTTTTCGTGCAGATTTTTCACTGCAGCTCGCTCTACCTGCGCTAAATTACAGTATTTTGGTAGCTTAACACTTTCTTGATGTTTTAGTATTTTCTTTTAGTAAGTACATGTAAAGAGATAGAAGTTGTAGAGTGTTTTGTTAATTATGTGTTATTTTAATTGTAATTAAAGGTAAGTTTTAGTGGAAATATATTTTTTCTTACTTTGCAAGTTAGTTGTCGAGACATATAAATTTCTGTTTTCAGGTTCAAGTCAGAGAATCCAGCAGAGTTTCCTCTTGTAGTAATTTTTGTTGTGATTTTATTGGTTAAGATTGTTTATAGTTTCATTTTATTGGTTGTGTTTTGGTTTCAATTTTTGTTATCAGTTATGCCCTTTTATAGTAAATGCTAATTCATGTTTTATTTATAATGTTTAATCTGTAGCTTGATACTTTTCAATTTTCTTTATATGTGTATATTTATTAATATTTAGATTGTTGTATAAATGTTTGTGGTTTATGTAAATATTTTTTTAACTAATGCGGTTGTTTATTTAGTTATATTTTTATTTGGGGTGATTTATAATTATTTTGTTGATGTAATGTTTTTATGAAAGAATGTGTATCTGTTGTTTAATATTTATTTTTATGTTTTGTGCAACATAAAAAGTGGTTAATGTTATGTTTATTAATGATAATGTATTAGTTTTGGTGATATCATTGTCATTAATATTGGGTGAGACAATATTTTTGACAAATTATATGTTTACTTAAAGGTAACAATATTTTTTGTTCCAATAATTTGTTTTCAATATAAATAAAAAACAATATTTTTAACAGTGATATTTGTGTTCTTGATATTTGTGGTTTTATTAGTTAAGTGTAGGCAGGTGATATTTTTTATTAACAAATCTTAATTTTCACTATTGCATGCATTGATATTGTGTCCTTGAACCAAGTGGTCAGTTTGGGCTAACCAGTACACGTCACCAGGATTTTGTCTTGAATCATTAGAGGATACTCACCACCTCCCAGTGGCCAGTAGATACAAGTTGCAGTAGTACAAATAATAACACTTTTGTTTCTCTCAGAAGAAAATTGCTAAATGGGGTAGGTGGGAAGCAGAGTATCCCAAATGCAGAGAAACCATTACAGAAAACACTAACATGCTTACTACCTATCAATCATTTGTTCTAAGACCGGTGTGTGATGTTATAGAGTGCCCACCATTTGAGCACCGAATGACAGTAAATCATAATGGCCTTCAAAATTAAATTCACATGAAGTAACTTTAATTCAGAAATATGCAGTATGGCATGAGGGGTTTTTGTAGAAATGACTTTTGCATACTATGCATTGAAAGTTCTATATAGGAATTGTGGAAATGAGAACATAAAAAAATGATTGTGAGGACGTATGATCGATTGCGTCATTGTGTAAGTACCAACACAAATCTGGGTGGTGCAGAAGATTACTATCCACCGTTGTAGATGAAGTGCATGAGAACGAGCACCGTACCCTCTTTAAAGAAGCAAATACTTTTTTTTTTATTGGAACCCATAACAGTTCTTTAATAGTAGTGGTGCCTGTGATGCAGTTTGGGTTTGGATACTGGCTTATGTTAAACAGTTTAGTCTACTGAAAGAAAAGAAAATTGATCATGACTCTGTCTGACTATTTGGCCACACTAATTTTTGGCCAGAATGATGTTCTGTTTTTTTGGGGAGCCACGTTCATGCTGCAAATTGAGGATCTTGCTTTTGCATTCTTGTTTCATGTTTAGAAAGAGACGGTTAACAAAATCTCTGATTGTTTTTCTTTGCCCCGATCTGCAAACGATTGAAGTTAGTTATAATGAATGTGGGAGTATGTGACAGATCTTTATGATGGTAGTCCTGAAATCAACCAGGCTGTCAGAGACATGCTTCTTTCCTGCACTTCCTCCAGCCTACCACAGATTTTGATCGTTTTGTGTACCGGTTCCAGCATTCACTCTGTTGCTGCTGCTCTCGTTGTACGACAATATGCCTGCCTTGACAATATGCCTCCCTTTCCCATCAGCATGTTCTAAAGAGATTATCCAGTATAGTCGTTGAAGGATGTTGTTTTACAATACATTAAATCGGTCATAATTATAGAGAACATGAAAAGAAGCGAGGATCAAACACTCTCCCTCTGGACACTTCGAAACATCCTTATAGCAGTGTGACTTACGATCCATTAAAACAGTATGCTCCTGATGTCTTAATTACAACATGGGAATACACAATACTTAGCTGGCAACCGTTTCGAGCTTCCTATTACGTCCTAATGATTCACTTAAGGATTACGAATACCCAAGAGAGTCATAAACATAATAAATACCATGATGATGGGAGCTGTTACTGAAGCCCCCAAGTATAGAAAAAATGCAAAAGGTACACCAATCTATTTGTGCCATGCATTATGAAACTCCCTCGGGATGGCCATTGGCATAGAACGTATTGCATTCTATCTACATGCATCAGGGGGTGCTTTCCATGCAAATGAAGCAACATTTCTCAGAAAGCGTGCATTTCTTCAAAGGCGCTATCACGCTGTTAATTGCAAAAAGAGCATTGTACCCATTTTGAAGTAACAAATAGCGCTGATTTTGCTAGAACTTCTAAAATAGCTCCACTATTTGTATAGACTAACTATTTATGTAATGTGAGCCCTGATTGCTGTTGTTGTGTTGATTGCTGTGCGTGCATGTTCTAGAGGAGTATTCTTGCAAATGCATATACCTCAGTTCTCTTCAAGACCAACTACTTTTCGTTTTTCTATTTTGCATGGCCTATCAAGCAAACATTTTGCTGTTAACATCATTTTTTTTGTTTTTACAGGGCACTGAATTCTTCATAAATACTGGTTTGTGCATCTCATTTATAACTTATGTCAATTTTCACATGTAGCCCATTGTTATGCTCATTATGCTTTATTGACACACACTTAACTTGAATGTATAGCATGCTATAAAATGTCTATATGATTCTTTAGACGTTTTGTGAAGCTCTATGTCTTCCTCTGTTACTTCAGAGCGCTGAATGACTTGTCACAAAAGTCTTCTTTCACACACTGTGTGTGGATCTTTAGCATTATCGGTGGGGTGGGGATACTTGTCTGATAATGTCCACTCACAACCTTTTTGTGCTAAGAGTTGGGATAACCACAAACATATCTGAGCCTCCTTCTTATACAATAAAAAAGGAAAAAAACAGGTCCTGGTTGCACTGAAATAAAGCATACTGCGGCTGCATTGATTAAAAGCCTCTGGAATCATAAATGTAAACACCAGAGGAAAGATGGAAGGGGTGACAGAAAGGAACGCGAGCTATTACAGATAGGAAAGAGGGATCTGTGGGAGTGAGCAAATAAAGTGAAAAGCAGCCAGTATGGAATGAGGATCAGTACTCAAAGGAAAGATGGAGGAGCTGGAGGGAGCAACGATGAGCAGACAAAAGTAGGGAAAGTGGAAAGAGCAGAAACAACCAAAGAGGAGCCAAAAGAAGCAAAGGCATAGTTTGAGGATGGGGTGAGGGTTGTGACTCCCCCAAATAAATGCATTCTTGGTTTATAGTTGGATCTGGGGGCTTTGATTCGAGTATGTTATTTCTGTGTAGTTTATTTTTTCTCATCCTGTTCCAAGAATGAATGAAAAAACAGTTGCCTCTTAATGTAAACGTCATACTGGGGAACAGAAATGTCCATCTGATGACTGAATTTCAAAATGTGAAGCCAGATAACCTGAAGTCCCACTCCCTACTTGCCCAAACTGTTGAATTATATGCAAATCTTTTATTTAGAACAGCCTCCTTTTTCTTTATCACATATAAGCACACTTTTTAATAGTTGACATTAGGCAGCAAGCTGTACATATTATGTTTGATTTATTAAACTGTAAAGTTGCTCCATCTATATTAAGAAACTCGGCCATGTTTGGGGTTTACATGACTACTGACATGCTTCTTAGTTCAATAATGAGGTCGTTGAAGGGTGAGCAATGACTTTTTCTAAACAAGCATTTGCAATGCAATGGGTCTCGTGTTTGCTCGAGTTAGAGCTATTAGTGCTGCAAGTTCCTAACCTGGCTTTTCTTGCCACATAAAAAGAAAATGAAAAGTAAAACAGTCGACATAAGCAAGCCAATTCAAAGCACCACGGCTGCCGTGAGCATGAGCACGAACGAGAAAAACAAAAGGAAAAAGAAGTTCACTTGCAGTCAAACGTATAGGCAAAAGTGCAATTACCCATGTAACAGGGTCGATGGTCAAGGCGGTAACAAAACCTCCCCAAGGAGGGAAAAACATAAAGGATTTACCAATGATAATAAATTATTTTTGAAAGGCAAGCCCACGAACGAGTAAGTGTGATGGACATGCAGAGGGGGTGGTTAAAAACCCACAGATAGATAACAAAAGGCCAGAGCACTGGCATGTTCAACCTAAAAACTATCACTTTAATAAATGTCTGTCAAGGCAATTATATAATCTGATGTAGTAAGATAAAACACGATCCTGTATTAAAGAAATACTCCGCTTAGATTGTAAAGAGATTGCATAATATATTTGCATTATGTTTATTGCACCATAGTTCACCAAATAGATGTCCAATGTTTTCATGGCATGGATTGAGCACTGGCTCTTAGAGCCAAGCCAGACACATTGCTTGACTCTGGTTCATCCAGGCCTATTAATTTGCCTAGGTGCCCTCATCTATTTCCAGTCCAGGCGTAGTAGATGGGGACGTCATTCACTTGATAAAATGATTTGCTAAAGGCAAGGACTAGAAACATGGAACTCTGCTTTCATGCATTGATTTGACAACTGTATCATTAAGGCTTATTGTAGCTGAGGCAGAAAAGAGTGCGTACAGTGAAGTGCCATTAACATAAGTGATCCCAGTTCATTGTGTTCCATGTGACTGAGGTGATGAGTTCACTGGGAGAGCTACTAGGCCTAGGGGAGATAAATGGACATGGGTGTATCTTCAGTGGGGATATTTGTGTTATTGTGATACCCTCAAATGCATTTATGGTGTGGGAGATTGATCTGTGGACCCAGACTAATGCTAGGTGTGTGTCAGTTTTTATCGTCCTTTTCATTTCACTAAGAGGTTTTAACTTGTTCATTTTCTGGATCAGGATCTTAAATATATAGTGACTGGTTTACCAAAATAGTAGTAAATATGCACCCATTGAAGTCCTCCTTGAATGCGGCAAAATATATTACTTTTTGGAATTCCTAACCATTGCTGGTAGTAGGCTTGGAAAGCTGTACATGTCTCAAGTTACCAATCATGCTACTGTCTATGATGAATCCAAAGTTTGATGAGATCAATGCAGGAGTCTCCAACCTTCTCAGTAATAAGAGCTACTTAAGTTTAACTAAAAACATCCCAAGCTACTAGTATTACTAATGTTGTAATCATTACCACATCAGACAAGATTATATTAGTGATCACCACAGCGCAGAGTTACAAGCAGTAATGTCAAAAAGGCTTGGCCAATTTGGAATGCCTCTACATGGGTTATACAAAACAGCCAAAGCTGCAGTTCCCATGGCACCAAGGTAACAATATTAGTTATACTCTCTCCAACCAATGCCACATGATATATCCCTCATATATCAGCTTTAAATATTTTTGGGAAATTAGGTGTTCTGAAAATACACACATATTCATCTCAAATACAGTTTGAAAAGTTGGTGTGCAGGTAATTTTTCCACTAATTTAGTAAGTTGAGCAGCACACTGGAGGGTTACTCACAGGTAGCTGGAAGGCTACCCAAAGCTCACAAGTTTGGATTAATGCTTGCAAAGAGTCTAACTAGTGACAATCTCTGGGGTAGCTTTCCAACACATTGTTTTTCGTCCAGTATACCACCCTAGATAGGGTCCCAGCTACTGCTAATCAGTCCTAATTCTGTTCCTCATGAAAACAGTACCTACCAAACTTTGGTCATCTCACTCCTTCATCTTGTAGCCCATTGCTTTTAGTTGAGAAATTTGAGATTCACACCCCTCAAATCGCACTGACTAAGCTGCACTCCTGAAGAGTGGTAAATTCTAGTAGTTGTAAAATAGACCCTAATTCTCTACAATGCAAGTAGCTCATTGGAGGAATATGGAAGCACCCCACAATAAATAGGGTACAAAAGAGATATTCTCTTGGACATTACATAGCCATGAATGACAAAGCCTCAAGCCCTTGGCTGGGAAAGGCTGGCCAATAAGAAAAGCAATCTTTGAAAGGGGAAACTTAAAGTCCACAGTCTATTAGAAACAATACATCTATTTGACTGCTGCCCTGTCAATACCCAGACATAATAATACAAAAATTAAATGTGTGTGACTTGTGGATGCACTTCTGAAGTGCAATGGCCGATCAAAGTGTAGAACCCAAAAGCATGTTATACATATTCCGTCCTTTGGCCACTAGATTGCAATGTTTCTTTGTTTTTAGCTAACCATCAATTTTTGCACTTTGGTGAATCTTTAGAGAGGAAAATATAAGCAGTACAAAAGCACACAGCAAATGTTTGCCTAAGGAGGCACTATCAAATGACATGTTTCAAAGCCCTAGCTTCAAATCCAAAGAAGAGATAGGGAAAGAGAGGGCTGGTTTCTTAAAAAGAAACTTTGTAATAGTCTGCTGTTATGTGGTTCCTATTTTGGTATGCATGTTTAGGGTGGGAGCACCACTGAGGGCCTAACATAATGATGTGTCTTAAGGATAGAAACTGTCTCCTAGGCTGGCAATACAAGTTAGCATATAATGTACCGTACATGGTAGCCTTGTGGAAAGGTACAGATTACATGTTGTACAATGACTGATAAAATATACAGCATGCAATCTGCCTTCCTGGAAGAGGCAACTGATAAAATATATAAAACAATTGCTATGAAGCAGGCTTGCTAAAATATGAATAAAGCATGAATAAAATATGCATGAATATAAAAGGCACAAGCTGTGGAACTATGCTAAAATAGGGATGTTCAATCCAGGTACTAAATGGTCCTTACAGCAGTTGTAGCTAAATCAGACACTAAGTTAACCGCTATCCCTCTGAGTGGATGAACTGCTGTCCACTGGCAATGAAGGGTGGAAGTTGTGAGACCTAAAATAAACCCATGCTGTAAACATCCAATATCTTAGATGAAGGCAAGTAACAACTCATAACTTCATAAAAGAACATCAGCTTTGGGAATTCTTCTAATTCCAACTGAACATCATAAGGGTAGTTAGGTGGCATGATAATAGAAAACTAGAAAGTACTACAGATACACATCCCAAAGCTTTCAATTTCATCCTTCCAATTTCCAACCCTCACATGAAGCTTCTGTAGAGATATTTGTGATAAGAGAGGAAACCAGAGAAGAGATAGATGAATTGGAAAAGGCCAATGGAGCCGAATTGATAATTGTAGTTCAATATGATACCAAAGGCATCATGGCCAATAAGGGACTACTATGAGAGTCTCAACCTGACCGCCCTCAATTTTCTTCAACTTTACATAAACTAGAGGGAATAGAGGAAATGTATAAAGTAACCCAGGCTTACAGTTCAGGGAAACCACCACCCCCAGCATCCTCACCAAGATGCCTGACATAGAGTTAATGAACAAAAATGGTGCAGAAGGTAGTTCTGTTCCACAGTAAATAGTTCAAGTCATGGAGGACCAAACTGTGTCTCGATTGACTGGGACAAATCTGAACATAGGCACGTGATCAATCAAGAAGGAAAGACCCTGCTAAGGTGGTCCAAACCTATGTGCTCCTCTCCAGAAGATATATTACCAGAGGTTCAGGAAAATTGGATTCTGCCCAATTCCCAATTTCTCTGCTAGGATCAACAGCATGCAGACAGTGAAACTCCCTGGCTGATTTTTATAAGCCATGGCTGTTTTATTGTATGTTCTGACTCTCACCACATGGTTCTGTAAGAAAGGGGATAAATGGAGAAGAGCCTCCTAGATTGATGCCAGATTTTTCAGTTGTATGCCTTGTGTTAATTCTCCATATATCATTAACCCCTTCACTGCAAGACCTTTTCCACCTAAAGTGCCAAGCCATTTTTGGCTATATGAGGTAGTTTGCTCTTAGAACCTCATAACTTTTTGTCCACATAAGCTATCCATGCCAAATTTGTGTCCTTGTTTTCCAACATCCAATGGATTCTAAAGATACCCAGAGTTTGTGGGTTCCCCTAGAGGAGACCAAGAAATTAGCCAAAATATAGCTAAAATGTCTTTTTTTTCAGAAAAATGGGGAAAAAGTGCTACAGAAGAAAGCATGTGTTTTTTCCCTGAAAAAGGCATCAACAAAGCGTTTACAGTGCTATAATCACCATCTTCCCAGCTTTTAGGAATAGGTAGACTTGAATCAGAAAACCAAATTTTTCAAAACAATTTTGGCAATTTACTGGGACATGCCCCATTTTTTCTATTTTTTTGTGATTTGAGTCTCCTTCCAGTTAGTGACAGAAATGGGTATGAAACAAATACTGGATCCCAGACAGCTAAACATTTCTGAAAAGTAGACAAAATTGTGAATTCATCAAGGGGTCATTTGTGTAGATCTGTCAAGGTTTTGCTACAGACAGTAGCAGCTAAAATAAAAAAATATTGAAATTGAGGTGAAAAAAGAGCCATTTCTGTCCACACTTTCTTCTGTAACTTTTTTCAGCTAAGGCAGTTTTTTTAAAGCAATATACTGTTATGTCTGCTGGACTCTTCTGGTTGCGGGGATGTATACAGCTTGTAAGTTCGCCAAGAACCCTAGGTACCCAGAGCCAATAAATGAGCTTCACCTTTTAATGGGTTTTCATTGTATACCGGGTATACAGCAATTAATTTGGTAAAATATAAAGAGTGAAAAATAGGTATCAAGGAAACCTTTGTATTTTCAAAATAGGCACAAGACAAGGTGTTGAGAAGCAGTGGTTATTTCCATGTCTCTGAATTCCGGAGTCCCCATACTAGCATGTGAATTACAGGGCATTTCTCAAATAGACTTCTTTTTGACACACTGTCTTACATTTGGAATAAAACATGTAGAGAAAGGCAAGGGGCAATAACACTTGAGCTTCTATTCTGTGGTCCCCCAAGTCGCCTGATAAAAATGGTACCTCAATTGTGTTGGTAGGGCTAGTGCCCATGACAGGAAACGCAACATGGACACATCACATTTTTACATTGAAATCTGGCGTGTTTTTTGCAAAGTGCCTAGCAGTGGATTTTGGTCTCTAGCTCAGCCGGCACCTTGGGAAACCTAGCAAACCTGTACATTTTTTAAAACCAAACACCTAGGGGAATCCAGGATGGGGTGACTTGTGGGGCTCTCACTAGGTTCTGTTACCCAGAATCCTTTGCAAACATCAAACGTTGGCAAAATAAAAAACTTTTTCTTCACATTTCGGTGATGGAAAGTTCTGGAATCTGAGAGGAGCCACAAACTTCCTTCCACCCAGCATTCCCCTAAGTCTCCCGATACAAATGGTACCTCACTTGTGTAGGTGGGCCTAATGCCCCGACAGGAAATGCCCCAAAACACGACGTGGAGACATCACATTTTCCCAAAGAAAACTGACGTGTTTTTTGCAAAGTGGCTAGCTGTAGATTTTGGCTTCTAGCTCAGCTGGCACCTAGGGAACCTAGCAAACATGTGCATTTTTGAAAACTAGACACCTAGGGAAATCCAGGATGGGGTGACTTGTGGGGCTTGCACCAGGTGTTGTTACCCAGAATCCTTTGCAAATCTCAAAATTTGGCAAAACAAAAACACTTTTTCTTCACATTTCGGTGAGGGAAAGTTCTGGAATCTGAGAGGAGCCACAAATGTTCTTCCATTCAGCATTTCCCCATGTCTCCTGATAAAAATGGCACCTCACTTGTGTGAGGAGGCCTACAGCCTGCGACAGGGAAGGGTCCAAATCATAACATGGACACATCAAATTTTTCTTATGAAAACTGACCTGTTTTTTGCAAAGTGCCTAGCTGGGAATTTTGGCCTCTAGCTTATCTGGCACCTAGGGAAACCTAGCAAACCTAGGCATTTCTCAAACCTCGACACCTAGGGGAACCCAGGATGGGGTAACTTGTGGGGCTCTGACCAGGTTCTGTTACCCAGAATCCTTTGCAAACCTCACAATTTGGCAAAAAAAACACTTTTTCCTCAGATTTCGGAGGTGCAAAGTTCTGAAATCTGAGGGGAGCCACAAACTTCCTTCTACCCAGCATTCCCCCACATCTCTCGATTAAAATGGCGTCTCACTTGTGTGGGTAGACCTAGTGCCCACGACAGGAAATGCCCCAAAACACTATGTAGACACATGAAAATTATCAATTACAAACCTACCTGTTTTTGCAGGGGCACCTGCGTTTTTGGTCCTGGGCTCAGAAGCCATCTTACCAAACCCAGGGATTTCTGAAAACTAAACACCCGAGGGAGTCCAGGGAGGTGTGACTTGCATGGATCCCTCAATGTTTTCTTATCCAGAATGCTCAGCAAACTAAAATTTAGCTAAAAAATCAAATGTTCCCACATTTCTGTGTGGGATCACAGCACCGGCACAAATTTCCTACCACCCAATGTTCCCATCAGGCTCCCAATAAAAATGATACCTCACTCGTGTATGTGGGCCAACTGCCTGTGACAGGGAAGAGTCAAAAACATGTTGAAATTGAGGAGGAACCAAAGCGGGCCCAAAAGGGCAGTTTGAAAAAAACGTTTTTAGGCTGACATGTGGAGCAGAATTTGTATTGGTATAGATGCAACAATGCTGGGTGCTAGCAATTTTGAGGATTCCTGCAGATTCCAGAAGGTTCCATCACAAAAATGTGGGGAAAATGCGTGATTTCAAGCAAAGTTGGAGGTTTGCAGGCCATTGTGGGTAACAAAATGGTGCGGGTGCATGTTAAGCACAATACCCTGTACTCACCCAGATGTTTAGTTTTCAGATGTGTCTTGGTCTTGTAGATTTTTCTAGATGGCAGCATCCCAAAGTCTAAAAAGTGCAGCCTCACCATTCCAAGTGGGATGATTTTGAGAGTTAGCCAAGCTCTCATGGTCCAAATGTAAAATTAAAACCCAAAATAACCAAATGTCCTCTTGCTTGCCATTGGGATAAGATCTTTTAGTGTGTGGTGAGAGAGCTGAAAGACTGTTACCCCCTTCAGTTGGGGTGGGGGCATAACCATGCCCATACTAGTTGGTGGCCACCACCCCACTATTTTGTATTTTATTTTAATTCCCTGGCATCTAGTAGGCTTTCTGCCCCCCCCCAGGAGTGGATCAGGGGTAATTGCCCTATCTGCCCACCAGTGGGCAGAACAATTTTGTCCCCAATAATTTGGGGTGGGTGTATGGCCATACCCCCACCCCAAATTTAAAAAAACATATTGTTCACTGGTGTCTAGCGGGCTTTCTGCCCCCCTTGGGGGCAGATGGGCCTTACACAAAAATAGTCTGATTTGCCCCCAAAGGGGGCAGAAATGGCCAACAGTAATGTTCCCCCTTGGGGAGAGACCGTTGCCCAAGGGGCTGCCCCCCAAATCAAACACTCACACACAGCAATCCATGGTGCCTAAGTGGTTTCTGTCCTCATTGGGGGGAAATGGGCCTAATAGAAATAGTCTGATCTTCCCCCAAGGGGGGCAGAAATGGCCTAAAATAATTTGCCCCCATGGGGAATGGCCCTTGCCCAAGGGGCCACTCCCCTAACGTAAAATAGTGCAGTAAAAAAAAAATCTCTGGTGTCTAGTGGTTTCTGCCCCCCTTGGAGGTAGATTGGCCAAATAAAAGTAGGCTGATCGGCCCCAAGCGTGGCAGAAAACGTCTAAAATAAAATTGCCCTCCAAGGGAGCGACCCTTACCTAAGGCGCTGCTCCCCTCATGTAAAAAAAAAATAAAAGAAAAAGATCCCTGGTACCATGCTTCCAGCGCGATGGAGGTGACCTCTGATGAGGTCAGCACGTGATTGTACTGACGTCATCTGACGTAACTGGGTGAGCTCGGGATATTGGAGGTGGAAGCCATTCCTCTTCCCAGAGGAGGGGCGCAGGGTGGAGGATGAGCTGGTCTCGCCCTCAGAACACGAGTGCCATGGCCGAAGACGAGACCAGCTCGTCCAGGGCACCCAAGTGGTTAAACTTGTACTGGGCTGTTCACCAGGGCTGCTCCTGGGGTTGACCACTCGCATCTCTCGTTGTAGCTAATGGAGTTAGAGGATTTAACAGAAACCCCTGATTTGGATTTCTATATGTCAATCAAGGTAGTGGTGTGCTATAAAGAAAAGTTATTCCTTGCCTTGAAGTGCTGAGGTGATTTACACTACAGGAATGCTGATTGGTATGTGTGCTATTTGGTTTTGCATACAAAAATGGATAACGCAAGAGTTTGAATGACTTATTTTGTGTGCTTACACGGTATGACAGGGTGTGAGTTTGTGTACAGTAACTGGTGTGTAGTGTGTGGGGATAAATATAAATTCATGCATCAAAGGAAAGAGATAGAGGACCTTTTGTGGGAGCTGTGCATACGTACATGATAAATGTCTTTCAACATGTATATGTATAATGAAAGAGATAATGCTATCAGTCAACAGTCATATGCAAGCAAGCAGACATAGCGAGATAGGTATGAGTGGGGAAAGGGGAATGGAAGGATCTTGAGGTCCATCTCAATGAAAATTGGTTTTGGTTATTTTTTTAACTGTAAAGCATATTTTTGTGAAGTATGTAGGTTCTTATGCACAAGGTCTGCATACTTCCTTTTGCAAGTATTATGTTTGCACTGAGAAGTTAACATCCCTGATATGTTTGCAGTGGAGCTATGAGCACCTTGCAACCTTGCCCTGGGAATCAGTGAACTGAGTGAGAATTCCAACTACTTCATCGAAGTCTGCATGCTGTGCTTGATATGGGAGTGTATTGACCATAAGCTTTTTCCTCAAAGTCTGAAAGTAGTTTAGCTCACTAAAAACTTCTGGCTGTAAGTCACAGATACTTTGGTGTTCACTTTTACACTTAGCAAAAATGTCCTGTCAAGGCACACCATGACTCTGTCATTTATTATTCATGCAAGTTAAGACTAAGCGGTCTGTTCAACAAATTTGTGTCATCTAGTGAGTAAACCAGAGGATTGTTGAGGTGTAAAAGGTGAGACCCTCCTCCACCAATATTGCAAAAGATGAAGTCTGCAGGTTTGTTGCAGGACACTGCGTTCATCAAAAGATTAGCATATTTCCTTTTCAAGAGATCTCTGATGGCACATATGAGTCCGAATTGTGAAAATAAATTATATTGAGCTACCTTGACTGTATAGCCAGATAGCCAACATCCACTTTCAGAAGGAGCGGGTGTTTACATAGAAAGAAATGGGGAAGAAAGGGAAGGAACAAGGAGCACATACAGAGTAAAGTAGGAGGGAGAGGGAGCAACAAGGAAACACAAGAACGGAAAGTGGAAGGAGTGAAAAAGCAACAATGGAGAGGCTTTTAATTGAAGAATAGTCCCTCATGAACAACAATACACTCAATTTGGTTCAGAGGGCAATACCTAACAGATAATAGCATAAGTTGAATGAGGTATATTCCTCTGGGCTGAACTAAAACAAGATCAACAAAAGCTCAAAATAATGGCTAACATAGGCTAATCCAGCGACACAAAGCTCACTTTAGGTATATCAGAAACAATAGGTCTGTTTGACACCTGAGCTGTCAAAACCCTGGCAACACAAAAGGATGATGATGGGAGTGGTGAAACCTTTCAAACACTCACCCCTAGTCACAGATCTGGGTTTAATCCATTGTTCTTTTGCTCACCAACCCACCCCAGTTTGGACCCAGCCATATTCAAATCAGTCTTGATCCTGTTCCCCATGGGAACAGTCCAAGCCAAACTGCAAGGCAAGGTCCTCCCTGGACTGGAAACAAGCACCCTGGGACCGATTTTGGGGTATCACCCCTCATCAGCCAGGCTTACTTGAGTACAGTGGCATAGTGAGCCTGGGACCCATGCCTGGGCATACCTGACGCACTTAGGGCAATAAAAGCAAACAAACTAAATGATGGACGAAATGCTGAACAAATCAAACATTTGCCCTGAGTCACAGATCTGGGTTTAATCCACCAGTTCTTTTGCTCACAACGCCACCCCAGTTTGGACACATCCAAATGCAAATCAGTCTTGACCCTGTTCCTCATGGGAACAGTCCACCCTGAACTGCCAGGCCAAGTCCTCCCTGGGCCAAAAACGAGCATCGTGGGACCAGTTTCAGGGTATCACCCTTCATCAGTCAGACTAGCTTGAATCCAGTGGCATAGTGAGCCTGGGACCCACGTCCTGGCATACCCAGCATACTTAGGGTGACAAAAGCAAGCAAACACAAATGATGGATGGAATGCAGAACACATCAAACATTCATCCTCAGTCACAGATGTGGGTTTATTTCATCAATTATTTTGCTTACCACACCGCTCCAGTTTGGACCCAGCCATATACAAATCAGTCCTGACCCTGATCCCCATGGGAACAGTCCAGCCCAAACTGCCAGGCCAGGTCCTCCCTGGACCGGAAACAAGCACCCTGAGACCAGTTTCAAGGTATCACCCTTCCTCAGCCAGACTAGCTTGAATCCAGTGGCATAGTGAGCCCGGGACCCATGTCTGGACATACACTGGCCACTTAAGGCAACTTTGGCCACTTAGGGCGACTTTAGCATTACAAAAGGATGATGAACGGAGTGCAGAAGCTTTAAAAACACTGCCCCCAGTCAAAGATCTGGGTTTAACCCATCATTCTATTGCTCACCATGCCATCCCTGTTTGGACCTACCAATTTTCAAATCAGTCTTGACCCTGTTCCACATGGGAACAGTTCAGCCCAAACTGCCAGGCCAGGTCCTCCCTGGACTAGAAACAAGCAGCCTGGAACCAGTTTCAGGGTATCACCCCTGATCAGCCAGGCTAGCTTGAATCATTTGACCAATGAGTTTTCAAAAAGTTTAAGGGTGCCCAGATTCCAAAAACACTACAAATAATGGCAAACATTATGCAAATGCACATGCGATATCATAACACATAAAGAAATTACTTTTCTTTAAATTTGTTGAAGTGTGCTTGCAACTGGGGAGTAAAGGCTAAGAATGTTAGTTTATGCGTACTGTGGGGGAGCCTGCCTTCTAGACTATCCCAGCTTTTGTCTTGTATTGACATTCGTGAGACAGATGATATGATGGAACGGAAGAACATTCATTGGTGATGAGTGAGCTGATGTCATCCTTTGCTAGCTTTCCTTCTACGTGCCCGGCGTGACCTCGTCCTTTTGACGCAGCGCATGTTCAAAACATCAGGCATCCATCCGGGGTCAACATTCAGAAATAGTTGAGAATCTTTCTATTAAAATTTCTGTAAAAGCAGGCGTGCTGGCAAGAGAGCAAAAGTTAATACCTGGAACACGAGACCTGGCAGCAGAAGCGTGAAGGATAGCTCTTTTACGGCCCTCGTGCATCTGGTAAGTGTTATGGCCCGCTGCTTTCAGAGCTCTTCCCACTCTAGGTTTTACCGATGAAATGAATTGCTTTCCGTTGCACAGCACGCTACCTTCCTTTTCAGAGTTTTAAAGAAGGAAGGAGTCTAACTCGTCAAGATAAAAGTTGATTTTTTTTTCTACTGTATCACCATTATAGTTATGTTGTGGATTTTTTGTGTTGCCTGTTCCTAATTTAACAAAAACGTATTAAACAAAAAAGTTAGATTATGTGCATCAGAAGTTGCCCGATCTTCTACATCAACAGATTTCCCGGCATGCAGATACGTCAAACATTGCTTTCACGTGTTCTCAGGAATGTGGGCATGCAAGCACACGATTGCGGCTTTCTGTATGAAGCCTACTGCTATGTAACTTGTATGATGTGGTAAAGAATCTGGGGCCAGATGTATGAAGAATCCACTTTGCGATTCTCTAATAGCGTTTTTAAGAAATCGCTATTTCTGATTCACAAAATGGCATGTATCATATTTGCGATTTGGTAATAGCGATTTCTTAAAAATCGCAAATGCTATTACCGAATCGCAAATAGCGATTCATACCATTTGCACCTATGGGCCTGTAGACCCATATTTGCGATTTTTTTGCATTTCCAAAATTGCGAATTCCTAACTGGAATTCGCAATTTAGGAAATGCAAAACCCCAGGGTGCTGGGGGCCCAAGGCCCCCTCTGCTGCACCCCAAAAAAATATTTCAGGACATGTAAGGCGCACACATGTAAAAGGGGCATGTGTGCATTACTAGTCAATTGAAAAAATGAATTTTTTATGCATTTTAGAAATTTGCACATGGTTACCAGCAAGTTTTACTTGGTGGCAATTGCGATTCCTTAATGCCCAATTCGCATTAAGGAAAAGCTTGATACATGTGCATAAGAAATCGCAAATAAGGATTCCCTATTTGCGATTTCTTATTTAGAGAATCACAATTTGCGATTCTCTAAACGGGCTCGCAATTTTAAGGAATCGCTATTTTAGTGATTCCTTAAAATTGCATAGCGAATGCCTTTCATACATAATGAAAGGCATTTTTGCATTCGCAAACGGCCATTTGCACCGTTTGCGAATGCAAAAATGCTTGATACATCTGGCCCCTGGTATAGCCCGTATTCGGATATCTATACCTTGGGCTGTCAAACTAGCGTATTTTAGGCATAGAGAGACTAACATTTCACATCACCTTTTGTCAACCTTTTGACTAGGAGAAGGGCGTGCAATTTTACTCTCTAAAATCAGCATCTCCGCTTGTCCTGAAGTTCATCTGTGTTTTCTCCTCCTCTTACCATGCCAACCATTCACCTGGTCTTGACTAGAGTTCCAAATGGATACTACAATGGCAAGGAATACCCATCTTTTTAGCCTATCAATGCAGTGAAAATGAATATTGGCACAGGCAGGATTTTCCTTCTCATCCTAACTGGCACTGGGTCCTGGTAATTGGGATGCGGAGATCTAGCTGCCGCAGGTGGCTCTTTAGGCTTTTGCAAGGATCAGACCCAGGTGGGGACACAGTGGGAAGGATTTCTTGAAAGGAAGTAATATTTTTTTCCCTCAAGGCTCTTCATTGGCGTGGGCCTAGTGGGAATAAGTGAGACTCCAATGTAAAGCAATTACCACAGTGAAATGAAGGGACTGCTGTGTTTGTGTGCACTTTGCCCTCTGAAAATCCCTACATGAAGCCAATCCTAATCTGATTGATGTCCTGAACGGGTCTTTTGTGGTGTGACATTATTGATCTGAGCAATGAATATTTTATACTGATTTTCTATTTTACTAACACCTAAGGGGGGTGCAGGTTATTTGTCCAGACAGGAGAAACATCAATTAAACTCTTATATAAAAAAATTGCAATAAAAAACTTGTAAGGAGCTTCACCTAACCATCTACAAATTAGATGGCTGCACACTTTTACTTGTATCCTCTTTAACACTGGGAACCTTATGATGATACGTGGGCCGAAGGAGCCTTATTGATTTTTGAGGCTGCTTCATTGGATTTGGGAGTGCTTATGTTTTCGCGAAATTATTGTGAGTTGGTAAATATTTGCATTTGACAAACTCACCATGCTAAAGGTTGTTCACAAAGAGCGACTGATATTGGTATCAAGATTACTTTTTCTAGTCGGAATTTCTGACGATTGCGATTGCTGTATGTTTCTTGGCATTTAGCCAATGTATTGATACAAATATAAAGGACCTGATTATGAGTTTGGTGGTTGAATGTGCCAGACGCCAAACTCGTGGGGAGGACACAACCGCCGTACTGGTGGCATCCCCCCAAGGGTATTATAATGTTCCCTTAGGGCTGACCGGCAGAACATTGTATTAGTGGTACGTTATTGGTCTCGGCTCCTTTAAGGATTATTTATGTGGTGAGATTCCTTTTACGTCAATATGTGTAAAAATGCCAAGCAATACTGCTGTAGAATGTACCAAATATTGTAGCATCATGTGCCTTTTCATGTTGTGTAATTTAGTCAGCCTTGCCTCATAATTTGATCAGCCACTGCTGTACAATCCTTGTATCCTTATTTATGGTTCATGAAATTATTCTGTTATGTAACACTGCACCAATATTCCAAAACGTTTCTAAAACTAGGTATTGTTAGAATGCCAACTAAAGCTTGTGTGCATATGTACAGTGGGTTTTGGTATTTTACTTTGAACATTTGCTCCTCTACTGAAACCCAGCAGCCGGATTCACTTATGTATTTGAGTTGTCCTGTACTGAACATGTTTATAAGTAACGGGTGCAAGCATACTGCAATGAAAACGGTGGCAGAACAACAATGAAGCTGGCAAACCAGCTGCTCTGCATTTTACTGAGAACAAATACCCTGAAAATAGCCATTTGTTGACAACTTGCTTATGTGTGCTCTACAGTGACCGTACTTTTGTGCAGTGTTTGTGTGCAGTATGTCTCTATTCCTGTTGCATTTAATATGCCCTAACCCGCCCAATTTTCCCTTATTTAATCACAGCAAACCATGTGGTTTCTCTGAGGTGAAATGCGGAAAGAGGTCTGATAGTGAGGTAGCTTATGGTCAAAAACCACCAGAATCGTTCAAAATATGATACTAATATGGCACTTGGCTTAGTGTTAGGTAGTCATATGAACAATGATTTTTGAAATAGACCCCAAACATCTCACCCCCCATTTTAGACATGTGATGTCATAAAACAAAATGGCTACTGCAAGGTCCATTAAACTTTCATAAATGTAATATTATTCTTCCATCACATAATTTTAATGTTTTTTTAGCCAATGATTTAAATTTTAGATACATCATAGATATACAGGGTGTTCCACATAACCTGCTCACCCCCTTAACTTTTGAATGGCTAAAGATAGAAATTTCAAACAAAAATCATGGTTCATCAAAAATGTCTAGTTTATTTTATTACTATTTTAGGGGCACTTGGGTCCCGCATACAGGGTGTACCAAAAGACTGTTACAACATTTTAAATGACACCTTGCATTTTTTGCTATATTTGTTGTTATAATATAAAAATAGATTTTGTAACAATTAAAATTAAAACATTTTTATTGAAAAAAAATGATGAAGATACAAATTATATTGTTATTAATCAAAATTTACACTTTAGTCAACAGTTTACAGTTTGGTCACTCATCTAAAACATGTCCTCCTGAATGCATTGTCCATCACAAACTTAAAGGCTAGTACATGGAAGTGACAATTGTTTACACGCATGGGTACACAATATTTTAAATCCACACTTAACAAGTTCCTTGCATTATTTTGAAGCATCAGGCAGAAGTGACCACAGAGGTTCATATCCAGAATCTTCCCTCTGCCATCCCGACTGAGCTTGATCAGGTATATCAGGATACACATTCCATTACTGACACCACACATAACCCACTTAGAAAATAGCTCCCTTGCTCTGCTGCAAAAGGGCAACCTCACATGGTGGCACATTTTCTAGAGAGCAATTAAATTGGGTCCCCATCATTCTTTGACACTTGTTAACAGAATCTGTTTTAATGTTCTTATTGTATAATCTAATTACCAATTGCTGAATCTGACTGAAACTGTTATTTGAAATATCTGGTGGGCAATGAGAGAGCTCAATAAATATTTCTGTGACATCCTGAAATTTTTGCTACCTTTCCCAGCCTGTTTTCTTGCCACGACCTGCAAATGCAGATACAGTGTCGCAACCTGTAAGTGCAGGGAGAAATAAAATACCATCACAGACACTTTTGCCGAGTTTATTAGCATACTCATGGACAGGCAGCAGCCTTTGATGTTTCCCAAACCAAAATCAATCCACAAATTTGAAAAATGTAAGCTGCTAAATGCATAAAGAGCATTAACTGCACATCAGAATCAACAGTACTTGTAGGTATAGACTTCTGGCCACTTTCACTAGCATGTTTTGCATGTAATAGTATTCTGGTATTAGCTTCTTCTTGATAACATGGTCTGAGTTCAGATACATTCAGAGTTTTGGGAATATTCACCATGTTATCATCCATTGTCAGTACTACAATTTTACCCTCTGGTATTTCATGACTCAAAAAGTTAGAAGCCAAGAATTGGAACAAGCCATTTTTATCATCTTCATTTTGTAGAAAAGTCACCCAGTTTTGTTGGTATCTTTGTTGAACCTTTTACACAATACCATGGACCAAAACCTTGCCTATTTCTTTCTTCCTTTTTCAGAGACCCCTCTTTGTAACGGTCTAAAACTATGGGGGTCATTACGAGTTTGGTGGGTGGAAAACTCTGCCTGCCAAACTTCCGACATGGTGGCCTCCCCGTTTGCGGTGACCTCCCCACCAGACTTATTATGGGTTTCCCCTGTCAGAGTCACCAGATCCTCAGGGTCTGCGCACGTTCCCAACACGTCCACCACAAGACAGCTCCAATACTCTGATTAGAATGTCACAGAGTCTAAGAGAGTCCAAGTGGGGAAAAGGGGATTAGGTAGGGAACAGCTGGGAAGGAGACCTGTAGGAAGCAAAAGGTTAAAACATACAATATCAAGATTATATCATATTAATCATTACTAGACTATGATTCTAAGCATTGTCATACTGGAAACATGGATAACTTAAGCATGGACTAAATAACTAGGCCTCAAGATGTCTGGTTACCTGTGAAGGAATCAAGAAGGATTAATACAACTTTTCAATGAACTTCTCAATGAAAATGTTACACATGGATTAGAAACACCTGAACCTTCTAGAATTACATTTTCAAATTCAAGCATAGTCTTTTGCATAAGGACAAGAAAATAATTTGAATGAATTCTATAACAGCATAGGAATTGTTCTTAAGGGACTTATTATGCACATACAATACAACATCTAGAATCCTAGCACTTTAGTTTCTTAGAATGCAGGAACATGAATTGCGCACATTGCGGATTTCCACAAGAATTTGTAAATGCCATGAAATGGTTGTGCACAATGAATAACATGAGTTAGGCACAAGAACTGAATTGCGCGTCTTGCTGATTCGAAGGCCACCAAGTAAATGCCATGCAATGGTAGTGCACAATGAACATCATGAGTTAAGCACAAGAAATGAATCGCTCGTCTTGCCGATTCGAATGTCACCACGTAAATGCCAGGAAATGGTAACATACAATGAATATCATGAATTAAGCACAAGAAATGAATTGCGCGTTTTGCCGATTTGAATGCTACCTTGCGAATGCCATGAAATGGTAGCGCACACTGAATATTCATGAATTAAGCACAAGGAATAAATCGCACGTTTTGCCGATTCGAATGCTACCTTGCGAATGCCATGAAATGGTAGCGCACACTGAATATTCATGAATTAAGCACAAGGAATGAATCGCGCATCTTGCAGATTCAAAGGCCACCATGTGAATTCCATGAAATGGTAGCGCACAATGAATAACATGAATTAAGCACAAGAAATGAATTGCACGTCTTGCCGATTCGAATGCCACCATGTGAATGCCATGAAATGGTAGCGAACAATGAGTAACATGGATTAAGCACAAGAAATGAATTGCGCGACTTGCCGATTTGAATGCTACCTTGTAAATGCCATAAAATGGTAGCGCACAATGAATATCAAGAGTTGTACTCGAGCAAAGAATCGCGCGTCTTGCCGATTCGAGTGTCGGCATGTAAATGCCATGAAACACCAAATACACATTCACACGAACAAGAGCAAAACTGTTTTATCATGCAAATTAGGCCCAAGAACTCGAAAGCTTTCGAGAACAGGATCGGGGGCCCAGCCCGACCTCTGTCTTACCGCCCTGATCAAGAATCACCAACAAAGTGAAAGGGCAAGGCCTGGAAGATCAAAGTAGGCCTCCGGAACAGGAGCTCAGGAAGTTGCTGCTGCTCTGCACCGGGACCCCTGAATAGTGAGCACGTGAAGCTGGGCTGGCTCTCTTAGATAGAGTCTTGGCCCAGCCCACAAACCACACCCAGGCATGCTGCAAGGAAAGCTTCTAGAAGACCCTGGAAAGGGAACACACCCTGACACACTCTGAAAGCCTGCTGCAATACATTGCAAATGAACAGTATTTACATATCAGCACAATACATAAATTACGTTTTCTTGAAAGTGCTGGGTTTTTGCATTCTAGTCACCCATAGAGCGCGCACTGCCCTGATGTTGACATCCCCCTAGGTCAGCAGGCGGAAACCTAAGTTTCCACCCGCTGGCCTAGCGGGAAACAGGCTACAGAATTGTCTCTGGCTTGTAATCAAGCCGGTAGCAATGCTGTAGCCTGCAGGGTGCACCAGCACGCTTTCAATGTTCACTGTCTTCAAAGGAGACAGTGAACATTGCGACGGTAATGGGCAGGGGGGGCCCTGCACTGCCCATGTCAAGTGCATGGGCAGTGCAGGTGCCCCCATGTGGCCCCCCTGCATCTGTCTCCACCAGGCTTTTCACGGCAGTGTTACCACCATGAAAAGGCTGGTGGAGAATGAGGTCACAATCCCCAGGGCAGCGCTGCCTGCAGTACTCCCTGGCGGATTAGGATCTCTGCTATTGCCAGACTGCCAGGATCCAAGATCCGGTGGAGCTGACGATTCCCTGGCTGTCTGACCACCAGCGTTGTAATGTTGCAGTCGGACCGCCGCTTTGGCTGTGGTCCAGTTCCACCACCACATGTGTGGTGGTCTATAGACCGCCACACTCGTAATGACCTCTTATGTCTACTCATTTCAATTTGTTAAGTATGTTCATTACATAAAGCTGGAATGTATAGGTGCTGTAGTCTTGAAAATTGCATACATTGTCGGGTTTTAAGAAATGGATTGTTGCCGATCCATCCATAATAACACAACTTGCAGTGTCTGGGATGTTATTCATGTTATCTACAGCACCATTAAGTTTTTCCAAACAAGAAATGATATCAAACTTTGCTGTCTTGTAGCAGCCAAACTTCAACTCAAACTCCAGCCAACACGTGTTTCGTCTGTTGGGATGTATCCCATTGACGCCGACCAGTGATAGTGGCACAGATAGGAGAGGGAGGAGCATTGTATCAAAACCTATTCACAAATAAAAGTACTTTTTTACAGGAAATTCTGAGAATCTACAGGGAAATCGAGAACAGAACAGAACAGACTATGTAGGAAAACCCAAAGGGGTAAGAGAGGAGAAGGCACTCAGGGAAAGAGGATGTATGAAGACAAAATCGTGGGGCAAGAAAGTGTAGGGGAAACTCCAGAACAGGTGGTAAATGTAGTCAATTTATCAGATAAGACTCTTTTCCCGGATATGATTTCACTTTTAAGTAAAGGATTAGGTTTTTGCCCAGCTAATATTGGTGATGTTTTCAGATCAAAGATTGATCTTTATAAATTTGTTAGATGCTTGAAGTTAAAGAGATTTTTCACATTGAACTCTGTTAAGACTAAAGACCCAAGATACCAGCGCAAATAGTGGAGCACATTGATTTGTCAGTTCAGGACATACATGATAATATGACATTGCTATCGATTACAGACTATGAGGATGACCCAACTACCATATTGAAGGTTTTGAATGACTTGAATGTATTACCAGATTTGAACATAACTAGTGGGTTGAAAAATAAATCATATTAGGACACCTAGGGTAGCGAGTGACAATAATATTGATGTATTTTATAAGGTGGTGTGTAGGGATCTTGATGAACATGTGTCTAGAGGGAAGATAAAGAAACTCATGAATAACATAAGCTATGGGGAGCAGCAAGCATTGAAGACATTGCAAGAAGACAATAGTATTATAATAAGACAGGCAGATAAATGGGGCAACATTGTGGTCATGAATCAACAAGATTATGAAAAAGAAATTCATAGTCAACTGAGTGATGAAAATTGTTATGAGAGAATGATTTATAATCCCAATTCACGATTGACTAATAAGATCAATAATTAGTTGAGAACATGGCATCGCCAATGTAGATGGTGATGAATATTTTTACTTGAGGGTTAACCCCCGAGGTTCCCTGTCAGTATACTCTCCCCAAGATTCATAAAAATCTCCCTTTCCCTCCCGGGAGACCGGTTGTTTCCAGGATTGGGGGACCAACAGAGAGATTATCAGAATTTGTGGAGTTTGTTTGCAGTTCTTTGGGAACACATGAAATGCTGCTGGATATGATCAATCTGATTTCAAAACACATTTTTTTTTTTCTGTTTAACAAGGAATAGTATGGTCAAAAACAGGGAGTGGCTATGGGCTCCAGATTCTCTTCTTCTTACACTAACCATTTTGATGGGGTGGTTTGAGGAGGAGTGGGTCTGGGACCAGGGTGTGTACAACGGTAGGTGTATATTTTATATTGGGGACAATATATTAACGATTGTTTTATGATATGGACAGGTACTACTGATCATTTAATTGATTTGTGTAACTACTTAAATGATAATAATACTAATATCAGATTTACTTATCAATACAATGTAAATAACGTCACGTTTTTGGATGTTGAATTGTATATTGAGGATGACAAGATTCAAAGTAGACTCTATCACAAGCCTACATCCTGCAACTCTATCTTACATGTGTCAAGAGCACATCCCAGGTACCAAAGTCAGGCAATACCTTTTGGTAAGATGATTCGGGTCAGACGAAAGTAAGGAAGTGAAATTTCAAAAATGTATACAAGATATGGGTCAATGTTTTAAACCCAGGGGTTACCAAGTACATGATATCAAGACAGCTCAACAGACGGCTATTAGAACCTCCAGGCAAGACACATTGAGGCCCCTTTCTATTACACTTGCTAATAATAAAAAGAATAAAGTCAGGATGGTGACAGATTATAATGGGACCTCTATTGTTCTAAGGAACGTTATGAGTAGTCATTGCATATTTTATTACAGGATTTGATTTTAAAGGGCTGTATTTCAAATTGATCTGAGATTATATATCGGAGGGGTAAATCTTTGAGGAGCCTCCTCAGACCCAGCTACCCAGTATATCGGACACAGAATCATTGGCTATCTGAACATAAAAAAGTTTTTTTTAAATATGGCCAATGTGGGGTCTGTAGGTGGACATGTCATGGAAAGAAAGACTTTGGAATAGTTAGAAACAAGAGTTTCCAAGTCAAATCCAATATTAATTGCAATACGATCTTTGTGGTGTACATTATTATACTATGTAATTGCACCTACAAATAAAGACACCTTCTTCAACGGACTTGGGCCATTTCTGCATTCTACTTTCGATTTCATGTTCTACCAGGGATACATATCCTGTTTATTTTGATTATACTGCTTAGTGGTGTGCTGTGGTAACTTTGTGTTTATTGTTATTGTGTACATCAGTACACACTTTTGTGCCTACTGGGTAGTAAGGCACCTGACCTCTTGGCACCCATTTTGAACTTTATTTGCATTATTAACGTATTAGTGTACTTACTCCCTGGATGTGCAGCATCTCTCACCCCTACTACACCTCATATAGTTAATTAAATACTTAATGCCAATGATATTTTTGAATGTCTGAGCTTTCAACAAAAGTACCAACATGGACTAGGAATTTGAGCTCACATCTACGAATTTGAATGTACACACATGAAGACAAGTAACAACAGTACTTGGTAATTTAATTCACAAGGTCTAACTGATGGCATGCTCTATATCCAATATGGTCAAAGAGGGGAGTTGACTTTTGAATAGTTTTTGGTGAATTATTCAATTATTTTGGGAGATATTTATTTATATTTATTTCTGTAGTGAGGGTCTTGACGAAATACTCAGATATTTTAAGTTGATAATAAGTCTATAGTCAGCTTGGGGATATTGAAGTCATTACATCTACAGCCTATTGTGGAGATAAGGTGGATATTTAATGTTATACATTTTGGTGTCTTCAATATCTACATACTTTAGGATTCTGATATTTTGGTTCGGCTTTCACTATTATGTAATAGCGATGGTTCTTCTCTAATAGTCGGTATCTTGACTCGAATAGTTCTTTGTCTATACTTACTATGAAAGTTATTTTTCAAGAGCCATCATCATGAATTGAATAGTTCTTTGTTTACACTTACTTTCTGTTCTGATTTATCCATAATTAACAGACTGTACAAGTAAACAATATTTTTAATTGCACTTACGTCGATTAGCTTTAGGAGGATTTCAGAATAAGGTGATTGCTTTGGCCCTCAATTGGCTTGATATCTAAATAGGGTAAATCTGATGCCTAGCGTGACTAAGTTAAAATGGTGGTAATGTTTCATTCCGAAATATCGGTGCTTGGATACGTTTGTCCTATTTCTGTTTTTACTATTTTTGTATTCAGGTCGAGTCGCAAATGGACTATTCCTCATAATGGCATCATGGAGCGTACTCCTGGCACTTTTCTTCATGGTTACAAATTTACTGGTAGGTTTATGTATCATGAGGATATTCTTTTTTGGACCTTTTTGGTCTTTGGTGGTAACATTCTGAGCTAGTTTGACATGGTATGGGGAGGTTATGGGAGTTTTTTTGATTTGTTACAGAGCAACATTCAGTTAGTGACGTCTCCAAAGAATCTGCATTAGTAAACAATTTTGCAAGGCATTCCTTGCGATTACTAATGCTGAGTTAGATGGATATATGATGGAGGTGTATAGTAGCTGGGTGATGTGCCATTGAGTAATATTTAGCTATTGACGCTTCCAAAGAGTGATATGAGGAAGCAATATTCACAGCATGATTATCACGGTTTGAATTGATTGATGGTTTGCCCGTAAGACGGTATAATTTATTATTTTCAGTTTTTCCAGTATTGAACTCTGTGAGTTTAGTGGATTTATTATACAGATATTTAATAGTATTCAGATGTACTACGGAATGGTTTCGAATTAGCGATTACAAGCAGATGTAATCTAAATTAGCAATGAGTAAACCTTGTTTAATATTGTTAAACTGTGAAGAAATGTTTTGAAAGTTTCCCAGGATAATTGGGACTCAATATGGTTTTATTTACAGACACAGATCCCTGAAACAAGGGGCAAGGAAATCTATCATATAAATAGAAACTGTAGCAGTAGTTAATTCTGGGGTAAGTTATTGTTAGAAATTGGGTTTTTGTTTGGCAGTCAGTTTGCCCTCTGTCCAAGCAAGAACCCTCACTCTAGTCAGGGTAAGTCACACACAATCCAAAATTATCCTGTGCCCACCCTCTGGTAGCTTGGCACGAGCAGTCAGGCTTAACTTAGAAGGCAATGTGTAAAGTATTTGTGCAATAAATCATACAATAACACAATATAGCACCACAAAAATACACCACACAGTGTTTAGAAAAATATATAATATTTATCAGGATAATTGTAGGTCAAAACGAATAAAGATGCAATGTGAAATTGTAGAGATATCACTGAAAAGTGATATAAAGGCGGTCATTCTGACCGCGGCGGTCGGCGGTCGCCGCCCGCCAAGCGGTTCCCGCCGAAAGACCGCGGCGGCCATTCCGGCTTTCCCGCTGGGCCGGCGGGCGACCGCCAGAAGACCGCCGGCCGGCCCAGCGGGACAGCCCCTTCAACAATGAAGCAGGCTCGGAATGGAGCCGGCGGAGTTGAAGCGGTGCGACGGGTGCAGTGGCACCCGTCGCGATTTTCACTGTCTGCACAGCAGACAGTGAAAATCTTTGTGGGGCCCTGTTCGGGGGCCCCTGCACTGCCCATGCCAATGGTGTGGGCAGTGCAGGGGCCCCCAGGGGCCCACGGCACCCGTTCCCGCCATCCTGGTTCTGGCGGTGGACACCGCCAGAAACAGGCTGGCGGGAAGGGGCTCGGAATCCCCATGGCGGTGCTGCAAGCAGCGCCGCCATGGCAGGTTCCCTGGGCCAGCGGGAAACCGGCGGGAAGCCGCCGGCTCCCCTTTTCCGACCGCGGCTTTACCGCAGCGGTCAGAATCGCCCAGGAAGCACCGCCAGCCTGTTGGCGGTGCTTCCGCCGCACTCCGCCATGGCGGTCATGGACCGCCAAGATCAGAATGACCCCCAAAGTGTCTTAAGTCTTTAAAAAGCAAACAAAGTCTCTTTCAAGCACAAAGTACCTGGTTTAAAGTGGAAAATCTCTGCAAAGGGCCGCAGAAGAAGAGATACATGGAAAAATGGTGTGTGCGTCGATTTCTCCCCTGCACACACGGACTTGCGTCGTTATTTTTCACGCGGGGAAGTCGTGCGTCGTTTTCCGTCGCGCAGTCAGTCTCTTTCTGTGGGTCGTGGGATTACCAGATGTCCCAGGGTCTGTGCGTGGATTCTTTGGCTTGTTTTCCGGCTGCGCATCGTTCCGGGAGGCTGTGCGTGGAATTCTCGTTCTCAAGGCAGGCGTCGCGTCGATTTCCCCTCTGGAAGTCGGGCGGCGTTGTCCTTGCGAGGCTGTGCGTCGAAGTTCCGGTCGCCCTGAAGGTGTCGCGTTGATCAGCGTCGGTGTGCAGTGATTTTCTCGCCGCGGAGCAAGCTGTGCGTCGAAATTTTCGGCGCACAAAGAGTCCAAATGAAAAAGAGAAGTCTTTTTGGTCCTGAGACTTCAGGGAACAGGAGGCAAGCTCTATCCAAGCCCTTGGAGAGCAAGAGTTCAGCAAGGCAGCAGGCCAACAGCAAGGCAGCAGTCCTTTGTAGAAAGCAGTCAGGTGAGTCCTTTAGGCAGCCAGGCAGTTCTTCTTGGCAGGATGCAGGTTCTGGTTCAGGTTTCTTCTCCAGCAAGTGTCTGATGAGGTAGGGCAGAGGCCCTGTTTTATACTAAATTGTGCCTTTGAAGTGGGGGTGACTTCAAAGAGTGGCTAAGAAATGCACCAGGTCCCCTTTCAGTTCAATCCTGTCTGCCAGGGCCCCAGTAGGGGGTGTGGCAGTCCTTTGTGTGAGGGCAGGCCCTCCACCCTCCCAGCCCAGGAAGACCCATTCAAAATGCAGATGTATGCAAGTGAGGCTGAGTTCCCTGTGTTTGGGGTGTGTCTGAGTGAATGCACAAGGAGCTGCCAACTAAACCTAGCCAGACGTGGATTGTAAGGCACAGAAAGATTTAAGTGCAAAGAAATGCTCACTTTCTAAAAGTGGCATTTCTAGAATAGTAATATTAAATCCGACTTCACCAGTCAGCAGGATTTTGTATTACCGTTCTGGCCATACTAAATATGACCTTCCTGCTCCTTTCAGATCAGCAGCTGCCACTTCAACAATGTATGAGGGCAGCCCCAATGTTAGCCTATGAAGGGAGCAGGCCTCACAGTAGTGTAAAAACGAATTTAGGAGTTTTACACTACCCGGACATATAAACTACACAGGTACATGTCCTGCCTTTTACCCACGCATCACCCTGCTCTAGGAGTTACCTAGGGCACACATGAGGGGTGACTTATATGTAGAAAAAGGGGAGTTTAGGCTTGGCAAGTACTTTTAAATGCCAAGTCGAAGTGGCAGTGAAACTGCACACACAGGCCTTGCAATGGCAGGCCTGAGACAAGGTTAAGGGGCTACTGAAGTGGGTGGCACAACCAGTGCTGCAGGCCCACTAGTAGCATTTAATCTACAGGCCCTAGGCACATATAGTGCATTCTACTAGGGTCTTACAAGTAAATCAAATAGCCAATCATGGATAAACCAATCAACAGTACAATTTACACAGAGAGCATATGCACTTTAGCACTCGTTAGCAGTGGTAAAGTGCCCAGAGTTCAAAAGCCAACAACAACAGGTCAGAAAAAATAGGAGGAAGGAGGCAAAAAGTTTGGGGATGACCCTGTCAAAAAGCCAGTTCCAACAGTTATCATATCCTTTGGTCACCCCTATACATTCTTTAACTATATTTGGCAGTATTAAAGGAATAATTCAGAGATATGAGGAACTAAGGAGTGAGAGATGCTTGACATTTGTACTCTTTGTAACTTCTCAATAAAGATGTACTGTCCATTGGATATGAGGATGTTTTCGGATAGCACATATGATTAACACCAACACTCAAGGCTTTAGGGGATAGTAGGTTTCACATGTGTGTGCATGAGTTATTCTAATTACACTTGGTATACGTATGATTTTTTAAATGAATTTTGTTTTGATGTACGAGATTTTAGGGCTACACAGTTTGTCTAATGTATATGTCTATGTATATATCTGCTGTTATCACAATGTTGTTCCCACTGAGGACTTAGGGCCACATGTATGTACGTTTTGTGACTCGCAAATTGGTCGCAGTGCTATTTGCGACCGTGCAAAAAGCGAAATGGTATGTACAAATGCCATTTCGAAGTCCCAAATAGTGATGCCACCAATTACCGAATCACAAAGATTTGCCACTGGATTTTGCGACTCGCAAATAAGAAATCGCAATTTGCGACTCGCAAACCGAATGTACAAGGCAGACGCAAATTGCAATTAGTCGCAAATCGGTCATTTTGCACACCCAGATTAGCACTGATTCCAAACGTGGTAATCAGAACCAAAGTATAAAAGCAGACCCAGAAGGCATCTGGGTTTTTCAAAATGACTGCACTCTACGTGATTGCATGGAGGAGGCGTGTCCAGGCTGCCCAGCAGAGGAGACAAGAGAGGATACAGAACCAGGCAGACCATATTTCAACAGACTGAGGAGGAAATATATGATAAATATAGACTGAACAGCACAGTCATCTTGGAGATCATTGAACTACTGAATACACAGCTAGAAAGCCCAACCCTGTGCAGCTGCTCCATCCCCACACATGTGCAAGTGCTGTGCTCACTGCACCTCTTGGCCTCGGATAGTTTCCCAGAAATGCTGAGGAAATACACAGCACCAAATTGGACTTCTAAAGAATTGCAAACTTTCCCCTTGTAATAGGGTGTGTGGACGGGACACATATACCCATGTGTCCTTCTGGAAATCTGGAATATGTGTTCCGCAATAGGAAGTGTACTCATTCAGTCAACATTCAGGTGATATGTGATGCCCATAATGTCATAACTGATATAGTGGCAAAATTTCCAAGGAGCACACATGATGCGTACATTTTCAGGCACAGTGGGATACACCAACACCTAGAACGTGGGGAGTTTGATGATGGATATCTATTAGGTACTGTGTAGTACACACCAATGTCAGAAATACTTGTCACTGCATAACCATGTGAAGCCATGCTCATATCTGCTGTTTTGTTACACAGGTGACAGTGCATATGCTCTGAGGCCATGGATACTCACCCCATACCTAACACCTGCGAATCAGAATGAGAGGTGCTACAACATTGGACATCGGTGCACCAGAACCGTCATTGAGAGGACCTTTAGCATGTTGAAGTCACGTTTTAGATGACTGCACAAAAGCGAAGGTGCACTCCAGTATGCCCCGGAGACTACATGCAAGATTGTGGCTACATGTGCCATCCTACACAACATAGCAACCAGACATGGGTTACATCTCGCCCTAGATGACACAGATTCGGTGGATGAGGAGCAGGAGTCACCACAACAGCCTGGGGATGGTAACATCGCAATGGAGGGCAGACGGAGACAGGATCACATAGCAACTCATTACTTTGGCAAGTAAGTGCCAACTGTAACAGCACTCATGAATGTAAGACACACATAGCCAGGCTGTGAAAAGCAAAAACATCCTTTAATGTCAGGAGTGCATAATGTAAATGGTGGCGTATAGCATGCAGTAAACAAGTATTATGTAACAAAACCTAACACATTCCACTCATGTGAATAAGGCTAATCCTAGGGAGACAACATCACAACCTCCTACGGCTACACCCACCATGGCTTGTGCCTGGTTGGTCCACAGATGTCTGGCGGGCACTGCTACTATGCAGGATGTGGGCATCTGAGGCAGAAACGCTGCTAACACTTGATACGTCCTCACTGTCCTGTGGGGTGTCACCAGTACCGCTTTCTGCCTGGGAGGTATGAATGAGGTCCACAGCAGCAGTAATGCGCCCTAGTCCCCTTGCCACATCTCCAGCAACATGCCCTAGTTCAACTTGGAGCGTGACAGTGCGTCTTGACCAGCAGGTAGTTGTGGTGGCTATGCGACCAATGGACTGACTGATCCAGTCCAACCGTGCAGCTGTGTTGCGCTCTTTGTGCCTTACATGGGCCCAATCTGCCACCATTTCCCTACATAGGTCAGTGATGGCAGTGGTGAGGTTGGCCATGTTGGTGTTCATGTTGGATAATTGAGTTTCAGCATTACCAAATCCCTGTGTAAAGGTCTGTTGCATTCGGTGCAAATTCCGGTTCATCATCTGCATTTGCTTGTTTTGCAGGCGGTGACTGCTGAGTAGGGATGCCTCCAGTCCAAGGAATTGTTGTGTAGTGGCATCCTCCTCACCTGCATCATGTGTCAGACGACGCCTCCTACACCCAGACCCTGCTGTTCTCAGTGGCCGACTCTCACCTATCTGTGGCCCGGGAGTCAGGTTTACTGCCTCATTGTCCACATCTATCTCCTCTGTTGTCTCGTGCATGGGGGACAATTGGTGTGGTGCTGCACTCCCCTGCGGAAATGCTGACTGCCTCATCTGCTGCCATGGTGGCATCGTCATCGTCATCTCCCTCCACACTGGGGTCATCAGTGGATACCTGAGGGAGACCTGTGGGACACAGGGGATACACTGTCAGTGCCTCTCAGATGTGTGCCATATCAAAATAAATATTCCTCAAATATTGAGCTACTGTACTACATTACCCATAATGCAATGAATTTGAGGTGGGCATTTAGGCAAGGAACTATTTGGATGGTGCATGCTTTTGTGAACTGTGGTTGTGTGCATGGTGCCTTGAATAGTGTAAATAAGTTACTTTTGGAGGTTCCAGGTGCTGAACTGTCCAGATCCCCAATTCCAGCACCAGACCCTGGCTCCAGCGTGGTCTCCACCATGTTCTCTATTGGTGTGGGTGGTCGTACTGTGGATGGTCCCCCACCTGTTCCATGGGTCTCCTTCATCCGCTCTGCAACCCTTTCCTTGTTTCTTGACCTTAGGTCATACCATCTTTTGCACACCTCCATGATGGAGCAGTGACTGACTCCAATGGCATTTATCTTACTTTGTATGTCCAACCATTTGCGAGTCAGGGACACTCATTGCTGCCTTCTCAAACAGGACCTCATAGTGTAGGCAGCACTTCTCAGTCAGGACCTCCAACTCTTTGTCAGAGAATTTCACCTTTCTCTTCCTCCCTGCAGTGTTTGCCTCCTTAGTTTGGCTTGCCATGGCTGCAGTTGCTCCTCTCAGCTGGGTGTGCCTCTGCTGTCTGTCCTGGCTAGACTCCTCCCACTTCCATGGGAGGTACTTCATGGTTATGAGGTCATCATCCAGCACCAGGAAGTTTTATTTCTCTTTTCTTTTGCACCCGTTCGCTAATTGCGACTCAGTCGCAATTTGCGATTCCGCGTCACAAATTCCAATTTTTTAGCTTCGTACATGTGGCCCTCACTATGTATATGTGGACATAATGCATGCCACTGTACAAAGCTGCACGAACATTCTTCAACATCAGAGTATCTCATGAACTCTGTTTGGTTTCCACTTGCATTTGGTTTGGTGATTGGGTTGGTATGTATATATGATTATGTATTCAATGTAGATACTACAAAGTTGTGTATACACTATTTACAGCCTTGATGAAGTCAATGGGATACATCCCAACAGACGAAACATGTGTTGGCTGGAGTTTGAGTTGAAGTTTGGCTGCTACTGGACAAAGAAGACGGTTATATAACGAAAAATAAACATTGAACTTGTATATGGACCACACACAAAGAGAAATGAATGTTTCATATTTATGTTATGGTGTGTGCCTGAATGCATATTTAATGTTTTTGACAATCACCGATTATTAAATGTTTGGGGATTGTGGATGTGTTCCCCCTTAACAGCACCACCTCACAAGCGATTTGAATGAATAACTATAATTTTTGTTACTAAGGGGTGTGCAATTGTGAGTGCCAATTTTCCCCCAAAGCCACCTGTATTGTGAGTCAAACTTGGTACCTTTTCTTAGCAGTCCCCCTCAGAAAGTGATGGGGATAATCAATATTCTCATGTGCAAAAATTCCATTAAATCTCCTTCTCTTTGTTGTCAAGCAATATACAGTCTAGTGAAAAGTGAACAGTCACTTTTTAAGATGGATACTTTGTGGTTCATTGATTTTGGGACTACCTTATGAAATAAACATAGCCTATATTAGGAATAGGTTCAATAATAGATTGTTCTCAGCGTACCAGGAGTTCTTGAACAAATGTTCCATATTGAGTTCTCCCCACGTCGTCAGCAATGCACACAGATTTATTTGAATTATCACTCATGATTAAGTTGGATACAATATTCTTAAGATTTTCGCCAGTACCACAGGCATACGCATTTCTGTTATCATGGGAAAACACTTATGTAAGTTCCTTATTGAGTTTTGCAAGAGACATTGTCTTCATGGTAAACAGTTATTTTCATTTTCACTAAATCCCATTTTTTCATTGAATTGTCCCAGTAAGTTGGCAGTTACAGGTCCAGACAACATCCTTTCCTATGCAAACAAAGCTCAACTCATACTCTCCCTCTCTGACAAGACCCCCAATACAAGAAACAAGTTCACCGCCTTTGTGACCGAAGTTGCAATCTGTCTCATGCCCAACTCTGGCAAGATAGAAGAAGTGATCTTCGGCAAGAATACCATGCCACGGGACTCCAACTGGTGGCCAGCTGAACTCAGATACCTCCCTCCCACACACACACACCCAGAACCAACACCAGGATCCTTTGAATAATTATAAACAGCAAACCGAAGATGACCACACGAGTCAATGCCGTCACTGCATCCTGCTTTCATACCCAGCAAGTTAGAATATGGGAAAACCCTCTATGCCAGGATCACCAAGCAACTTGCTAGAAGACTGCAAACCATCCTGAACTCAGCAGTTAGACTCTTCTTCAACATCTGTTTGAGAGGCCTTCTCTGACTGATTGAGAGGTGTTTACAGATCACCAGCTATGGATTATAGTTTTCACAAATTCTTCTTGGAGTCATCTTAGCTAATAGGACCCTCTATTCGGTATACCAAAGCACACATACAACACCTACATTGGTTCTAAGGTCCATCTGTGTGTTGTATGAACATTACACATGAAATTTATATTTTCTGCTGTGTATATTATGAGATATGTCTGTTATGTTGTTTTATGTGGCAAATCCTTGCATAACAAGCATGAGCTGAGCCAATAGGTCTCTACTATGCAAGATATTGGCTTTGGCGATGTTTTTAGCTATGCTGTACAGCAGTGTGGGTGACAGTTTTTTTTTTAAACAGATCTATAACACAGCCAGTGATAGTCATGTCAATGTAAAAAAAAAATTACATCTCAAAATCAATACCCCGGAGAAACCTATTGGCTGTTCCAATACTGGGTTATTTTTTGGTCTGACTTGTCAGCACAACTGTCTGCAAGATTGATTGTTACCAATGCTTTAAAATAAACATAGAGTGGACTTCGTCTCTGCTCACTGGTGTATCACTCTTTCAATTCCTGCTGTTGCCTGTTAGGCATATACTTTCACCTCCTAAAGACTGCTTACATTGCAGTGCATGGGAGACTATTTTACATACCTGAAGGAGACTCAGTCATCACTAATTAAGTTCTTTATCCCCTAGATGAAACGGCTAGAGGTAGAATATTGTTTTATTTATTTTACTGCGGAAGACTTTTTAAAAATCTTTTAGTCACAACACAAAATACAAGCCAGAGCTATTGGTTTTTCCTTGCTTGTCAATTAGTTGACACAAAAGTGTAGTTAGATGTTAATCACAGGTCACCAAAATTCTTACAGGATGCTTAATAAGTAGTTTAAATACTAGACAACAGATTATGCCTGGTTGTTTCATTGAGTTAATCATTCTTTCTAGTTATTTTATAGTGTGTGCTAGGGATTTCTAGGGATTTCTATCTGCTTTCCATTGCAATGGGTCAATTTCAGACTAAAGGTATATTTTTTTTCAGATCATTAATATATGATTCTATACTCCACAGACAATGTAATCAAGATAGCACATATAGGGTCACAAGGGCCAAATAGCACAAATTGTAGAAATTCATTTATTTAGTCATTTACATTTTTAACAGATGTATCTAGGGTGAACAGGAACCAGTGGGTGCCAGAGCACGGCACATAAGAACAAATTAGTAATGCATAAGAACAGCTTACATAAGAATGGGTTCATACAAGACGTTTCACAAGAACAAATAGTTACACAAAAGTCAAATAAGATCTAGTAGTTTTACTAGTATGTGAGGTATTGTGCAGCATAGCAGGTACTACATGCAGTCTGGTCTTTTCTATGAATGATAGACAAAAGGGTTGACACCAGGGAGGAGTTACCACCATTTATGGCGCCCCTTTCCTGTTGAACCATTTTTCAGTGTGTCATTAATCTAAATATTAGAACTGATCATAGTACATACATATATAAAGTCATCAACATGGCCTGCATGCAATTGCCCATTCTTTAAGAATATGTTGCTGGGATCTCAGATGATTTCCCACGCTGACCAATGGGTCACAGCCTCAGATTGATGTTAGGCAATCAGATACAAACGGAGGTGGAGCCTTTACCAAAAATGAATGTCAACAACATTTGGGTTGATAGAAAATACGAATAACATGTTAGCTCCCGCTTGTAAAGCATTCTGCATTGTCTCTGAAATCTGTCAGAGATAAAATAACCTCTACAGTCGTCAGTAGATATTCATAATTTTTTCCACTACTGCTTTGTAGAAGTATATTTTACAATCTGTGGTTCCTAATTTCAAGGACACTGGTGTTTTTTTTTTAAGGAAAGTAAATGAATTATCTCTTTGAACGAACAATGTAGTGATGGCTGCAGTTAATGCACGATTGGCAGGGTCGGCTTAATTTAAAAAGGGGCTCCCTTCAAAGCAATGTATGGGTACATTCCAGTGCCAGACGTGCACCAATACATAACACTATATAAAATTAACATAAAGAAAGGCAGAAAAAGACATGTTTACAGTTGATGAGAAAATGTACCTGTACTGGAGCTCCCATGTTGCCATCCTGACTTGCTTTTACCAGTTTTGAGGAGCCCAATGGAAATAGAAGAAATATTAAGGCAAGCAATAATAGAAAAGAAAGAGAGACTAATGGAGCATAACATGGAAAGTAAATAAGGACTAAATAGAGAAGAGAAAGACAAGAGAGGCAAAAAAAAGAATGAAGAGGGGTTAAAAGGTGTCATACAGTGTAGGAAGAACTTGGACAATGAGGGAGATGCTGAAGGTCAACTAGGAAGGAAGATGCCACTTTGAAGGAGATAGGGGATGCCTCATTGCATGCCAAGAGATAGGTGTAGCCAAAAGAGGACCACCTTCTAATCGTGAGGGGAAATACAGTCACGAGTGCTGACATTGACCAATCGGCACTAGAAGCACAATTGAATAAAAGGATATTTAAAAAAGAAAATCCTGCCATGGCCTTAGACCATCCCAAACGCATGAATAATGCCTTGAGAGGAGGAAGGAGTGACTATGAGTGTGTGGAGGAACTAAATATTAGTTTTTATGTTTTATGTAAAAAGCACAAAAAAATGTAAACTGCCTGTCTGAAATTACAGTTTGTGGTTGACCGGGAACTAGACACGATTGTAGGTCTACTGTGATCATTGTAAGCAAGGTAGGATCCAGCTAAAGATTTCAACTTCTAACTTAGGGCTTGATTATGAGTATGGTGGTCCTAAGACTGCCATACCTGCTGTGGAGGTCCGCCGCTGCATCCTTGTCGGTCTGGCTTCCAGATTATGATTCTGGTGGTCGGCGTTCCACCAGACCGCCGCCATCACCAGGATCCTGGATCCCGACACATTGGGGACGACTTGTCTTTTCTGCCGGCCTTTTCATGGCAGAGACACGGCCATGAAAAAGCTGGCAGAAAGGCAGAGATGGGACCACAGAGGGCTCCTGCACTGCCCATGCTTATGTCATGGGCAGTACAGTGGCCCCAGTTTCAGCACAGTCAGAATGCTCAATGTCTGCAATGGCAACAGTGTGCCGCCCCACTGTCCGGCTGAAAGAAACATCGTAATACAGTGGTGGGAGGCCTCCGGCTTAGTAGCATCCTCCCCACCGCCATATTGGTGGTCGGGGGTGAGACTGCCAAAGTTCTAATCAGGCCTTAAGGGGCTGATTACGACTTTGGCATCCCACCACGGGACCGCCAAAGCCGCAGGAAGGACGCCACTGCCATGGCGGTGGCATCCCCACTTTGCGTATTACATTGTTCCTGCTGGTTGGAGGGAACATTGCAATATGTGGCCCTGGCGAGAACAGTACTAGGATATTGGCCTTGTCTCCTTGCCCTCCAGCACCCTCGGACAGTGCGCACTCCAAAGGTGCTGGGAAGCGGGCCCCTAGGCATGGGCAGGGCAGGGGGCCCACCTGTGGGCCCCGGCACTTGCTTTCCTCCAGCCTTTTCATGCAGGGACCTTGCCATGAAAAGAATGGCGGAGAGAGAGGTTGTAATTAAGCAGGCAGCGCCACCATGACTGGTTACAAGCCCGACCGCCGTCACCCCGTCGGGATCTGTGTTCCTCGTGGGGACTACGGTCTTTAGGTGGGTCCATCTGCTTAAGTCGTAATTGGGCAGTCAGAGTGCCCGGTGTGTGGCGGTCTGACCATCAATGTGAGTATGGCAGTTCTTGGACTGTCATACTCATAATGAGGCCCTAAGTCTAGATTTTTTGATCTTGAAGTCCTCCATAGGGCAAAGGAGGGAGTTGAAGCTGGCGAGGGTCTATCAAAATGAGTTACATCATTGATGAGCTATGTGGTGTGGGACAAGGGAGGATTATGTAGCGGCCAAGTTCACAACATTGCAGAATTGACGTGTTTCATCTCAAAATCCAAATACTCATTATATTCTAAAGTATAACATAAATAGTACTATAAAAACATTAAGGCCCTGATTATGAGGCTGATGGTCTGAAGACCACCAGCCTCACAATGGCACTCAGATCACCTCAGCTATGGTTGTCCGACTGCCACATAACGAGGTTGGCAGGCAAACCCCCCAACCTACTCCCATCCCCTGCCAGGATATCAAATCCCAACGGTCTTGACACCGGTGCAGGTTGTAATTAGCCAGACCGGCGCAGAGCTCAGAGCTGTCCTGCTTATTGCAACCTTGTTCTCCGCCATCCTTTTCATGGCGGTAGCAGACTAGCAGAGAACAGGTCCAGGGGGCCACAGAGGCAGATAGTGCGCATTTCAAGGGTGCTTGTGCCCCCTACGTGCGGCAGCACTGCCGTCAACTATATTGTGAACCAGCAGCAATGCTGCCCCACCTTTCCCACTGGGCAGGTTTCCGCCGGTCAGCCCATTGGGAAAGAAGTAATGGGGCCATTAGGGAGGTTGTAAGTACGGCAGCAACCACCCCTTCTGGAGTTTGGTGGATGGGTGTTTCCATCTGCGAAATCCTAATTGGCCGCCAAAGTTGCAGTGGTGGGACTGCCACTTCTATCATGGCAGTCCATGGAATGCCAAACTCACAAGGAGATGCTTAGACACTAAAGTGGTCACATTTAATATTCCCACTTCAATCTAAATCAGTTTGGGGAAGGTGCTAGACAATAAAGTTAGCACATTTACTATCCCCACTCCAATCTAAACCAATTTGGGAAAAGTGTTGGACACTGAAAGTGGTCATCTTGACCATTCCCTCTACAATATAAACTAAATTTGTGGAAGATGTTGGACACTAAAGTGTTCACATTTACTATTCCTACTCCAATCGTAACCATTTTGGTGAAGGTGTTGGACACTAAAGTGGGCACATCTATTATTCCCACTCTAACATAAACCATTTTGGGGAAGGTGTTGGACACTAAAGTGGTTACATTTACTGTTCCCACTTGAATCTGGACACTGAAGTGGGCACTTTTACTATTCCCATTCTAATCAAAACTATTTTGGGGAAGGTGTTGGACACTGGAGGGGTCACATTTACTATTCCCACTTCAATTTAAACCAATTTGAGGAAAATGTTGGACACTAACAGGATCATATTTACTATCACAACTCTAAACCATTTTGGGGAAGTGATGGGAGACTAAACAGGTTACATTTACTATTCCTACTACAATGTACTACAATGTAAGTCAATTATGCAAGGTGTTTGACACTAAGGCCCTCATTATGAACACGGCGGTGTTAACCGCTGTGTTCATGCTGGCAGTCATTAAACTAACCGCCAGCCCCCCTGGGACCCCGCCGGCCACCTAAAGAACATTTTGCTGGCCTGGCGGGCAGAAACAGTGTTTCCGCCCGCCGGCCCAACAGAATGCATGGCCGGGATATTGCTGGCGGCATGCCTCTGTGCGGCGGGTGCAGCTGTACCCATCGCGCAGATCAGCGTGATGGGGCACTGCACAGGGGCCCCTGCACTGCCCAGGCTCCGGACACCTCTTCCGCCAGCCTTTTCCTGGCGGGGTAACCCGCCAGGGAAAGGCTGGTGACAGTAGGGATCATTATCCGGGGGGCAGCAGCGCTGCCCTGTCGGAAAATGATTCCCTCCACCGTCAGGCTGCCTGTCGGAGGCAGCCTGGTGGTGGAGACGGCCCTCCATGTGTTCTTTATGTGGCGGTTCAGCCCGCCATGCCGGTGGCGGTCTTTTTCTTACCCACCACCGGCATGGTGGGCTGAACCACGGGGATCATAATGACCCCCTAAATATATTACAATTTACATTTGGTGATCATTTATTACAAGCGTTTTGTTAAATTATAACAAAAACAGAATGTTTATCGCTACAAAAATATATCTTTCATATTATACAAACAAAGTAAATTAATACAATTAAATACTATATAATACAAACACAGTTATAAAATAATAAATCAAAATTAAGTTAAATCAAAGATATAAAACATAAAGTTAAATGTATACTAAACTATAGCCAAAATAACATAAAAACAAACAAAAATATAGTTATAAAACCTATTATTTGGTCTTTACTTAAGGAAAATAATATAAAATATTACTATAAAAATTAATAAATTAAAAAATAATTTATGTGTACATTAATATTATTAAATCATACAAAACAAAATTATTACAATTAAAATATAGTATACTACTAATAAGACCCAAACACCACATCATTTTTAAAACGTAAGAAGTATTACTAGAAAATCTTTTTGAATTGTTTTATTATATATTTTAATTAATTTGAAAGTATTTTAAAATTACATAAACAAAGTTTGTAAATGATTTAAAATTCATAATCAAAACAAATCTAATTATCCAATAACAAAATCAGATATAACTAATATCTTAAAAAACATTATCACAACAAATTCCAAAATGTAATTTATTCTGAGTAACTAATTTTGCATAAAACCAAACTTAAACCATGTAAACACAGATAAAAACAATTAAATATAATTTTTAAAAGAAATTACAATAACAGAAAAACACATAAAAACGTACTACATAAAAATTGAAAGAAATAAAAACAACGATATAAACCAATTTTTTTATAAAAAATAAAATATAAAATTGTAATTATGTGGTTTTTTAAAAATATATAAAAAGTAACATAAAAATATAATTGTTTGAATAACATTTTATACAATTTGGTAACTACAAAAACAATAATTACAAAATAGAAATAAATGATCATACAATTTAAAATATAAAATTAGAATTCAACAATTATTACATCAAATTTGAATTTTTTCTTAAAAGAGTTGGATAAAAACAATTCACACTTAACCTATTTTGAAAGTCTCCTCACCCTTTTCCCGTAAAAATCCAACATTCAATTCTGATAGCTTTTAGAACCTTAGAATCAAAAAATATATTTTTTTTAAATGTAACTGCAAATTTATGTTTTTTTACAATAAACAAATCAAGAAAACCTCATTTAGAAATTGACATAAACAATTTATAATTACAACAATTAAAACAATGGCCCTCATTATGAACACGGTGGTGTTAACCGCCATGTTCATGCTGGCGGTCATTTAACTGACCGCCTGCCCCCCTGGGACCCTGCCGGCCGCATAAAGAACATTTTGCTGGGTCGGCGGGCTGAAACAGTGCAGAATGCATGGCCGGGACATGCCGGCGGCTCCACGTGGAGCCACCGTCAATGCCTCTGTGCAGGGGGTGCAGCTGCACCCGTCGTGCAGATCATTGCCCGTAAATCGGGCAGTGACCTGCGTGATGGGGCACTGCACTGTGGCCCCTGCACTGCCCATGCCAAGTGCATAGGCAGTGCAAGGGTCTCCAGGGGGGCTCCGGAACACCACTACCGCCAGCCTTTCCCTGGCGGGGGAACCCTCCAAGGAAAGGCTGGTGGCAGTAGGGATCATTATCCGAGGGGCAGCAGCCCTGCTCCTTCGGATAATGATTCCCTCCACCGCCAGGCTGCCTCCGACAGGCACCATGATATTCTTATTTTCATATATATCTTTAGTCTTTTAACAAGCAGTTATGAGTATCACAAGAAGCAGAAAGGTAAATACTGGCCATACAGGTACAGGGCACATCTTATTGCAGTAAACATTGAGACAGGAACACTGCAGTGTGCAAGCGTGTGGATTCCCAACTACCAAAGGTGCAGTCAAATAGCTTCCTTGTGAACACCAAACTGAACAACTTAATACAATACCGGCTGTCCTCCCCCCTCTCGCCACGATTCCTCACATAACAAGTAATACGTTAACCCCCAATACACTACACATGAAATCATGACAATTGTCACAGTGCTTTCACAGCAAGTTTTACCCCTGTTACCCTCTTCTGGCTACAGTGCACCTCACTTTGCCCCTGGGTTCAGCGTCACCAAAGGGGTGAAGGCATATCCCCCATCTGCCACCCATGGGGTAATCCCATGGTAGCAGAACAACCTGTTATGCATCAGGTAGCCTGTTTAGTAGCTCCAAGCAAATGTCCCATTGCTCCATGGGGTGACTTCTTCCGTCCCTTGGCCTTGTGGCAGCCCATACTGCCAACTCAATTGATGCCCACAAGCCACATCCTTCCTCCATACCTGTACAGATGGGGCCATTGCGGCTTTGCACGAGATGGTTATGAGGCTTTCAGCAAGCAAGCACCAAGGCCAAGTTCTGAAAACTAGCCAATTGCTTCATCTTCTTAGAAATCACCCCCATTTGAAATAAGCAATGTAGTGGGTCCTGCAGTAATATTAGAAGCAGTCACTCTCGATATGCATTATTGAACCTCTTTCCAGAACTCAGCAAATACCGGGCATTCTCACACCATGCGTACAAAGTCTGCTAACTCTACCTGCATTGTGGGCATATGGGGATGGCACCAGCAAACAATTTCCTTAATCAGTTGGGTGCTACATATATGTGGTGTACATATTTGAGGTGCATAAAACCGTAAATGAGCATTTATGAAAACTGCCTCAATAGACCCAAGACCTCGCACCCACGCCATCTTTGAAATGTCCTTGATAATCGATCTTCCCTCCACCACTTAAGAGCCTCAATCCTGGAAATAGTAATCTCCTGTAGTAATGTCCCATATAAGCCAGAGACCACTTGGTGAGTCCTACTGTTATCCAGCATCACGTCTAGCTGCTTGATGATTATCATGTCCCTTTCCGGAGTCAGAGCATCATCCAGCCAACACATCAGACATTGGAGTTTTGCGGCAGCATAATAGAGCTCATTATCATATTATAATTATTGGGAAAGCCCCAAAGAAATACAGAAGTCTAGGTAGGAGAATGATTTTAGCTATTGATACCCTGTCCATGGATGATAGTGAAGCTGTGTCCAGAAAGGGGTGGATTGTCAGATCGAGTCAGCGACTTTGCCAGGTTTCCATTCATGAGTTCCTGTGTGGTATGATACACCTGTGTCTCTAGGTATTTAACAGAATCATACTTCCATTGCATAAGATCACTTACCCCAGTGCAATGGTGGGAATCAGGAGTCCTCAACAGTGGGAACAAGCAGGACTTCCCCCAGTTACACAAAGGCACGACATCCATCTAAACTTGTCTGAAACTGCCATGACCTCAAGTAACACATTATTTTCAGCGTTCAAATAAATAAATGTATTGCTGGCGTACATTGGGACAACCTGTGCACCCCCAGAGACATAGATCTCCTGTGGCGGCACAGCACAAGTAAAAGACACGCTATAGGTTCCACGGTGGTGGCAAACAGGAAGGGGGAAAGGGGACAACCCTGCCTGTTGCCCCGCTCTATGTTGAAGTTATCTGAGATTACCTCACCCTTGCAGACCCTTGCTAAAGGGGATTTGTCAAGTACTCCTATCAACTTGCAGAATTCTAGTCACATCCTGAATTTGGAGAAGACCAAATGTAAATAAACCCACCTCAGGGTGTCGAAAGCCTTCTCTATATCCAGAGAGGCCACCCAACAGTCAGTGCCCATTCTGCGTGCCTAGTCCATCATGCAGAATAAATGGCATACGTTAAAATGCGTGTTCCTGGTGGGAAAAATCCCATTCTGGTTGGGTTGTATTAATGTCTGCACCCGAGGGGTCACACTCTTAGCTAATACCTTGCCCAGAATCATGTAGTCAAGGTAGAGTAAAGAAAGAGGGTGCTACAATACTACTTTTAGTGGATTCCATCCTGGTTTTGGGAGGACAGTGATCTGGGCCTCTCTCATGGATACAGGTAGTCTGCCATGTTATTTCCCCTTTTCATACACTTGTAAGAGCTGAGGCACCAGCTGCCTACTATAAGTGGTATAAAACTTGATGGGAAGGCCATCCAGCCCCAGAGTCCGACCCCTGGCCATCTACTTTATAGCCAGTTGATCTCCTCGATGTTTAGGGGAGCATCCAACTACTGTTTCTGCAGGGGTTCAAGGGTAGGGGTCCCCACTCTGATCAAATAGGTCACTATCAACTCCTGATTCAAGTCCCCCGGAGCCCAATACAGTGTTCTATAATAGATCTCAAACTCTCCATTAATACCAAATAGCCAATTTACTAGGAGCCCCCTGGCAGTTAATATTGCACTTATGGGAACACAGCCTACTTCTGAGTGCAACAACCAGGCAAGAAGGCTGTTTGTCTTATCACCCAGCTCATGTTGGCGCTAATGTATTCCCTATAGCCCAGGTCTGAAAGGTGCTGCAGCTCCCCCCTGTGTTCAGCTCGGGCATCCTGCAAGGATCCAAGGGACTCCGGGTTGTACAGCCACTCCCTCTCTGCCACCTTAACACCTTAATGCAGTCCTCCAGTTGTAAGATATCCCTATTCAATTCACGTTTCAGGCCATATTGTGTTGCCATGCATGCCCCAGTGGTCACCACTTTGAATGCATCCCACTCCACTAACACAGCTGCACCACACCCTTCATTGTCCTCAAAATAATGATTAATTTGTTCTCCCATGTGCATTCAAAACAGCTCATCCGATAATGCTATCTGTTGTAACCAAGTGGGTATAGCCTGGAGAGCGTGCCATCAAGAGAAATTTACCAGTAATCAGCTGTCATCTGACAGCGTCCTGCCCAGGTATTTAGCATGAGTACACTTATTCACCAAGACCCCACTGCCATAAATCTGATCAATCCATTTGTGCAGAGCATGTACTGCTGAGTAGTGTGAGCAATCCCGCTGGCATGGGTGCAAGGCTTGCCTAGTGCCCACCATCTGCACGTTAATTGCCCACTGCTGCAGTTGTTTGAATTTAGTGTGTGATTGGACTCCCACTGATGGTGGAGTTGATCTATGGTTCACCAAGTCTGGGACACAATTGAAGTCCCCACACCAGAAAGATGGAGAGAGTGGGGAGTGTAGTAAAGGGGGAGTTAGGGAGGCCAGAAATAGAGGTTGTCCCACATTTGGGGCATATATTGTGGGCAGTGTAAGGAGTTCCCCATCCAAGGTACCCTTCAGAATAACATAGTACCCTTCAGTGCCTATCAGTGAGTGTTCAACCACAAAGGGGATGACCCAAACCAGGACCCCCCTAGCATAGGTGAAAAATATGGTGCTGTATATCCCCCCTTGGCAACGTTTGCATAACTTGGCTAGTTCACTAGTCATCAGATGTGTTTCATGGAGACAAGTAAACTGGACCCCACGGCGGTGTAGGTATTATTGGATCCTATAGTGCTTGCTGTAAGAGCCCATCCGTCTTACATTTCAGGTCATAAGGTGATAATCCCAGCATGACATGTTGATAGAGTGGGTGTAAGAATGACTATCACTAGGGTGACAGCGCAGAATTCGCAGTGACATTGCACGGCACAGGAGGTAAAAACCGAACGTATAAACATTGCAAACAAACCCCAACAAACTCACACCCCTGGCCATTTCCTCAATCAAACACAGCCAACCAAAGCTATCAATGACTTGACAAAAAGTTAATAGACATTCTGCTCTCCTGTGGGTCCAATCAGGACATGGTTCCTGTATGGAGCCCAGCTCTTCTACCATCAGTGGTGCAAGGCACTCTCCTATGTTTCACATCAAAGGTTCCCATTGCCTTGCCTTCTTCACCTCCCCCACAGCTTGGTAAAAGACCCTGCTGCAAATTAGAATGCACCAGAAAAGGATATCCCCACAGTGAAGGGCACATGAGCAGGTCTGCTGTCAGCAGTTTGACCTGAGGGCCACCTCACAGTTCCTCAAGTGCTTCCTCCATCAGCGGAAGGTCAGCATGTCCACATCAGTGTCTCTATTATCAGACCCCGGTATCAGAGATTGTCAAGTATGACCTTCAGCTTCACTGGGTGCAATAGTGGGTACTTGACTCCCATAGCAAGGAGTCCCTTTTTCACTTCCTGGAATGATTTTCCCTGCCCTTCTGATCTCTAGGGTGTAATCTGGGAAAATGATGATGGTACTGGTATCTACCATCCACAGTCCTCTGGCTCCAGCAATCTGCAAGAAGTTGAAGAGCTGTGCTGTCGCGTAGGCTCTCATTATCCTAATGAGACTACTGGATTTGGGTGGCAGAATCACTTGCACTGTGGGGGACTGATTCTAAACCCACTACAGGTGACACCTCTCGGTCTAATCCGGGTTTTGCCCCAGCTAACTAGCAGTGCCTCATCTCCACCCAAGAGCACAGATGATTGGGAAGCCAAGTGCATGACACAATTGATTCCTCAGGGAAATCGTGGTCACTCAGATCGCATCCGTTTCTCTCAGTTGCATTAGTCTCACATATACAAGGATAATCAGAGGCATAATATATTTCAATAAGGTTTTATTGAATAACTGCATCTTAGATAATAAAGCATGTACTACAATAACTAGGATGATGAAGCATGACAGGATTAAAATTGTGACAAGGAGAGTGAAGCATAAAAATAACGCTATCATATTGTCACTAGAATCATTAAAATAGCCCCTACCTAGGCTATGTTAGAGCACAGCATGTTAAGCTCTAATTCTGGCCTTCCAGGTTCCCCTGGGAAGACATCATCCATCATACCTGAGCAAGAGGCCTGTAGTCTACATAAGCAGCTTTATCGAAGCAATCAGCATACAGTCGTGGTCATCTGGCTGTAATCTCCCTCTAATGTACACGGGTCAAAGTAGTGTTTTTATAATAAAACAGCTGATGTTCCAAGAAATGATCCCTATGTAAGAGTGTGTATGTTTCTATGAACACTAGAGACAAAGCGTTACCACATTTGCCAGCAACCTATTTTACTGTAGCCTTGAGAAAAGCACAGAGTGAAAGGAATGTCTTGTTTGAGAACTCAGTGCTGGCCTAGGCAAAGAACAGCTAGATATAGAGAAATAAAACAGGACCGCAAATGTGGCTAGTGTTAAAATAATAAACAAATCTGAATAAAATATATCTAGGTTAATGTGCACAGCGTCAGGCCTAGTTAGCTAAAATAACGTGTATGAAGCTATAACTAAAATGGCTACACAACAACCTCCCCTTGTCGGGTTGAAGGTGGTTCAAAGCATAATTATGTATAAAAGCTACTAAAACTAAAAAAAGACGTAAGAATGTCAATAATGACAAGTTAAAAAGACACTTGAGCATGTGTAAAAAGGACAATTTAAAATAGTAACTGCGGCATAAAGAGTGCTGAATTTCAAGAGTCAGAGTCATTTTGGAAGTTGCCAATCCAATCCTGGATAATTGAAGGCAGGAAATCTTCCACTTCGGCAGGTGGTAAAGTAGGAAGTTCATCGCCAAGACAAGCCAAGGAGCATTTGTGTTCCAAAGCCTGAGCTCCAGCCAAGGCAGCAGCATTCTGTGGCGTGTCCAACAATGAGTTTAGAGCTGCATCCTCCACAAAGGGCAACTCATAAGCAGCTTCCCAGAGCAAACGCACCCTCAACGTGCATGTTTGGTAATGAGCCCTCAGCGAGAACATCAACAGATCAGCGTCCAGTGAAAGCAAGCGCTGTGTAGAAAGACAAACTTTCAGTGCATGTTCAAATGGGCACCAGAGGCACCGAAACACGGGCTGCACACAATACAAAACCAGTCTGAATGACAGAGACCAGTCACACTCAAATTGCTCTAGGAGTGATGCTTCAAAGTAATGCATCATGCGTTCACGACACAACTGCGCTGGTGGGAGTGCTTTCAGTCCTCCTTGTTGTGGTAGGACAGCCATTGTGCAGAAAAAGTAGCAATAGCAAGAGGCCACCTATCATAGCCAAAGTTATCGGAAATCCCACCAAAATACTGGAGAATATTGAGTGGATGGCTGATAGTATTAAGCTGAATATAGAGGAGAAGGTGTGAACGAAACCAGAACCAACAGCCTTAAAGAAATTTGCGATTCCAGTAGTACTGGACACATTAAATATTCATCCTACAAGCTCACCAAAGCGTCTCGGAAAGTTAGTACTTAAAAGGGACTGTATCTCTGATAAAAAATTTCAAGGCCAAGAATACTGGGTGCATTCAATTCCTTAATCTTTGCTAAGCCTAAACAACTTGTATGTTGTACAGTTTCATTTAAAAATATCATTTGAACAGGTATCAGGCATGCACTAAATAAAGCTTGCTTCCCCCTCATTTGCCAATTTTTTGTTCCCCACACACTTTTTAAGTCAATCGACTTCAGCCAATATTCATAGCCTTCTATAGCCAGCTGGTAAACAAAGGAATCTGAATAAATACATTTGTATCTGTCAATAGTATATGTACCTTTTCCATCAATGGCAATTTGAACTAATATGACTCAGCATTTTTAACATTGTGCCCAGATAAACATGCACATTTTTCAGAATATGCTTTAGAACTCTCTTGTGGTGGAGTTGGACAATGTTCCCATTGTGTGTAATTAAAAATAGTATTTGGGGTACTTGCTCCGTGAATGAAATGGTGTCCATAATAATTATAGCAAAGCATGTCACCATAATTCTCTTTAGATTAATAAACATCCTCACTTTCAAATACAGTAAAATACTGTAATTCACTCATCATAGAATCAACTTTTTTCACATCCCAGTCATCAGAAACAACTCTGGATATTATTACATCGTACATAGACAGTTTAAACACATATTGTATTTGAATGACCTCCGTGGCGCCGTACATATCAAATGTGACTTTATCCCAAACAATCCCATCAGGAATTGGTATAGCAGAAACGTTCATGAAAGGCAAGTCTCTGCGGACCTTGTGAGAAGAAAAATGGGGGTTTAGGACCTCATTTACCAGTTCAACTGTTGATATTTCAGGAAGAAAATGTCCATGTATTAATAGAAAAAACGTTATGACAAAGCCAATCCAAAGGAGGAAAGCTAATACAGTCAAGGAAAGCCACAGATAGTTCCATGGGAAAATAAAGTAATTTGTTTTAAGTCAATTTATCAGCTTACGTGTTTTTGGCAGTTCAGATGTAGAAGTGGCAAATGAGTCTGAAAAGGTGTCGTTGATGTCTGCAAAGTATCCAGAAGCAGTTTGTGCAAAAACTGGAGCCGTATTTGTAGGAGGAGAACTGGTAGGGGTCTCCCACGGTGGTTCAAAGTAAATTATGCCATACGTCTGTAGTAATTTCTGTATTGTTTGTTGTAAGAGATGTTAGTGGAACTAATGCAAGATAATTTTTCACCCTGCCCAAGCTCGGAGAGTTGTCAGCGTTGCCGCTCAAAACATGTAGAGGGACGTCTTGACCAGCAGTGAGAGGGATTTGGGAACTACTGGCTGCTCCTCTTGGTCTGCTGTACAGGATCGGCCACATGGTGTAACTTGACATTGTCGATAGATACAAAGCGTTTTTCTTTAGCACCAGCCAACGGTGGTAGAATGACAGTTCTGGTACTATGTATTCCCATGACTGGGACGGGTGCACAATAAGAAGGACCAAACTCCTTTTTCAAAGCAAAGTTTTCATGTACTAGGTCCGCAACCTTTGGAATCCAACCAGTAGTTGTTATTGGTACATCCTTAATTCCTGCTGGGGCAGCACTGGCAGAAGCGTTGTCGTCACTGAACGGTTGCAATTCCTGTAAGACAGTGACATGTTTATTTATGTCAAAAGGTGTTTCTGCCGCCTCCACGCCAGGACCATCAAGATCTGGAACATACATTTGAGTTCCAAACAGGCACTCGTATGAAGTACGACCCCCCCACCCCCGGGACCTTCTAGGCAGATTGTTAAGTGCTCTCTGGACTCCATACAGGTGATTAAGCCAACTACGACCCTTACCTAATACTCTGGCTGTTAAGGACTGCTTTAAATCACAGTTTCGTTGCTCCACGACACTATTTCCCTCGGCATGAAATGGAGACGAGTAATGGAGTTGGAGCCCTAACAAAGACATGGCGTCCCTGAATGCCCTTGAGGCAAAAGCAGGGCTCTGGTCCGAGTGGAAAGCAGCAACTGCATATGTGCTGATAAAGACTTGCAAATCTTTAATAACAGTCCTAGCGTCAGCTGAGTGTTGTGACCACACCCATAGAAATCTGGAGCAAGAGTCAACAGCGACTAAGAAGTATTTGTATGCACTGTCCGGTGTTAGAGGACCACAGTGGTCCAAATACACACATTGTAAAGGTTTGTTGGAAATTAGGAGGGGTGTCTGCGGTGGGCATTTGACGGTGGAGCCCTTAATTTGTTGGCAGATGTCACAACAAAGGACATACTTCTTGATCTGTTTGTATAGACATGGCCACCAATAACGTGCTTGCAATAATGATATTGTAGCCGCCACACCAGCATGGGCAGATGCAACCCCAATATGCGCTGCTTTAATCAACTCTGGTCTTATGTCTTTGTTGGGAATTACTCAAACTCCCATGCCTGGTATTTTTACTTCTGCATCAAGGAAGCCTCCCATTCGGTAGGAATAGTTATGCAGAAATGCTTTTGGATAGGGCCTGCCTTCAGCCGTAGCTTTCACGGCAGCCCATATGTCATTGTCCGGTTTTGTTCCAGAACGAGTTACTGCAGCAACAGAAGCCGTAGCTATTGTTGATTCGGCTGCTTCATCAGCCAGTGTATTTCCAGCAACATGTTTTCCAATGCTCTGGTGTCCAAGTGTATGTACAACATAGATGTTTGGTAGCATTTCCTTCAGATCTGCTATTTTCCCCCACAGAAGTCTGTGTTTGATGGTGTTGCCTTTAGCATCTCTGAACCCATTCAGGCGCCAGTAACGCAGATATTCATTGAAGTACTGGACACAATAGTATGAATCACAGACAATCAGTGTTAACTGTGCAGGATCCGTATGTTCCAGTGCCACCACTATAGCCTTGAGCTCTGCTAGTTGTGCTGTGCAATCCCCGAGGGTTTGCGTGAATGTATGTAGGGGACAAAATGTATTATCCTCCTGTAGCCACTTACGACTGCGCAAGCAGCGGAGTATTAATGCTTTGTGTCTATTGCTGGTTGTGCAGAGCCATTGGTGTACATGACTCTTTGATATTGATCAATAGGCAATGTATTTGCCGTAACTGGGTATTCTAATTCATATTGCAAAGATTCTTGAGTTTGTAATTTTGGGTAAAAAATATAGACAACATCAGTGGCTGTCAAAGACGTTGCCCATTGAATCCAACGTGGATGTAATGCCTTAGCATTTGGAATGCTGGCTTTAGTAACAGCCACAAGGGCTGGATTTGGAGTTACGACAATAATGCGTTTTTTCCTGGGCCAGTGGTCTTTCTTTATTGACAGCCATCTGAACAGCAGTGAGAATTTTCTCAGTGAGAGCAAAGTGTTCTGGTGCTGAATGCAAATGTGCTTTGTACGCAATCGTGACTGTCTCACCCTCATTGAAAGTTACATAGGTGAAACCAATGGCACCAGCAATACTCTGATGACCAGATGTTTTTTATTTTCCCTTGTGTGTAAGTGTTGTGCTGCAAACATGTCTGTTTGCAAAGCTCTGAGAATGCGTGTGTGTTCGACTGTCCAGAATTTACTGGAAAAGTCAGGACGTATTAAGTCATATAAGGGTTTTATGCGTGATGCGTAATCTGGAATGTAAGTTCTGCCAAAATTTAGGAAACCCAATAGTGATTGGAGCTTTCTAATGCTATTTGGAGGTTGTAACTGTGAGCATTTTTCCAAGAATTGTGGTGCTAGGCTCTTTCCTTCACTTGATAGCTCATATCCCAAAAACAGGATGCTATGGAAGGCTATTTTAGTTTTTTTAAAGTTTAATTTATAGCCCAATTCGGCAAATCCTACAACAATGTGGACTACCCGTCTTAGATGTTGCAGTAATTCATCATCCGTGAGATAGATATCACCTACATAGGACAATGTTTCAGGGTCAATGACGTGCAATATTGAACTCACAAGAGCCTCGAACAGTCCTGGATAGTTCTTGTACCCCTGGGGTAAACAACAGATTTCTTTCTGGGAGCCTAGTGCGCTGAAACTTGTTAGGTCTCTTATCTCAGGCGCTATATTTTGGCAGAAGAAACCATTGGAAATATCCAGTGTTGTTTTGTATTTTTTACGCACTATGTTGTTCATGAGTGCTGTACTATGTGAGTTTTGTATAGCGTATGTGCATGTATGACTGTTTAGGTGTCTGTAGTCTAAGTCTATTCTGTACGAAGGGTCCGGTTTAGCTACTGGGAGTAAGGGATTATTCATTGGTGAGACACAGGGTTCGATTACGCCCTGGTACTCTAGTTTTGTGAGGATTTCCCTCACGGGTGCTTTAGCATCATATTTTATTGGATATTATGGTTGAGGTTTATTTTTAATGGGAATTACATGATAGGGGGAATCTTTATCCCACCCTACGTGGTTGGATATAAAGCAGGTGCCTGTGCCAATCCCCAATCAATGGCGTAGGATTCTGCTAGCTCATCGGGAACAAGGGGCGAGAAAGAAGGTTTGATAACATCTTCCCGATATGGGCAAGTATGGACACATTCAGGTGGCAAATCCCTTTCGGCCAGCAGAATATCATGTATATTTACGACGCAGTCCCAAAAGATTGTGTTGATTGTGCGTTCAATGTCTCCTTCTAACTGTAACGTTACTTTGTACACCCTATCAGGCATGGAGACACACATGTCTGCAGTTTCAACTTGTAAGAAGTCATCAGTTGCTTTCACCTCCAGATGCTCTTGAAGATTCCGGCAAACTATTGTGATCTCTGCCGCGCTGTCTAATAGCGCTAATGCCCACTTCTTGTTCTTCAATAGAGCCCTCTTCTTGAGTGGCATAATGAACTGCAACTGCTGCCACTTTTTATTTTTTAAATTGGGGTTTTTGTTAGGGAAGTTTCTCTTCTTTTTTAACAGAAACTTCTGTTGAGTGTTGTGATTCCTGTATCGGTTTCACATACTTAGTTCTTCGCTCTGACCGCCCACCTCTCTCACTGCATTTTTCCTGTGAGCCCTGAAAGGAAGGAGATTGGCGTGTATCAGTATATTGATATCTGTCAGGCATTTTTATATTATCTCTATTTCTGAGATTATATCTATTCTGTGGGGTGTCCGTATACGGAGATTCTCCCCTTTCTTTTTTAGGTGTTTGTTGTTTTTTATCCCAGCATTTCTTAGTACCCTCAGGAGCTTGCTTGGTAGAACCTTTATTAGATTTACCCTGTAATTGTGGTTTTGTGGGTCTGGCCCCCTGACTATCTTGACCAATGCTAGAGTAGGTCCCTGCGATAACCTTTGGTAGCTCACGTTCTCGATCCTGTGGAGGAATGTCCCAGAGCTGCATGCGCACTGCTAGTGCAACTGCTTCCCCTTTAAGGTTACTTAATATAATTGAGAATACTGTGGCAAAATTGCCCATTAGTTGCATCCCCAAGTCCAGGGCCGTGGCAGCCCCGTATTCATCTTGAATGTGTTTTAACACTTCCAGTAAATTGGCAAGTGTTGGTGTACCATGTGCGGTAGTATAGAGCGTGGCTAATACTGTGCCTCAAGTATTTCAGTATTTCTCCTGCGGAAACCATCCCAAATGGCAAACACATAGTTAATATTCTATGCTTATCCTGAGGTCCCATATGGGGAAATACTGCTTCTAGTGCATTTATTTTTTGAGCTAACCAAAACAGAATCTTTTCTAGTTTGGCGGGTACTTTACCTATGATCGAATGTGAAGTCGCCACATTAATGCCTGGCATTACTGCATGTGGTTGTGCCGGAGCAGCATGTGCTGGGTTTGTGTTTAATGTCTGCATTACAAACTGTACTAATTATCTGTCTATTGCTGTAAGCTCAGCTTATAAGTGACGGACTTCAGCTGCAGTTCGCTGCGGCAGGGTGAGGTGTATAAGTGGCCAATAAAGGCCAGGTAGGACTATCATTACTTAGAGGACCTAACCTAACATGTAGAATTGTATGGGGTAGGTCACCATCAAGACAATTATTATGTTCTTGATAAGATGGAGGTATTTCTAGAATATGCATATGCTCTGTATTGTGCAGGTGCGTTTGCAGGTGTATAATGATGAAATGTGTTTGTGTTCCCATCAGCTGCTGGAAATGTGACCCAAGAATAAAAAACTTCTGTTCTATAGGCTGGATAAGCCTCAACAACAAATGTAACTGGATCCCCCTGGCCCGTTAGGCCATGTGCCAATAAATGTGCAGTAAGGGGTGGTCGCATATTGACTGCAATTGCTACCTGTTGCGGATTTGCCATGATGAATGGTTAATTTTGTTCAGAAATAAGCACACCAAATGGGGATTATCCATTTAGGGTTCAAGCTTGAACAACCTACAATGTTAGTTAAGTACTCCCTACTTAGCTGAGGAGGAAAATCCTCAGTACCACGGACTTCTCCGTATATAGTATTGAGTTGTCTTTGTATGAAGTGAGGCAGAGATACTCAGGAGGACCTGAAAATTAGAGCTTGACCAAATGTTGGTGGTGCCATGTTGCGTAGACTCTCATAATACTAATGAGACTACTGGATTTGAGCGGCAGAATCACTTGCACTGTGGGGTACTGAGTCTAAACCCACTACAAGTGACACCTGTTGGCCTAATCTGGGTTTTGCCCCAGCTAACTAGCAGTGCCTCATCTTCACCCAAGAGCAGGGATCATTGGGCAGCCGAGCGCATGACACAATTGATTCCTCAGGGAGGAATCAATTATTTCGCATCCGTTTCTCTCAGTTACATTAGTCTCACATATACAAGGACAATCAGAGGCAGAATATATTTCAATCGGGTTTTATTGAAGCAACTGCATCTTAGTTAATAAAGCTTGTACTGCAATAACTAGGACGATAAAGCATGACAGGGCTATAATTGTGACAAGGAGAGTGAAGCATACAAATAATGCTACCATATTGTCACTAAAATTGTTAAAATAGTTCCTTCCTAGGCTATGTTAGAGCACAGCATGTTAAGCCATAATTCTGCCCTTCAGGTTCCCCTGGGAAGACATTATCCCTCAAACCTGAGCAAGAGGCCTGTAGTCTACATAAGCAGCTGTAACGAAGCACTCAGCAATCAGCATATAGTTGTGGTCATCTGGCTGGAAAATCCCTCTAACGTACATGGGTCAAAGTAGTGCTTTTATAATAAAACAGCTGATGTTCCAAGGAAGGATCCCTACGTAAGAGTGTGCATGTTTCTATGAACACTAGAGACAAAGCGTTACCACGTTTGCTGGTAACCTATCTTACTGTAGCATTGAGAAAAGCTCACAATGAAAGAAATGTCTTGTTTAAGAACGCAATGCTGGCCTAGGCAAAGAACAGCTAGAAAGAGAAACAAAACAAGACCACAAATGTGGCTATTGTTAAAATAATAAATGAAGCTGAATTAAATATATCTAGATTAAAGTGCACAGCAGCAGGTCTAGTTCGCTAAAATAACATGTATGAAGCTATAACTAAAATGGCTACACAACAGTGCCACCATGGGTCAAGGAAGACTCCACTGAAAAGAAGGTGGCCATCTTGGCCCTAAGAACACTGTCTGTCAACCAGGTCTCCAAATACTAGTTCATGCTTAGCCCCTCTACTCCTTCAGGCAGACCTACCACCAGGATATTATTTCTTTTGGACTGGCCTTCCACATCATCAAGCCAAACTCCCAGTACTGCTACCTCCTTCCAAAGTGCTGCTATTTGCTGGTGGTAGTAACTACAGAGGGGTGCAGAGATTCAGAATTTCCAACTCCTTCTCAACATCTTTCACTCTGTCTTTTAGTTTCTTGTGATCTTTGTGTAGAAACCACACTTCCAGCATTAAAGTGTTGAGCTCTGGTGCTTAGGAGGTTTGAGGTTGCCCACTGGGGTCAAGAGTTCTGAGAATTTCTCAGAATGATCTTGTAAATGGCACTCCACTGCCAACTCCTGGGTTGGATGAGCATGCTGTATTGTGGGGTACAGCGCCACTGAGGATTCCCTAACTGTCTTCCCAGTTTTCAACTTGGCTATAGGCCTGTCTTGAAGTAAGTAAGGTAATCCGGTTTGTGGGCCACCAATGCAAAGCAATGAATACTGTCTGTGCTACCTCAATAGGCCAGCAGATCTCTCAAATGTAAAGATAAGTAAAGGCCCCTGAAAGAGGAGGGGGTAGAGAACCAATCTTCTGCACCCATCTTAAGCAGCAGTAGCGATCAACATTTCTATATAGGGTAATTTGTTCTTTAACAGTCCACTAGGGAAAGAAATAAGGAGAGCTAACATCCCCCGCTGTGCCCCTTCTCTTGTTCGCCAGGAAGGGTATCACCAGTGGGACAGTATAGTACAACCAGGCCTCACAATGAACTAGCAGGGGTCCCACCCACCTGTGTTCACCCAGCCACCCACCCGCGTTCACCCAGCCACCCCTGCTGGTGCAATCAGAGGAATGAGGCAGCAGAGGTGTGCACACCATATATAGGGACCTTCACCTGCCCCTGCCAGCCACCGGCACACTGGTACCACCCCAACGGCCTTCAGGCAGTCGAGTGCTGATAGGGACAGGCCACAAGGCTCTCCACGCCAATGGGCCCCAAAAATGCCCCCTTTTATGTTCAGAGGCTGATTGCCGAGGAGATACTGGGCTCCTACCCGGCCTCTTTATAAATGGGAGAGCACGCTTGAGTAGTAAGTGATACCACTCGTCACGGCATCATTGTGTAATCCAGTGGGAGGATGAGGATGGGGCTGTTGGTTACTGCAACCCTAACTGGCAATGTTCCCTCAGGACACCATCCAGGTCTCCCGGCTGCTGCTCACACCAGGCAGAATCCTTGGCCATTGCTGACTGCCACTGCTCTGCTTCGCTGTGCAGGTGTCGCTGGCTAGTTTGTAGGCCCTTGCATCACTAGTCTGATGCCTTTCCTCACCGGGGCGCAGTCGCGTTGAAGCAACTCAGGACTCTCCAGAGACCCCAATTGAGCAAAACAGTGCCCCAGTCTCAGGGCACACTGTACACACCCTCTGTCTGCTGTGAGGGGAGCTCTGGCAGGGGATGAAACCAGATAAATGAATGCGGCAGGCCAGCTCTCATGGCCAGTCAACCATCCCGTCTGCCATCTTCACATAATTATATTCTTGACACAATATGTTTGTTTCGCAATATTGTTTTCAATCTTTTGTCCAAACACGACTATATTAAAATTTCATTTCATCATTGAATTTGATTTTCAAAATAGAGTGGAAAATAACTTTTATTGACCACTTCAGCCTTTTTAAAACTCACGACAAGATAATGTGGTTAATGTATAGCAAGGCCTTTTCACAGAAAATACAGTATTAACTTAACAGTTTTAGGGCCTGATGTAGGTAGCTGTTTGCATGGTGCAAACTGCGAAAATCGCAGTTTGCGCCATGCAAACAGCCTAACGCGATGCTCATTCCCAAATTGCGAGTCGGTACCGACTCGCAATTTGGGAATGTGACTCGCAAATAGGAAGGGGTGTTCCCTTCCTATTTGCGACTCGCATCGCAATTCGGAGTTGCTTTGTGACCGCGAATGCGGTCGCAAACCAACTCGCAGTTACCACCAGTGTCACACTGGTGGTAACTCATTTGCAAAAGGGAAGGGGTCCCCATGGGACCCCTTCCCCTTTGTGAATGTCAACAAAAATATTTTTTCAGAGCAGGCAGTGGTCCTATGGACCACTGCCTACTCTGAAAAAAACGAGTGGTTTCGGTATTTTTTTCATTTTGCAACTCGTTTTCATTTAAGGAAAACGGGCTGCAAAATGAAAACAAAAATGCTTTATTTAAAAAGCAGTCACAGACATGGAGGTCTGCTGACTACAGCAGTCCACCATCCCTGTGAGTGCAGGGACTCGCTATGGGGTCGCAAAATGCGACCCACCTCATGAATATTGATGAGGTGGGTCTTTGCGACCCCATAGCGAGTCGCAGAAGGTGTCTGAGACACCATTCTGCATCCGTTTTTGCGACTTGCAAATTGCGAGTCGCTCAGACTCGCAATTTGCAAGTCGCAAAAACTGATTTTGCCTCATCTGGCCCTTAATGGCTAGCATTTCCCACTTATATATTACAAGGAAACATTACGGGAAACCTCTGTAATATATAAAAGTATTTTTTTCCTAAATAGCAAAGACACTTTTCCTTGTCGTTGTAGTACCTTCAAACTACAACCCAGCCAAAGCCCAATGGCATTTTATGGATTTTTATCCTGTAAGTGGATGGTATAAATATATAAAACAGTCCACATATAACATTTAACTTTTTAATCAACAGGGAATTTTCAGTGTCTAACACATGGCCCCACTGGAGAGCTCAATTCCCTGTGGGTTGAAATCCATTTTAATGTACAATTTTAGGGACAGACAAGACATATTGTGGACCTGGTTGTCAGTGTCACAGTAGATAGAGTCATTATATCAGCAAAAATTGGGTCAATAAAAAGCCCAAAAGGCTATTTCCTTACAAGTGTGCAATCAGTAAGGGTAGATCAGTGTACATGGATCGAAAATGAATATGTAATTAAGGTGAACCAGGAGTAGTTAGAAAGGGGTTGAAGTTAATATATGGTGATTAGATGGAAGGTCAAAGTAAGTATTTTATACAAGTTTGAGGATTTTTAAAGGAATACATGGTTTGGTTTTGATGCTGTTCATTTTATAATATAGCGTATCTATATTTTTATTTGTGCACATATGCATAAGGGGTAGTATTATGATTTGTCCTGGTATGTAGATTGCTGATGGAAGAGCTTCTGTACTCTATTGATGGGTGGCACTGGTTTGTGCTTTGATGGTGAAGAACGATGAAACGCTGTTTGCCAATGAGGCCTCTTCATAGAATTCAATAACTATACCATATGCCAGGCTAGTGTTACTTTTCTACAATATTTCCCTAAAATTAAAATGTGAAATGTAGGTTGACATCTGATAAGTATTGTAGCTGACCTGTTCCACTTTTATTCAGAATGTATGTGACTTCAGGATCATACAGGGTATTGGAGAGCATGTATCCTTAATAGGTGCCAAAAGAGCCACTATAGAAAGGAAAACAATGTATGTTCTACAAGACAAACATTTAATCAGGTTAGTTTTGTATGCTGCTAATAATACATTAGTCACCAGAAAACCTGAGATACAGTAGCAAGGCCACCAAATATTTTAATTATACCTTGTAGGTCTACTGAAGATCATTATACAATTGCTCTATTTTTTGTACTATTTAGATCAAGATGGACAGTCTTTTCAAAACAAACTGGTCCATTCTATTTCTTGGAATTTCATGAAGTCTCTACTAAACTGTAACAGTTTATTTAGAATATTTAGAATTTTGACAGTCTGTGGAAGCCATGTAGGGCTTCAGATCCATTATCTCCTTTTTGATGAGGTTCACGCTGACTAATGATTGGTTTTCCTGGGGATGGCCATTTATGACTTGGGTCCTTTGACATTGGTGCTGGCCTCTGGTAGCACTTTCTTCATGATCTTTCCTGTAAACACTAATCCCACCAACAGGCAAGGGCTTTCTGCTGAAAACCATCAGAATAAAAATTTCAAACCAGGTATGATGAGATGCTCTGATTATAAAGGAGCATTTCTTGAGAAAAGATCACAGCTCTGCTACTCCCTCCGGTGAGTGAATCGAAGAGCCAGATGTACGAAGTTCCGATATTGTGAATCGGAAATTGGTAGTCGTGCGGGGTCGCAAAGACCCACCTCATTAATAGTAATGAGATGGGTCGCATTTTGTGACCCCATAGCGAGTCCCTGCACTCACAAGGATGGTGGCCTGCTGAAGTCAGCAGACCTCCATGTCTGTGACTGCTTTTTAAATAAAGCAGTTTTTATTTTTTATTTTGCAGCCCGTTTTCCTTAAAGGAAAACGAGTTGCAAAATAAAAAAAATAGCGAAACCATTTGGTTTCGTTTTTTCAGAGTAGGCAGTGGTCCATTGGACCACTGCCTGCTCTGAAAAACCCTTTTTGGCAACATTCACAAAGGGGAAGGGGTCCCATGGGGACCCCTTAACTTTTGCGAATGGGTTACCACCAGTGTGACACTGGTGGTAACTGCGAATTGCTTTGCGACCGCATTCGCGGTCACAAAGCAATTTAGCATAGCGATGCGAGTCGCAAATAGGAAGGGGACACCCCTTCCTATTTGTGAGTCGCATTCACAATTTGCGAGTCGGTACCGACTCGCAAATTGTGAATGAGCATCACAATCAGCATTTTGCATGGTGCAAACTTCGATTTTCGCAGTTTGCACCATGCAAAATGCTTGCTACATCTGGCCCTAAGTGATTTATCTGACTATGTCACAATCCTTTGACAATAACTAGGCATCCCAGTAAAGATACCTCTTAGTTCAGATTCTCATGATGAGAACAACTGTCACTATATTAATACATCCTATAATTGTGTGAACTGATGATAATGGGCAGCACGTACTCTCACACCTGAGATATTTGACAGCCGGTAGGTTAGTCTTATTTGTAATACTAGTGGATATTCTAATAGGTAACTATGTAACTCATAGTGTAATTGTGATTCACAAACTGCCTTTACCCTTCACTACTCAGAGTCTTAAGTCCTAATACTTATCAGCATCTAATACATAGTTGCAGCCTCAGGACTGACAACAAGAACACCTATAGCTGTCAATTACGGGAAATGTACGGAACAACGACTCTGGAACAACAATTACGTTGTTAATGCAAGCGGAACCACGCTTGCGTTAACAATGACTCTCATTTTCTCTGCCTTAACCACGTATGTGCTGAACAACGCACATGCGTGGTTAAGGAAGAGAAAAAGTTAGAGTGCATCGGGAGAGGATGTGGAGAGGAAAGTGGGGCTGGAGCAGGGTTGGGGGGTAGTTTTTAGGGGTGAGGTGGATTAAGGGCTTAGGGCGGGGGGTCGTGGTAGTTTGGGTTTTTTAGGGGTGGGGGATCAGGGTAGTTCTTGTTTTTAGGAGCGGGGATAGGGGCAGTTCTATTTTTACGGGTGGGGTGGTGGTTCGGGGTAGTTCTGTTTTTAGGGGCGGGTGGGGGTAGTTATGTTTTGGGGTGGGGTACTTTTGTTTTTGGGGGAGGCGCAGGGTAGTTTGGTTTTTGGGGGAGGGGGATCGGGTAGTTTGGTTTTGGGGTGGAGGACCAGGGTAGTTTGGTTTTTGAGGGTGGGGTGGATCTGGTTAGTTTGGTTTTTGGGGGTGGAAGGTGGGGGGGATCGGGTGGTTAGGTTTTTGGTGGTGGGGTCACGGTACTTTTGTTTTTGTGGATCAGGTAGGGGGATTAGCGTAGTTAGCTGTTTAGGGGCAGGGGTGGGGGAGTCTGGATAGTTAGGTTTTTGGGGTTTGGGGGTGGGGGATTGAGGTATTTTCATTTTTAGGGGCAGGGTGGGGGGATCAGGGTAATTTTATTTTTGGGGTAGGGGTGCGGGATCGAGGTAGTTTGGTTTTTGGAGGTGGGGGAATCGGGGTAGTTTTGTTTTTAGGGGTGGGTAGGGGGAGGTCAGGGAAGGGTTTAGGGCTCAGGGTTGGTGAGAGGCATCCGGGGTAGTTTTGTTTTAGGGGTGGGTGGTTGAGGTAGTTTTAGTATTAGTGGTGGGGTACTTCTGGGCCTTAGGGCAGGTGGGGGGTTGCATGCTAGATCCATGCATGCTGTTCTTACACATGTCTTTACTAGACATGCTTTTACAACGAAAAAAGTGTTGTAAAGGCATGCGTGGTAAAGGCATTCATGGTAACAACGCAGTTGTTGTTCCGACCACGTTGTTCGGGCATACGTGGTTCCAGCATTTGTTGTTCCTTCATACATTCGTCAATTACTGTTGCAGGAAGCTAAATTGAAGCAGCATGCCCAGGAATAGCACATATGAAGAAAACAAGTGTATCAGAAATGTTGAGTAAGTACCTTCTTAGCTGAAATAATGAGTTTAGGGCCATGGGGCCAAATATACAAACATGTTTTCTGGTCACAAACCCTGGAATTCAGTAAATCTCAGAGTTTGCAACAACAAAATGTTTTTTTTTATTTACTAAACCAACTTAGAATTGTTAGGAATCACAATTTGGAAGGGGAGTGTTTAAAGTTTTTTTTTGCTTATGGTATTATTGTTTTCTGACTGAAATGCGCAAAACATTTATATTTTACTGACAGATCATAGAAAGCCATTCACAAACGGGAAAAGGGCCCCAAAGGACACCTTCTCCTTTGTGAGTGGTCAAAAATACATTTTTTTAAATAGTGAGTAGTCCATACCACCCCCTACTTTCTATTTTTTGTAAATGTCTCCATTTTCCTTTGAGGAAACACTGACTCATTAAAAAAAGAAAGATTGATTCACTTAAAAACAGTCACAGACATGGTGGTGATCCCTATGATAGCAGCGAATCATAGCAGGTCGTAATTTGCAACCCACCTCATTTATATTCATGTGGTATGTGGTAGCTTAAATTGTGACCCACTGTGATTAAGTATTTAGTGAACTGACCTATTACTACACAGGTCATTTTACAAATTACCACGGGATTCAAAAAAAGTCGGTGCGCGTATTACAACACGTTTTGTGAATCATATCTTAGTAAATAAGACCCATAGTTCTGAGCTATAGGTACCAGCCACAACAACTCATCTAGTACTCCTGATAACCAATCAGTGGAATCTGAAGGTATCCTCGGCCTGCTCTACTCTGTCATAAAAGGAATTAGATGCTACTGAAATCAGCAACAGCCAGGCATTAAATTGCATAGTTCCATTAAATATGGCACTAGGCTGATTATAGAGTTTAATGTCCAAGCCTCAGTACTGAGGGAGCACTGCACAACAGGTTATTGTGTCCAGTGCTTTAGAAGAGGTTAGAATGGACTGTAGCAAATTTTCTAAATCCGGGAAAGTGATCAATCCCCAAATACCTGTTTATTAAACAGTATAAATTCTGCAGGGTGGTCCTAGAGTGTTTGAGAAATGACTAGATTGAAGCCAAATAAGTTTCTATTTAAAGGACAACTTCTCTCAATAGCTAAGAGGATAGTGATGGCCCCTTTTCATGACTATGATGCAGTAGCACCCTAAAATAATTTGTCAGTAGGGACATTCCCAATTGCTCAACCAGAATTTTAAGCACCAAGGCTTTATGATGTACTTCAACATGTCCTTTGTAGGTCGATATCTGTAAAATGGCCAAGTATCTGTAAGCAACAGGGTAGATATTGAAGAGTTTGCCAAACAAAAAAGAAAATGACACAATGTGAAGCAACTGTGTTTCTGTTTTTAGTTGGAGCATAGCAGTGCGCAAGCGTTGCTTGCTTTTCTGACGTGTTGGTATGTATCTGGGCTTTTAACCGCGCCCACCTCACGCCCATCACTACCACTCCTTCAGGGGCTTGCACTTCAAAAATACTTTGATGACATTGGTAAATGGTTTACCTTTGTCCCTCCTTGGGGAGGTTTTGTTACCGCCTTGGCCATTGCCCCTGTTACATGGCTAATTGCACTTTTGCCGATATGTCTGACTGCAAGCAAACTTCTTTTCCCTTTGTGTTCAAGCTGATGCTCATGGTGGCCATGGCGCTGTGAATCGACTTGCTTATGTGAAATTGTTTTACTTTTAATTTTCAATTTATGCGGCAAGAAAAGTCAGATTATGAGTTTACATCGCTAACAGCTCTAACTCGAACAAATGCGAGACCCATTGCATTGCAAATTCTTGTTAAGTACAGCGATTAAACTGGCCAGGCAAACGTACTGAATGATTCACTAAATTATCTTTTTTATTTGACAAGGGGCGATTGTTGGCAGTTTAAATCTGCTTAACATACCACAGTTAATTGGTCTTCTCGTGAAAGCAAGTGGTCATAAAAGTAATTTGGGCTGCTCGAATGTTTATATAACCCCATCATGGGTACTAGATGGAGATTACAAACTCGTAAATGGGAAAGGTTAGCAGAAGTGTATGAAATAAATTCCCTGGGTGCATATACTTTTAGCCATAATTTTTTGGGTATTCTAACTGTTACATTTCGGGTCTTACTCATTAAAGCAGCCATCCTACTCAATAAACAAAGAGTTGAACTTAACATCACTGGGCTCGTTAAATCTTTTTGGCATTGAATCAATGCATGCGTCTTCACAGTAATGTGTCTGCTTCATGTTTTAGTCTTTCAGGCAGCTGCCTGTATGCTACATACATTCTTGGACATTGCCAACATTAAAAATTGATGGCAAGGAGATATACCACCAAGCTTAAAAACAAGCATTTGCAGTGCAATAGGTCTCACATTTGATTGAGTTAGAGCTATTGGCACTGCTAATTCATAACTGGACTTCTCTTGTCACATAAATTGGTCAACACTGCCTGATAATTTTGTCCTTTCCAGCCATATATTTACACTGGCTCTGCATATAACTAAAGCACTCCCATTTACCTTCTTCATCTGTCTGCATAAAAAATGAAAATATTGCCATTTAGCATTCGAATTTAAATTTGTAATGCTAATTCCAGTACAATACCACTTTCACCACCCCACCATCGGAGTTGCTGGCTGGCTAACCCAATTCCCCAAAAGAAGACACAATACAGCCACAGAGGAGAAATAAACTAGAAGGGTCACCCAAACATATCAAGAGTGTTCATACAGTCATAGTGTAATAGGGATGCTAAATTGGACTGAATTATGGTCATAATTGTAATAAGGAGAGATTATTTAAACATATACAATTATCATATAAACCTTTATCAGAAATAAACATTTGGCATTAGACTGTAATGCTCAAAACAGCCGCTAGAGGGCAACATATCAAAAAATATAATTTGGTCATGTAACCACATCGTTAGCCCCTAGAAGACATAACCCAACGAAATACTAGAAGAAAGTAAGCATTTACCGATTTCAAGTATTTTAAGGGGAGAGCCACAAGAAATGACTCTGATTAGGTAACTGTGAACAATGTGACCAGCGCTCCAATACCGCCAATGGAGTTCAAGCTGTTATGCCTGTTCGCGCTATGAGCTCCATGGCTGCCATGCAGCACGAAGGGGAGAGACAAAAAAAATAGTTTGACCAGGCTGAAGTATATCGGTAATCGTGCAATAATCCATGTAACAGGGGCAGTCTGCAAGGAGTGACAAAAACAGTCTCAAGGTGGGACAAACATAAAGCATTTACCAATGACATCAAGTCAGATTTTTGAATGGCAAGCCCATTATCAAGTAAAAGTGATGGGTGTGACATGGGCATGTGTAAAAGCCCACAATACTTACAACAGGTCAAAGTGCTGGTGCACTCAACTTAACAAATAATTGCAAAGTCGGTAGATCTCAGTTGTAAAAGGCCTAACTATTGGGTTTGCAAGTGTTTGCTTGCATTGCCACTAGCTAGTGCCAAAATGACCATCAGTGCATCGTGATGCATGCACACTTACATTAAAGAAAAAATCATTCAAGATGATTGCTGATGCATACACTTGTATTGTGCTACATGCATCCAGGCGAAGCCATTCCAAGATGATAACCGATGTGTATGCATGCGGGTGCATGCCTTGTGATGCATACATGTGACTGCTGCAGAGGTCATTTTGACTTTGTTTGTACGTACTATTCCCTCATGGTGACAGCTTTTGCTGATCACTAAATTAAACACGAAAAAAGAAAGTACACGGCCCTAAAAGGGAAGTGAGCAGCCAGAAGTAAATGAAATAAACAAATAAATAAAATAAATTGAGAATGGGGAGCAGAATGGTAAGTGAGACAGGAAGCATCAGGGTACAATGGATGAGCTGTTAGGTTACTAAATAGAGGGCACAGGGCGGTGCTGGTTTCCAGGAATATCAACCGTTTAAGCATAGGAGGAACACCACTGAGTCAAGAGCAGACACCTGAGATCAACAATAAAGCCATCCAGTCATGAACAAGAGATTAATTAATTCCACACCCACTCTCAGCATATCCTAGGTTTTAGAAACCATAGGTCTGTGATAGACAGCTGTACACCTAGTAAGGCCTGGCAATGGGAATCATTTTTAGGTCCCGCCTGAGACAGGTCATGCGCTGTCACTTGCAAAGATCTTTTGTTAGCTTAGCTTAAAAGGGAGCTTAGAGCATGCTCATTACATACCATTTGTTAGCTTCATTGTCACTCATTTCCTTGCTTCTCATTGGTTAGCTTCTTTGGTTTTACCTTCTTTTTATGTCCCTTTGTACCTTCAAAGGGGCATGGACCAAGTATTGACTGACTTCTTTATAGCTGTCTTTCCACTGGTGCCATTTGGATTGAGGTACCTTATTTTTCTTCCCCACACTTCATTACTTGTTGCCCCACCCCTCCTGCCCTGTTGATTGTTGGCCCAGTCCCTCCCACCCTGTTGCTTCTTGCCCCCCCTCTTCTTTGCTTGTTACCCTGTCCCTCCCATCATGCTGCTTGATGCCCTGTGCTGCAAATCCATGTCAGTAATCTCCCTCATGCCAGACATATATAACAGATCAAGTAGGGCTCTTACACAGCAGTCACATTTATCTCAACAAGTGAATTTATATTTGCACAGGAAATAGTGCAAAGAAAATACTGAAGCTGAGCTGTGTGTTTGCATAGTGTGCAGTGCCTGCTGCTCATGTGATGATACTCTTTTCTGGTATAAAAGTAATTCAAAGTGTAAGCAAGCTATATTTACCTTAGGAGATCTGAATTTCAGCAGAGAGAGAGGGTGGATAACGAGCTGGGAGATTGGTAGTTTGTGTAGGAACACATAGGACCATATTTAACAAAAGGTGGCACATCAGAGCTGATGCGCCACTTTTTTGCACCCCCCCCCCACCAGCACCTAACGACACCATGGTTGCGACATAATAATACGGTGCACCATGGTGGTGGTTAGCACAATAGTGTCAACATTTTTCATGCAATTGTGGTGCTTTGTTACACTAGCGTCAAACATTTTTACACTAGTTTAGCAAAGTGCAAGGAGTCCCATAGGTTTCTATGGAAGCATCATTGTAACGCCTGCTCTGAGCAGGTGTTAAAAATTATGCCAAAAATGGCACAGTGAAATCTGTTAAATTTCACTGTGTGTTTTTGTAGGCCTCCTAGCAATGGAACGCTGACATATGTTATGCCTAGCACAGGCATAATGTGGCACAAGGGCTTACAAAGTGGAGCAATGCATGCATTGTGCCACTTTGTAAATATGACGTGGGGAAAAGGCACTTTAGCACTGCATTGGCATTAGAAAAATGATGCTATGGTGGCACTAAGGTGGTGCTAGGGACTCTTAAATATGACCCTTAGTTTTTTCAATGGGTGATGCAAGTGTCTTACTTCAACACTAAGAAATGCAGACATGAGACCTGGGGACGTTTTCCATACATAGTCCCCAACTACTATCATAGCGCCATAAAAGGCCCCTTGCCTCAACCCCTATAATTTACACTCACATCCGCCTTCTTGAACCCTAGCTCCCAGCACTTCGGGCAGAGGCATTGCATTCTGCTGCATTTCAACCCAGCTTGTGGTGAGGATGTGGCACTGTAATGTGTCTCTTCAGCATTCTCTGTACTCAGACAGCAGACCTCTGCCGGCAAACTGGCAGTTTGCCCTCTGTTCAGCAGTTTTTGAGAAGATCGCCCCAAAGGAGACGTTGAGAACCAAGAGTTGTTTCTGAGCTAGAGCACGCAGGAAGTTGCTGGAGGGATGCATGTGGTAGACGATTTGAGATACTCAACAGCGTGTCTTAACTCAGGTGTTAGGAACAAAGTTTTACTATTACTCTTTTCAGCCCAGCATTGCAGGTTCATAGTGCTGTAAATGACTCCAACTCCATGATGCAATTTTGCCGACCCGTGAAGCATGAAGGGCATCACTGACCCTGCATACATCTCATCTGTGCATACAGCAGCGCATGTTTAACTTTCTGAGTCACAGGCAAGGTTGCTCAGTAAGCTGATACACCAACATAATCATTTGGGGCTACATAGATTCAATCTGGAAACAGAAGTCAGGGCCTGATTCACAAATATAAATGTATGCGTTTATGAAAGGTTGCTCTTTTTCCTTTTCACAAAAATGAAAGTTAATAGTAAGTTTATGAGTTCGGAAACTCCGGAGTCAGGACGGAGAAAAAAATAGGCCTGTGCTATATTTGTGGTGTAGAATTCCCCACCTAGACTGTGGAGTCTCTGCACTCATAAACTTGCCATTAAATCCCAATTTTGTGAAAAAGAGTAGACTTACACTAAAATATGAATCAGGCACTCACTGTGCTAATCTAGAGCCAGCATGCTGCTCTTAAATCACAGATCATAATATTACAAGAACAATGGTCTGGAGGTAGGGATCAATTGCATCAAAATTTCAAACACAGAGCTCAATACTGTCTTTATGGAACCATTATTTTCCCAAAATGTATTATAATTAGTTATATGCAAGGTAGACAACAACTCGTTGGTGAATATCAACAAAGTACGACAATTTTTTCTACAACAAAAAATGTTACACACATCAAATCCAACACATGAACTTAAATTCACATTTGCATCTTAATTCAACTCTGGTCAACGTCTAGTTTTTTCAAAGTCTTGTAGCTGAGCATGTCGTGAATAGAGGATTATGCCCAATAACCTTTCTTAGTACCAGAATGGTGGTCACAATTTCATTATTCCAATTGTAATGCACTCTATTGCGATGATTGGAGGTTCTTACACAAACAACTGACAAATTCCTCTATGTCTTTTTAAGGTATTTTGTAGTGCATATTGAGTGATTTTTTGTCAACCTGATTCCAATTTTAAGAACACAATCTCGCCAATGTGTCTGTCAACGCGTTTCGGCCTTTTCAATCAGGGCCTCATCAGGACTATCAAAGGTCAGCGTCACCTCTATGGGAATTAAAAACAAGGAGACTGACTGAAAATGTACTAAAATAAACATTATTGCAAAAGAGCTAAACTGTGTGCTATAGTAATGAAAACTCACCACGTCACCCCTGTGAACCAAACTACTTATATCCATTGGCCAAACGTGCTTACTAAAAAATTGTGTTTATAGCACCCCAATTGTGTTGGTGTCTCAAGGTCCACTGCTATAAAGTGATTTTTATTTTTATTTATGCATGACACCCCGTGCTAAACTGAGGTATGCACTTGTCAAACTCCAAACCAGATTAGTAATGAGCAGTACCTGTCGACAGCCGATTCTTTATGCTGTCTTAAGGCGCATCGAGTATTGACACCTACAATTACTGAGAAAGAGCAGAACACGTCTCTTACTAACACGTATTATGTGGCCGTTATTTAAACAAAAATAAAAATAAAAGTGAGGGCTGTTCCCAGTAACCACTCACTTTAATTTCTAAAAGCGTTTTAACCCAGGTCAGGTAGGATTATTGGGTTTCCTCTTTTTAGTATCACATTATCTTAAATCACAGATCAGCATCCCCAGATATTCAGAACCATAAGAGAGTGTGCAGCACTCTTTCCATCTTAGACATGGATTGGGAAAGCCAATTGGTCTCTCCTAAGCAAGATCAATTGGCATTGTCAATATTTTTAGCCATCTTACACAACAGCCCAGTTGTTGTGGAACATGGCTGAAAGTAAAGAAGAAAGCACCAAGACACAGCCAACTTTGACTGCGTCATTTTTTTTTTTTTTACATTCAGGTATGCTGCAAACATGACTAAAAACAAAGACATCAGATATTGCATAGGCGAGACCTATTGGCTTTGCCATTGCATGTTGACTCTAGTATAGTTATAAGGCTTTCTCAAGCCCCAGTAAAACATAGAGAACATGTGCAAGCTCCTCTACTTCACAAAAAAGTACTGCACAGGTAGAACCAGAGCACGTTTTTCTCACACCATGCACATGATTGTGTATGATTATGTTTGTGATAGTAGTTAATTGGGTGTAATTGTGTGGGTGTGCAATGTGTCTTGTTGAGTGTAATGTGTGAGCGATCATGTGGTGTGTATGATTTATGTGATGGTGTAGTGGTGTGTAGCAATGTGATGTGTGTGAAATTGAACGAAAGTGAATGGTGTGAGAATGTGGGTTGGTGTGTGTGTTTTGTGTTTGTCTTTGTGTGTGGTACATGATTTGTTTACTATTGTGATGTGGCAATGAGGGGTGCTGAATGGGCATCATTAGGTGGGGAAATGCCCTCACAGGGGAAGGAGCAGTATAGGACCCAAGCTAAGAGAGCTAAATATGAAACAGGAGGCTGACACGGGGAAGAGGGGAAAGGGGCTAAAAGCTATGGAGGGCAAAACAGGGTACTGGCTGGAAGAAGAGTGACTGAATAAAACACATACAGGCAGCGGGGAAAGGGTGGTCCAGACCATGAACCAAACTGAGGTAGGAGGAGAGAGGAAGAGTGGCCAAACACTATAGATATGAAGAAACAAAAAGGGACACAGGAGTGATAAACCTGGCTTCTGGATTTGGACTCATGAGAGGGAGGAACAGGGAGCCCAGGTAGGATCTGCGGAAATTGCTAGAGACAGAGTGGCACAGAATGCAGATTAACCCAAATGTCCATCTCCTCAAAATCCTTTGCTCCTTTTGGTGACAGAGATCATCATAATTGCACATAATAGTCTCTAGTGTGATGTCTATTGGTAGGCCTCCTTTGTGGCTGTCTTCCTTGTCCTCCAGCTGCAGCCTTTGTAATTGCATTAGCAGCACCTGGAGATGTCGAGGTGTGACTTCCACAAATGCTGCCAAGAGCAACTATTGTAGAAGTGGAGTGAGACCACAGAAGGTGTTTCCTCCATTCCTTAACCTTCTATCAACTGGCACAAAATAATGCATGTGCATTCAGCACAGGTGCTTCTGCTGCTTCTTCTGTCAGTCCCACTTCCTTGAGTTGAAGACTAATCTACTGTAGAGGCAGGGAAGGAAGGGGATATATGGGGAATGTTTGGAGAAAATATCAAGTTCGAAATATTGGAAGTCTGAAATATCAGAAACTAAGTATTGTGATGCATGAATGTTGTGGTATAGAATAGCATTGTCAAAGATATTGATTTTGTGGAAAGTAATACAAATTATAAGAATACCATTGTTAGGGTCGAGCCTCCGTCGCATGCGCTTGCGCTTGCGTTTCGCTAGCGAGACGCTTTAGGGATTAATAAGGGCTCGGAGCCCCGTCCACGTGACGTCAGTGTCTTTCATTGGTTCGTGGGCTTGCCTGTTAGAATCTGCTTGATTTCATTAGTAGAAGACGTGCATCGACCAAGTACAGAAAACATGCGAGGCTCGCTGTTTTCCATTCGGTTTGTGGACTACTTTTTCTCTATTTTTGCAACGCGATCTCGCTTGGCAGAAGTCGAGCACTTTGCATATTAGCGACCCTGTTATACAGTTAATTGCACGTTTTCCGGTTACGTACATGGTTTATGTCACAAGAAAAGTCAGATTAGGAGTTTACAACGCTATTAGCTCTAACACGAGCAAACGTGAGACCCGATGCATTGCAAATGCTTGTTTTTAATGTTGTTTTCCTTACTATAGTTAATTATTTTAATGAGATTTAGTTATTTTAATTTTAGTTAGTATTGTTGGTTTAATCATTATTCATTTTTAAAAATGTAGTTTGTAATTTTGTGTACTTTTTGTTTCAATGTTATTAGTGATGTATAGTGTTATAGCGGATTTTGGGGTTTTCCTGTAGGAATTTATATGAAGGAAATGTACAATGTTTGTTTGCTACTTGCTGTTAGGGGTGGACGAAATATGTAGGTGATTGAATCGTGATTCTATCTGCAGAGTGGAATCATGGGTCCTGTGCAGGTGGTAATAATGAAAGACCACATACTATTAATAGCCATGAGGGTGGCTGGGCAATGTGTTTGCCTTAATGATAACTGAATTAAAACCCGGATCCTTCAGAATGCTCTTGAAATCATCTTCCCCAGCAGGCTAGCCTGTGTGCAGTGCCCTACTGTAGGACCTTCTGGAATGAGGTGTCTCGGACAAGCTTTCCTGCTTGGAACCTTTCTTTGACGTTTGGAAGTTTGGGAGTGGACAGTGTAAATATTGTAATGCAATTACAACTGAGGTAATTACATGATCTGTCCCCGACAGTATCGGCTGGCATGATAATTCCTAGTTTCGTGCATTCCCCTCAAGATACTGAACAAGGAACTCTTTTGCTGCAGCGAATTCTGCCAGCATATCACTTTAAAAAAAATTCTGGACAGATCAATGAGAAAGCTGCAGAAACTAAGAGAAATGTCCAAACGTCATATCCCCTTACCCTGAATTAAAAAAAGGTGATTTACCCATACCAACCTGAAATCCAGATTCAGGATTACAAGGAGCCAGAGAATCAAAAGTCTGTGTTTATCACAAGGTTCGAAAAAGGTAATCTGGTCGATCCAAAATAGCAATCAAAAAGTACAGTAAAATGTCCTCTCTGTATCATATGCCCTGAAAAATAACTTGCATGTTTTACCCAGGTAATAAACTCAACTGTGAAACTCTTTCATGATGTTCTCCCCAGTCAATCCTAGAGCTCAAGAATAAAGTCTTAGCTAATCATTAAACTTGGTATATACAGATTGAGACAACGTCCACACAAAGCCTTTAACTCCAGTGGTTTCACAATGCCACCACATTTGCACTGAAACTGTCCAAGAGAAGACATGAGTCGATTCCCTCTGTCTAAAGCACATCATGAAATTCCAATGTCAGATTAAGGATATTGAGCTAAATGGCCTGTGCTATTGTGTACTACTGGATCAAATAAAGAATCCAACCACAGATCCTGTGTCCCTTGATGACATTACATCCTATTCGTCCAAACCCTGCCACCGCAAACATCGATATCATCCTAAGGGAAACGATATGCAGGATGAGGTATAACTCAGGGATATGAAATAGGTCCTGAAAAGGCACTAATCATCATTCTGTGTGACGGGGCTGTGGCAATACAACAGCTGCATGATATCTAAAGCTGGCAGATGCCAAGGACTTGGTTTAAACGCAAATTAAAGAAAATGACAATACTCTCCGAGTATCAAGACAGTGAAAACTGAGAATGGCTAACATAGATCACACCAGAGAGGCCAAGACCGGAGAGTTGTATGACCTGGAAAAAGTGGGAATTAAGGGGTCTATTTAGACCTCGACAGATGCCTGCACAGGCCTGATCTCTCGCATGGCCTCGTCAATTTCCAACCAAAGCTACTTTCAGTATTACCACATGGTTATACAGGGTTGTATGACACAGTATGTGCGACAGAACTATTGAGTTTCAGTTATCTACTCCAAAAATATTACTTGCCCTATATTGTAAACGTAGACACACACAGGGAAGCATACATTGACTAGTCTGATGGTACTCTACTTATCCTGACGATATAGTGCAATTTGATAGTTTGAAGTCAATATATGTGCAACTGATAATTAAAATTCCATATTTTGGGACACACTGTACACATTTGCCACATTCAGAAGCTTGAAAACACCACTGGACGTCATGGCGCCTTCTTTGGTTAGTGCATGTTTCATTTGCTGAAGGTAGCATATCTTCTTCCTCCTGTCGCAAAATCACTAACCCTCAAACTCTCAGTTTCCCCTCCTAAATTGTGGCAGTGAGTCATAATGTATATATACTAGAATTCACCATGGCATCAGGCACGATGAATTACTTATCTAGCTACTCAGAATTTCAATGGACTTCGATTACTTTGACCATCTGATGACCACAGCATCAAAGTCTGCGGCATATTGATAAAAGAACAAACGGATAACCAATGTATGTTCAGATTATTGATAATGTTTTAATGTTAAAATGGGGAAAAGCAAAATGCAGCTTCTCTTCCACGTTAACATAGAATGTCCTTTCAATACGTCTTATGCTCGCAGCAAAGTGCCCCTCAATGTGTGTGACTTGCTCTCAGTCTCAATGTAAGAGAAGGACTCTTCCAGTACTGATGTCACCTTAACTATCTTCAAAAATGGTAGGCAATGATGTGTGTACGTGATAATAAACTGAAACAGTCCGCAAACAGCTAGAGGGGTGGCACATAATAGTTGCCTAAACAAATGAAGAATCTTACTTTCATTAACACATACTAGATACAGCCAGAACATTTCATTCCCAAGTTCAGGGAAAGCACCTCAAATAGATAGATACGTGTCCACAGTCAGGTGAAAATAATCAGCAAATAAATATTCCTGTCAGTACATCCAAGAAGTCGAACCTATTTTTGACGCTAATGATAATTTATTTTCTTCCTCCCTCCTACCACTGTCCGTGCTTTTGGTCCAAACCAGTGCTTTAAATGGAAAAATAGAAGTGCAGGTACTCTGTGATAGAGTACCTGCTTGTTTCCGAAAAGTGCCGGTACTCTCCAATTAAAAGTATTACGTTTATCTTGAGATATGCGGGTACTCTCCCTCTCAAAATAAAAAAGTGCCGGTACTCAGTACCGGAGAGTACCGGCCCATTTAAAGCACTGACTCCCTTCCAAACCCCTCCTTCTTATTGCTTGCCCCACCTGCCCTATTCCTTCTCTTCCCACTGTCCATTATGTTGCTGCCCCCTCGCCCTAGTCCTCCCCCCACTTTCCCGTCCGCCACAAAAAATATTAACAACGCCAAGTAGAACTCACACACGCAAGAGCTATTTGTCCTTGTCAATGTTTTTTACACCCATTGCATGGGCTGCTATGCAACAAGGATTAAAGAAAAAAAGCGCTATGAAGGGGTCAAAGCTGGGCGCTTCATACCGCTTTTTTTCTTGAATTTCCGCCATGCTGTACAACAGCCGCGCTGCGGTACAACATGTCTAACAAAACATGGACAGCCAATAGATCTCGCATATGCAAAACCTATTGTCTTTGCCAGTGCTTTTTATTAGAAGAGTATTGCTTAAGCTTGGTTGCTCACAAACAACTATGTGCTTCTTATGTATTTCTTAAACCACCGATAATGTATTTATTAATAAATTGTGTTCTGTTTTCTATTTTGTGCTGCTTTAGAAAGGAATGCAAACTCAACAGGGACATCCATCCGGCACCAGTAGAATCTTATCCTTGTGCTACGGACTCAAAAGGGACATTTAGCAAGTACATTTACTCGTGCACCTTATGCTGCTGCCTTAACTGGGATATCTAATACCAGCTCGTGCAACTGCATCATTGGGCTTCTTTCTGAACAAGGACATCTTGTGAGGAGCCTATTGTCTTTGCCAGTGCTGTTTTACTACCTGCCTGTCACACCCTAAGCTGAGATTACTGTTTTCGCTCTATCTTCACAGAACAGTAAACCCATACAATTTTCATTTATTTTCACATATAGTCTGCCTTTCTTTCATATTCCACAATGAAAACGTTGTTTTTAAGAACCCATGTTATAAAGAAAACACAGTACCCATAATTGTGGATGGTTAGCGTCACCTTAGCGCCATTTATTTTGGTGTTAAAACGGCGCTAACCTAACTCCATATTTATATTTTGAAAATATTGGAGTTAGCGCCATGTTTAGGATGTGCAAACCTAACTTGCCTCAATGAGATGCAAGGTAGGCATTCCCGTCCTAAACATGTCACTAGCCCCCCGGCATCATATTTACCTCCCGGGGCAGAAATTACATGTGGGTAGGAAGCAGACCTAAATAATGGCTCTAAGCCCGCTTAGCACCATTAACCAATGCCTGGGTCAGACCAGGCGTTAGAGTGCAGGTAAGCCCATTCCCATGGCAAAACACCATGGAATGGGCACAAAGATGCCCACCCCAAGCTCCAGCAACACCACTACCCATTCCACAGTGACACTACAGTAGGAGGGAGTCCATCCCAGGTAAGTTGTAGGTAAGTGTGTGTGTATGTGTGTGGTGTGCCATTGGAGACCTCTTACATGGGGTACCCTGCCCTGGCACTGGGTCTTTGGGATTGCTCAGGGGACACTGGTCCCCTGTGGTGGGCATTGGAGCGTGCGTCAGAAAATGATTCTAGGCTGACTAGCGGCAAAATTTATACCGCTAACTAGCCTAACGTAATTTCTGTCCCACAAGCAACATTCCCCCTAAAGCCATCCCCCCAACTAGTGTCTTACATTTTTACTCTAGCCATTCCTTAGCGCCATCGTGCATCACTACTGAAATATGGCGCACGGATGGCACTATGCAATGCGTTAGATCATGCTAAAAAAAAATGAGGCACAACTGCGTTAGCACAGTTGTGCCCCATTTTTCTTAAATACAGGCCTTTCTGTGCAAAAGTCAAAGAGCTGTAATACTCAATAATCACATTTTACAATTCAATGTGCAGCAAAGTAGTTTACTTGCACCAGTTTAAACTACATTCCCAGATTTTCCAGAAGTGGTAGATCTAGGAATGCCCCAAAATGCTACTCCTTCCAAGGTGAGGCATAACGAAAATAAATATATTTATTTTTCCTTATTACTTTCTCTTTCTGCTTGTGCTGTATTCTGCAGGACACATAGAAAGAGGACAATGCCTCAGTGGATTGTTTTTGTGCAGGTTTCCTGCGCAAAAACAATCCTCCTTACAATACAGGCACCCCAACGCCATGGTGCAAGAGTGCCTGCGTGGACACTAGGCAGCCAAAACGGTGGCAGAGCAGGGACAAAGACAGGATTGCGTCATACTCTTTTAAAATGGCGCATTCTTCCCCTTTTCCTGTGATGGAGTGCAGCAAAGTGACTTGCTTCGCTGTGTAAAAATCTTATAACTATGCTACCGGATACTTATAGGAGTTCACTGCGTCAAAGAGGTGACTCTGAATGTTCTCAATTTGTATTTATTTGAATGTCATACCTTGTGCAATGCTTATTTGTTGAAAAATCGATTTACGACTGATTTTATATTCTTTTGAAAGAAAGAAAGTACTAATGAAATTGGTGTGTGCGTCCAAATGCATAAGGTACACACAGGACATCTTGTAATTCACGTGTGGCTCACCAGGAAAACAGGACATCTTGTAAATCACGTGTGGCTCACCAGGAAAACATTTCTGATTTTGGTGCCCAAAAAATCAGATCCCCTTTCCAAAAAGGCAGAGATGAATTCAAAGAAATGAGCGAGGTGGGCACTGGTATCTAGACTAATATGTTTTATGATATGGAGTGATTCTGGGTAGTTTGATGACATTTGTGTGGTGTGTGAACTCGCCAAAGGGCCTGCGGTTGCTGCAGCACCGTCATAATATTATGCTGCTATCCATTCCTTCAGTCCCTATGTTCAATGGGGCTCTCTTACTTTTAATTCACAAACATGGACATGTTTTCTCCCCCACCCCCAAAAAACACTCCATTTCAAAGTAAGTCATGTTGATTTATTCCCGTTTCACTTGGTCTATGTTGGAGTGCATGCTTAGGCTACCTATCAAATGGCAACACTCTAAATGGGGTGAATTATGCCCACTTTTGAAAGTCGGACATAGACGTAGACATGGCGTTACTAAAGTTGTCACTCTCATGTCATAACTTTGCAGATAGTCAAAATGCGCGTAATACTCTCCTGCTACACATTCATCAGGATGCATTGCATGCTGCTGTTCTGTCGCATACAAGGGACACGTGAGGACCTGGAACACTGGGTAGCAGTGTGGGATGACTAAGACTGCATCACACATCCTTTGCACATTCACTTTCTTGTGAAACACTTGTTCCTTGGCTATGCGGGAATCATCCGTAAGGGTTGTCTGATAAATAGCACTCGCCACATGAAGAAATGGAGGAAGGGCATAGAAACCAATGTTGAGAGAGATCAACTCCGCTGAGCCTACGAGAATTCAAAGGTAGTGGGACATGTTTTATGAAGTTAGGTTAAGTATATGTTTGAAGATCCTGAGAAGGTTGTTTGTAAAATTCTGTGGGAAAGGCAGTTCCTCAGTTTGAGTCCTTGTGCAGGCATGAAGAACAGCCAATAACTTAACCAATGGTGACTCTATTTTCAAAGGTTCATGGTTCCAGTTTAATCTTGAGCCAATCCAGAATGTTAGCTATGGACTGCTTATCTTATTGGTTTATCTTCACCTTTTACCCAGGTGTCATATTGAACATACCATCAAAAAGTGATTTCTAGATACTAAAAGCTGATATTCATGGTCCTGTGTAACAAGGGAAGAGTGCACACATAAACAAGTTTTTTTTTCTCTGCAAAGCATTTGGATTTGCTAATCTGTTGACCTGCAAAATTGTAATTCACGAAGAGTCACAGAGTCCTTGCTTCCATAGCGATGAGGCATGATTCCTTCTTCAAACCCTGGTGAGTGTCTGCAAATGCAGGGATGCAAGCCTGCAAGGGGCGCTAGACCTCCGCACCAACATTCACATATTCAAAATGCTGGCAATGCAGCTCCTGTTCTTTTCCTGGGGCAGGTGGTGCACAGTTACATAAAAGCATGATGGGCGGGGACAAAGGAGGCAGCATGCACTGGTCGCTACGACTACTGGGTTCTCTTATTCCCACAGCTGCCATTTACAAAGTGGGAGCGGACCCTCATGGACAGCTTCCACTTTGCAAAAGCATTATTACCCATAATCTGATGTTGGCACTCCTTGAATGGATTGCAACCTTATGAGTAGCTGCCAAACACCGATATTTGCAGTTTCCAAGCATTGAAATAAATCCTTGCGAGACACAAGGAGGTCCCCCCACCATTTCGCACCATATTTTTCATGAAATGGCAATGTGGGCAATGTTTGCAGCAAATTCGGATTAAGGTTATCCCTCCCTCATTTACAGCACAAATACATCTTTTGCTTAAATGATTTTACATTTTAATTATAAACCATCTTTCCTTATAGAAACTTCTGTCAAAATCGTTATAATTTTACAACTTTTTGCTGCAGTCTTTTTAACGTTATACATTGTTTGTCATATAAAAGCTGTTTATCGATATGTAACGGGCCGCCAGTCAAATATTACATAATATCTTCTATTTAAACTGCAGCCCACAACATGCTACATACAGTCTCTGCTATTTAGCTAGCAGCTGACTAATCACTGTTTATCCAGCTGCAGGCTAAACAGTAGAGATCATGTACTATTTGACCTGTATCTCTGTAGATAGTGTGGCTAAGGACATGAATTAACAAGCATTTGCAGTGCAATGGGTCTCGCGTTTGCTCGAGTTAGAGCTATTGGCGCTGTAAATTCCTAACTGGACTTTTCTTACCACATAAATTAAAAATTAAAAGTTAAACAGTTGACAGAAGCGAGCGGATTCAAAGCGTCATCACCGTCATGAGCGAGAGTTATTGACTTCATCTATGAATGTCTAGAAAGGATCATGGCAGGGATGGAAGGCAAACTGAAACCGGAGCAGGGGCCATCACACGCTGTAATAGGAGGAAGTGTGACGTAGTCTGATGGCCAACAGAAATGTTCACTTAGTTAAATCGCCTGGGGAGGGAGCTCAACACACAAAGGAGGTACTTTTCACAAAATTTACCAATACAAATGAAGCATTTCAGACAAGGAAAACAAAGAATGAATAGCATGAGTGTGTGTGGTTAAAAGCCCACAGAGAGACTACAACAGGCTTGAGTGCTCGACCCTAAAAACGAGGAGGAATAAAAGTATTTCTCCTCGTTGCACCATGCTAATGCCACCCCTGGGGTGGTTGTAGTTTTTGACACTGTCACAAATTTACGATTTCTCGTAAATATGGGGCAACGTCAAAAGCAATGGGTGTTGCGGTGGAAAACCCACAGCAACCCCTATTGCGCACACCTCTGATGCAGAAAACTGTGACGGAGGGGCCCATATTTACAAGGAGACGTAACGCCATAGAAAGTGGTGTTACACCTCTTTGTAAATACGGAGCAGTGGTTAGCGCCACCGGAGCATCACAAAAAGGGATGTTCCGGTGGTGCAAGGGGCTTTAAAATATGCCCCTTATTTTATTGAAATATGCCGGGACAGACAATCAAAAGCTGGCACTGTCCGGAAAAATCTGGGATGCCTGACCACCCTACAGCAGAGGCAAACCCCGATCCAGCCAGATGGCACAGCTTCCAAGAAGTTCCCTGTCTCGTGGGAACCTGTCCTGTTTAGCTCACACTGCTTTGCATTCTGTTAATGGTTTGGTGAATGTATGCAGAGATCAACACTTCCCATACGGGTATCACTAACTCACCTAGGATGTTTTTTTTCTTTCCATCTTGGTGCTTGTAGCCCCACACGTGTCCTATTTTCTGTAAAAGTACCTAATCTGGCATGAGGCAGCTTGAGATCTTTGTGTACTGTCCAAATTAACTTACTCAAACCCCATCCATATGCTGGAGAGCAGAAGGTGCAAACAGAGAGGATCACAGTTAGGGTGGCCGAGGCACTCCATGTCATTACGGACAGAGTGTCCAGTCCTGGGAGGTTTTGTGTGTCAGACTAATACATTCAGGGAATTGTAGTCTTGGTCTGTGTCCATCAAAATAGTTAGACTAACACACCCTATAGCAATGACTTGCAGGTGAAAAGCTGAGGACTGGAAAATGTGCCCTTGGTGATATGCTGGAAGAACACAGATATCACAAGGGTTGTCAGGCTCTATGCCTCTAGCTGCAGATTTTCATTCATGAAGCTAGTGCATTCTGGGACTTGTGGTTCTTTTTTTTCAATGTGAAACAATTGCAATTGAATGCCCAGGACTGGTTGCAGAGTGTGGGTAAGACTCAGAGTAATTTGAAATAGAGAGCTGATGTATGCCATAAACCATGGGACCGGGGTGGCCAGAAATGCCCCACTCAAGATTCAGTATGTGGAAATTCTTTAATGGAAATGCCATACTGAGAAATGATGGCTATTTAAAGTGGGTGGGGCTGGGGTAGGGGCTCTCCTACAGCCAAGGATATTTCAAACAGAGCCCCACAATCTTTGCGGACTTCAAAAGCTCTCTAAGACCCATGGACGCATCACACAATTAGCTGAGGAGTTTTCCATTCTAGGCTAGCAATCCTGGTTTTAAAGAGGGTTCAGCAGGACTACACATACTAGAATGCAAATTGAAAATCTGGACTGGCTGAGCTACCTGGGAAACTTAAGGGGTCTGTGGGTACTAGGATGACATGGACAAGGGGTTCATCAAGCAGTCCTATGATTCAGGCACAAACCCCAACTGGGTCTCTGCAAATAAAAGCCCTCTTGTCTGCTTAAGTGACTGCATCAGGTAATCACTAACCCTTAACAGACATGGCCTCCAGGTGCCGCCATGGTCACCAATGATGCATTTACCAATCCTGTTTTTATGCCAAATACAGATTCCATGTTCGGTCCATCACAATCGTATGTTTACAAGTCCCAGCATTCAGAGTAATGTTGGCTAAAACGCAAAGAGTGGCTGAAGATGTCACATAGTAAACAGGTCCATTTGACAACTATGAAAAAAGAGATACGGTGAGTGGCGTAGCAAAGGCTCCCGCAGCTCCCGCAGTGCAGAAGGGTGAACTACAGGGAGCCCCCTCAGCACAGTATAGTGTGCACAGGCGGCAGGCCCCTGAAAACTACATTGCCCAGGAAGTTCCCTTAGTATCCTTACGTAACTGCCTACCTATAGTCAGTCTGGCAGATAAACAAACATCGCTTTGCATGGCTGCTATTGGAGCATATAGCTATAATGGGAAAAGTGAAACTACAAGTCCCAGAATGCGACTCCCTCTTAGTTTAAAAAAAAAAAAGGAGAGAGAGGGGGGCACCTAAAGTTTGGAACTAGGCAGGATATAGTTGTTTACCTGGTTTAGCCTGGTCTGTTTGGGCTGCAAGTTATGTCACAGCATCATTATCCCAAACCACGTGAGGACCAGGAGAGGGGATCTTCTTTCAGACACACTTGTAAATATTCAGTTAGCATTAAGCACAAACTGGGCCTAGTTTAAAACAAGGCATGCACAGCAAGCACCTCTAGTTCATCTTCTTCATCAACATGTATATTTTATTCATGTTACTGAGTGAGTGACATCTGCAGATGTTCTCACATCTGTTAAGTAAATACTGTTTGCGTTATTAACTGCAGCAGAGGGAGTGTAGGTTGTTTCTGTGTGAGGAACTGGAGCTCTTAGGTGTCCCTTTACTATGTAGTACCTGAACTGGGTGAAAGGTCACAACAAAACATACGGAAACACAATTGATTGGCAAGGTAATTAAACTAGCTGATTCAAAGGAGACACACAAAAGGAAAAAGAAGTTTGTTCGAAGTCACAGTTATCGGCAAAAGGGCAATTAGCCATTTAACAGGGGTGATGGCCAAGGCGGTAAAAAAACTGCCTTAAGAAGGGACAAACATAAAGCATTTATCAACAAAAAGAAAGGATTTTTGAAAGGCAAGCCCGTGAACAATGACAGTGATGGGCGTGCGGTGGGCGTGGTTAAAAGCTCAGGTACATACCAACATGTCGGAAAAGCGGCGCTTGCGCGCTGCTATGCTCAACCTAAAAAGGGACTCCAGGCAATGGCCGGGTGGTAGTCATCTTGTAATGAGTTCAGGAAAGTCTTTGAAGCTTTTGAAAGTAATTGCTTATACAAATGTACAAATGTACATGCAAAAGTAAGTGTATTAATTAAGCTAAATTTTTACAGATAAAGGATAAAACCATTTTGAATTAATATTTGAGTTAATATATTAAAATACATGTAGAAAATCAAACTTGTTTCAACTGCTTCTTGATAGGGCACACAAAGTTTTTGTGCTGCAGCCTAGGAATATTTGACTGCAAAAGAATAATGATTATGTTTTAGATGCATGTTACATTCGTTTGTTCTTCACTCATGAGACTACATTTTCATTTTTTTGATGTTCATAGTCCTCCTTTTGATGGTTTTTGAGGGCTGAGGACATTTTTAACTTCCTATAAAAGGCATTGTCCTAGGTTGTAGATTTCTTTTTAAGGATGATTTTGCTTGCTTAGTATTTTAGATCTGGAGGCACAGAAGCAGCCAACAGAAATCAGGAAGTAGAGAGGCAGGTGGCATCTGGGCCTGAGAGGGAGGGATCCTTACACAAGGCAGTTGCTAGTAGGGAGCACAGCGCTTTGGAGCAATTGTGGGGTGTAACGTTGGGGAGGTACAGTAACGTGGCTTTTGCAGAACAAGAGAAGTTAAAGCAGGAGACTTGTAAGCAATTCATCTGGGTAATTCCTGAGAGAAATGTGTCTATTCACTCAGCTACAGCTAATAAACACAGTATTTCAGGCTATTCATCCAGCAGAGTAGGTTTCAGGCATAGATATATATTGATCCCATGTCATGAGTGGGCATTTCAGTCACACTGACATTTTAGTTACCCACCCAATGCATCTTGGGAACTGTAGTTTTATTTTAACATGGTAAGGAGTGGTTTAGATAAGCAGGATCTTGTCTCGGCTTTGTTCCCATTTCCGTAGCTGACAGTGTTGTCTCAGCAGGAAAAAAGTCTGGAATCCACAAAAAAATCTAAAAGACTGGCTTGCACGCTATACCACAAAAAGGTCTTTGTGGCAGGGACCTGGAGAAGGAAGAAAGAGGACAGGAGGACTAGGACCACAGAGATTAGATCAAGGAGGATCTGCGGACCAGGAGCAGAAGGACCAGATTTGGGAAGACCATAGGACCAGCAGTAGCAGGATCAGGAGGCCCTGGGGAAATAGAAAAAAAACAGGAAGTTCAAGACCAAGGACAGTGGGGTAAGGACAAGGAAGACCAGACCCAAGAGAATGACTACTAAGAAGAGAGTGACAGAGGGGTTCAGGGTCATACTGGCTAGACGTAGGTGAAACATGCAAATAAGGAGACCAGCATAAGGAAGACTAGTAGGACTAGGATGGGGCAGGAGAACCGGGGGACTAGGATGGTTAGGGAAAGGAAGGTGAATAGGGGCAGCACCAGAAGACTAGATCCAACAGAACTGGACAAATTAGAACCAGAATTAAGGAAACCAGGACTACATAGATCAAGTGGATGAGGAGTAGAAGATTAGGAAATAGGCAAACCAGAGAGACAAGATAAAACAGAAGAGCAAGACATGGAGGACCAAGAGATCAGAATTAGGATGAGAAGGATGAAAAGGCCAGGATTGGGAGACTGTGAAACAGGATACCAAGGATCCTGAGTACCAGGGGCAGTAGTAACTTTGAATGATGAGGAGATGGACTGGGATGCCATGACCAGGAAGTTCTATGGCAAATAAGAAGAGACGGTCCTGCGACATTAGAACTAGGAAAGGCTAGGATATTTAGAGGTGGGCCAGGACATGTTATGGTAGAACCATGAGAACAAGTCCCAGGAAGATTAGGTGAACTAGGACTATGCGGATCAGGACTAGATTGAGGAGGACTAGGATGATCAGGACCAGTAGTTGAATGGCCAGTAGGACCAGGAAAACAGGATAAGCAGGACAGGGACTAGGAATAACAGGGAGACCCGTGCCAAGGGCATTAGGAGTACAAGATTAAAGAGGACTAGGTTGAATAAAAGGATTATGAACTGGAACACCAGAAACAGGCACAGGAGGACCATGAAGATTAGAACGTAGAGGACCAGCGCCAGAGTAGAGATTGATCATCTCAGGTAGCAATACCAAGGTGATAAGGGTTATATGTAAGAAGGCCTACCAGAGTCAGGAAGACCAAGTAGAATGGACAAGGGTGGCCAGGAGAACCAGTACCAAAATGGTAAAGATCAAGAGTCCTTGAACAAGGAGAACCAGGATGCTAAGGACCAGAAACAGTGGGCGCAGTACACAGAAGACCAAGAGGCCAACGAACAGAGTCAGGAGGACCAGCCAACCCAATCCAGGAGGGCAAGGGCTAGGAAGGCCAGGTCACAGGAGCCCAGATGGCCAAAGGGACCAGCAGGACCAGGACCTGCACACCAGGACTTGAAGGCAGAGGGTGAGGTGACCTGAAGCAATGGGTCAAATTAACCCCCATTACTTTCAATCCTGCTAATCAAATAGCTGAATAAAGTTCACTTGTTTCCCACCAGTAAGTTTATTTAAAAACCTTTTTGATACTCTGCTTCACCAGTGGCTCTTCATGTTATGTAGTTACCTTTATTTTGCCTGGCATCTGAAAAAACACATCCAGAGCTCCATCCGTTCTGTTGAAAAAATGTTGAAACATTTCACACAACAGATAAGGCCCAAGTCTAGGAATTTTTGTGTTAAGAGAGGGTTAGGAGTACCAGGGCAAGGCGACCAGGACCAGTGGGCACAGAATCACAAGAAGGATGAGTAGTATGAAAGCAAGAATAAGGAACCTGGGCCAGAAGCCCCAGGGGGCAGGGGGCAGGGGAAGTTGGAACTAGAGCCTGAAGGATGAACTCATACTGGATAATGTTGGAGCAGATATACTAATATGAGAAATTTCTAATGATTGGCGTATTCATACTAATGAGGAATATTGATAAAAGAAACTAATAATTAAAAATAACGTGTAATGAGTAAAATGTGCCCATGGGGAGTGGTCACCATATGTGTTAACAATGCTAAAATAATGAAAAATATTAAAAATTATGTATTAATATGTCATATTTGAATTTATAATCTATGTTTTATGATGCTTCATATTCTTAACTTAGCCGAACTAGAGGCCTGGTCGGCGCTGGGCCTTGCTTGCTTAAACGTGGAGACGCGATGAGCTGCCAAGGACTGGAACTGGAGAAAAGGACCTTGAACTGCACAGAGTTCAGACGGGCTCTGCTTGAAATTTCTGCAAATGTTCCAGAGGACAGGAGATGATGAGAACAAATTGATACAATTATGTGTAGAGTAGGCTAAACGTACTTTCCCAGGACGTGAACAATAGAAGCACTGACTAAAAGACTGTGGGCAACAATTTTGTTACCTGAAGAGCCGGATGATGTTCTCATCGACAGAAGGGCCAATCATATTAATGGAACTTGATGCTTGAACCGACGCAAACAAATGGTAAACAAAAACTATAGGTTAGAATCATAACCCCTGATGAGGTTGGCCAATTAGCAATTTGCCGGACGGACTGAGAGACCCTAATAAAAAGTCATGACAGGGAAAGGAAAATCAGAGCGGAGAGGCGAAAGTTGATGACGTCAGGAGACGCTGTCCTTAGTGCTGATAACTGGGCTTACTCTCTGTGAGCCTGATACTTGCTGGTGAGTGATGACCTGGAGACGAAGACTGACTCATTGCTGATCTATCTTGGATAGGTAGCTATAACAATGAGACTGACTAAGGTGTGCTTTTTCTTCTAGGTACCAACTGCGCTGTTTTAAAAAAAATTCTCTCTTAGATAGATTTGTCCAAATTGATGATTTTTGCCTAAATTGTTTTCGCATGCAGACCCACATGCTGATGCTAATTTGAGTTAGATAGGCTGACAAGGGTGACTTAACTGTGACGGTTGACTGACTGACTTGCATTGCTGAATTATTCAAAATGTTAAGAATTTGCTGACTTTTGTTGATGCTCGTTTTGCTTATCAATAATTCATGGTGAATAGTTGTTATGATGCTAATAAAGTTTGATTAACACTAAAGTCGAGTAAAGGTTTTTTATTCGAATTGTAACTAAAAGGGAATAAAATGATCAATCTTTTTGAGAGTCATGGTATTTTCTTATTAGATAGGGCTTTCCTTGGTGTTACATTGTTGATTATAATGTTTATTGATGATCCATTGGTTACCGCTTGACTAGGATACTCCATGTGATCCAAAAGGTTCATTGACCTATACGTGTCCCCTTGTAAGTTTACTTACTAAGGACTAGGTGCGCTAGCAGTTTTTGGAAGCAGCTTGATGGTTGGTTTCCTTGGGGAAGTAGTTAAGTGGTGACTAGTGGTTATGGTAGTAGTTTAAGTTAGGTACAGTTGTTTGAACTTTTTATGAGATTTGAATTTTGTTTTTCTGAAATGGCAATGGTAACAAAGATGATGTCCCCTTAAACCCAGAAATGACTTTCCCAGATCCTGGATCCCGTTGGTAAGATTGCGTATGTTCTCGGCGTATTTTAAGATAGTATGAGATTAGTAGGTTGTGCTTGCACAGGCTTAAGCAAATTGCAGGTGAATTGTGATGTATGTGAGGTAAAAGTAGGGAGTCTGCGTACTCCAGTTAAGGGCTAGTAGGAGTGTGCGTTCTCCAAAGTGTGAGAGTAGGGAAGTCGTCGAACTTCATATGTGTGTGGCGCTTTGTGCTAAAAAATTGTCCACGTGGTTGTTGGTGATGTACGGACCCTGCGTGGTCTAAGACTCCGGAGTATATTTACAAGGGTAGGAGACACTTGGTTATATGTTGTAATCTGTCTGGTTTAGTAGGTTGCTCGGGTGTGGTCAACAAGTCGGAGTGAATGTTAGACGAGTAAAAGAAACTTTAACTGAGATTTGGCGAGTCCTATGTGCACCAGGACAGACTCATTGATCACTTAAGAGTAAAGTTTGCGGGTCAAATTTTACTTGCGAATGTGGAGGACTGAGAAGGAGGAATAGCTAAAAGAGCCAGAAAGAGCCATTGGTGAAAATCTGTAAGGTCCCTGAAGCGATTGTGTCCCTTCCTGTAGTAAACCAGCTGGTTTGTTTAGTTATTATTTGGTGAAGGCGCTCTCAATAAATTGCATTAGTTGAGGTAAATCGAGTTGAGGAGGACAAGCTGCAAGACTTTGTCAGCCGCTGTGTGTCAGTGTGACGTCAGTGTGTGCCGTGCTGGGATAGGTTGGTTAGTGAGAAGATCCGCGACCGGATTGGCAGCCGTCCGTAAGAGGCAATTGGTTGAGCAAACGGGTAAAGGGAATCTTGGGAGTAAAAGTCATTTCATTTATTGAATTAATAGTACACAAAACAGGCAAAATGAAGTTTTTAAGAGTGCAATGAAGGGTGATTCTTACATCAAAGCGTCAGTGGGGGAGCCAACCCCCCCGGAGGATACTCCGGCGCATCTTGTGATGACAGAGAAAGGCATAGCTTTGTGTCTTTGGTTAAAGCAATGGAGTAAATTGACTAAGAATCAAGTGACATTAGCTTTTCCAGAGCATGGAACGTTTAACTTGAGAATTTTAGACCAGTTGCGATTATCATTGTATGACATGAGGCCGTTACCAAGACCAGCACAGTTTGAGGCTTTAGCAGTTTGGGAGCTAGTGGCCAGACAGCAGCAAGAGCTGAAGTTCGAAAGAAGGATGAAGAAGGTAGAAAAGTCACTAGCAGAAGCTAGATGGGATTGGGAGCAGAAGAGATGGACGATGGCGACTATGAAAGAGATTAAGATGTTTCCAGCAATCACAGAGGGTGATGACTCAGATAAAGTGGGTAGTGCCAAGGAAGAGGAGAGTGAGGAAAAAAAGAAAGGGAAGAATTCTTGTGTGGATGGTGATGACTCTGATGTCGAGGATCTCATTACGCAGTTGCTAAGAGACAGACCTCCACCCATGACGACCTATGCAGGGGGTCCGGGAACTAGTGCTACAGCCCTCCTGCTACTCCTGGAACATCCCAGGGAGCCGAGGGAGATGTACAAGCAGAACGAGAACAGTTACCAGGGGCAGTACAGAGTACACCTGTCGCAGGAACCAGTGCTGTGGCTCAGGCGGAGGTATATACACCTTCAGTACGGAGGGTTTATCCAGATGTGCCAGTTCTTGAGACTGTTTCAAATATCGTAGTGCCGAGAGAGCAGGTGCTTCCAAAGCCAATGTTGGTTCAGACAGACCCAACACCAATGTTATTACCCCCAGCACAGACGCAGGGTATAACGAAGTTTACTCCATTGACAGGGACTTCGGTGGATCTCACACCAGTTATGAATCAGGCAATGGGAGTACCCCTCACACAGGGTGCAGGTCCTAGGGCAGCCCCAGATGCAATATCGGTACCTTTATATGCGCAGAAGAAAACGGAAGCAGAGGAACAGACTGAGATGTCACAGAGTTTGGTCAGAAGGGGCGCAGGAGATTTAATACAATCGACATAATCTGCAGACAGGGTCCTGGTGAGCTTAGATCTCCTATGGGTTTTAGTCTTCTCATAACATTGCCAGATGCGGCAAATGTCTCAAATGCAAATCAGAGCTTGAGACTCCTGACACCGCAAGCCTTGGGTACAGTGGCACAGCAGCTGCCAGTCCTGAATGCGAGTAATATCTCATTACAAGGGTTAACAGCTCAGCAGTTAACTAGCTGGCTGGATAGTTTAAATTCTTCGCAAGGTGCATCAAAAGGGGAAGATCAGCTGAACTGAGTTGGACTGATTATCGAGGCAAATGAGTTAGTTGAGGGAACAATGGGACTGAATAGGTTAGAATCCTACACTGAAGAAGGTATTTATGTCCAAGGATCACAAAAGAGGCAGGGAAAATACACCAAAAATTATTGGAAGTAGCAGAGAAGCATGACATTGATCTTAAAACAACGAAGCATTTGAGACGAAGTTACAGATTAGATTTCGAGGCAAAGGATTTTGAACACATGAAATCTGCTGGAATGAAAGCACATTTGAGGGACTTGCTGCAGAGTGCACACATTTGGGGTGCATTAGAGAAGTGGGAAGGCAGATGGGCTAGGAAAAAAGAGAAACAAAAACGAGATTCCCAAGATGAAGCAGAGGGACCTGAGAAAGGGGAAACAGTTAAAATGCTTCCGATGAGAGAGATTCCAGGGGGTCAGTCTGTTTATGTCCCATGGCACAGAAGTGACATATTGTATTTTACAAATGATTATCCCAGATTGAGAGAGAAGCCAGTTGAATGGTATCAGCAGAATGAGAGGTTCATGAAACTCTCTAAGTGTTTGTGGGAAGATTTGAATACCTTATTCCAGATAGTTGTGCCAGCCAACTTATGGGTTGAAAGTAAGAGGGCAGTAGACTGGCCAACGAGTGAACCTGAAAGGAACAAGATTACAGGCGCACCATCACCTGAGGTAATGAAAAATTATTATAGGGTGATTGAGTTCCTAAAGACTAGGATTTCTCCTAAAAACATTGATTGGCAGAGGATTGACATGACAGTCCAGGAGACTAAAGAGTCAATACATACTAATTATGAAAGTTTGTTAAAGGCTTTCAAGGAGTACATTGGCAAGGAAGTGTTCGAACCAAAAGACGTTGTATTTCTTGTTTAGATTTGTTGAAGGGTTGAGACCTGAAGTAGGGCAGATGATTAAGAATCATTTGATTTGCTGGCAGGCAAAGCCAATTGATGAGGTGTTGCAGTATGCTAAATATTGTAGTGATGAGATCGAATTGAAACAAAAGAAGTTGAAAGAAAAGACAATGGTGATGCAGATTAAGGCAGCACAATCAGGAGTACAAGGAGCCTTAGTGCCGCCGATGCCGCCGCAACAGAGAACTGTCATGTTTCAACCTCAAGTGAGGGGTAGAGGACGCGGGATGGATATGATGCGTGGTCCGGATCTAAGCACTGTGGTTGTTCAGAATTACATGCAGGGCATGAAAAGGATGTTGTCATGTCATTTGCGCGGAAACGCGGGACACTGGAAGTGGGAGTGCCCATTGATGGTGCAGGAAGGAATGGTTCAGCAAAGTGATGTTGGTGCAGCTCAAACTGTAAGGGTCCCAAGAATGAGGGGCATAGTTCTGAATGCTCAAAATCGAGGTCAGAATTTCTTGCCTATACAACAGTTGCAGGTGCCTCAAGCACAATTTACTTCTCTAACACCAGTACAGCAGCAGGTTTCTATGGTGCCTAGACATCAAATGCACATACCCCAAGCACCGATGGAGCAGCAACAAGTTATGCTTACTCAACAGGTCACAGGTCAGAGACCAGACAATAGTAACAATACAGTACACCAGTTCCCATTTCACAGTGAGAATGAAATAAACGATGACTGCATGAGTGACTGTTCGGATGAAGGAGCTTGCATTCTTGCAGCGTCCTTAGAGGTAGATCAGACAGGGCCTTTGTGAAGGGAAAAGTAATGGGACATAAGGTCTCGTTCTTGGTCGACACTGGAGCCACACGCTCCACAGTGAGGAGTGTGGAAGTGCCAAATTTACCCCTTTCCGGCAGGACACTTCAGGTCATGGGAGTGGAGAATAGGCAGTTAACGAACCCTATCACAGAACCAGTGCAAGTATTTGGAAATTATCTGGGACTGCATAGATTTGTGGTGTGTGACTCAAGTCCTGTGTCCTTGTTAGGCAGAGATTTATTGTGTAAGACCAAATGTTCCATAAATTGTACAGATGTTGGGATAGAAGTCCAAACAAATAGTGATGATGAGGAGGAACAGGTGTCAGCCATAGTACTTAATAATGCTTATGAAGAATACCCATTGATTGAAATGTTTCCAATGTTCACTATTAAGGAGTTGCATGCAGACCTGCAGGGAACAATAAAGGAGAAGGTTTGGGATTTGACAGGAAAGGAAGTAGGATTGATCAAAGGAGTGGAAGCTATTAAAATCACTTTGAAGCCGAATGTTGAGTTTCCGAAACTTCCACAGTACAACATGGCACAGGATGTGATGACGAAAGTGGTGCAGATAATTGGAGATTTCCTAAAACAGGGAGTTCTAAAGGAAGTGTTGAGCAGCCCAAGTAATTCACCAATAATGGGACTGAAAAAGCAGTGTGGGAAGGTACGGGTTGTGCAAGACTTGCGAAAAGTGAATGACATGGTGGTTAAGTACTGTCCGATTGTACCCAGTCCAGCAGTGATACTGTTTCAGAATCCTTGTGAGGAAGAATGGTTCACGGTGGTTGACTTGTCACAAGCTTTCTTTTTGGTGCCACTCCATGAGGATAGTCAGTTTCTTTTCAGTTTCAAATTCCTAGATAAAGTCTATAGCTGGTGCAGGCTTCCACAGTGGTATACGGAGTGACCATCTTTGTTTAATCAGATTCTGAAGAAGAATTTGGAGTCATTAGAATTACCCTGCCAATCGACTCTTGTGCAGTACATTGACAACTTATTGATTGCCTCCAGAACAAGGGACGAGTGTAAGCACAACTTGATTGCCCTGTTAAATCATTTGGGAGAGTTTGGATACAAGGTCTCATGTGCGAAATTGCAGTATTGCCAGAAGTCTGTCAAATACTTGGGTCATCAAATTGAGAAAGGGCTGAGAAGAATTTCCCAAGAAAGGATTACAATGATTTTGCAGAGAAATCCCCCAACCTCCCACGAGTATGTGCACATGTTTTTGGGAATGGTAGGGTACTGTAGACAATGGATTTCAAATTTTGCAGAGATAGCAAAACCCCTACAGCAATTGACACACAAAGGAGTTACAGATCCCATTAGCCTAGATGAGTATCAGATGAGGGTTTTCACTGAATTGAGAGAGAGTTTGTGCAGAGCTCCAGCGTTAGGAATGCCTGATTACACAAAGCCTTTCCCATTGTTTTTTCATGAACGTGATGCTTGTTCTTTGTCTGTTTTGATGCAGGTCCATGGAGGTGCTTATCGCCCAGTAGCTTATTTTTCAGCTACCTTGGACCCGGTTGCAGCAGCTTTACCAGGTTGTCTGCGAGCAGTAGCCACAGTTGGTCAAAGTCTTTCCCAATGTGAAGGGGTGGTCATGGGATACCCAGTGACGGTAATGGTACCACATTGTGTTGAGATTTTACTGACAAGGACGAAAACACAACATTTGACGGGGGCCAGACTGACAAGGTATGAGATGAGCATGTTGGGAATTCCAAATGTAACTTTGAAAAGATGTACAGTGTTGAATCCAGCAACATTATTGCCAAATGAGACTGTTGAAATTGAAAAGGAGGAGGATTTAGAACATGATTGTCTTGAAGTAACTGAGTTATGTACAAAGCCTAGACCTGATATCAGAGATACTCGATTAGAAGAAAATGACCAAATTGTCTTTGTTGATGGTTCATGTCTTAGAGATGGAACGGGAACTTTGAGAGCAGGATATGCTGTATGTACTATTACAGGAACCCTAGAAGCATCTTGGCTTCCTGGTGTATATTCAGCACAAGTAGCAGAACTGGTGGCTCTTACTAGAGCTTGTTATGTTTCCACCAGGCTGCGAGTGACAATATACACTGATAGTCAGTATGGATTTGGAATTGTTCATGACAATTGTGGTCGGAATGAGGTTTTATGACCTCAAGTGTAACCCCAGTATGAAATGGTGACAGGATAAAAGAATTACTGTATGCAATTCAAATGCCTGAGGAGATTGCTGTGGTAAAATGCAGTGCACATAAAAAAATGCAGATCAGGTTTCAAGGTTTTGTGCCCTGAACTGTATATCGTTTAAAGACAAGTGGGAATTGATGCCAGAAGAAGAAACCAGTTGAACAAGTTTTGCACTGAAAATAATCGATACTCTAGAAGAATTAAAAACATTGCAAGAAAATGCAGACAAGGAAGAGAAAAAGCTGTGGGCAAAGCTGAAGTGTGTATAGAGACCAGATGAGATCTGGGTATCTGAGGAGGGTCAGATGGTATTGCCGAATTTTCTGCTGACTCAGATGGCTCGGTATTACCATGGTCAGGCACACATTGGAAGAGATGCCATGATTAGGCTGTTCAAGGTTGATTGGTTCAATCCAAAATTTTGGCAAGAAGCTGAAGCAGTGTGTCACAGATGTGTGATCTGTCAGCAGTTAAACGTGGGAAAAGGGACAGGGGTAAATCTGAGCCACATTGGAAGAGCAGGTGGACCAGTCAGCAGAATGCAATTGGATTTCATTGAGATGCCCGCATGTGGTGGATTGAAGTAAGTGTTGGTGATTGTGTGTGTGTTTAGTCATTGGATTGAAGCATACCCCACACGCAGAAATGATAGTCTTACAGTTGCAAAGTTGCTACTTAAAGAGTTGATACCAAGGTTCGGATTTCCGATCTCTTTAGAATCAAATAGGGGAACACACTTCAATAACGAAGTGATTAAGCTCTTATGTGCAGCACTAAACATTGAACAGCAGCTCCAGTGCAGCTATCGTCCAGAGGCGTCAGGACTCGTAGAGCAAATGAATGGTACTGTGAAATCAAGAATTGCCAAAATGTGCACTGCCACAAATCTGAAATGGCCGGACGCATTGCCTCTAGTGTTGATGTCAATGAGAAATATATCTGATAGAAAGACAGGGCTGTCCCCACATGAGATTCTTATGGGAAGAGCAATGAGGTTGCCAGCAATACCAGCCAATGCTCTTGTCAATATTACAGATGATATGGTGTTGGACTACTGCAAGGGTCTAGTTGATGTGGTTCGATCTTTTTCTCAGCAGGTACATGCCGTTACCCTGCCACCTATCCATGACCCAGGTCACAATCTAAGAGCAGGAGAATGGGTTGTGATTTAAAAGCATGTTCGAAAGACTTGCCTAGAGCCACGTTGGAGAGGTCCATATCAAGTGATGCTGACGACTACAACAGCTGTGAAGTGTGCAGGTTTGCCTAACTGGATACATGTGAGCCATACAAAGAAAGTGGTGAGTCCTCAGGATCATGAAGCAGTGTTGTTGAGGACGCCAACAGCAGCAAAACAAATAACTCTTCCTGAACTAGAACCGGAGCAGGTCGAGCCGGAAGTAGATCCAGAATTGGCAGAAGAAGGATCGATCACCCCAGTAAGAGACGATGGTGCGGAAATTCAGGAGACAGAACGAGAGATCAACCTGGCAGCAGTGACAAGAGATCCATGCACAGGAGAGGTTCTCACAGAAGCAAAGAGTGCTGAATCGCAAAGATACCAAGTGCCAGAGCCTGAGGGGGAAAGAGTTGAGACAGATCAAAGCCAAAGTGATCTGACTCCTCCTGAACCCATTGCAGGTCCATCAAGAGAAGGCACTACAGATAGGGTGAAGGAGAAGAGTCCGATCTTGAAGAGATTGTTGACAGAAGGGACAAGAAAAGGAGACCACTGGCCTGAATCTCAAATAGGCAAGAAAAAGGACTTGGTTATAAATGAGACAATAGAGGAAGAAATAGACATCACAAAGAAAGACAAATTGAGTGACGGAGAACTGACAGGAGAAAGGAGATTGAAAAGAAAGAGAGTAGCAAGTCGAAGATACGCGGGACCAGAGTGGGCATATGCTGAAACAAGTGATTGGCAAAAAGGGTTTATGTAGAAGTTCTGAATCAGTATTTTGATGCAACCTGAAGGAGAAAATCAGTTGACTGAATCGTTGAGCAAAAGAAAAAAAAACTGAAATTATTGATTTTACCGGAAGAGAAACGGATAGCCTGATATGACACTTAGAATCCCGGAGATGACCAGCTGCTAACCGATTTTTGACAAATGAAGAAAAAGGGGCCTTGTTGTGTGAAGCTGAAGTGTGAAAAAGAAGTATATTTTTGATTTTTTGGTTTTTTTCATGTTGCATATTAATTAAGAGTTAAATTCTGCTTTCTGATTCTTTACAGATCAGGGCTAGATTAGATAATAACATTAGGAACATTAGGTATTGTAGATATTTGAGTGTAGGAATGGCGATTGTGTGTGGAATATTGTTTATAATAATGATTGTGGGAATGTCAATTCATGAGATTAGAGAGGCTAAAGTTACATCTATACTTGAGACTACTACACTAACAGCTATAGAGAGTTTTAAGTTGGATGAGCAATATTTGCATGATTATACTAACACAAAGGGAGAGCTGTCTTCTAACGTCTTTTATCGTCTATTGAGTGAGTATGTGGAAACAATGGATGTGAAGGATTATCTTGTGTGTACGTAAATACCTTCCTCTGTGGAAGAAGGGGTCACTTACCATAGTCTACCTCTGACTTACGGTATAACTTGTAGCTTGCTACTAACTTGATTCTATAATCAGGAGTATGTACAATATTTGTATTCAAATTATGACATGGTATTTTCTTTTTTTCCTATAATTAGATATTTGAGTAAGATAGCTAGGGATCATGATATAGTATTAGTTAGAGGATGCTTTGAGCCAACACTGAACTTTGGCATGGCTTATGCACATTGTAACAATTTAACTTGCTTATTAACCCCTATGGAAAAGAGCTTTATTGGGCATACTGATGACAGGAGAAAAGCACTAAAAGAGAAACTAGAGAGAGGGTTAGAGAAAAGAACTGACAGGAATGATTATGCTTACACTGCTATTAAAACACAAGGGAAATTAGCCTTAGATGCATTGCATGTAGGGAAGCTTTGTATATATAGGCCAAAATCACACACTGACACTTTATTTGTGGGAACGAGTGAATGTAGGCATGTGTTTTTGTTTCAGAGTAAGTGGACATTTTTTCTGAATGGTGCAGACCCTGTGATTCCTGGAATTTATTATATTTGTGGACTTAATGCTTATTACCGTCTTCCTAGAGGATGGTATGGGACATGTTACTTGGGAATAGTTTTTCCTAAGATTTATCAAATAGATGATTTGAAAAAGATACCGAAAGTCACTGAGTTACACCAAATGAGACAAAGGAGAGAGACAGCTTCTGCAATTGTAGGGGATATTTTTGGAGTAATAATTCCTTCTGTAGGAGTTATATTGAATGCAAATAAGATATACGAAAACTAACAACTATAGTAGATAATATGTTAACCAATTTTAAAGGAACTATACTTTTACTACTAAACAATGAATTAGCTGCGGATAGAGCTATGACGCTTCAAAATAGGCTTGCTTTACACATAATATTGGCGAAGGATGGAGGAGTCTGTAAAATGATTAATGCAAGGCACTGTTGTTCATATATACCTGAAAACGAGAAAGAGATAAAAGCGTTGCTTACTAATTTAACTAAGGCAAGTAAGGATTTGAAAGGACTGAAGGAACCAGGAGTTTGGGAAAAGGTTGGAAATGGATTTGTTACTGTGGGAAATTAGTTTAGTCAAATTTGGGGTGGGATACTGTGGATGATTGTCCAAGGAATATTAATTGTAATCATTGCTATATTAGGATTATGGGGGGGCATGTAAATTATGGCAGAAAATTAAATTAAATAGGGCTAAAAATGATCAGAGGAGGGAGGAACAACCCAGAAGAAGAATATATAGGGAAAATGTAGGGAGAAGAGATCAAAATGTAGCTGAAAGTTATTTGTAAAATGATTGACAAGGGAAAGGTGTGATGACATATTTAGTCATCAGAGGAGGGACTGTGGGAGCAGATATACTAATATGACAAATTTCTAATGATTTGCGTATACCTACTAATGAGGAATATTGATAAAAGAAACTAATAATTGAAGATAACGTGTAATGAGTAAAATGTGCCCACGGGGAGTGGTCACCATGTGTGTTAACAATGCTAAAATAATGAAAAATATTAAAAATGATGTATTAATATGTCATATTTGAATGTATAATCTATGTTTTATGAAGCTTCATATTCTTAACTTAGCCGAACTAGAGGCCTGGCCAGCGCTGGGCCTTGCTTGCTTAAACGTGGAGATGCGATGAGCTGCTGAGGACTGCAACTGGAGAAAAGGACCTTGAACTGCACAGAGTTCAGACGGGCTCTGCTAGAAATTTCTGCAAATGTACCAGAGGACAGATGATGAGAACAAATTGATACAATTATGTGTAGAGTAGGCTAAACGTACTTTCCCAGGACTTGAACAATAGAAGCACTGACTAAAAGACTGTGGGCAACAATTTAGTTACCTGAAGAGCCGGATGATGTTCTCATCGACAGAAGGACCAATCATATTAATGGAACTTGATGCTTGAACCGACGCAAACAAATGGTAAACAAAAACTATAGGTTAGAATCATAATCCCTGATGAGGTTGACCTATTAGCAATTTGTCAGACGGACTGAGAGACCCTAATAAAAAGTCATGACAAGGGAAGGAAAATCAGAGCGGAGAGGCGAAAGTTGTTGACGTCAGGAGACGATGTCCGAAGTGCTGATAACTGGGCTTACTCTCTGTGAGCCTGATACTTGCTGATGACTGATGGAGACGAAGACTGACTCGTTGCTGATCTATCTTGGATAGGTAGCTATAACAATGAGACTGACTAACGTGTGCTTTTTCTTCTAGGTACCAACTGCGCTGTTTTAAAATGTTTTTCTCTCTTAGATAGATTTTTCCAAATTGATGATTTTTGCCTAAATTGTTTTCACATGCAGACCCACATGCTGATGCTAATTTGAGTTAGGTAGGCTGACAAGGGTGACTTAACGGTGACGGTTGACTGACTAACTTGCATTGCGGAATTATTCAAAATGTTAAGAATTTGCTGACTTTTGTTGATGCTCGTTTTGCTTATCAATAATTCATGGTGAATAGTTGTTATGATGCTAATAAAGTTTGATTAACAATAAAATCGAATAAAGGTTTTTTATTAAAATTGTAACTAATAGGGAACAAAACAATCAATCTTTTTGAGAGTCATGGTATTTTCTTATTAGATAGGGCTTTCCTTGGTGTTGTATTGTTGATTATAATGTTTATTGATGATCCATTGGTTACAGCTTGACTAGGATACTCCATGCGATCCAAAAGGTTCATCGACCTATACGCGTCCCCTTGTAAGTTTTCTTTTTTTTGATAAAGATATTTTTATTGGTTTTGCAAAAGATAAAACAAAATACATACACGTAACTAGGCGCCAACGGGCACCAAACAATGGTCAATCCCTATTCTCAGACAATACACTGTGTGTGAAGATTATGCGTCTCTCTGTAAAGTATTCCATGCCTGTCACCACCCAATAAAGGGGGAGAGGGAAGCCCGTTTAGGTGCTTTCTGGTGCTGAGGCAGTCGACAGTGCAGGGGGGTTGAGTGCAGTGGCCTCCCATTTCCCCCAAACCTTATCATATTTATTCAGGCACCCTCTGGCCTCGTAAACGAGTTTTTCACGTTGAGCACACCAGTCCACTCCTCTTCTCCATTTAGTCAGAGCCGGTGCGTTTTGGGCTTTCCAGTCCGTCATTATGTCTCTTTTGGCCACTAAGGACGCCACCCCCAGAAAGGTCCGTTCCGCCCTCCTCAGTCCAGTGTCACCCATGATCCCCAATAGGAGCAACATTGGCGTCAACTCGATGTCATACTGTAAGGCCGTTGAGATCTCCATGGTAACAGCCCCCCAGTAAGCTTTAATAATTGGGCAGGACCATACCATGTGGAAAAAGTCAGCGTCTGGGTCCCTACAACGTGGACAGTCAGCTGCGTCACGGAGACCTGCCCTGTACAACCTGACGGGTGTTAGGTAAGCAATATGGAGATAATAAGTCTGTATTAGTCGGAGACGAGTCGTCATCGTTAAAGTGTGTGGGGCTGCTAATGCTTTGTTCCAGTCTACCTCTTCCATAGGACCCACCCACCCTTCCCATCTCTGACGGAGTCCCTCCATGGCGGCACCAGTGGTGGCAATCAACGAGCGATATATCTGGGAGACACCTCCTCCACCTAGGCTCCCCATCAGGGCTTTCGCCTCCATAGGGCTATATTCAGGTATATTATCCCCTGTCCGGATTTCTGTCAGCAAGGCGTGGCGGATCTGGAGATACTTATGGAATTGCGTCTTATTTAGTGAGAACGTTTTCTGGAGGTCTGCAAAAGAGCGCATGTGTGAGCCGTCCCATACGTCGCCTAGTGTAGAAATACCTATGTTGTCCCACTTCTGGAATCCCTCCAATCTCGCTATCTCTCTGTGTTTTCCCTGCCATATTGGAGTCTGATGGGTGAGGCGTCCCCACCACCCTGTCACCTTTTGGGCCGTCCGCCAACCCCGCAGTACCACCCCGGTCACCTCCGGGGTCCCACGCGAGATCGGGCCTCCATACAGAGCATCAAAGATCTTTGGATAACTCATGGTCTGAAGTTCTAATCGATACGCCGGATCTGTCCATCCACCCCCTACCCAATCATTTATCACTAGTAGTTGCGTTGCTAGGTGGTAGTAATGGATGTTGGACATTCCCAATCCCCCCTCGCAGACGTCCCTCTGGCATGTTTTAAGCGCCAATCGAGGACGGGTGCCGTTCCATAAAAATTGGCGTGCCTGTGAGTCCATTTCCCTGAACCATCTCATGGGGATAGTTCTGGAGGAGGTAAAGAAGTCTGGGGAGAACCATCATCTTGTAAAGAGCGATTCTCCCATACAAGTTAAGGGGGAGGTCACTCCAGCGTTGGAGGTCGATTTTTTATTCTTTTGGTTAATGGTGTAATGTTAAGCTCCCATGCTAATTCAGGGAGCAAGGAGACATGCACGCCCAGGTATTTAAAACTATTTCTTCGTATTGGAATGTTTTGCTGCCAGTCTATGCAGTCTCGAGATTGATGGAGAGGAACCAGCAGGGACTTACTAGGGTTCAGGGTCAGTCCTGAGGCATCCGAGAAGAGATCTAGAATTTGTAGAATGCGGGGCCACTTTTGGCCGGGTTTGAGATGTACAGCAGGACGTCATCCGCGTACAGTGCCACGCGATCCTCTTGGCAGACGGGCCAGGACCAGCCCTCTATCAGCGGGTCTTCCCTTAGCATTTTCGCCAGAGGCTCTATTGTTAATGCAAAAAGCAGGGGGGATAATGGACATCCCTGCCTGGTGCCACGGCCGATAGGGAATGGGTCTGAGATTACTCCGTTTACTTGGACATGTGCCGTGGGGTTAGCATAAAGTAGTTTCACCAATCCTCGGAATCTGGGCCCAAGGCCGTTGCTTTGTAGGACGTTTTCGAGGTAGGACCAGTCTACCGTGTCAAAGGCTTTCTCGAAGTCGAGTAGAAGGAAAGCCAGAGGGGTTCGAGGCAGGGTCTTTTGATGCGCCAACGCTAGGTGTAATCTCCTAATACAGTGTCTAGTGCTACGGGCAGGCATAAAGCCACATTGGTCAGGATGCACCAGTGTGGGTATTGCATCTCTTAGTCTTGAGGCGAGGATTGAGGCTAGTACCTTGACTTCAGTGTTCAGGAGTGAAATGGGTCGGTATGCCGAGCAGTTTTGCGACGGGGGCTGGGTCTTGGGGATCACTACTATTGTCGCTAGATCAATCCCAGGAGGGAAGTGTCCCCTCCGCTCAGCCTCCTCGTACATGTTGAGCAGATGTGGAGCCAGAATATCGCTGCATTTCTTATATAACTCTGGCGGGAATCCATCAGGACCTGGGGTCTTGCCTGATGCCAGGTTGGCAATCGCGTTGGTTATTTCTGTGAGGCTGATTGCCTCATCCATACTACTCCTGGCCGTCTGGGAGACTCTGGAAAGAGTTATGTCGTTCAGGAGGGGGGATTCCCTTTCAATGGTGGGCCGAGGGTGCTCTGCGTACAGGCGTACATAGTAAGAGGCGAAGCTCTGAGCTATCTCGATGGGCGCTTTGGCGAGAGCACCTGAGTCGTCTCTAATTTCAGGTATGATTCTATTGGCCAGGGGGCGGGTGGCCAGCCAATGCAGGAGTTTTCCATTCTTGTCCCCCCAGCCATATATTCGGGCGGCCGATGCTCTCCAAAGGTGTTTTGCTGACTCAAGGACCAAGTGTCTGATTTCCTCTCGGGTCTTAGTAAGTTGCCTCAGAATAGAGGCCGAGGATAAGGTCGTTTGTTGGCGCTCCAGATTCAGCGCCTCAGCCTCCAACTCAGACACTCTTGAGTTTCGAGCACGTTCACGTGCACGAAGAAGACATTTGGCATGCCCTCTTAGTGTAGCTTTGCCGGCAGCCCATATTATACCTGGGGACTGGACCGTTCCCAAGTTCAACTCAAAATACTGAGCAAGGCGGTCTCTTATTTCAAGGGTATATTCGTTATCTTGTAAGCACCATGCATTCAGGTGCCACAATGGGCGCCTGGTGGGGTCTGTCCCACCCAGTCGGACTCGCACAGGTGCGTGGTCTGAGACCCCTCGTGGCAGTATATTGGTCCCCGTGACACCGATGACATCCAGCGCAGGCATAAATATTAAATCAATTCTGGAATGTGTCCGGTGGGTGGCTGATGTGTGTGTGTATTGACGTTCTTTAGGGTGCCAGGTTCTCCATATCTCGCAGAGGCCGAGGCTCTCCACCCATCCGTTAAGACTCGCAGCCCGAGAGGTCCTACCAGTGGTAATGTCACCGGATATATCCAGTCTGGGGTCCAGAACAGCATTAAAATCCCCTCCTATCAACGTGGTTCCCTGGGGGAGTCCCGCTACCACCTGGCAGAGTGAGAGTAAGAAGGCGTCGAATCCCGCTGGGGGGGCGTATGCGCATACAAGGTTCAGCAGTGTACCGTGAAGCATCCCTGAAGCGATCACGAATCTGCCCTGTGGGTCAGACAGCGTAGATGTTATCACCATAGGTAGAGAGCGGCTGAGTAGAATGGCCACTCCCCTGGATCCCCTGGAGAAACCTGTGTGGTAAACCCTATCAAATCCTCCCCGTGTGAGCATAGGGCATTTAGTTCCCATGAGATGAGTTTCCTGCAGTAGGACCACTGAGGGGGAGTATCTGCGGAGGGTGTTGAAAACTGCAGATCGTTTGATCTTATCTAAGAGCCCGTTTACATTCCAGGAGATGATTTGTGTCAGTGAGGACCAGGCGTGGGCTGCGTGGGTGTCATATCTTGCTGGGTGTCTGTCAGTGGAAATAGGGATGACCGTTTAAAACATAACATTGAGGTACTAAACCTATAGTAAATACATGACCGAGTGCTACTATCTAACCCCAACTCAAACTTCTCACCCCCCAACTGCCCCCCACCCCATACTCCCACCCCGGAAGCATCTGTCGCCCCTGACCCCAACCAGAACATAACAGCCAGTAAGACTGTCTTGGGAGTGGAGTGGTGGACCCCTCCATTCAGTCGGATCATTCTGCAATCATAAGTGAAAAGTCTTCAAGTCTTGTTTGGCGAACCCCGGGGGGCCGCCGAATCGTCCGACGACGCGCCCCAGGGGCCCCACAAAGGTGGTTCGTTCCCCTCGATCCCCTCCATGTGTCACAGCGAAGACTCCGTGTAACAGTTCAACCAAGCACCGGGGACTGGCTCAGACATCTATCATCCTCCGTTTGTATCTGTTCCTGCCCTTCTGGGGACTCGATGGAGATCCCCTCCACCCGGGAGCTAGAGTCTCCAGCCATTCCTCCACTTCCAGGAATGGCCAGACCATCCTGCATCCCTTTCCGAGATCTGGTGCGCCTCCGACTCCTTCGGGGTCCCCCCGGAAGGGGGGGGTCTATCCCGAGCGGGCTCTCCTCCCTGCTTTGGGGCTCCCTTTCGGGCTCCAACGCCCTCCTCGGTTAGCCAGTCCCATGCCTCCTCCGGAGATTCAAAGAAATGCGCCCTACCAGCCATGATGACCTTAAGCCGCGCCGGGAAGAGGAGCATGTATGAGAGTTGCATTGCTCTGAGTTTCTGTTTGACTTGCTCGTACGATCGGCGGCGGGTCTGAACCTCCTGTGTGTAGTCTGGGAATATCAGGATCTTGTGGTTCTCCCATTGAAGATCTTCCAGGCGTCTCGCCTCTTTAAGGATATTGTCTCGCTCTTTAAATTAAAAAAATCGTGCGATCATCGGGCGCTTCGGGCCACCCGGAGGGGGGCGCGGTGCAAGGGCTCTGTGAGCGCGTTCAATTGCAAACCAGGGTGAGAGGGCCTGGTCTGGTATCCAAGTCTTGATCCAGCGCTCCAAAAATTCCAATACTTTATCCTCCTCCGCGCCCTCCGGGAATCCGATAAAACGCAGATTGTTGCGTCTCGATCGATTTTCTGCATCCTCAGCACGGTGGTGCAGCTCGCTGGTACGTGTTTGTAGCTGGGCCACTTTTGTTTTAAGATCAGCCAGCTCGTCTTCGGTCTGGGAGACCCGGCCCTCCACCTCCGTAATTCGGCTCACTGCATTTCTGAGGTCCTGTCTGATAAGGCCCATGTCCTCACGCACTTCCCCAATTTTGGTCTCCACATCCGATTGCGACGATTGAATTGCTTGGAGGATGGCGCTCACTCCGTCAAGCGCTGGGCCTCCACTGGCGGTTTCCCCTTCTCTTCTGGGGCCCGCTGGCATCGTGAACTGGTCGATCTTTTGCTGGGAGGTCGGGGTTGTTTGTTTGCTTTGTCCTTTCCCATTCTGTCTCAGGGAGTTGGGGGTGGCCGGTCGTCACCCAGATCCACCTCGTCCAGGTTTCTGCGTCCGGCCGCTTCGACAGAGGACCGCCTCAGAGGGGGTCTATCAGTGGGGCATCAGAGCACACGCTGGTGGGCACCAGCCCAATCACCTTCTCGGGGTCTAACAGGCACTGCTCCTCTCCACTCCGTTAACTCACACCGTCAGGCGACTGCCCAGAGTTGCGTCGAGTCTCACCTCGTGCCTCCAGGTCATCAGGGGCTCGCAGGACTCCCTGCCCTCCCTACAGTCCAGGACGTCTCTAGCGGCTCCCCCTCGTCCGGGGCCGGTCGAAGCGTTGCCTGCGCTGCGCCCCCAGAGTGCGGCCAGGGGCCAGAGAGGTCTCTCGGTATCAGTCAGGATGGTGGGGTTTGTCCTTTCCTGGATTCAAGTGCCCGTTGTATTGTATTGATTGGGGGTTCCTTCCCCGCCGAGCACGCGCTGGGGTGCCTTTGTTTTCCTCCGAGAGGGGGGGAGGGGGGGCTCCCCGCCTCCCGGTCCGGAGTTCTCTCGCCTTCTAAGGCCCAACGCCAGCGATCTCTGGGGGGCCACCTACTCCGCCCCAGGCGTTCAAAGTCAGTGACTGGGAGCAGGAATGTCCCACTTGGCAGCCTCCCTGTTAAGGTCAGTTTTATCTCTCAGGTCCCCGCATACCTGTATAGAGGGTCAGACCCCCCGAGAGTCCTTCAGCTGCCGCTCGTGTGTTCACGGCCCGACCCACCGGGGCCCGGGTCTCGGTGCACAGCGCCGGCGTCCCCGGCGCCAGTCCCTCCACTCGGGACGGCCGCCGGGCGAGCCAGCTCCCCTCAGGAGGGCGGCCGGAGTCGCGTTCACGACCCCTCCTTGATTCCCGGGCCTCGTTCAATTTTGACGGAGGAGACCTCCTCGCGTCTCGGGATATCCTTCACTTCTCCCGGGCCCCCGCGCAGATGCACAGCGGGGCCCACGTCGCCAGGAGCCCTCCTCCTCACCGCAGACACGTTTCGCCTCACATCGGCCCACAAGGAGCCCGGGTCCCGGACCGCAGGGCCGGCGTCTCCGGCATCCTCCACCGAGCGGTCGCCCCAGCGGGGGAGCCTCCCACCTCGGGTTCAGCCGAGCGACGCGGTCCCGGACGCCATTTTGAATTTATCGAGCCGGCCGCGGCTGGTGCTATTACGGCTCAAATATGCCGAGGATGGTTCCAGGGGGGATCTCTGGGGTCCAGGAGCCGATGGGCACCCCCAGGGCAGCGCCAGTAGTGTGAATAGTGGCAGCTTCGTAGGGCGGATGACGGAGGGGTCCAGAGCACTCTTAGAGTGCGACCATCATCTTGAGGCCCGAAGCCACGCCCCCCCCCCCTTGTAAATTTTCTAACTAAGGACTAGGCGCGCTAGCAATAGGAAACAGAGAACCATAAAGATCAGGATAGAGGGGACCAGGACCTGGCATACCCAGATCAGAGGAGAATGGTGAGAAGGAAAAAGAAGACTAGGACAAGAAAAATCTGGACCAAGATACCACAGCCAGGGGGACCAGGCTGGAGGGCCATGAGCAGCACCTGCAGCACAATGGTGAGGAACAAGATGGCCAGGTCCAGGAGGGCCAGAACAAGTATGACCATGACCAATTGATTGAGAACCACAAGGACAAGAAGCAAAAGGAACAGGGCCATGAGAATGACACCAGATACAGAAAGCTTAGGAAGATTAGGGGCATGAGGACTATGGCCAGTAGGTCCACAGAATCAGAATAAGCAAGGAAGATGAGGTAGGCAGTGCCAAGGTTACCAGCAAAATCAGAGGCAGGTCAAGAAAAAGATGCTATAACAATCAAGACGATCAGAACCAAATGGACCAGAAACAGGCCTCAAATCCAATGGGGACCAGGAATTCAAGTGAAGCAGAAAGCAGGACCTGGGTGAGAAAGATCAAGAGGACCAGGACAGTCAGAGCTGGGAAGACCAATGGGGCTAGACTTAAATGGCCAGAAGGACCATAAGCAAAATAATGAGGTCAGATGGACATAAGCAAGGAGAACCATGACCAATAGAGAGAGGACCAGTGGACACAGTGCCAGAAAGACTATGAGTACAAGGCACAGGGCCAGGGGAATCATGAAGATTCAAACCAGGGAGACACGGATGAGGAGGAGGCGAGAATAAGAGGACTAAGACACAAGAAAAGAGGTAGATCTAAGGCAAAAGCAGGATCAGGAGTTAGGGTACCAGAACCTGGATCAACATGGCAAGGAGGATGAGAAGGACCAGGTCAAGATGCCCAGAAAAGAACAGGAATGGTAGAAGAAGGAGGCTAGGAAGGACCTGGATGGGTGGGAGGAAAGGACTTGAGAATCAGTCATACAAAAACATGAACAAGGAGGACCAGGAACAAGAGGATCAAGGACAATAGCAATGACTGTGAGGACCAGGAAAAGAAAGGCCAGGGTCAAGCAGAAAGGAACTCGAGTGAGGAGGACTAGGAGGATTAGGATGATCAAGCCCAAGAAAATCAAGCTCTGGCATTCTAGGACCTTTGGACCACATTGAGAACCAAAGTAAGACCAGGGCAAGTAGAATCGCAAGAATAGCAGGAGCCATGATGACCAAGCCTGATGGCTAGGACAGGATGACCAGAACATGAAGAATCAGGCTAAGAGGAGGAGTTAATACATAACCAGGATGACAAGGAGCAGCATGTCTTGAGGGAAAAGGGTCAGTAGTATCATGACAAGTTGGTCAGGCCCATTAGAACTAGCCAGATGAGAAGGTATCCAAGAGCCAACTGGGCAAGGGCCCAGATCGAGGAGGATTAGATCAACTAGAAGGATCAGGGTACCCAGGACCTGGGTTAGGTGGACCAGCGGACATGAATCAAGCAGATCAGGACATGGAGTACCAATAGGGAGCAAATAGACCAAAGCCTGAGATATCCAGGCCATGGAGTTGAGGATCAGAACCAAAGGCAGGGGGAACAAGAGGACCAGACCTGAACCAAGATGACCAGGCCCAGAGCTAGAAAACCTAATAAGGAGGACCAGATCCAGTTTATGTAGTGGAAAGTGGATTAAGAAGTCGGGAACCAAGACTAGGAGGGTCTGGTTGACCCAAACCAGGAGAACTAGGAGTACCAAATGCAGAGAGATCACAACTAGAGGGCAAGTTGGAAAAGGACCCAGCAGACCAGCATCAGGGTGAGGGGGATCATTAGGACCAGGACAAATGGGACCAGGACCGGGACCAGGATGTCCACGAATAGCTAGTAGATTAAATGGCTGAGCCCTTTAAGTGCCAAGGAGGAGCAGGTTTAAGAAGACCTGGGCTAGGAAGGACTAGAACCAGGTGCACCAGCAGCAGGAATCCAATACCAGGTTGACCAGGGTTAGGGGGAGCAGAGAATATAGTATTGTGGAACAATCAACATATATAGATCATTTCATGTCATTCCAGTTTAAATCCATTTGAAAACCCACTGATACATCATGGTATGTACAACATTCATAATGAAGATAGTATAGAAATGATGTCTTACAAATCACTTCAAGCAATTAGAGGATTCATATTTTCTTTTCACTTAAACCCAATGTCTCAGAAAGAATTACACATCATATCTTGATCTCACACTTGATTATATCACCAGAAATACAGATGCTTGGTAATAATTTGCAAACATACTGTAAATTACTCCTGAATACAAATTTAGCAGTTCGTAGATATGTTGCTGTTAATTTCTCATGGGTGATCTCTGCCAACACGTGTTTTGTGTTTGATAGGACTTCCTCAAGGCTATGTCATAATGAAATGTCTTCGGCCAATAAACAATTACTGCTCTCACTTCTTAAAGCAGACAAAAATAGTGTCTGGCCACGTGTACAGATGCATTCTCAACTTGCAAATAGACACATAATCAGAAGGTTCCTGAAGTTGTGCAGCCTAAGGCACATATATGGACATTTGTTAATGGCTGCCAAATCCATAGTGCATATCGATAAAGGTGCAGTAAATCTAATGTTTAAGGGAACCGTGATAAGTCACAGATGCACTCTTCTTAATCGCTGGCATGCCACATGATCTGTTCCATGTTCATAGTGTACAGGGAGTGCAGAATTATTAGGCAAGTTGTATTTTTGAGGATTAATTTTATTATTGAACAACAACCATGTTCTCAATGAACCCAAAAAACTCATTAATATCAAAGCTGAATATTTTTGGAAGTAGTTTTTTAGTTTGTTTTTAGTTTTAGCTATGTTAGGGGGATATCTGTGTGAGCAGGTGACTATTACTGTGCATAATTATTAGGCAACTTAACAAAAAAAAATATATACCCATTTCAATTATTTATTATTACCAGTGAAACCAATATAATATCTCAACATTCACAAATATACATTTCTGACATTCAAAAACAAAACAAAAACAAATCAGTGACCAATATAGCCACCTTTCTTTGCAAGGACAATCAAAAGCCTGCCATCCATGGATTCTGTCAGTGTTTTGATCTGTTCACCATCAACATTGCGTGCAGCAGCAACCACAGCCTCCCAGACACTGTTCAGAGAGGTGTACTGTTTTCCCTCCTTGTAAATCTCACATTTGATGATGGACCACAGGTTCTCAATGGGGTTCAGATCAGGTGAACAAGGAGGCCATGTCATTAGATTTCCTTCTTTTATACCCTTTCTTGCCAGCCACGCTGTGGAGTACTTGGACGCGTGTGATGGAGCATTGTCCTGCATGAAAACCATGTTTTTCTTGAAGGATGCAGACTTCTTCCTGTACCACTGCTTGAAGAAGGTGTCTTCCAGGAACTGGCAGTAGGACTGGGAGTTGAGCTTGACTCCATCCTCAACCCGAAAAGGCCCCACAAGCTCATCTTTGATGATACCAGCCCAAACCAGTACTCCACCTCCACCTTGCTGGCGTCTGAGTCAGACTGGAGCTCTCTGCCCTTTACCAATCCAGCCACAGGCCCATCCATCTGGCCCATCAAGACTCACTCTCATTTCATCAGTCCATAAAACCTTAGAAAAATCAGTCTTGAGATATTTTTTGGCCCAGTCTTGACGTTTCAGCTTGTGTGTCTTGTTCAGTGGTGGTCGTCTTTCAGCCTTTCTTACCTTGGCCATGTCTCTGAGTATTGCACACCTTGTGCTTTTGGGCACTCCAGTGATGTTGCAGCTCTGAAATATGGCCAAACTGGTGGCAAGTGGCATCGTGGCAGCTGCACGCTTGACTTTTCTCAGTTCATGGGCAGTTATTTTGCGCCTTGGTTTTTCCACACGCTTCTTGCGACCCTGTTGACTATTTTGAATGAAACGCTTGATTGTTCGATGATCACGCTTCAGAAGCTTTGCAATTTTAAGAGTGCTGCATCCCTCTGCAAGATATCTCACTATTTTTGACTTTTCTGAGCCTGTCAAGTCCTTCTTTTGACCCATTTTGCCAAAGGAAAGGAAGTTGCCTAATAATTATGCACACCTGATATAGGGTGTTGATGTCATTAGACCACACCCCTTCTCATTACAGAGATGCACATCACCTAATATGCTTAATTGGTAGTAGGCTTTCGAGCCTATACAGCTTGGAGTAAGACAAAATGCATAAAGAGGATGATGTGGTCAAAATACTCATTTGCCTAATAATTCTGCACTCCCTGTATAGTGGCAAAGTCAAGGGGAGCAGGGCCAAGAGAAGGAGCAGGAGGGTGAAAATAACCCAGAAAAGAAGAACTTGAAGCAGGACCAAAAGGAGAACCACAACCAGAAAGCATAGAAGGACCAGGAGGAAAAGGAAGAAGAACATGAAGCGGAGGAGACCATTGTGATTGTAGGCATATATACTTGGACATCCCTTATGTAAAAGATTCTTGCTTGTGCTTCTTATGGTGTTAACCCCTCGGAATCCTTGCCTTTTTCTTCCAACTTAGAGAATTGATGGTAAGTATTTTTTTTTTTAAACAGAGCATGCAAAGTGAATATTAAAACAGAACTATTTCATTCTGAGCTCTGAGTGATGGAAGACACTGTATGAACATGGCACAGTGATCTGAGGGTGGATCAGAGGGCAGAGGTGATAAAACCTGCAGAGGGGCCTGAATGCGGATAGATTAAATGGATTGTGGTCTGTGAAGGATGACAGAAAGAGGTTTTGAAACTCATAGGACTTGTGGAAACTAGCTAAAGAATCAATTTTGTGTTTTCACAGGCCAGCTCGTGATACTCAATGGTGAACAGGCCTGGATAACGTATACAAAAGGTTTGATGACCATTATTAAACTAATGCAATTTACTGAAACAGCTTGTAACTCAAACTTGTCCAAGAACATACATCATGTCACAAAAATGGTAATGGCTCACAAAGAGGGGCAAAGGGCCTTGGCAATCAGCTAAGGGGAGAACAAGATCATAGAAAGACTCTTGACAAGCAGAAGAGGGGGTCAGGTGGCTGCAGATAGATGGGCTCAGATGACCCAAAGAAGGACTGTCAGTAACAAAGGGGTCTTATTGACGACTGTGTTAACACTAAGAACTAAGTCCAGCAGTGGTAGCTTCTGCACCAGATGAGCAGAGTACAAAACTCTGAGAGCACGCACAGTGGTTGTGCATATGTGTTTAACTGCCAGGTAAGAGGCTCTAATGTCAATATTGTTTAATCTGTGAATCTCTTGGCCCTCAGAGGCGTTTGAAGATAGATGGTGAGGCTTTTAAGGCTTGGAAGGACTGTGAGGCCAGCACAGATTACACAATGTGGTCTATGAACTGACAAATGGGCTACTAGGGCCAACTGAAAAATCAAACAGCCAACAGTGATATTCTGAAGAGAATAGTTAGGTTGTAAGAGCCATAGTAGGGGTTGTTTGACCATCAGTTGGCAACAATTGGGTTTAGTGGTTTGTGAAGGCTGGCGATGGGCTAATCACACTCTTTAGAGGCATTAATGCTAGGGTCATAGGAGACTGAGAAAATTGAAAGCTGACAAAACTGAGTACTTGAGGACTGGCAGTCCAATGTCAAGGCTGGTAGGGTGCATGAGGAAGGTCTGCATGCCAAGATCAGCAAAAGGGATCATGTGCTAGCCAAGTGGCTGTGACAGCATGCAAATGATGGTTCAATGGGATAGTTCCAGAGAGTCACTTGAGGGCCTCAGAGGGCCGGACGATGTGTGCACTGAACTGAAACAATTGGGTTGGAGTCTGTGTAATGTTATAGAGGCTGAGTTCTAATAAAGAGTACTTGAGGGTTTGAGGGCCAGCTGCAAAGCTGTAGTGGTGACAGAGAGGACTGGAGAGCATTTATATGAACAGTGATAAACCATTCCTAAAGAGTAGTATATGGCTTCTTAGAAGTGAGGTTGGTAGAACTGAACTGATGACTTGCAGAAGGATTTGACAATCTCTGGGATTCAGCCAAAGACAATAGAATTGAGTGGAGAGGCATATGAATCAGATGAGCTTTTAGAAATGCATAGTAGAGAGACTAGGGGACGCCAAGACTTAGGTGGTCATTATGAACATGGCGGGAAACAACACCCCGCCGGTGGTGGTGGTGGTAACTACCGCCAGCAGGCTGGCAGTCCAGACTGCCAAATAATGAAGCCAATAAGAAACAATTAGCTGTCCATCCACACCCCGCCATCTTTGTAGTCACGATGAGGACGGAGGACGCTGTCCACAAGGTTGGCGGAAAGGTCCTATCCACCCAACAAATAATGAAACACAAGACCGCCAGCAGTTCCGGGGTGGGAACCACTGCCAGGCAAAGCGTGGTGGAAACTAACAATATAAAAGGACACACTCAGCAGAGGCACACACAACATGCCGACGCAGACATGGAGATAGAGTTGGAAATAATGCCAGTGCTGCTCCTTGCCATATACCGCCACGACTGTGACCGCCGACGAAGACGACAACGGTAAGTACTGCAACCTAGTACACATGGGAAGAAAGGGCACAGTCACAAACCCACCCCACCCACCCTGCAACGCACTCCCAACCCCTCCCAGCATCCCAAGCCATACATACCAACAAGATGTACTTACCAGACACAAGCCAACAAAGACCTACACCAAAGTACTCAAATGTGCACACCACGCCCCCACAATGAAACGCTGAACAACGTCACTATATTGTGCCAACAGCACCACTGGACACTCAAATTTTCTTGAACGAAAAAAAGTATTGTCCAAATAACACCATTGGCCAGTCCATTGCAAATACCCTGAAGGGCCGAAATAGGCCGAACTTGACTCCCACATATGCAAAGGGTACTCCACTTGAAAGGGGCATCAATGGGGCAGTCAGGCACCTCAGGGAAAAGGGGCAGGGGGAGACGGATGTGGGGACTTACATCTGGAAGGGGGGGCTTGGGCTTAGGTTTGGGAGGTGGAGGGGGTTTGGGCTTGCCCTTGGAAGGAGGGGGAGTGGGCTTGGACCGGGGGGTGGCAGAGGAACCTGGAGCAACATGGGGCTTATTCCTCCCTGGGAAAGTTGCACAGGAATGGGAAGGGCAGATTGGGCTGGACTTGGACGTGGGAGGAGTGGACAGGGCAAGGAGATGAGCATGTTTAGGGGCGAGACGGGGTGGGCCAGTGGGTTCGAACAGGTCAACACGGGAGAGGAAAAGCTTCTTACCGGCAGTTGGAGGGGATTTGGAGGCAGGTCTGGGAGTGGAGGTAGAGGAAGTGTTTGTATCAGGTGCAGGTGTGCCGGACATGGCTGCAGGTGCCTGTAAAGTATGCTGATGTGTGGTGAATGTGTGTGGTGTGGATATCTATGAATTTTTGAGTGTTTTGGGGGTGGAGGGTGGACACAGTGGGACAAGACAGGCTGCCAGTGTAGATGGATGTTGTCTGGGTGTCTGTAGGTCTGGCGAGTGTGCTGCAAGTGTCTGTCAATGTAGTTGTGGTGAGTGCAGGTGTGGTGTCTGGGGTGCATGTCTGGATGTCTGTCGTTGTGGTGACTGCATGGATGGGACAGCAGCAGTGACTGAGGGTGCAGTGCGTGTAGGTGTGCATGGTGAGGTGACAGACAGGGTGGTGGGGAGGATGACACACTTGGGGAAGTGGATGTTGTGTTTGCTGTGGTATGTTGGGTGTGTGCCTGCCTGTGGTGGGAAGTGTGGTGCTTGTGTTTGTCTGTGTACTGATGTGTGTGCATGGCTGTCTGTCTGTTTGCTTGGGATGAGTGAAGGGAGTGGGGTGGTGGAAGAAGTAGAGGTGGTGGGAGGGGGGACGGAAAGACCAGGGACACTGGCTGCCATCAAAGAGGAGGCCAGAGCCTGAAAAGATCGCTGTCGGCCAGACATGGCACTGTGAATGCCTTCCAGGTATGCATTGCATTGCTGCATCTGGGATGCTAGCCCCTGGATGGCATTCACAATGGTTGTCTGCCCTACAGAGATGGTCCTCAGGAGGCTAATAGCCTTCTCCGTGAGAGCAGCAGGGCTGACTGGGACAGGGGATGAGGTGCCTTGAGCAAAGGAGACGCCCACCCTCCTGGGTGAGTGGGCACAAGCAACTGGGTGGGGAGCAACTGGGAGGGCAGTGATGGCATGGGGGGTGGTGGAAGATGGCATAGAATGGGTGTGCCCAGTAGGGTCCGCCACCACCAGGGAGCTCCCATTGGACGAGGTATTAGAGTCATTACCTCCAGTGGTAGCTGCCTCCCCTGTGGTACTCCCCTCGCCCTCCAACCTACTGGTCCCCTTGGCACCCACCAACTCTACCTCCTTTGAACTGTGGGCTGCTGCATCCCCACTCGCCGGTGCCACTGCTCCTTTGCCAGATGATGCTGGTGAACACAAAGGACACAAGAGCACAGGGGTGGAGAGACAAAACAAGGGAGAACTTTGTCAAAACATGAATATATGTACATCTCTGGCTCACACACACGCCCATCCAGGTCACATACTTACACGCAGCACATACAACATACTTCATGATTGTGCCCATGAATAGTGGCCATTACCCCAGAACACCATATTACCCACAGAAAACATGGACCTGATACACTGTGTGGAGTACACCCATGAGAGACCATGCCTCTAGAGACTGCCCAAACTATCCCTCACACCATCCCATGGACGTTGAGGGGGCAGGACTGCAGAAACCCACCTGTCCAAGTGCCTGGCACTAGAATGCATACATACCACATCACCAACATACATACATCCATCAAAGCAGTATCACGACAGTGTTGGTACTCACCCCCATGTGGCTGCTGTGCTGCCTTCAAGCACCCATCCAAATCCGGATAGGCTGCCACCAGAATGCGGCCATTAGGGGGGTCAGGGTCCGATGGGCACCCCTTTCTCGATGGGAGGCCTTCCCCAGCTGGGCCTCTCCTGTCTTCTGGGCCCAGCGTCTCAGGTCCTCCCACCGCTTCCTGCAGTGGGTGCTCCAACGGTTGTAGACCCCCAGGGTCCACACTTCCTTGGTGATGGCTTGCCACAGGCCTTTCTTTTGATGGGTGATGACCTGCATGGGACACATAGAGCAAAGAAACAGACGTCAGTATGTGTGCACCGAATACAGATGACATGTCATTCCCTATGGAACGGCCATTGTTGAAAGCCATGTTGTCAACTCACATACAGTACATGCCAGACAGTCTACGGCTGGGCAGTCACACATCAAACCCACATGCATACATGCATCCGTCACAATCGCACACATCTAAGGATGACAGATGCCAACTCACCTGCTCCTCTGGTCGCCCATACAACTTGGCATACAGGGGTAGGACCCCTTCCACCAGCTTCTCCAGGTCCTCCACTGTGAAGGCTGGGGTCCATTCCCCTGTGACCCACACCATCTCAGGGACCAGAGTCAGGACACAGCAGCACACACAGTGAAGTACTACCCTGCATAGGAAACAGGAGTCAAGTGTGAAGGGTCTGACGAAATATCGTAGGTACTGCGACGGTGTGCTCCATCACCACTGCCGGCGAACATGATTGGCCCAGGTTCCCCATTGACAACCATGTAAACCAATGATTGGGGTGCATGGTGGTGAACACCTCCTTCTGCCATGATGACTAATGCCAGCGGAATTAAGTCACTTCCACTCCCTCATACCTGAATGGCAGGAGGCTGCCATTTTGCTGCCACCACGTCACCATAGCCTGGCCAGGGGGCTCATCCATGGCCTCCAAATCCCTGACCTTAGTCGCTTGCTGACATGAGTCTAGGATGCTCACATGCACCCATCTTTGGAATTGTGTCCACACTGGGATGCCAGTGTTACAGAGTTAACTCAGCACACATATGCCTGACTGTGTACTTCATACTTTACATCTGTATGTGTTACCTACGTGTCACACTTACAAAGATACAGTGACATCATGTGATGCAGGGGTATGTTTACACTCAATACGTGTTCTTTCCTCCACCATAGGTACAGACCCGTTTGGCGAGGGAGGGCCCCATCTGTTTACAGACCTCTGGTTGATTTGGAAACTATGGAGGAACGTCACATCATCACCTACAGACTCAATAGAGCTACTATCCATGACCTCAATGCATTAATGGATCCTGTACTGAAACCAGCAAATTGGAATCAGCATGCCATCCCTACAACTGTGCAAGTGCCATCTGTACTCCATGTTTTGGCTACGGGCTCATTTCAGGTGACAGTGGGCATGCGTGCAAAGGTCTCACAGCCAATGTTCAGCCTAATCCTGTCAAAATTCCTGGATGCATTTGTCCAACACCTGCAAACACATGTCCAATTTCCCTAAAGGGCTGAACTTCCTGCCATCAAATCTGGATTTTCTGCCTTTGCCAACATCCCACATGTGATTGGTGCCATTGATGGAACCCGCATAGCTCTCATATCCCCAAGAGTGAAAGAACAGGTGTACAGGAATCAAAAGAACTATCACTCCATGAATATACAATTGGTGTGTACTGCTGACCAGTACACTTCACATGTCAACGCTAGGTTCCCAGGCTCAGTCCATGATTCCTTTGTCCTGAGAAACAGCAGTGTACCACACTTGATGGGACAACTACCAGGGGACAGAGGATGGCTCATAGGTGAGTGTGTATGACACTGGATCTGTACATAGCTGACAGCCAGCCAATATGCATGTGAAGTCAGCTTCTTAAGGTCCTGTTTCACCCACTTTTGCAGGTGATTCTGGCTACCCCGACTTGCAACGCCTCCTGACACCAGTGAGGAATCTCAGGACAGATGCAGAGAGGAATTATAATGAGGCCCATAGACGTACTAGGAGGGTGATTGAGTGCACTATAGGCCTCCTGAGAGGTAGTTTTCAATTCCTCCATCTCTCTCGGGGATCCCTGGGCTATGTCCTTGACAAGGTGTGTAAGATGGTGGTGGCCTGCTGCATGCTGCACAACTTGGCTGTGAGGAAAGCTACCCCCCTTCTGGAAGAGGATGGTGCTGTCCAACCAGCCCTGCAACCTCAGACAGGGGATGAGAGTGATGGTGAGGAAGAAGAGGGGGAGGATCTCAACTCCAGGAACCAGCTGATCCGCCTATACTTCTAGTAACTATGAGGCACTTTGCACTGATGCTAATGTTTTCACTGCATACTTTCAGTCTGACTCATTTAATTGGTAATGTGGCATCTATAGTCATTGACACTTTTAACTGATGACTGAAATGGCAGGTGCCAGGGAACCCAATAATAGGTACAGTGTGACATATTTCAGACACTTCAGTGCGTTGGATCCCCTCCTGCAATAAAGGTATGATAATAAAATAGACTGGCTAATGCATACACACTCACAATTGATATCTCATATTGACGAGGGACATACTATTTGAGTGCATAGGTGTTTTTATTAAGTGACAAAATATACATATTTCGTGGAAGAGTGATAGGGAGTGGGCACATGGTGCATATCCATAGTTGGGTACATATGCTCAGCTGTTGGTAGCACTGGGTTTTGTTCCATGTGGCCATTGGTAGATGGTGTGATTGCAGTGGAAAGTCTACAAGGGAGCACAGTGCCACACAAGGGAGACAGTTCAGGGCAGAGTCACTTCCTAGTGCTGGGCTTGGTCTTGGCTGGTGTTTCAGTGGTGTGTCTGGTTCTGAGGGCACGTTTGCAAAGCTGGAGCTGGGCTGCAGGGGTAGGGTTGCTGGTTTCCTAGGTGTTCTCTGGCAGTGCACCAGTCTAGTAGCTGCTGCAGATGTAGATGGCAGGGCAGTGTCCTGGCTAATGGTAGGGGCTTGCAGGTGGGTGGAGGTCTCAGACTAGCTGTGGTACTGGTGCTGCAGCACCCCTGCAATGGAGGCCATGGTGGCATTGAGCTGTTTCCATTGCTCCATGGCCTCCTGGTGGTGTGCTATCTGCAGCCTCCGATTCTGCTCCAAGGTGGCCAGGATCTGGCCCATCCTGTCCTGGGTATGGTGGTATGCTCCCATGACCTTAGATATCATCTCCGGGGCTGCTGCATCCATCCTTTGGCAACCCCCCATGGCCACTGATGTCCTCCCACTGGCCCTCACCCCCTGGGACTGTGTCCCCGCACAGGTCTGGCAGTCCCACTTGCACTGGGCCCTTCATCATCCTGCCTTTTGGTGGGTGGAGACTGTGGCCTCTGTGCATGTGGGCCGCCAGTCTGTGGCCGGGAGACACTGGTGTGGGGTCATTTGGCCAGAGCAGATGATGGAGGCTAGGTGGTAGGGCTGTCAGTGGTATCCTGGGTGGGGCTGCTGGAGGGTGACAGTCAAGGACTGTGTGATCGGCCAGGGTATTCCTCACTTTCCATACATCCCTCTCCACTCTTCTTAGTGGGGCCTCTGTCTCCATGTGGGGCGCTAGCACTCCTTGGCATTTCTGTCCGGGTGGCATGGGTGGTAGTGCCTGTTGGGAGGGGGGAATGGACATGTGGGTGTCAGGTACCTTTTTCAGCAATGGATGCACAGCTCTGCCCAATTTCTGCTTATATTCCCCTGTTGTGACATGCAAGGTCCCTTCGTGTACATATCTTTGCATTTTATGTGGGGGTGGAGGTGCATTGTGGGTGCTGTAGTGCCACTGGGAATCCAAGCAGGGGTAGGTGACTGTGCACAGGGGGCAGGATAGAGGTCTGTTTGTGGGATTGTGGGCATGCAGGGTAGTTGGATGTGTGTGTTGTAGTCTAGGTGGGGATGGGGTCCTGGTGATAGTGAGAGGGGTGGGGTGATGCATGCATTATAGGTGGGGTGACTGTTAAGGTATTGTAGTTGACTTACCCGAGTCCGGTCCTCCAGCGAGTCCAGTGAGGCCCTCTGGGTGCAGGATAGTCAGGACCTTCTTCTCTCAGTCGGTGTAATCGGGGGTGTCGGTGGGGGACCTCCAACAGTCTTTTGTACGGCGATGTTGTGCCTGGATGCTATTGACCGAACCTTTCCGCACAGGTCATTCCATCTCTTCGGGATGTCATCCCTTGTGCGTGGATGGTTTCCCACTGCGTTGACCTTGTTGACAATCATCTGCTATAGCTCCATCTTCCTGGCCACAGGTGTCTGCTGCACCTGTGCCTCGAATAGTTGTGGCTCGACCCTGAGTATTTCGTCCACCATGGTCCTTAGCTTCCTATCTGTGAAGCGGGGGTGCTTTGGGTTTGCCATGGTGTGTGTTGTTGGTGTAGTGGTGTGGATGCTGTTGTGTGGTTATGTGTGTGGGCTACAAAGGTGTTTGGGGTTTGTATGTGTTTTGGTGGCATATTTGTGCATGTGACGTGTTATGTTGTGTTTAGTGTTTGCGTGTTGTGTTGTCAATCTCAGTTGTGCTAGTGGTGCTGCAAAGGATTGTGGGGTGTGTATGTGTGTGTTTTATAGTGTTGTCGGTGTGTGTAAGGTGTGTGGGTTTCAAAGTTGCCAATGTGTGCATTTGTTGTTGGTGGGTCCCATTGCTGGCCGTGGGGGTCCGTACCGCCAATGGTCGTTTGGCATCCACTATCCGTCACGCTGATTTGTGCTTCATTATTTGGTGGGCAGAGGATTTGTCTGCAAGGCAGTGGCGGGGTGGGGTGTACTGCCTTTCTGCCGTTGTAGGCCCTGGCGGTGGGTGGATGTTGCAGGATTTTTGGAGGTTTGACTTTTTGTCATCATAATTCGGCGGTGCCCGGTCTTCCACCACTGGCGGTCTTCTGTTCACCATCTCCACGGCGGTCGGTGGTGATTGCCGCCAAGTTCATAATGAGGGCCTTAGTGTGGAACAACAAGAGCATTGTAAGAGCCAGTGGCATGGCTTACAAGCTCTGATAGATGGTGGGCAGACCGATGGTGGGGGCCCTGGACGTTCTTGATGGTGGGACCATGAGATCCAGAAGAGAAGGGTGTTCTGGGCACTTACAATCATCATCGCAGGTCATAGTCTCTCAGTGGCAGGGATATGTGGTGATAGCTAGACATGGACAGTGGTAGGAGTTCTCAAAACATCCAGAGGGTGAGGTTCATTGAGTTGTCTCAGACCTGCTGGAAACCCATTTAAGTTGTATAAGAGCTGATGGCCTCCAGAGGAGTGAGGTGGTAAAATCATGTCTAAAATTAGTGGAAGTTAGTGGGAGATTTGAGGGCCATTTGTCAATGTAAGGAGGCTGACAGAATGGATAGGATGAGCTCTGAGGCTTTTTCAGAGGAGCACTGAGTGATGCCCAGAGGTAGAAGTAATCAAAGCATTAGCAGGGTAGTGTGAGATACAGAAGGGGAGATTGAAAAACCAGCAGGCAGGGTTATAAGGGCTGGATGCTTGGCAGAGAGACTCTGATGGCATGTGAGGCTACTTGGGTAGGATTTTGTAAAAGAAGGCATAGACTAGTTTGCAATGGAGTAGTGAAAATGGGATGGGTGTGTATTATGTTAGTTGGAATTGGTGGTATGGGTCAGCACCTGGCTTTGTGGAACCACTTCATTGGACTTTTCAGTAAAGGAATGTAGACATTATTAGGACCAAAAGCCCCTGCATCGCATATGGATTTGCTCCCCGTACAGGATTCCCACCTGCTTGTGAAAACAGTTTTTTAATTGGTCCTGCAACCACACTAATCTAGCATGTGCAGAGAGACCTCACCCTGTCCATGGAACTGAAAGGCCCACAACCTGTTCTATGACCGGGAGGTACAGATCCAGCACTTTCATATCTGAAATTCCACGACTGTCTGTGTTTCTTGGTTCATTTTATTAAGTAGTGGCAGTAGCAGTATACTTTGTTTTGTGAATTATTAGCCATGATCAAATCTTTTTTCTGTGTTAATTAAGAGTGTGGAATACTAACATCACTTCCTTAAAGGTCTTCTTTGATGTTACTCCCAGACTCGTGCACTATTTCATTGCATGTCGAGTATGTGTATGTACAGTGGATATGTAGCAAGTGCGCATTAGTAAGACTCCATATATTGTAAAAGTCTAAGTCCTGAGATCAGTGAGGTACATTTTGGATGGCCCCTGCTTTAGCTTGCACATGATGGAGAGTAAATACAGCTTCCCCAGACAGTACTCAGTGGCTTTGTGACAAGTATGTAGTAGAAAGTCTCCATTTGTGGTGAAATAACAAGTCCTAGGCTCAATGGGATGCATTTTGGATGGCCCCTAATCTAGCAGCTTGGCACATGTATTAGTAGTGTATGCATTTACTGAATTCCTGTGGCTTGAGTGTAGAGACCCAGACACTGAAGTGAAGAAGGATGGAGAGAGAGCTGTACATAGAAAATCAGTGAGGATTGGGTTAGTAAAGGGTTGTTGATTAGTACTTCCTGAGCAATTAAATTTGGTAGATGGTAGGAGTGAGAGGTAGGAGGTTTCTGTTATTGAAGTCGGGAATATTTCTATTGAGGGCCAGCCCTTGGTCTATGACTTATTTCTTACAATATTTGTGATAAAGTCAATTAATAGAATATCTCTCTTATCTTTATCTGTTCTGAGTTTTTGAAGCCTATGGCCCTCATTACAACCCTGGCTGTCGTTGATAAAGTGGTGGTAATACCGCCAACAGGCCGGCAGTAATAACTTCAAAATTATGACCACGGCGGGAAAGCTGAGACAGACAGCCACTTTAACACACCGACCGCCAGGGCGGAATCAACAGGCACCACTGCGGTAACCGCCTACAGCCAGGCAGAAGACAATGTTCCCCCACTGTATTATGACACACCAATCCGCCACCTTTTCCAGGGCGGTAACAACGACATCAAAAGCCTGGCAGAAACACTGCACAGAAGGTAAATAACTTATCTGTGGAGACTCTGGGAAGAACCACACCGCAATGGAGCCCGAGTTGCATGTCTTCCCCATGCTCTTCTACGTGCTGCTCCACTATGAACACCAACAACGACGAAGACGACCACAGTGAGTACTGCCGCCTAGCACACAGGGGAGGCGGGGAGGGAAAAGAGAGTGACACAAACACGCAATACCCCCACCCACTTACACACAAGCAGATACACTAGCATTACATATTTACCCCGTATCCCTCAGGAATAATGCAAGGACAACTACAATAGAGTAAAAAGAGTGTAATAAGATAAATATAGCAGTAATATGTGCTTCCAAATCAAAAAGTATATACATTTCACAAATCAAGGGACACTGTCCAGTCCTCAATGTTCGTTGGCCACAGGGCAACATCACAAAGTCCAAGGCCCCACCTTACTCCTGCAACAACATAGAGAGAACACTGCAGGGGCATCAGGTCAAAAATAGTCAGGCACCTCAGGGGGACGGGGAACAGGGGGGTACCTTAGCCAGAAGATGGTACAACACCACTAGTCCTGGAGGGGGGCAACATGCCATTGCTCTGTCCTGGGGAGTGCAAGGCCACAGTCTCTCAAGTGGGTGACTTGCCCACTGCTTGGTCCTGGGGAGTGCAAGGCCACAGTCTCTCAAGTGGGTAACTTGCCCACTGCTTGGGCCTGGGGAGTGCAAGGCCACAGTCTCTCAAGTGGGTGACTTGCCCACTGCTTGGTCCTGGGGAGTGCAAGACCACAGTCTCTCAAGTGGGTGACTTGCCCACTGGCTGTGGAGGAGGCATTGTGCCCAGTGAGATTCATCCTGGGGAAGATGGGGTGAGTGGATAGCTTCTCCACTGGTTCTGGAGGGGGCTTAGTGCCCAGTGAGCTTCATCCTGGGGAGGATGGGGTGAGTGGATGGATTCTCCACTGGTTCTGGAGCGGGCTTCGTGCCCTGTGATGCAGATCTTGGGGACTGCAAGGTCACAGTCTCTCAGCTGGGTGTCATACCCACAGAATTTGCAGGAGCCAGGCCGCACAACAGTCCATGGACGTAGGACTACACACTGTCCGCCCACGGTGATGGCTGTTCAGTGGTGGCAGTGGTGGTGCTGCTGCTGGTAGTGGTGGGGAGAAGCTCCAGCCCATCCCCTGCAGCCTCGGATGGCTGCCCACTGGGGCAGGTAGCGGTGCTGGTAGTGGTGGGGGAAGGCTCCAGCCAATCCCCTGCAGCCTTAGACAGCTGCCCACTGGGGCAGGTGGCAGTGCTGGTAGTGGTGGGGGGAGGCTCCAGCCCATCCCCTGCAGCCTCGGATGGCCGCCCACTGGGGCAGGTGGCGGTGCTGGTGGCAGTGCTGCTGTTGGAGCTGGTAGTGGTGGGGGAGGCTCCAGCCCATCCCCTGAAGCCTCGGACTGCTGCCACACTGGGGCAGGTGGCGATGCTGGTAGTGGTTGGGGGAGGCTCCAGCCCATCACCTGCAGCCTCAGACAGCTGCACCACCATGTCCACTCTTGTGTGTTGTCCTGGGTGTCTGCTCGTCTGACTGTGTACGTGGGATAGGTTGGGGTTGAGGGGAATGGGATTGGGAAGAGGAAGTTGGAGGGTGGAAACAGGGACAATGGCTGCCATCAGAGAGAAGGCCAGAGCATGGATTGATCTCTGTTGGGCCGCCAAGCCAGTGTGAATACCCTCCAGCAATGCATTGGACTGTTTCATTTGGGCTGCCAGCCCCTGGATGGCATTCACAATGGTTGACTTCCCAACAGAGATGGATCGCAGGAGGTCAATAGCCTCCTCACTCAGGACAGCAGGGCTAACTGGGGCAGGGCCTGATTCGCCTGGGGTGAAGGAGATGCCCACCCTCCTGGATGAGCGGGCACGGGAAACACGCTGAGGGCCTGCTGGGAGGGCAGTGCTGGTACGGGGGTGACGGTTGCACCTGTAGCTGGGGTGGGCACAGAGGTGTCTGCAACCACCAGGGAGCTTCCATGGGAGGAGGTATCCGTGTCCGAACTGTCCCCTCCAGTCTCCGCCGTGGTGCTCCCCTCGCCCTCCGTCCTACTGGTGCCCTCACTGTCAGTGGATTTGGCCTCCTGGGTCCTGTGGGATGCAGCGCCCTCCGTCGCTGGTGCCTCTGCTCCTCCGCCAGATGATGCTAATGCACATAAGGACAGGGGGGAAGAGACAAAGGATACACTTGGTCTATGGTGGCACCAACACCATCGTTGGCGTACACAACACACTCACACACAGGGAACAGCCCTACCCATTAGGCTGTGCACTACCAGTCACAATGCTAGTCACCAGCCCATGGATAGGGACACCTAACGCAAATTGCAGCATACCTGAGACCCACAGACCACTGCCCAGTAGTGGATGCCTACTAGCTTGGTTGGAGGACTTTCACATCAGAACCCTGCCCAACATGGGACCTACTCTGCAATGCCAGGCCTGGCCTAGGGGTACCCACAGGGCCCACACACCCCACCCGGATACCACCCCACCAGGCGTAAGTTGTAATGTAGGGCACTGTACTCACCCACAGACCACTGCCCAGTAGTGGATGCCTACTAGCTTGGTTGGAGGACTTTCACATCAGAACCCTGCCCAACATGGGACCTTCTGCAATGCCAGGCCTGGCCTAGGGGTACCCACAGGGCCCACACCCCCCACCCAGATACCACCCCACCAGGCGTAAGTTGTAATGTAGGGCACTGTACTCACCCCCTTGTTGCTGCTGTGATGCCCCCAAGCGCCCATCCAGCTCCGGATAGGCCACTGCCAGTATGTGGGCCATCAGGGGGGTCAGGGTTCGACGGGCACCCCTTCCTCGTTGGGAGGCCATCCCCAGCTGGGCCTCCTCCGCCTCCGCCGTCTTCCGTGTCAGGGTCCTCCACGGTTTGCGACAGTGGGTTCCCTGCCTGCCGTAGACCCCCTGGGTCTGCACGTCCTTGGCGATGGCACACCATATCCCCTTCTTTTGATGGGTGCTGACCTGCAGGGAAATAGACACAGGGAAAGGTATTAGTCCGGCCGTCCTGGCTGTTACACTTATGGCCCACCATGTGCCTTCCCATCCCCATTAGCACAGACATGGCCCAGCATACATGCTGCACGCTGCCCAGGGCCCATCCACTAAGACCCCCTACATGAGGCCTTCACACACAGCACTCCATGCATTCACGCCCCATGCATCGTACTCACCTGTTGGTCTGGAGGCCCATACAGCAGTCGGTACTGGGGCAGGACCCCATCCACCATTCGCTCGAATTCTGCCGAGGTGAAGTCAGGGGCCCTTTCCCCAGTAACACGAGCCATGGTCAGTTCCAGACACAGGTCACAGCAGCACATGCAGTGTAGGTCCTCTCCTGTTGAATGTCAGGTAGTAAGTGAGTGAACAGATAGAAAATGGAGGTCAAGTCTGCGGTGGTGCGTACCGTTACCGCCGGCGTACAACACCCTTTGCCACTGTACCTCATAGGGCCCAATGATAACCAATAAGGAGTTGCACGGCGGTTTTGACCGCCTCCCGCAACGGTGCACAACGTCAGCAGAATTACCTAATTTCCACCTGTCCCTCCATACAGGACAGGTGGGTGCCATTTCAGGGCGAGGTTGCAGGCCATGGATCCTAACTGCGTCACAGTACACAAATATACATTTTGGACATATCCCAGCAAAATAATGTTACAGTCACAACATACGTTGAACTGTAGTGGTTAGAATGTACAGATAATGACCAGCTGCTCACTCTTTTGCCCCATAGATTGCAACCACTGCGGATGAATAGGAGATGGGGACATCCCCCGTGTACGGACCCCTGGTGGACTTAGCAACAATGGAGGACCGGCACATTATCCTCACCTATAGACTTGACAGGGCCACAATCACTGAGCTGTGTGCCCAATTGGAGCCTGACCTAATATCTGTTATCCGTCCATTTCCTGGCAACTGGCTCCTTCCAAGTGACAGTGGGCTTGGCAGCAGGAATGTCACAGCCAATGTTCTCAATATTGCTGACAAGAGTGTTGGCTGCCCTGATTAAACACATATGCATCTAATTGTTTTCCCCCAGGTGGAGGATTTGGCCACAGTGAAGGCTGACTTCTATGCAATGGGACATATCCCCAACACCATTGGGGCAATAGATGGAACACATATTATATTTGTTCCCCCCTGGCAAAATGAACAGGTATTCAGAAATCGAGAGTTTTCACTCCATGAATGTCCAGATGGTGTGCCTGGGGGACCAGTACATCTCCCACGTCAATGCCAAGTATCCTGGCTCTGTGCATGATGCCTTTATCCTGAGGAATAGCAGCATCCCTAATGTGATGTCCAAAGTCCAGAGGCACAGGGTGAGGAGCCAGGAAAGATAGAATCCCCACCCGGGGTCTTCTTCCCAGCGGTGGAGGGACACCCTAGTCCTCAAGGTCCGTTTAGCAGAGAGTACACAAATCAAGCGGAGTCACCAACTGGAGGAATAAAGAGAAGTTTATTACATGGATTATAGCTCGAGCTAATACAGAGTCCCAGGACAGTCAAGTGACTATCCTACGGAGGCTGCCCCTTCACTCTGGGGCACCCAACCTTATATACACACAGAACTGCTTAGTCAGAGGACAACTCCACCCCTAGCGTATTCAAGGTCCTCTGCGGCCTTCAGAATATTTCAGGGATACACGTGTGGTGGGAGAAGGTACAGATGCAGCTGGCAGGAGGTGGCAACGACCTGTACGAACCTGTTCTGGCAGTTACTGATTAAGCACGAAAATTCTCGGAACTACGGTTAGAACAAGTAAATTACAGCGATAAGCAGATTGCAGCCCAAGGCTACGAACACAAGGTCAATCATCAAAGTTCAGGAGGTTTGTCAAGCACATGGCAACATAATAAAGATAAACAGATGCCTAGCAGCTATGGTGTATGATTAAGTTTATGTACATTTTCTCAAGGGTGTGGGTAATAGGTGAGCCCTGGTTGCCACCAAGTGGATGTTGGTGTATAGGTATGTTGTGGGCCGTAGGGGTGAGTGTGTGGCTAACAGTTGTCCCTCGATATTTGCATGTGACTCTGGTTACCCCAACCTCTCATGGCTACTGACCCCTGTGAGGAATGCCAGGACAAGGGCAGAGGAACATTACAATGAGGCACAAGGGCAAACAAGAAGGATTATAGAGAGGACATTCGGCCTCTTGAAGGCCAGGTTTCGGTGCCTCCATCTAACAGGTGAGACTCCCTGTGCTACTCACCCAAGAAGGTCTGCCAGATCATTGTGGCATGCTGTATGTTGCACAACCTTGCCTTGCGCCGCCATGTGCCTCTTCTGCAGGAGGAGGAGGTTGGAGATGGCCGTGTGGCAGCAGTGGACCCTGTGGACAGTGAAGATGGGGAGGCAGAGGATGAGGATGAGGACAACAGAAATGCAGTTATTCATCAATACTTCCAATGAGACATAAGTAAGACAGTGTTATTTTACATTTAATTGACAGCTTGACTGGCAGACTGTGAATTCCTACTTCTATGCCCACTCACTGTACCCTTTGGCATCTCTTTTTGCAGATGTTGGTGCCCCACTATTGCTCCTGGTGTGTTCAGTACAGCCAACTACAGGTCTTTCCTATGTAAACATTACTGTACAGTTGAATTGCAATTTTTGGACCTGGTTAAACAAATACATTTTGAAAACGTTTGACATACACCATACATGTATTTTATCAAAGTGTGTTTATTGCAGTGCTCTGAAGAAGAGGGGGTAGTGCAATGGGCTGGGGTGATGATGGAGGAAATTCCAGGTTAGAGTCCAGTCTATTTGTATCACAGGTGCAGTGTCCATGGGGCATAGGAAGGGGAGCAATGGCAGTTCAAGGTGGACAGGGTGATAGAGTGGGACAGAAGGGTGACAATCAGGAGAGTCTTATTTCCTGGTGGGGGTCTTGGCAATAGTCTCTGGCTTCTGCCTGGAACGCAGGGAACGTTTGTGGGGTGGTTCTCCTTCTTCAGGGGGAGGAGTGCTGGTGGCCTGTTGGCCCTGTGGCGGGCCTCCTGTCCAATAGCGGCAGCGGAGGTGGAGGGCTGTTCAGCAGTCTGACTAGTGTCAGGGGCCCGCTGGTGTGCCACTGCCTCGCTCATACTGTTGGCCATGTCTGCCAGCACCCCTGCAATGGAGACCAGGGTGGTGTTAATGACCTTCAAGTCCTCCCTGATCCCCAGGTACTTTCCCTCCTGCAGCCACATGTTCTCCTGCATCTTGTCCCAGATCTGGCCCAGCGTATCCTGTGAATGTTGGTATGCTCCAAGCAGTGCCTCCTGGAGGGTCGGTTCCCTAAGCATGTCCTCCCCTTGTCGCACAGCAGTCCTCCCAGCTTCCCTGTTATCCTGTGCCTCTGTCCCCTTAACCTTATGCCCACTGCCACTGACCCTAGGTCCCTGACTGTCCTGTGTTTGTGGGGTGGCCTGGGGTCCCTGTAGTGGTGGATACACTGCTGATTGACATGTCCTGGGGACAGAGGTATGTGCCCAATGGGTGGGTGCTGAGGTGGTGTTTTCTGAGGGAAGAGGCTCTGTGGTAGTGTGAGACTGTGGCTGGGTAACCGACTGTCCGGAGGTCCCTGATGGGCCAGGTTGGTCATCCAGATCCAGGCGAGCAGAGCTGCTGTCATCACTGTGGGCCTCTTCTGAGTGGGATGGATGTTGTTGGCACCTCTTCGCCGATTACAATGGCCGGGTTAACTGTGGGGATGTAAATGCAGTGTTATTGTTTCTGTGTGTGACATATTGTGCATAGTTGTGTTGCCCTTTATGGTTGTTATTGCCCTGGCAGCTTTGCCTTGTGTGAGTTGTTATTTGGTGGGCTGGGTGATTCTCTCTAGTGTGCATGTTGTGGTGATAGGTGTCCATACAGGTATGTGAGTGGTGTCCATGCATTGGTAGAGCATGTAGCGCTTGGCATTAGGATGAGTGGGTTGTGAAGGTGGGGTGTGTGGGAGGTGGTGGAGTGATGAGAGTGAGGGTGAGGGTGGGGGTATGTGATGGCATGCAAGTAGGAGGTGATAGAAATAGAGAGTTGACTTACCAGAGTCCAGTCCTCCTGCTACTCCTGGGAGGCCCTCAGAATGCATGATTGCCAAGACTTGCTCCTCCCATGTTATTAGTTGTGGGGGAGGAGGTGGGGGTCCACCGCCAGTCCTCTGTACAGCGAGTTGGTGTCTTACTGCAATGGAATGTACCTTCCCCCATAGGTAGTTCCACCTCTTTCTGATGTCATCCCTTGTTCTGGGCTGCTGTCCCACGGTGTTGACCCTGTCCACGATCTTCCGCCATAGCTCCATCTTCCTACCAATGGATATCTGCTGCACCTGTGATCTAAATAGCTGTGGCTCTACCCAGGTGATTTCCTCCACCATGACCCTTAGCTCCTCCTCAGAGAACCTGGGGTGTTGTTGTGGTGCCATGAGTTTGGTGTGAATGGTGTGGGTGAGGGTGTGTAGGGTGATGTGTTGGGGTGTGTGATGTGGGGTGCGTGGGTGGGTGGTGTATAGAAGTAGGTGGTGTGTGGCTCAAGTCTTGTCTGTGGTCGTGGTCGTGGTGTCTGTCTCGTGCCAATGGTTTGTATTCGTAAAGGGTTGTCGGTGATGTGGGTGTGTGTTTTATACTGGCGTGGGTATGGTGTGTGTATGTGTGTCAGGTGTGTGTAGTTTGAATTGTCCAATGTGAGGTTGTTTTGTTAGTGTGTATTTTGAGCGCGGCGGTATGTACCGCCAATGGTTTACTTCCATTGAATGTCCGCTGTGGTGATTTGTGGGTCATAATGTTGTAGGTGTTGTTCTGTTGGCGTAACGGTGTGGGTTTTGATACCGCCACTTTATCACTGACCTTTGGGCTGGTGGACTTGTGTGTGTGGCTGTATAGTGACGGATTGGTATGTGTGCGTCACAATATGGTTAGCGGATATCCGCCGCCGCGGCGGTATGTTGGCGGCAGTCAGCATGGCGGTAAGTGGGATTTACTGCCAATGTCATAATGAGGGCCTATATGTCTTTCTTCGATTTGCTGGGAAGATTTGTTCATATTCCAATGGCATTTGGTTCAATGAGTTATAGTCCGCGGCCTTCACCAATAAATAATACGTTACACATGTGCTGACCATATAGTGGAGATTATATGTCACTTTTAAATTCTGCCCCTTTTATTCTTCCTCTGGAAATTCTTATCCTCTCTGAGAGAAAGAAGAGGCAATAGTCGATTCCGGTGTATATCCTGAATGCTCATCTGCCCTTAAAAGTAACGCATTTATTTCCTTTGGTGGTTGCATCCTTATAGAAAGAACAGGCAGTGGTAACCTGTAATCTGAATGTGCCCCACTTCGCCATCTCTTTTTTTGTATTTTATATGTGGAGTTCATGGGGGATCAGGGAGGTCTCAAAGCTTCCAATTCCTTACTGGTGGAGTTCCAGCTAGAGGAGCTAGCCCTCATATCTCCAGGATAAGCTGTAAGAGCTGCTCTTCACACCCAAAGCCTTTAAAACCTGGCACCCCTTTTCTTCTGCTACCCAACCAATGTTGCTGCGAGAAATGTGGTTTACTTGTGGAGTACTGCAGTTTGCTACATCATCCCTTGTGTAGCCTGCATTGGAAGGGTGATTCCTTCTCCAATCTTTAGACAGTGCAGTCCTGTGAATGGGAGTTGCTTGCAATGGTTTCACCAAATATGGTGATAGTTTTACCGCTTGGATTTTGTTGTAACACTGAGATCTACCTGCTGTACTGCTCCCGAGTGATACCTTTAGCAAGTAAGATAAGTAAGACGCTCATTGGACAGGACTTGCTTTGACACTTGGCTTGTCAGAGGAACCCAAACCACTCACTTTTTTCAAGTTCCAAGTTCTTCATGACCAAGGGTTAGTCATGAGGGCTGCAGTATGCATGGCAGTCAGTCTCTCAGAGGTAAGGGGACATTACCTGAAGCCTGCAAGGCTTGCTCGAGTAGCTGATGGTCTGCCTAAAACCGAGAAGCCTGTCTGCCTTCTCAGAGAGTGACAAAGAGTGCCTAGCCCTGCAGGAGGAGAAACTGTCCAGAAGGAGATGCCCAGCATGCTCCCAGCATGGCAAACACCCATAGGAAGTCGAATGCCAGAAGTAAAGAAGCCAAGTGTCAACCTGTGTCCTAGGGGGTTCCCCTCTTTCCCTGAGCAGTTTCTATAGTGAACTGCACTTAAAAAACATCCTGTTGACCAACGTCTGTGCCAAGTGCTAAGAGACTGATGCTTCGCCTCTTTATCTTGGGGGTGATACACATGAGATGCCTACCAATGCCATGCCTCAGATCCATTCTGACGGGGGTTATAACTGCTGAAGGTGCAGTTGCACCCATGGCTGCAACTGCAGAGACCAGGCACTCATCTGCACCCAGTCTGGAAAGTCCCACCTGACACAGATGAGCACTAGTTGCTGCTCAGCACCAGGTATGCCAAGTTGAGCTGTCTCCACGGTGCCACATGATTGAAGTCTGCCGCAGGAGGTGGAATCAAATTACACCAGATTAATTTGTAGCTCTACATTCTATGACACCTGAAACCTGATGCTCTAAGCATGCTCACCACTACTTTTCTGCACTGTTTGCCTGGCTATATTAAGGTGGTGCTGTTATGTGGGCATACATAGTACCAAGTGTCCCCATGGCTAATGTCTCACTTGAAGTCAGTCCTGACGTTTTAACAAACATCAAATTGTATTCTAAGATTTAAAATGTTACTTTCAACATTGTAACTATGGGCTCAAAATCCACAGCAGTAAAGTGCAGTTGAGTAAAAAGCCAGGAGTACCCGAAGACATCACACATACCTATGGGATACCTCTCAACTATGAATTCTGTTGGTATGTGAAACAGTTTGTGTCATGTTTTCATCACTATCTCATGTGCATGATGATAGCACTCTTTTCACAGATACCTGCAACTAGACCTTGCATTAAATGTTTATAGCCTGGAGTATTTGACAGGTAACCTGCTATCAATGCTGATGTTAGAAAAGGGGACTGATGTATCAAAGGCTTTTGCCAGTTCTTTGTATGAGAGTAAACGTAATAGCACAGATTGGCCAAGATTCCTGTGAACAGCCATTTCACCAACCCTTGAAAGGATTACACTTTGCCAAAAGATCAAATAAGATTCGATCAATCAGTGATTTGTAAAGCATAACTAATCACAAGTAGGGTCTTATGGTGCTGTTTGTGGGTGTGCTGCTCAATCCAAGAGCCAAAGTCTTGAGGTCCTTCCTGAGCCGCTTCAGTGATGCAGTCTGCCTGAGCTTTAGAGGTAGCGTGTTCCATGTCTAGGCTCCTAGGTAGGGAAAGGATCTTCCTCCTGCTGTGCTTTTCAGGATCTTGGAAACGGCTGCAAGGGCGAGCTGGAAAGAACCGAGATGTTTGTTGGGTACGTAGAAGGTGAGGCAGTGGTTGAGGTATGCTGGCCCTATGTTTTGCAGTGCCTTGTAGGTGTGGATCAGGAGTTTGTATGTGATACGCTTGTTGACCTGAAGCCAATGTAGGTCTCTGATGTGGGAGGAGATGTGGCTGTGTCGGAGGATGTCCAGGATGAGTCTGGCTGCTGCATTCTGGATCCTTTGTAGTCTTGATTGTAGTTTCTTGGTGATACCGGCATCGAGTGTGTTGCTGTAGTCCAGTTTGCTAGTGACGAGTGACTGTCTTCCTCGTGTAAGAGGGTATCAACTTGAAAATCTTTCCCAGGAGTTGGAGGGTGTGGAAGCATGATGATGAGACAGCGTTGACTTTTCGGGTCATGGATGGAGAGGAGTCCAGGATGATGCCCAGATTGCATGCATGGTCTGTTAGGACGGGGCATTGTCCAGGGCAGTGGGTGACCAGGACTCGTTCCAGGTGGAAGGGGTTGAGCCTACTATGAGGATCTCTGTCTTGTCTGAGTTGAGTTTGAGGCAGCTGGCTTCCATCCAGGGGGCGACTGCTCTCATCCCATTGTGAAAATTTCTCTTGGTCTTTGCAGAGTCCTCCGACAAGGAGAGGATCAGTTGGGTATCGTCAGCAGAGGAGACTATGTTAAGCCTGTGTTGTTTGATGATCTTGGCAAGCGGGGCCACGTAGATGTTTCAAGGTGTCGGGCTGAGTAAAGATCCTTGGGGCACTCTGCAGCATGTGTCTTTGGGTTCTGACATGAATGGCGGTAGTCTGATACTCTGTGTTCTTCTGGTGAGGAAGAACCTGATCCAATCCAGTGCTTTATCTTGGATGCCGGTGTTGTGTAGTCTGGCACAGGGGGTGAAGTGGGAGACGGTGTCAAACGCAGCAAAGTGATCGAGGAGTATGAGTGCGGACGTGCCTCCGTGGTCTAGTATGATGCGTATGTCATCGGTGGTTGCTAAGAGTGAGGTTTCAGAACTGTGGTTGCTTCTGAATCTGGATTGGGATGGGTCTAGGGTTTGGTGTGTCTTGAGGAATTCAGCGAGTTGCTGTTTGACAGCCTTTTCCGTTACTTTGGCTGCGAAAGGGAGCAGAGAGATGCGTCTATAGTTATTCAGCTCCCTTGGGTCGGCAGTGGGTTTCTTGAGCAGCAGGTTGATCTCGGCGTGCTTCCAGTCTGATAGAAAGGTGGCCATCTTAAGGGATCGGTTGATAGTTCGGCAAAGCTCTGGTGCTATGGTGACGCTGGCCAGGTTGAAGATATGATGAGGGCATGGATCCGAGGGTGCTCCCAAGTGGATGGAGTTCATGAGTCTTTGGATGTTCTCTTTGGTGATGGGGGTCCAGGAGTTCAGGATCTGGTGAGGTGCTGGGTCTGTGGTGATGGGCGGTGCAGGCAGGTTTTGGTTCCTGAAGCATTCGTAAATGTCCTGGATTTTTTGGTAATCTCTTCAGTGTGTGAATAATTAGATCAGACCTAAAACATGCTTCTAAACCCATTGCCTTTAATCCAAGCACACAAAATTGGAAGAAACAAAAGGAAGAAGAAACAATATTTTAGTGACATTCATAAAGGACAAAACTTAAGCAGAGTAATCTAAGACCAGTCTTTTTACCTGCTACATTGTATAACATCGTGCTGGGCCCATCGGAATTAAAATGACTCTTTCTCAGTTTCCTTTCTTTAAATGCCATTTTAGTTTGTTGTTTTATAGGTGTTTATATGTTTACACTGATGAAAGCTGTTTTCCTTTTGGTGGAGTTTTATTATTTATAGCATGTTTAATCCTAAAACACAATAGGCTAAACATTGTGTCTGTTGGTTGACTGTTGACTGTTGAATTATGAGCTATTGCTCTGTGAGAGTTTTCTCTCAGAAATAGAGCTGATGTATAATGTCTATCAAATTAAAATATGGCATTTAAATATGAAATACTTTCTTTATTATTCTTTAAGCAACATATGTTCAACCTGTTTGTGTTTGCAATAACATTGTTATCACAATGAAAGCTAAATATTTTAAAATGTGTTGGTTTCTGCTTTTGAAGATTGACTATTTGAGAGCCGGTGATCATATAATATAGCTGTATACATGAAGACTACATCAACTATTATGATATTTGCAAAGTCTCCCCAAAAAATTCAAGTTGAGTATGCTGCACACTTAGACTAATACTTGGATAGCAGTCATTGTAATATTAACCTTTCTTAGAAAGTATTTTAGTGTTTTATTACCTAATATGCACTGCCAAAATAAGGGAAAAGTAACTGGGAAAAGGTCAGTCACTCACAGTCAGTCAGTGTGAAAGAGGCAAGCAATGTAATTGGTTTCAGGTCAGGATACCTTGCCATCCTCTGCCTTCTTTGCAAGACTATATTGGGCCCAAGTCATGGGGAAGGCATTGTTGGTCTGGTGCCACAAATTTCTGCTCTTGAAACCCACCTGTTTTATGGCTTCATTTAAGGGAATATTGACTAAGGCATGCTGTAGCTCCAGTTATTATTGACAGGATTGCCATTGTTCCTTCACAGATGATCAAACATAGGGGACACGCCCCCCCCACCTTTTGCCCCCCATGAAGAGTGTCTGTCAGGCTGAACAAAGGTCAGCCTGACAGACACTCTTCAAGTTCAGGTCAGGCAGCCAGGAGCAGACATGCGCGATTTGCGCAGACTCCTGGCTGCCTGAGCTGAACTTTGCTGGGCTAAGGAGATCACAGCTCCTATGGGCGTGACCTCCTCAGCCCAGCAAAGGTGCCTCAAGGCCCTCCCCTGGGTGACGAGGAAAGTGTCACCAATTGACACTCTCCCTGGGCACTTCAGTTTAAGCCCTGAAGTGCCCAGGGCGAGTGTCAATCAGTGACACTTCGTCACAGAGTGGGGTGGGGTCAGCAGTCTCACTGACCTCATCCCACTCTGTGACGAGGCTGGGACTGCTGCCTTCCCTCATTGGCTGACCTAAGGTCAGCCACTGAGGGAAGGCAGCAGTGCCAACCCTCCTGGGACCTTTAGGTCGAAGGTAAGTGTGTGTGTGTGTGATGTTTCAAATTGAATGTTTGGTGCGTGCGTGCATGTTTGAATGGTATGAATGTTGTTAATGGATGTGCGTGTGCGCGTGTGTGAAAGAATGAGTGTGTGTGATGTTTTAAAATGAATGTTTGGTGCGTGCGTGCATGTTTGAATGGTATGAGTGTTGTCAATGGATGTGCGTGTGTGCGTGAACACCAGATGGTTCCAATATCGATGGCAACACCACAGTTGAGTAAGTAAGGTCATTTGTGGGGTAGTGAAGAGGTGTCTATGAAGGGTTTAGAGTGACTTAGGGATATAAGTAGGATGAACTTTAGGATGGAATAGAAGGTATGTTTAGCATGGGCTGAGTTTACATGTAGAAATGCTACAATACAATATAATGGCTCGAGTTGTGTTCTGGGTAGCTTGGGCATATGTATGACGCGCTCAGGGTGTGGTATTGTCAATTGGGGGAATGTTTAAAATGGAATTAAGGGTTTATTTGAGTGGGCGTGTTTTGGTGGGCTGAAGACCAACGTTAGGATGGGCTTTGATTACGCTTATTGTAAGTTTAAGATTGGTTCAGGAAAAGTGAGGTGACCGTTGATTGGGGTCTGTATTTAGAACAGATTGTGAGGTGTGTTTATCACTGCAAAACCCAGGCTGACGTTTAGGATGCTCTTGTCTGTATCGTTTGTCAAACTGTACCTTAAAGATGTATTTGCCCACTTGTGCAGTGATGTTACTTAAACAGCAAAAGCATTTATGTGCGTGAAGTTCCCACAAGGTCTCCCATGTCTACCACCGTCCCTTCCTTTACCAGACAGATCTAGAAGATGATTCAAATTTGTGGCTATCTGCCCTAACCCTTTCGGCTTTCCAGAGGTGATCTTGCAATGTGCAGTACTGCGTCTGTGCCGGTGGAGACTGCTGATAAGAGAGCGTGGCAGAACTCAGTCCGGCGGCGGCGCTTGCTGACCAAGCGCTAGCTGCACCAGGGATCAGATTCCACGGACCAAAATATCACCTTTATATAACCCATCTGGGGGTGGGTTATTCAGCAGTTCATGAAAGAAAATCAATAAAGAAGAGCACAAACTGCAGGAAAAATGCTTTGCGCAGAGAAGGAGCAAGATGAAAGGTACACTCCAGTCGATCATCAGTTGTGGGTTTCTACTTTTTTGGTGCGGATCAGCGCCATCTTGTTACCTAAGGCGTTTATTATTATTTTATTTTGACTCTGGCCCCAAATGAAAAACGAGGGGTGTCAGTTACATTAGTCGGTTAAGGCACGTTTCGGATATGAAACCTCACATAGTATATATATTTTTTTTAAATCACCGTAATGATTTACAAACAATTGTGTATTCTTTTTAAGTGGCCACACTGGAATTCTGAGTAAATCAATGGCTACGTTGATGAAGCTTTTTTAGAATAACATTGCCTGTGTTCTTCAATAAGGTGTGCGTAGCAGGCAAGAAGAACGTAGCTCTACGGACGGAGTCGATGTGTGCCCGAATTATACATTAAAATTCGCGCAATGGCACACATATTAAATACTGCAGGGAACTGGCTTGTCGAAGGCTTCAGACCTGCCTCAAACTGAAAGGACGCCATGTATATAGGGTGACCACCTGGTATCGAGGCAAATTCTGGACAGGACTGTAAAAAATTCAGGACAAAGAGTGAAAATGCAGGACAAAGGGTCAAAATTCAGCACAAAAATTCATGAACAAACGTCAGTTTTACAGACACGCCCAAGAGAGGCCTTACCCCATTACGTTATCAGAGCATTTATTTACGCTTTTTTAACATAGCAGTATTTATACACTGTGGTCTTTCTGTGATTACCTACTGGTATGCTACATTCAGATGTCACATTACCTCCTTGTTCAGTAGTAAATTAATGCCCATCAGCACTGTATTAAGGTCATCACCCCTACCCAAATTTACTCAATCGTTCTTGGAGAGAAAGCAACAGCTTTCTAAACATTTTAAAAGCCATGGCAACAGTTTGAGAAACATTAAGGTGAGTAACCTTATGCTAGTTTAAACAAGTTGAACAAAACATCTGGCTCACCTCAACCTCCAATCGACTCTCAACCTAAAAAAATGTAATGAGACACAGCAGATGGTGTGGGCAACAGTCTCACATCTAATGTCAGGATGTGAGGTACCCACAACTTGTCTGTAGTCTCACAGCACTAGAGTGTACGTCCGGGACTCTACATTTGTCTCAGAACTGGAAGCCCAGACTACCAATCAAAGATAATAAAACAGAAGGATGAAATTCAGATCAAATAGGAGATCCACAGCAACTGATTCAAAGGGTTTGTGCTAAGAACTGGATAAATAATGAAAAGAAGAACAACGTGGGACAATTCCTAAAATCAGACAAGATGGGTTCATCAAGACTATCGGAAGGTACTGCGTAAATGGTGAGTTGTCTCTGCAGACAGAAGTGAAACAGAAGAGGCACAGTCAAGTATTTGAACAAGCAACACCAACCCACCCTCTCAAACTCTTCTGGTGCAAGGGTCCGCAGGGTCCATAGGGTGAAGGGTGAGTAGGGGCCAAACCCCTTGCAAGGTTGTGCAAGGCAATTGCCCGCTCTGTCCATGTCTTAAAATGGTTTTGCAATTGAGCAAAAGCCAAACCAGTGATCTGGGTTATCCCTAAGTTTTAAGTACACATAGAATCTTCAAAATATCTGGGATGTAAATTGCACAAACAAAATGTAAGAACATGAGAAATTTTTTAAAATGTAATTGGTGTTTCTTTGGCATATGGTACTCTTTTCTCCTTTGTATACAATTAGACCTCAGATTGAACTAAGAATCAATTACCTTTCGATACCTAGTGATTAACATCTACCATTTCCCCCACTGATTTGCAGGACTGAAATCTTGGCAGAGCGTCATGGTCCCTCCGAGCCCAGTTTGCTTTTTGGTCTTCTCTTCTGCTTTCTGTAGTAGTCCACGTGGCACTAGTGAAGATAGTGTGCTACCCCGATGATAGTATTATTTTGCAAATCTTCCCCTGCTCGTCCTTCAACACTTCTTCAGACATGTCACACATCTGATTTGGTCGCTGGGGCGCAGTCAGGTAGCTCTTTCCACTCTAAAGCTACCTGTGACTACACAGGATTAGGCCTTCTGGACTTAAAACGCTATTATTTAACTGCACAGGTCCTTTGGGTGGCTCGCTGGCTGTCTGCCCACCCCCTGCATGAGATGGGATTTATCTGTAAAGACTTTTTAAGAAGGGCTTACTGCACTGCTCATTGTTTCCTACTGACCATTCTACAGAACATAATCTGGGGTTATTATGCACATATTTCTCTTGCCTTGCTAGGACCTATAAACTCACTGACACAAGGAAACCCTGTGCTCCTGCACTACCTTTGCTAGGCCTCCCACTCACACAGGATGGCTGTGCTCAGAGCAACTCCATCAGTGGCATGCTGCAAGTGTCTTAAAATTAGGGAATTCATTTTTGGACGGCGAGCTACTAAATTTCCAAAGCCTTGTGGCAGGCTACCATCTTCATCCCAGTCAACTCCTTACTTACAGTCACCTTAAACAATCATTAAATGCCCTATTTCATTTCTGCCACCTAGCACTAACCCTACATGAGGTGTGCCAGATGCTCTACACTCTAGAGACTGGCGGTGAACTGATAAGATGAGTGAATGACCTTTCCTGCAACATGGAGACCATTCTAGGTTTTCTCGTCATACTACCTGGGTGATTGATGTGGCCAAACCGCTGTAAGATACGGACTGGACTAGTGTACTGGACTTTCCCCACAAAGTATCCCATGGCTGTCACTTTAAGTACATTCATAGAGATTCCTTGAAAATGCATTCCACCCGTTGCTTGCCATTGGCTTTGTGGTTTGTAACTCACATTTCAGTGCTTTCAATTTGCTGGCTTTGATGGTTTTAGGCTATCCAGCTTGGGTTTGTCTCTTCCCTTGCCCAAACATTATTTACAGTATCTTTCCGAGTGCTCCCTTTCTGTGAACAGGCCTGTAAATCTTGTTCCTATCTCATCACATTTGCTGTGCATTTAAAGAACAAGGTCAAATGTCAGGATCTGTCTTTGGTGGGAATTTAGTGTTTACTTTTCTTTCTCCAACTTCAAAGTTAGAGGATTTATGCGACAATCTTGCTGGATACTGAGGGTAGGAAAGAGTGTTTTCCATCACATGACAACATTTAAACAAACTGTGCAAGGATTTCAGAATATATCAGAATTAGGAGTACGAATGAAGCACATTTTTGTTCATTCCGAACTGTGCTGGAAACAACTACCTTTATATGATTAAAACAAATAATTACATTAGGTGATGCAATTTCCACACATTATCATCTGTGCACTGTATAGTTTTACTTGAAAAACTGTATGTCTGTGCAAACATAATGGTAATTTCAATCAAAAACATGTTGTTACCACACCATACATAAGCCACTCTACTCTACTCTGCACCACACCACACCACTGCACCCTACTCTGCACCACTCCACTTTACACCACTCCATGCTACTGCACTGTGGGACACTACACTCTTCTCCACACTTCTCCACTCCACTCTATGCCACTGCACTCTATGCTACTTCACACTACGCCTCTCTACTCTACTCTGTACCACTCTACTCTATGCCAATGCACTTTACGCCTTTCTACACCGCTGCACACTGATCCTCTGCAACGCTATACCAGTCTAGGCGACACCAATCTACTCCACACACCTCCATTCTATGCTACTCTGTAACACTGCAGCAACACTGTACTCTATGCCATCACACTCTATGCCACTCTATGCAACTCCACTCTACCCTGCACATCTCCACTCTATGCCACTTCACTCTTCTATGAAATAATCTACTTTATGCCACTGCATTCTGCGCCACTAAATTCTATGCCACTGCACTCTACCCTGCACCTCTCCACTTTATGCCACTGCACTCTACTCTGAAACAATCTACTCTACTCCACTGCACTCTATGCCACTCTGCCCCACTACACTCTAAACCACTGCACTATACTTCAATGCACTCTACGCCAATGCACTCAAAACAACTGCACTATACACCGCTGCACTCTACTTTGTACTACTGTACTCTATGCCACTACTCTCTATGCCACTCTACTCTACTATACACCACTGCACTCTGACACTCTACTCTGCAACACTGCACTCACCACCACTATACTCTACACCACTGTACTCTATACTACTGCATTCTGCACCAATACACTCTATGCCACTGCACTCTATACCACTCTACTATGCATAACTCTACTCTACGCTACTGCACTTTACAGAACTATACTCTCCTCTGCACCACTCTACACTACTCCACTCTTCACCACTCCACGCCACTGCTCTCTATGCCACTCAAATCTACTCTGCACTCCATGCCACTGCAGCACTCTCCACTACTGCACTCTCTGCCATTCTGTTTTATGTCACTGTACACCACTGCGCTCTATGGCATTCTACTCTGCCCCATGCCACACTATGCCACTGTACTCTAAACCACTGCACTCTACGCCAATGCACTCTAAACAACTGTACTCTAAGCCACTGCGCTCTACTTTGCACTAATATAATCTATGCCACTGCTCTCTATGCCGCTCTACTACACACCACTACACTGACACTCTACTCTGCAACATTGCAATCTCTGCCATTGTACTCTACACCGCTCTGCTCTGTACTACTGCATTCTATGCCAATACACTCTACACCACTGCACTCTATGCCACTCTACTCTACGCCACTGCACTCCACAGCAATACTCTCTACTCTGCACTGCTCCACTCTACATTTCTCCACTCTGTACCACTCTTCACCACTGCCCTCAATGCCACTGTAGTCTACTCTGCACTCTGTGCCACTGACCCACTCTACACTACTGCACTCTCTGACACTCTATTGTATACCATTCTACTCCACTGCACTCTATGCTACTTTACTCTAGCCCACGCCACTCTATGCCACTGCACTCTAAACCACTGCACTCTATGCCAATGTACTCTAAACAACTGCACTGTACCCCACTGTACTCTACTCTGCACCACTGTACTCTTTGGACTGCTCCTATGCCACTCTACTCCACTCTACACCACTGTACTGACACTCTACTCTGCAACATTGCACTCTCCGCCACTGCACTCTACACCACTCTACTCTGTATTATTGCATTCTATGCCAATACACTCTACAACACTGCACTCTGTCACTGTACTCTGCATCACTCCACTCTACACCACTGCACTCTACAGAACTATACTCTACTCTGCACTACACCACTCTATGCTATTCTACTCTGCACCACTCTACACCACGGTTCTCTAGGCCACTCGAGTCTATGGTGCACTCTACACTACTGCACACTCTGCCACTCTATTGTACACCACTCTACTCTACGCCGCTGCACTCTATGCCAATCTACTCTGCACCACTCCACTCTGCACCCCTACACTCTACTGTGCACCACTCTAATCTATGCCTCTGCATTCTATGACATCACATTGTATGCCACTGAATTCTATGCCACTGCATTCAATGCCACTTTACCCTGCATCACTATATTCTGCAACCCTCTACACCAGTGCACTTTACATCAGTCAACTCCACTGCATACCACCCCAATATATGTCACTCTATGTAACTCCACAATATGCCACTCCTAAACACAACACTCTCTGCCACTCCACTCTACAACACTCTACTCCACCCTTTGCCATTCCGCTCTGTGACACTTCATGACACTCTCCTCTATGCCACTAACGTTTTGACATGCTGAACAGCAGCCATTCTGGTGTATGAAATGGCTAAAACACATTGGCTGGCAAAGCCAATAATTCTTGTGTAGACTAGACCTATTGGCTTTGTCAATGTTTGTTAGTACTAGGAGGTACTGAGGTCCCTGAAAGAGCTGTGAATGTGTAAGTCCTTATTTTAAACATGCATTACACACATCATTATATAGGCTGCTACAAAATGCGCAAATACATTAAGGTTAAATTAAAAAAAGTCCCTCTAAAATACACATTTCAATAATATACAGATTATAACTAGTGCAAACAGTTTTTATAACAGTCCATTAAAACCACACACTCCACAGCTCACCTTGGAACACCCTTACTGTACCTCTCTAAAAGAAAATATCTTTGTCATCAGAAAGCTTCCAGTGACTCCTTTGATTAAAGTTAATACAGGTTCCCAAGCCCCTTTGCATTTGCAGATTTACCAGTTGAGCACATTTGCATTTCTTTAGGGAAGGAGACACCCTGGCAAAAAGGTCTGTTTTATCTGTCTGGCCCTCCCTCCCTCAGAGCACAGGAGACTCCCTGCCTTTCAGTTCAGCTGGGAAACTGATCTGTCCTAATTACATTTTGTCCTTTAGGTGAAAGGCTAAAATTACGGACAAATGCTGTCCCTTAAGCCTTTCATCACGGACAATGGACGGTAGGGCTAAATTACATGCAGTCCCTGAAAATTACGGACGGGTGGTCACCCTACAAATATATCAGGTGAAGGCTAGACTTACTAGGGGTGGCCTCGCAATACTTTGCATGTGGGCGGAACTCCACAGAATTTGGCAGAGTTTTTCTTTAATTTTGCCGAATTCTGCGGAGAAAAGCTCTGGGAGCTCCACCCAGGCCTACGTTTCTCACACACAACAAACAATATTAACCAAGCACAACAAATAGGTTTTCTTTTTAGCTGACTACCCAGATGTGCTTGGGGCCATATCATGTGAAGGATGCACTATACAATCCTTGTAATAAAAGTAGTGCAATTCCGGAGAAGTGCTTCTTCCTTTGGTTGTCCACCGTTCCTGGATTCTGAAGCAAGAAATCTATGGTCGGACCAGTATGGATTGGTCAAAATTGTTTTGTTTATTCCAGGCCTGACAACTATCTCCATCTGTTTTCATTTCCTCAGAGACCAATGATGACATCGGAAGTAGAGGCATGAGTGGGTTTCACTAGAACAGGAGGAATACATTGGGAGCTTTCCCCTTATCCACCAACTACCACTGATTTGAGAGGGGTTCGTTTAGGAAGCTGTTTGTACAGCCTAGTATGTCGAACAGGTCACAAACGTTTACAGCATGCATTTGGGCTCAAATATACACCATCATTCATCCAGATTAACTTAACAACAAATACATGACAAAGGCAAGAGACCACTGTTTGGAGACCTGGACCGCACTAGCCAACTTCCACTCAGGGGTACAGGTTAAAAGCCCATGCATTATAAATGTGATGCTACTAGGACCTGATTCTGGAGAGCTTGAGTTTATGGATCACTAGCCAATTGCACTCAAATGGGTACACATGTGTGTCCCCCAGGCACCAGAGCACCATCAAAGACAAAAGAAAAAGGATGGGGGCACTTGCAGGGGACATGCATGACTGGTTTTGTCAGCTACTGGAAACCTAGGATAACCAGAATAACTCATGGCATAGGATGGTATAGCATTGCTAAACCATGCAGAGCACTTTCATCACATTAATTTAGTGAAACGTTTCTGATCTTGGGCAGGCAATGAAATAATCAGTTAAATAATCACATTCCTTTGAGCCTCTCATGATGACTAATTTGAGATTCATTTCAAATGTTTCTATAAGTTTCCCAAATACATTCTGTAATAATACCACAAGTACCACAACACCAGCGTTGAGATGGAAGAATCATTTCACTGTCAGTTTATGAGACAGAGAAAGATCAACCCAGGGCTAGTAAGTGAAATGTGACAAGTAGACTGCAGCACTTCATTGTGCCACCACTACAGTGACAAGGTGAAAACATGTCTCTAGGACTGCCAATGAAGCCTAGTTGGGTGGCTATGACATTGCCAACGCGACATGGCAAAATAAACCCTTTTCCAAATCAAAACCTTCCTTTTTAAGTCGACCAACATGTTGGTATGTATCTGGGCTGTTAACCATGCCCACCGCACCCCCATCACTATCACTCGTTCATGGACTTTCCCTTAAAAAATCCTTTATTTTCATTGGTAAATGCTTTACGTTTGTCACTCCTTGGGGGCAGTCGAGTTACCGCCTTGGCCATCACCCCTGCTACATGGCTAATTGCACTTTTGCCAATACGTTGGACTGCGAGAGAACTTCTTCCTTTTGAGTGCTGCTTCACGCTGATGCTGTGGCGCTTTGAATCAGCTCGCTTATGTGAAACTGTATTACTTTTCATTTTCAATTTATGTTGGAAGAAAAGTCCAGTTAGGAGTTTACAATGCTAATAGCTCTAACACAAGCAAATGGGAGACCCATTGCATTGCAAATGCATGTTTTAGTAAACCACCTCTAAGGAAGGTATCCGTTGCCCACTGGGTAGGGGACTTAGGGCCAGATGTATCAAAGGTTTTTACCCATTCTGTGTCTATGGGAAAATGTGTTCATGCATATGGCCCTTAGTATTTAAAAGAAGGCCATTTTTGTTTCGTATTTTAGCATGCCCTGACAGTGAAAACACAAAATGTCTGTTTTCACTTTAGCCAGGTCAAAGGTCCTATAGGCTAACTTCCATTTGGGGCCACCAATTATATTAATTTAATCTATCAAATTAATCATTACATTAACCCAGATTCATTGCTGAGATTCGAGTTAAGGTCACTTTTAATAGAAAGGTGACTTGAGACAGTCACAACTTTGTAGCCCTTCCTGTTTATCTGTACTATTTGCCACTGAGACAACATGCTGCCTGTTAGACTTTTCATCCTTGGTGTGGTCTCCCTTAACTTTTTGCCTCTGTTTCCCAGGTTGTTGATGTGTGCTGGACTCTGATTTTGCTGTTTTTGTTACTCTGGGCACTTTACCACTGCTAACCAGTGCTAAAGTGCAAGTGCTCCTTTACAAAATGTGTATGTAATTGGCTTATCCATGATTAGCATATTTGATTTATTAGTAAGCCCCTAGTACAGTGCACCAGAGGTGCCCAGGGCCTGTAAATCAAATGCTACTAGTGGGCCTGCAGCACAGGTTGTGCCACCCACATAAGTAGCTCTGTAATCATGTCTCAGACCTGCCACTGCAGTGTCTGTGTGTGCAGTTTTAACTGTAAATTCAACTTGGCAAGTGTACCCACTTGCCAGGCCTAAACCTCCCTTTTCTTACATGTAAGGCACCCCTGAGTTAGGCCCTAGGTAGCCCCAAGGGCAGGGTGCAGTGTATTGTTAAGGTAGGACATATAGTAATGTGTTTTATATGTCCTAACAGTGAAATATTGTTAAATGTGTTTTTTACTGTTGCAAGGCCTGTCCCTCTCATAGGTTAACACGGGGGCTACCTTTAAAACTGATTACTAGACAGTGACACAAAGGGAACTGGGGTGTAGTCTGCAGTTCCTGATGAGCCATCTGTGCTAGGAGGGAGGGGATGAGTGGTCACTCACATCTGAAAGGGCGGTGCCTGCCCTCACACAATGCAGTCTCCAACCCCTTGGCGAGTGTCTGGTGTCTGGCCTGGATAAGGCAGGATTTCACAATCAAGAGAGACTTTGCTTTGGAGTAGGCCTACTTCAAAATAGAAATTGGGTATAAGAAGGGCACCCAAAACCACAGACTTTAGAACACTTCTGGAAACCAAGAGGAACCTGTACCTGGAGAAGAGCTGAGGAAGAAGAGCTGCCCTGCCTGTGACTGTGCTTTGTAGAGCTATCCTGCAGTTGCTGCTTCTACCAGTGTAAGAGGGCAAAGACTGGACTTTCCATCTTGTGAAGATCTCCAAGGGCTTGATTTAGAGCTTGCCTCCTGTTGTTTGAAGTCTCAGGGACAGCAAAGACTTCTCTCTACCAGCACCTGGTGTCTCTGGAGAGACTGCTACTCTGCCAAGTGGTGCCCATCCAGTTCCTGGGACCGTGAAAGGAGAAGCTGGCAGCCTAAGAGGAAGAAATCCACGCACAGAACGCCATGCGGGGAAAAAATCGAAGAGACTCCGATCTGCGGCTGAAAAATTGACGCACCGCCGGCTTTGCGGCAGAAAATCGACGGTCGCCTGCAACGTGACCGAAGAATTGACGCACAGAGCTGGAGAAACGACGTGCAGCATCGCTGATGGAGACTGGTGAGATCGCAACCCGTGCTGTGTGGCTTTCAGATCATCGTGTGGCTGGATTTCCGATGCAAGTACTGCTGGGCATGTAAAAACAATGCAAGGCCTGCCCAGACCCGAGAGTGCTGACCGGATTGACGCATCACTTTCCTGCAGAGAGACGAAACAACGCGCCCGACCCAATGAAAGGAGAACCGACGCAAAGTCTCACTAAGTGAGTGAAATTGACGCATCGCAAGCCCTTTTTGACGCACACTCACCCGTGCGGGGTTATTTTTGACACACCCAAAGTACATTTTCACACTAACAGTGTTAGTGTGTGTTTAAAACTACATGAAGACTCTTTTTGCTTTTTAATTGATAACTTGACTTGTGTATTGTGGATTTTTGTCGTTTTGGTCTTGTTTTGTTTAGATAATATTTTTAAAAAAATCTAAACCTATGTTGTGTCATTTTGTAGTGTTTTCATTCAATTACTGTGTGTGTTGGTACAAATACTTTACACCTAGCACTCTGAAGTTAAGCCTACTGCTCATGCCAAGCTACCAAGGGGGTAAGTAGGGGTTAGCTGAGGGTGATTCTCTTTTATCCTGACTAGAGTGAGGGTCCTTGCTTAGACAGGGGGTAGAAGCCTTGTGCTAACTTGGTTTATAGAGAGGGGTATCCTGGGATTGTTTGATGGCCAAAGCCCCAGGAAGCAACTTAAAGTGGGACGGGTAGCCTTGTGAGAACTCTTGCTCCATGGGGCAGTATTTCACTTGGGGCAAGTCCTCCCCTCCCATAAATTAAAAGGTAACATAAAAATGTCACCCCGGACCCACAACCCTCAGATCAGTGTTGGATTGGAAAGGCGACTAAAGAAGGACTGACCAGCTGCACTCTTAACCCAGTAAAGAGAGGCTGTACTAAAGACTGGACTGCCCCTGTTGAACACAAGAATCACACAAAGAGAGTACTGAGCCTACAGTGCCAACTCATGGAGAAATTGCCCATGTATGCCAGAATGGAAGGAGTGACTCAAAGAGTCAGTTGGCTGACCTACTGTTGTAGCTAAAGGGCCACAAAAGCTGATTGAAGTCTGCAATTGTGAGAGCTCAGCTGACCACGATCACCTGCCTGCCACTGAATGCCAAAGTACTTGCTGGGAAACAAAATTGTGACGTGCCCGAGGAGACCCCATGTCTGTGGGACCCATTGTCAAAGTCAACGTGGCACCCTGTCCTCCTGCAAGAGTCACTCACCTGAAGATTGCTGTAACCAGAGACAGGTTGACCAGTGGCAACTGGACCTCCACTGGACTTCACACGGTATTGTGGGAGATCGAGTTCTGAGGTCAGAGAAGACCCCTGAAGATTGGTAGACCCAGGTTCACCCCAGCAACACTCAATGGAATTCTTTCACAGCTGCAGCATCTTGAGCATCCTTAGCATCGTCTCAGCATCCTCCACATCCTGTATCCCTAGAATCAGGACCACTTTTTTGCTGGTACCACAGTCCTGGTAAAATCTTCTTGGAGGAATCTGAGACTACTGGACCTGACAGATGACTATCTCCCTTGACTTAAGTTGTCCCTCTGTCTTGCTACCAACCCATTGTGACCAGTCGAAGAGAGGATTAGCAGTCGTGTAAGCCTGTTGGCTCAGGAACTGGAATGCTAATTATAAACATTTATTGTAACCTTAAAGAATTTACTTGACTTTTAAAAATCATACCTCTATTTCCCCTCAATAGATTTTTGTTTTGTTGGTTTCTAATTTAAAATAAAAATATGCCATATTTTTAGAAATTGGTGTTGGATTTATATTGTGTCATATTTCCGATTTACCTTTGTTTTGATTCTTTAAAATGCTTCACATTTGTTCCTTTGAGTAAGCCTGACTGCTCTGTGCTACAGCTAGCCAGAACAGAGCTGGATGTTTTGTTAAAAAAAAGTAACTGGACCTGATAGAGGTTGTGACGTTATTATATGGGGAGCTCTAACAACAATACCACATGATAGTTCACTTTCCCTATGGGGTCATAAGCAATTGTTTTTTTTCAAGATCACCCGCAAATATCAGATTGTACCATGACACTAGGATACAACTTTTTACTTCTTGCCTCTATTTTTAACAACTCATTATTTTCATGTTCTTTAGTCTGATTTGTTTAATTGAACTAAACAAGATATACTTATTCCAGTATGCACTGAATGTTTGCATTAAAACTCATGACAGGAAAATAGGTATTCTGATAACATGCAGTCTTTTGGTAACCCTATATCTGGCCCGGCACATTGCCATGACTCTGTGAGTAAGAGTGAGTATGTAGCTGGAGAAGGGTAAACAACTTTACATAGTCCTGAAAAGGATCTAATTATCTTTAACATTAGCAAACTCTTTTCGTAAAATTAAAGGAGCAAGAGCATTTGTAGAGTACTTGTAGGCACCATAATAGCCTCTGCAAGTCACTGTTTTTGACCTTGGTACAATTGAGTGTAATTCTGTGTGTTTGAAGTTATCTTGGAAGCATTCAAACATTCTCTTGATGGTTATTGCGAGAGTTATACCTATGAAGTTGTGCTCTTCAAGTGTAAATTGAATTTAAGCCACATTCAGTATCAATGTGCATAAGGTGATGGGCGCCATTTGTATTCACTTCTTGTTAGCAGTAGACCTGGGTGTAGAACTGCACTCCACTGGTGGAGTTTGTGGTATTCTGGCACTTCTTGCTACCTGGAGTAGCATGGAGTTCCAGAATTCTACACTCCGGAAAGCAGCGGAGTTCGTTTGTGCTCGTAAGATTGGTTTTTGGCACTCTCTTGCGAGTGCAACGGTACTCCTGGACCTCTAGTAAGAATGTGCAAGACTTCACGTTTGCTCGCGTTGCTTCCAGCCACGCTGGTGGCCAAAAGAGTGCCGCTCACGAGCACAAACTCGCTTCTGGAGTAGATTTTCCACTAGCTAGAGATTTTGACTAGCTTTTCTTTTCCAGCGGACCTTGCAATTTGTTTTTCAGATTGAGAAGCCTTTTTTTTGTCAGAGGCTCCAACTTCCTGTTCCTGTCCAGCAGGGTCCTCCCAGTGCTTTGTCCATCTCCTAGTCACTTTTCAGTTGGATTTTGAGGTGGAAGGATCACTCTCTTTGTCTCCTGGATATAGCTTTGGATTTAAAGACTCTGGGCCTGATTACGAGTTTGGCGGATCGCGAACCACCATGGCGGTGGCAGTTTGACCATTGACGAACTGGCAGACAGTCCGTCGTATTACGAGTATTGCGGTTTCACTAACAGAAGACAGCCAGCGGTCCTCCAGCACCGCCAGGTTGGACAGACCGCCATGGCTACGAGGAAGCACAAATGCGGAGCATGTGTTGCAGCCGGACTCATTACAAGGTTGCACACCGCCATTGTGACTGTAGCCTTCTAACCACCACATGTCAGAAGGTGGAAACAGACCGTATAAAGGGAGACACTAAACTGCAGGCAGGCTTACACGTCCGCTGCCGCCATTGAGCCCGTCACAAATGTCATGCCCCTGCTCCTGCTCATCCAAAGACAAGGAAATCGATGCCGCTGTGAATGCCAACAACTATAAGTAGACACACCTACCTGCATCATTAACTTTCAAAACAGCATGCTGTGTCTACTTACACATCGGGGGCAAGCCATGGGCAGCAGGTACACATCACAAACCACACCCACCCACAAACATACACCAACACGGTCACACACACAGTCACTTTGTTCCCTCTTTGGGCAGCACACACACCATACAAATAAACAAGGACACACAGCTCAGGCACAGGGACAGTGAAGGCTACACAACATTGTCACACCACTGGCCAGGGACTGTTCGCACACACAACACACATATGCATTGAAGTGGCATGGACCACAAATGACACCACCACAATGAGCCAGCCCTGCAATGGACACACACATCACAGCATAATGGAAGCGCAATGGCATCTACTAAACACAGAGACACCAATAGACCAAGAGCAATATGACAACTATACCTACGGAAAGCGGTCTCCACCGGGACATTCATCACCACAAACAGGCCCCTCAAACAATATGTGCATAGGAAATGGTCCTACATTGGTCCTAGGGACAAACAATACTAAACCCAAATGTCATGCCCATATGCACAATGGGGAAGGGCAAGTCAACAAATCACATACAACACCTACTGCATGGGACATACTCCTACATGAACTAGCTGCAAGGGACACACACCTAAGTGGACACATGCACAGACAAATTAAAATACAGCAAACATAACTGAACACACCCATGTCTGCAAAAACAAAATTCAAGATGACACACAGCAGATACATACAGAAGCCATATCAGGGGGACAAGTCAAACACCATTCATGCCCACATTGCACAACACAAAAAGAAATAATTACCATACCAAATACTATGCAATGCCATGACACCAACAGTGCATTTACGCACGCACATACCTATACACACAACATATACCATTCTTTTGGGGGACAACAGTACTGCACAGAAACTCACATACTGCAAACAACAGCACATGGAGCAGTAAGCAGGTAAAAACACACACAGCTGGAGGAACACAACCAAAGTCTCTCAAGAACAACATCAAGATAGAAAAGGAATTGCAGGACAAATCTGCATCGAAAAAGACAACTTGGGTTTATTAATATGAAGTTCAAAATGTCCATGGCCATTGGACAGTCCATGTGCAATGGGCAATGGACATCAATGTGCCCACACTTGACTCCTAACTGCCAGGGAACCTCCACAGGAAGGGGCATCAAGGGGGCAAGCAGGCACCTCAGGGATCATCCAGGGGTAGGGGTGTGGGGATTGGATTTGGGAGGAGGGTTGGGCTTGGGAGGGAGGTGTTCTTGTGAGGGGTGGGCTTCTTCTTGGTTGGAGATGGGTATGGGTGCTTGCAGGGGGCAGGGGAGGACTTGGAGTTGGAAGGGATGGACTTGGAGCTGGATGGGGTCTTCTGGGTGTGGTCTTGGGTGAGTGAGTGAGGGTGATATGTGTCTTGGGCTTGGGGGGGTAGAGGTGCTGGGGGATGTCGTGGTGGGTGGGTGTCTGTTGGGGTGGTGACTGCAGGTATGGTGGATGTGTTGCATGTATGTGTCTCTGTAGCTGTGGCACCATCTGGTGTGGTGCTTGTTGTGGATGTCTGCGGATCTGCTGGGGTGGTGTCTGCAGTTAGGATAGGTGTGGTGCCTGTGGTAATGACTGTTGTGGTGGTGCATGTAGGTATGCTTGATATGTGTGTGTGTGATGCTGGGGGTGGTGGAGGTGTCAGGGGAAGTCGTGACTGTTGTCCAGTCTGTAGGTGGATGATGTTTGTGTGTGTGCTTGTGTGTCTTGTGGTGCTTGTGTTTGTGTGTGCTCAGTTTGTCTGTTGAGGTGGATGTCTGCAGATCTGTTTGTGTGCTTTGGGTAGGTGAGGAAAATGGAAACTTGGACTGGGAAGAGAGAGGTGGAGGGGGACAGAAGGTGGAGGATGACTGGCTGCCATCAGTGTGGAGACCAGAGCCTGAAAAGATCACTGTAGACCAGCCATTGCACCATGAATGCTTTCAGGAACGTGTTGGTTTGTTGCAGTTGAGTCACCAGTCCCTGGATGGCATTTACAATGGCTGTCTGACCCACAGTGATACTTCTCAGTAGGTCAATACCCTCCTTACTGAGGGCAGCAGTGGTAACATGGCTGGATCAGAGGTGCCTGCGGTGAAGGAAACGGACACCCTCTTGGGTGAGCGGGCACAGCCAACTAAGTGGGGAGCAACAGGGAGGGCGGTCATAGAACGGGGGTGGTGGACAAAGATGGTGCTAGGGAATGCCCCAATGGGTCCACCACCACTAGGGAGTGGCCACTGAAGAAGGAATCTGAGCATGATGATGATGCAGATCCAGTCTCCCTAGTCGTCTCTTGACCCGAGGTCCATTGCCAGATGCATCCCCACTTGGCTCAACCCTGTCTCCTCCGCTTACCTGTGCTGATGCTGCAAGGTCATAGAGGAATATGGTCAACACATGTCCATGATAACACCTGAACCACAACTCAGTTTGACTAACAATACCATTATGTCAACTAGGCCCGAGCAAAACTACTCATCTAAGTGGTGCATACATGTGCCGTGACATATGCATGCATGCCATCTGGATTTACTACAGTGGCCCACTTTGAAATCAGGACCTCAGACAACTACATTTGCATGGTTGAAGTCTTGGAACCACACTAACCAGCAGCAGACCTCAGTTAACTAACGGCAAACAACAGGATCCCATTGTAAATTCTATTCCCACATATCCCACACAAGGTCATGCAAACATCTATTTGGCACATACATAATGAACCTCCAATTAGAAATGAGACCCTGAAATCTTGCTATGTGGATCCCAAAAGTTCTATATCCTGGGGTATGTGACATGGAAATAACCATGTTACACAGGAAACATTGCAGCAAAGTACATTTCAATAAGTGACATGTGTCACAATAGATTCAAGGAGGTAGTATCAATGTAACTCAGATAGGCCTCACATGTGGCACTGAAAGGAACACTTTTGATGTCAGGTTCAATATGTCATGGAGATATGTTCCCAGAATAAACAAAACAACAATTTTGCATATCCCAAGATAGTCACCACTAATGTATGACACCCGTTACAATGACATCCTCTGAGGGTTTCTGTAGTAGACATCTGTCCTTTGCATGTTGGGGAAACACCGAACTTTAGAAGAGCATTAGACGGTCCTCAACCTGTTGCCCAATAATCACCATTATCACTAGCCACATCTTGGACATCCCAATCCTGGTGTTTGTCTGTGGATGAATGCCTGTACCCAAACACATGTGATGTAAACATCACTGCAACTCACTCCATGATGCATGCCAACAATCAGGGCTCAATCATTACACATGTGCAGTGCACTTTTACACATGATCCCACATCAAGGGCATAGATAAGCACACAGTGGTTCTATGCTCTGGGCCTACCTGGGATCTCCCTCACGGCTACTGCAGTTTTACATGCCAAATAACATACTATGACACATGAAGGTGTATGTCAGACAATGGATAATGGTGACACACTCCTGTCTGTGGCACCACATGAAATGGATGCCCAGTGTAGATTTACTATACCAATAACAGTTCACATGTACATATATGTGAGGGAATACAAACATCATCCTGTCAACATAGGTAGAACATGCATGGAACTGCAGCATAGATATGTTTCCTAAATAGAAATTGACACATGCTGTCATGTAGGCACAAGGAATGTTGGCAGCAGTGATGACAAATCATTCATGTCAATAGACTTTCCCCACTTACCAAGGGAAAGTTGTTTGTTTTCAGCTGCGAATAGCTATGTAAGCCATGCCATATGTATGATAGACACATACACATCACAGACGGCAGTGAGGCACCAGCACGCATCATACACAGAAGATAACCAGCTCCTGGTTGGCAGATGTCTACATACACATATACCCAGACATATGGCAGAGTACAGTGATCCACAACCTACTTACCTTTGGCCTGTAACATATAGGTAGAGTGATCTGTTAGATAGAAATTACACCCACTAGAACAACAATCAGTAAATGAGTAATCACTGTACACAGTCATTTGTGATCCCTGCTGAACATAACTGAGTGTACAGTCGCCGGATTAATACCCGGAACCACTGCTTGTGGGTGCGCCGGAGCAGCACGCGCTGCATTAGTATTTAATGCCTGCATTACAAACTGAACCAGTCTTCTGTATGTAGTTGATAAGTCTATATATAAACAACGCACGTCAGCCACTGCCAAATTAGCAACTGCAGGATATGGTGTGTAAGTAGCCAATAAAGGCCAGGTCGGACCATCATTACTCAGTGGACCTAACCTTACTTGTGCTACTGTGTGTGGGAGAGCGCCATCAAGCCAATTATGGTGTTCTTGATAAGATAAAGATATCTCTAAGTATGCATAAGCCCTGTATTGTCCAGGGACATTCGCAACAGTGTATTTGTGAAAAGTGTTTGTACCCCCATCAACTGCTGGAAATACGACCCAAGAATAAAAAAGTTCTGTTCTATAGGCTGCATGGGCGTCCACCACAAAAGTGACCGGACCCCCCTGGACCGTCAGTCCATGTGCTATCAGATGTCCCGGAGCGGTTGTCGCATATTAAGCGCAATATTCACTACATTAGGATTAGCCATTTGCAAAAAACAGCACTAGGTCAGAGAAGGCACACCAATATCGGGGTTTTCCTTTCAAAGTTCAAGCTTGAACAACCAACCACTAAGTAATAGGATGCCTATCCCGTGGTGGCGGAAATCCTCAGCCCCACGGACGTCTCCGCTTACGGAACCGAGGAGTCAATATATATATGAGACCGAGAGAGTCAGTCGGACCTAAACATTAGAGCCAGACCAATCGTTGGCGGCGCCATGTCGCGTGGGCTCTCATTATCCTAAATGAGACTACTGGATTTCTAGGCAGCAGGATCGATAACGGTGTGGGGGACTGAGTCTGACCCACGTGTAAGGAACTCTGTCACCCTAAATCCGTTTTTTGCTCCGGCTAACTAGCAGTGCCTCATTTCTCCCACGGGGAAGAGATGATTGGGCAGCCGAGCGCATGACATCTTTGGAACTTCTCAGGGAAGTCGTGGTCACTCAGATCCAAACCAACTCTCTCATTTACAATATGATCTCATATACAAATGACAAAGACAGTATAAGTTTTATATAATGATTTAATAAAACGACTGTATTTTAGATAATAAGGCATGAGCCGCAATAACCAGAACCATACAACACAGTAGGATTGAAATAGTTACCAGGAGAGTAAAACATAAGAACAAAGCGATCATCGTGTATAATAGTTTCTACTCTCCCTCTGCTTGTTCTATTTCGAGCACAGCATGTTAAGCTTCTAGCTTGCCTGTCTGTATCACTAGGGAGACATCAGCCCTCATACCTGAGCAAAGGCCTGTGATCTTGGTTCAGCATCTGCAACGAGGCAGTCAGCGTCTAGTTGTGGTTCCCTGGTCGGAATCTCCCTCTTGCGTGTATTGGGACAAGGAAGTGATTTTATAACTAACATGTCAGCGTGATCACAAAATGTCCCTACGCAGGAATGCCAAGTCTAAACTCCTACCACGTCTACCGGCAATGTACCAGACTGTATCCTTGACTGAAGCACAGAGTGAATGTGTTATGGAGAACTCCAGTGCTGAAGTAGGCAAAACAGTGTGATATGAATAAAAAACAAAACCGTAGAACTGGCTATTTGAAAAATAACAGTACGAAGCCTAATAAAAAGCATTTAGAGCAAAGTGCACAGAGGCTCTAAGCTGCCAGCAAATGAATAAAATACATCCAGGGCAAAGTGCACAAAGGCCTAAAGCCTGAAGCTAACAAACCAACCACACTACAAAATGGTCTGAGGATTTGTCCTAGGTGCCAGGTCCAAAAGGCAAGGCACACCAGTTTGGTACACATGACATGTCAACACAAGGAATTTCCCATCTACTATGTGACATGTGGCTCATCCCTCATTGTTAGGGGGAGCAGTCAGTGCCTCACTCAATCACCTGGCAATAAGACAGGCAGGAATTTGCCATGTATTCACTCCCTTGTGGCTGCTGTGGTGCCCTCAAACACCCTTCCAACTCTGTGTAGGCCACCGACAGAATTCAGGCCATTAGGGGAGTCATTGTCTGACGGGCACTCCACCCATGTTGGGAGGACAGCCACAGCTGGGCCTCCGCAATCTTCTGGGCCCAGCGTCTCAAGTCCTTCCACCTCTTGCGACAGTGGGCACTCCACCGGTTGTGGAACCCTAGGGTCTGCTCCTTCTTGCCAATGAATCTCCAGAACCCTTTCTTTTGATGGGCATTGACCTGAACAGATGCAAAAGGCAGGGCAAGAAGTTATGTCAACAAGTCCCATCCAAAATGGCTGAGTCACATACATGTCAGTATATCAAGATAAGAACATCCTGTCTTGGCAATACTTCCCAAGAGTGGCATATAGCAGTCATTGAATACAGGGAGATGACTACAAACACTTCTCACAATGCAGCCCTACCTACCACCCAGCTCAGGCCCTGCACTGACTAGATAGGTCAACTGACATCTTGCGGGATATGATCTTGCAATTTGACAGAGATCAGAGACACTATTAGACACATTACGCCTATGTGGCTTCTGGTAGGTAACCTCCTCAACCGTGAATGCATCAAAAAACTCACAATCTGTGAGAATGATCCTCTGCATACAGTCCCTCCAGGGTGCAAACTCTAACATCACACATGGGAAGCAATGAAGTGATTGGCATGGTGGACATAGAAAGAGTCTAGCCTGGCCATGTGTGGACATGTACAAATACAGATGCAGACTCATGCCAGTTCAGGGGGTGGGGGTCTCTATGTCTCATCATCAACATCAACACAAAACACACTTTTTGACATTGACGCAGATGTGCATAATACATAGGTTACCTTCGGAATAACATAGGCATGCATTGTACATTTTTTGCAATGTGACCAGACAACTGAGTCACATGTCATGGGTTATCCTTAAACAACTCACAGTTTGCACTTATGAGATGTCAGAAATGAAATCAGCCTGCACAGGACACATGTGACATGTATAAAAGTAACAACAGGACTGTGGGATCAAGAGACCTTTCAAGGCTCTGAAACACACATTGACGGTGATGCCAAGTGCACATCAGTTACAGATCATCAGCTCTCCCGTAATACCATTTACAGAGACACAAACCAGGTGACCCAGTCATGTTTTGATGTAAATATGTAATATTCATCCTTGTCTATTTCATTTTTGACAGTAAAAATTTACTTGTCTTCACCTAACTTAGGCCCTCAATACAACCCTGGCGGTCTGCCAGACAGACAGCCAATTTAACAGACTGACCGCCACGGCGGTAGCAACAAGCACCACGGTGGTAACCGCCAACAGCCAGGTGGAAGACAATGTACCGCCCACTGTATTATGAGAGGTGTATCCGCCACCATTTCCAGGGCGGTACCAATGACAACAAAAGCATGCGGAAACAGAACACAAAAGTCAAAGGACTCCCCTCTGGAGACTCAGGGAACAACCACGACGCCATGGAGCCCGAGTTGCACATCTTCCCGATGCTCGTCTTCCTTTTCCTGCATTATGGGCAGCAACGACGGCGAAGACGACCACGGTGAGTACTGCTGCCTAGCACACAAGGGAGGGGGAGGAAAAAGAGAGTGACACACACACACAACACCCTCACCCCCAACACCACACACACAACCAGATACACAAACATTACATATTCACCCCGTACGCCTCAGGAATAATGCAAGGACAAAATGATTGGAAGAAAGTGAGTGTAATACGAAAAAGTACTAGGAATAAGTGCATCAAAATACAAAGTATATTCATATTTACAAATGGAGGGACACTGCTCAGTCCTCAATGGCCACATCACATAGGCCAAGGCCCCACCTCTCTCCTGCAAGAACACGGAGAGAACGCTGCAGGGGCATAAGGTCGAAAATACACAGGCACCTCAGGGGGATGGGGTATGGGGGGCACCTCAGCCGGAAGATGGTACAATGCCACTGGTCCTGGAGGGGACAACATGCCCTGTGTGGTGTCCTGGGGAGTGCAAGGCCACAGTCTCTCAAGTGGGTGGTTTGCCCACTACTTGGTCCTGGGGAGTGCAAGGCCACTGTCTCGCAAGTGGGTGATTTGCCTACTGCTTGGTCCTGGGGAGTGCAAGGCCACAGTCTCTCAAGTGGAGGGTTTGCCCACATGCTTTGGAGGGGGACTATGCCCTGTGCTTGTTCCTGGGGAGTGCAAGGCCACAGTTTCTCAAGTGGGTGGTTTGCCCACATGCTCTGGAGGGGGCAACATGCCCTGTCCTTGGTCCTGGGGAGTGCAAGGCCACAGTCTCTCAAGTGGGTGGCTTCTTCCACTGGTTCTGGAGGGGGCCTTGTGCCAAGTGTGCTTCATCCTTGGAAGGATGGGGTGAGTGGATGGCTTCTTCCACTGGTTCTGGATGGGACCTTGTGCCCAGTGTGCTTCATCCTGGGAAGGATGGGATGAGTGGATGGCTTCTTCCATTGGTTCTAGAGGGGGCCTTGTGCCCAGTATGCTTCATCCTGGGAAGGATGCGCTGAGTGGATGGCTTCTTCAACTGGTTCTGGAGGGGGCCTTGTGCCCAGTGTGCTTCATCTGGTAAGGATGCGCTGAGTGGATGGCTTCTTTCACTGGTTCTGGAGGGGGCCTTGTGCCCAGTGTGCTTCATCCTGGGAAGGATGGCGTGAGTGGATGACTTCTTCTACTGGTTCTGGAGGGGGCATTGTGTCCTGTGATGCATATCGTGGGGAGTGCAAGGTCACAGTCTCTCATCTGGGTGTCAGACCCACAGGATTTGCTGGGGCAAGGACGCACAACAGCCCATGGAGGCAGGACTACACACTGTTCGCCGGCGGTGATGGCTGCTCAGTGGTGGCAGTGGCGGTGCTGGTGTCGGGGCTGGCAGTGGTAGGGGGAGGCTCCAGCCCTTCCCCTGCAGCCTCGGACGGCTTCCCACTGGGGCTGATGCTGGTGGCAGTGGTGCTGGTGGCGGTGCTGGTGGAGGTGCTAGTAGTGGTGGGGGGAGGCTCCAGCCCTTCTCCTGCAGCCTCAGACGGCTGCCCACTGGGGCTGCTGCTGCTGGCAGTGGTGCTGCTGGCGGTACTGGTGGCGGTGCTGGCTGTGGTGGGGGGAGGCTCCAGCCCTTCCCCTGCAGCCTCTGGTGGCTGCCCAATGGGGCTGCTGCTGGTGGCAGTGGTGTTGATGGCGGTGTTGGCAGTGGTGGGGGGAGGCTCCAGCCCTTCCCCTGCAGCCTCGGATGGCTGAACCGCCATGGTTGGTGGTGGAGGCTCCGAATTAGTCCCAGCACCAGGCCTCCTGTCCTTCCTGCCTGCAGGCCCCTTGCCCTTCCCTTTCGCAGCTGGTGGTGCCTCCTTGCCCTTCCCTTTCACAGCTGGTGGTGCCTCCTAGCCCTTCCCTTTCACAGCTGGTGGTGCCTCCTTGCCCTTCCCTTTCACATCTGGTGGTGCCTCCTTGCCCTTCCTTGATGCACCTGGTGCAGGCACACTTTCAGTGCTGCTGGCTGGTTCCCGGGATCCTGCCTGTTACACTCATATCCCACCATAGCCCTCCCATCCCCTTACGCACAGAAATTGCCCACCATACATGCAGCATGCAGCCCAGGGCCCTTCCACCAACCCCCCACCCTACACAAGGACCTCACACACAGCACTCCTGCAATGGCACACAACGTCAGCGTAATTACCTCATTTCCACATGTCCCTCCATACAGGACAGGTGGACGCATTTCAGGGTGGGGTGGCAGGCCATGGCACCTAACTGCGTCACAGTACACATAGGCACCATTTGGGCCTATGCAACAATATTGTGTTACAGTCACAACATGCAATGCAGTGTAGTGTTTGGAAATATTGAATACTGACCAGCTACTCACTGTTTGCCCCCTAGATTGAAACCGCTGTGGATGAATAGGAGATGGAGACATCTCCCTGTGTACAGGTCCCTGGTGGACTTGGCAACAATGCAGGACAGGCACATTAGCCTCACCTATAGACTGGACAGTGCCACAATCACAGAGCTGTGGGCCCAATTGGAACCTGACCTGATATCTGCTATCCGTCAACCCACCGGGACCCCCCTCTTGTGCAAGTCCTATCTGTGCTCCATTTCCTGGCAAGTGGCTCTTTCCAAGTGACAGTGGGCTTGGCAGCAGGAATGTCTCAGCCAATGTTCTCAATAGTGCTGACCAGAGTATTGTCTGCCCTGATTAAACACATGCATAGCTACGTCATTTTCCCCCAGGTGGAGGATTTGGCCACAGTGAAAGCTGATTTCTATGCTATGGGACATTACCCCAACATAATTGGGGTAATTGATGGTACACATATTGCATTTGTCCCCCTCCAGAGAAATGAACAGGTGTTCAGAAATCAAAAGAGCTTTCACTCCATGAATGTGCAGATAGTGTGCCTGGCGGACCAGTACATTTCCCATGTCAATGGAAAGTATCCTGGGTCTGTGCATGATGCCTTTATCCTGAGGAATAGCAGCATCCCATATGTGATGGCTCAACTCCAGAGGCACCGGGTGTGGCTAATAGGTGAGCCATGGTTCCCACACAGTAGGTGTTGGTGTATGGGTATGGTGTGGGCCCTAAAGGTTAGTGTGTGTCTAACAGTTGTCCCTCAATATTTTCAGGTGACTCTGGTTACCCCAACCTCTCATGGCTACTGACCCCTGTGAGGATTCCCAGGACAAGGGCAGAGGAATGTTACAATGAGGCACATGGGCGAACACGAAGAATAATAGAAAGGACATTTGGCCTCCTGAAGGACAGGTTTCGTTGCCTTCATCTAACAAGTGGATCCCTGTACTGCTCACCCAAAAAGGTCTGCCAGATCATCGTGGCATGCTGTATGTTGCACAACCTTGCCTTACGTCGCCAAGTGCCCTTTCTGCAGGAGGATGAGGCTGGAGATGGGCGTGTGGCAGCAGTGGACCCTGTGCACAGTGAAGATGAGGAGGCAGAGGATGAGGACACCAGAAGTGCTATTATAAGACAGTACTTCCAATGACACATAGGTAAGGCACTGTCATTACACTTTGCAAAGACAGTTTTGTATTTGACATTGTCACTGGCAGGCTGATTTTCCCACTTCTATGGCCACTTACTGTACCCTTTGGCATCTCTATTTTCAGGTATTTGTGCACCTCTATCACGCCTGGTGTGTTGACTGCAGCCAACTATAGGTCATTCCTATGTAGACAATACTGTACAGTTATATTGCAGTGTTTAAAGCAAATACATGATTAAATGATTTGACAGACACCATACTTGTATTTATTCAAATGGTGTTTATTTAAGTGCTAATGATTAGAGGGGGATGTTCAATGGTCTGGGGTGATGATGGAGGGAAGTCCAGGATAGAGTCCAGTCTATTTGTATCACAGGTGCATTGTCCAAGGGGGCATTGGAACTTGAGCAATGGCAGTTCAAGGTGGACATGGTGACAGAGTGGGACACAAGGGTGACATTCAGGAGAGTCTTATTTCCTGGCGGGGGTCTTGGCAATGTTCTCTGGCTTCTGCCTGGATCACAGGGACCGTTTGCAGGGTGGTTCTCCTTCTGCAGGGGGTGGGGTGCTGGTGGCCTTTTGTTCCTGTGGCGGGGCCTCGTGTCCACTAGTGGCAGTGGAGGTGGAAGGCTGTTTATCATTTTGGCTAGTGTCAAGGGCCTGCTGGTGTGCCACTGCCTCCCTCATGGTGTTGGCCATGTCTGCCAGCACCCCTGCAGTGGTGACCAGGGTGGTGTGGATGTCCTTCAAGTCCTTCCTGATCCCCAGGTACTGTCCATCCTGCAGCCGCTGGGTCTCCTGCAACTTGTCCAGTATCTGGCCCATCATCTCCTTGGACTGGTGGTATGCTCCCACAATGTTGGGGAGTGCCTCTTGGAGAGTCGGTTCCCTGAGCCTGTTCTCCCCCTGTCGCACCACAGTCCTCCCAGCTTCCATGTTGTCCTGTGCCTGTGTCCCCTAAACTGTGTGCCCACTGCCACTGACCCCAGGTCCCTGATTGTCCTGTGTTTGTGGGGTTGCCTGGGGTCCCTGTAGTAGGGGAAACAATGCTGATTAGCGTGTTCTGGGGACAGAGGTATGGGCCTGCTGGGTGGGTACTGTGGTGGTGTTTCCTGAGGGGGGAGCCTCTTTGGTGGTATGCGACTGCGCCTGGGTTACCGACTGTCCAGAGATCCCTGATGGGCTAGGTGGGTCATCCAGATCCAGGCATCCAGAGCTGCTGCCATCACTGTGGGCTTCTTCTGGGGGTGGACTGGAAGTTGCTGGCACCTCCTCTCCGGTGATGTTGGGTGGGGGACGTGTGGGGATGTAAATGCAGTGTTATTGTTTCTGTGTGTGTCATTTTGTGCATGGGTGTGTTGCCCTGTATGGTTGTTATTGCCCTGACAGCTTTGCCTTGTGTGAGTAGTGATTTTGTGGGCAAGGTGATTCTCTCTAATGTGCATGCTTTAGTGATGGGTGTCCATGCAGGTCTTTGATGGGGGTCCGTGCATTGGTGTTAAATCCAGGGCTTGATATTGGGAGGGGTGGGTAGTGATGGTGATGTGTGTGTGTGTGAGGTGGTGGACTGATGGGAGTGAGGGTAAGGGTAGGGGTATGTGATGACATGCAGGTAGGGGGGTGATAGTATTAGAGATTTGACTTACCAGAGTCCAGTCCTCCTCCTACTCCTGCCAGGCCCTTAGGATGCATGATTGCCAAGACTTGCTCCTCCCATGTTGTTAGTTGTTGGGGAGGAGGTGGGGGTCTACCGCCAGTCCTCTGTACAGCTAGTTGGTGTCTTGCTGCTGTGGAACACACCTTCCCCCGTAGGTCGTTCCACCTCTTCCTGATGTCTTCCCTTGTTATGGGGTGCTATCCCATGGCGTTGACCCTGTCCACGATTCTTTGCCATAGCTCCATCTTCCTTGCAATGGACATCTGCTGCACCTGTGATCCGAATAGCTGTGGCGCTACCCGGATGATTTCCTCCACCATGACCCTTAGCTCCTCCTCAGAGAACTTGGGGTGTTGTTGCGGTGCCATGGGTGTATTGTGGGTGGTGTGGGTAAGGGTGTGTGGGGTACTGTGTTGGGGTGTGTGATGTAAGGTGCGTGGATGATGTATAGGTGATGGTGGTGTGTGCCTGTGGTCTTGTCTGTGGTTTTGCTATCTCTCTTGTCGCACTTGTTTGTAATGGTAAAGGGTTGTGGGTATTGTGTGTGTGTGTTTTTTATGGTGGTGTGTGGGTGTGGTGTGTGTATGTGTGTCAGATGTATGTTATTCAAATTGTCCAATGTGGTGTTGTTTTGTTTGAGTGTGTGTATTTTGAGCGCGGCGGTATGTGTTGCCAATGGTTTAGTGCAAGTGAATGTCCGCCATGGTGATTCGTGGGTCATAATGTGATGGGCGTAGTTCTGTTGGCATAACGGGGTGGGTTTTGGTACCGCCAGTTTATCACTGACCTTTGGGCTGGCGGACTTGTGTGTGTGGCTATATTGTGACGGATTGCTATGTGTGGGTCATGATATGGGAGGCGGTAATCCGCTGCAGCGGCGGTATGTTGGCGGCAGTCAGCACGGCGGTAAGTGGGATATACCGCCAATGTCATAATGAGTGCCTTAGTTTTGTTTAATATAGTATGCTATTTACTGTCTCCATTCGGTTGTATGTTGTATATATTGTCATCTTTATGTTTTTAACTACGAGTCCCAGAATGCGTCATTAAGGGCAGACTGTGTAGTAGTATTTAAACAGGGAGTGGGCACATCTGCCCCTGCTAGACTGTTGTTTGGAAGGCATATCCTGACTTCCTATGCCCCTCAAGTTGGCACACAAACACCACATGCCAATTGGCTTTTTGCTACATGATGTACTATCGTAAATGGAAATGTACGGTTGCAACTGCCTACCACCATGATGACTTCTGCAGGAGGTCGCGGGCGGCTCCCAATGTCCTGTGGAATAGATCAGGCATCCACCATTTAGGAGGCCTGAAAAGGATTGTATGGCTCTGACAAATGCATCACACCTCCTAAATTGTTGAGTTTTGCATCATTAGCTGCTTGTCTTTCCCAGTCATGTAGCTCCTACTACTCTGACATCATTGTTGTACATTGCTAGGCATATATGGTGATTTGCATTTGGGCACCCCCCTTCCAACAAAGGTCATTTTAATGCTTCAGACATCAAATCACAGTCCGAGAGGCATGTTTTGTTGCACAGTTATTGATGACCATTCACATGATGTGTAAACATGTATGCCAAAGCAAGGGGGTGACATATGACTGCTGTGTGAATATCAGTTGTGATGGGTACTATGTATCATATCCAAACCTCAATACATGCTTTGTCACATTTTAGCATTGACACTCATACTGTATGTTCCAAGGGGCACATTGGATAATGGCAATACTCATGTCTTGTCAGACCTAGCTACCCAGGAAGGGAAAGGATCAGACAACCTCCTTTCTATCGTCCCCACCAGACCTTCAGACCATGAAAGAATGCCACATCATCCAGATCTACCATCTGAATTGGCTAACAATTGTGGACCTATGTCGGCAGTTGGAGTCAGATCTGATGCCTGCCAATAGTCATCCAAATAGCATACCACCCATTGCACAAGTCATGGCAGTTTTGCACTTCCTGGCCACAGGGCCCTTCCAAAATACAGTGGTCCTATCTGCTGGGATGTCCCAGCCTCTGTTCAGTCTGGTTTTGATGGATGTACTCCCTCTCAGCAATGTCGAAACACCTGGACAGCTATATCTGCTTTGCTCAACGTGAGGATTTGACCCATGTGAAGGCTGACTTCTATGATTTGGCACACATTCCGCATGTGGTGGGAGCCATTGATGGTACACATGTTGCCTTGGTCCCACCACATGGCAATGAACAAGTGTACCGCAACAGAAAGGGCTACCATTCCATCAATGTCCAAGTGGTTTGTTTGTGCAATCTCTACATTTCACAAAGCTGTGCCCATTTTATGGGTTCAGTCCATGATGCCTTCAATATGTGGAACAGCGCAATCACCCAAATGATGTCACAGCTGTACCCAGAGAGGGCTTGGTTGGTGGTAAGTCAAATCTGTCCTGTTTGTGTGTGTGCAATGCATGCTGTAACAAATCCAATGAGAGGGACTCACAGTTGCACATATGTTCCATTCCATAACAGGGGACTTTGCATACCCAAACCGTCCATGGATGTTGACGCTGGTGAGGAACCCAACTACGCCAGGGGAACTCTGCTTCAACAATGCCCATGGAAGAACACAGCATGTCATGGAGAAGGCTTTTGGGCTCCTGAAGGCCAGATTTATGTGTCTGGACAATATAGCTGGAGCCCTCCTCTACTCACCCGAAAAAGTGTGCAAGATCATTGTGGCCTGCTGCATGCTCTGCAAAATTGCCCTGTGGAAGGACATTCCATGCATCCCAGAAGAAGGGGAGCCAGCAGTGCCCCGGGTGAGAATCCTGAAATGGCAAGTGAGGATGACAGTGATGAAGAAGAAGGTGAAGGCTTGCGGGCAGATCTTGTCAATCACTACTTAACTGAGCATGAATGTAATATTGTCACTGTGACTATAATTGTCAGAATGTGTGGACTAGGGTGTTTTTCCTACAGATTGTGGATTTAATGCTTTGCCATACACATCAAAGCTTTGATCGCTAAGTCAGAACATTTCACTACCTTGATTATCTGCAGGGTTTGTGTCATTCTCATTGCAATTTAAGTGTATCCATTGAAGTTTAATGTGAGCTTATGGCCATAGGTAAAAGTTCCCAAGCTAAACTCCTTGTATTATTCATTATTCAGGTACCTTCACCATGCCATCCTCATATGGGCATTTCAGAGTTGTGACATTGGCTGGTATCTGATGCTGTTCTAACATAGGAAGCGGACATGGAGGTAATGTTGGTTACAGATTTATGGTGTATGAGTCCTGTGCCAAAGCAGCTTCGACAGTATGTGGATGGAAATGTGAAGTGTAGGATACACTGGTTTGATATGGTGTGATAGTCCAGTTGTCACTTTCATGGGATCATATGGCCTTGAGATATGTCCTTAACAAGTGCAATCCATGCATTCTCCCTTCACATTGTGTTGACAATGATCCTGTATGACCTGTTTGTAGCTGTATATGTGTTGCCTCATTGTAGGCCAGAGTGTCTGTGCCACAACGCTGATAGAGGTTGTATCATACCCACAGATGCTTTGTTATTGTAATGGGATGGACTCGTGATCAGGAACTGTTGTACTGCCCTCTGTCTATGCCATGGTGTATGTTATGTTAGCGGACCTGGTTTTGGTATGTGAAAAAACTCAAGCTGGTGACAACATCCACTAATCTATTAGCCTTTTATATGGGACATGGTCTCACAAAGCCCTTTCTTCTGTGGTCTGGGGGATGGTCCTTTGGCATAGCTATATAGTTCAGACATTCTTTACTATGACATTCTAGACATTGTGACAGCCTATGTGCTGTTCAGTGCAATACAATGCTTGGTGTGATCAGACACTTTCATCATTGTGTTGTTATTAATCCTCAACATATCCCTCCTTCCATTACCATCTTGTGTCTTCCTCATGTGAATCACATGGGCTTACATCTCAACATTTTGACATGTGGAACGGAAGCAAGCAGCAAATATTTTCCTGTTTGGTGAGTTTATTTACATAGTTGCAGGGCATAAAAAAAACTGATGCTACAGTAGATGAAAGTGAGGGAATCAGTCATAGTTGATGTAATCATATCAGTAGATGCTACAACATTTGGAGTTCAAAGTCCAGTGTCCTACTGCCATGGAAGATGGAACATGATTTGAGAACAGTGAACAGAGTAAATACGTGGCACACAAAGGAGTGAAATCATGAAGAGGTCACTTGCTGGCAGTGGTTGCTGTCTTGCCATCTGCACCTCCTGGAGTCTTGGGTAGATGTCCCCACTTGTGGGGGGTTCTGCATTTACAGAAGCAGGGGTGCCAGGGGTGGGTCCTTTCCCTGACAGGACGTCCCTTCCAGTGGGTGCCACCTATGTAGAAGGGCCTGGTGTTGCTGGGCCAAAGGATAGGGTGCTCTTGGTCCCTGATCAGGGTACTGCTAATCTCCCTGAAAAACCCTGATAGGGAGGCCAGGATGGTGTTTGTGGTCTCCCACTTTTCCAATGACTCTCAGTCGAAGTCCCTCTGCAGCTGCCTGATTTACCTGAGTTTAGTAAGTAACTGGCCCATCACACCTTGGAGTTGGTGATAGGCTCCCAAGACTTGGCTGATGGTGCCCTGGCCTGGACTCTCCCCAGTGGTCTCATGCCACTGGCCCACGACATCCCTCCACGCACCCTACCCTCACGTGTCTGCAACCTTGGCACAATTTGCCCCCTATCACTCGTTCCAGGACCATCATTGTCAGCGGTGTGTTGCTGTGACTCAGGATCCTGGACTGGGGGCATGAGATGGTAGTCAAAGTTCTTGGGACACAGGTTGGGGGGTGAATGGATGCCTGAGATGTAGATGCAACCGGGCTGGGAGGAGTTGATGTGGTCATTCTGAGTCTCACTGGTGTCATCTTACCAGTTTGCCCAGACGGGCCAGAACGTCCTCAGCATCCAGACATCCAGGAGTGTTGTCTTCACTGAGGGCTTCATCCATGGGGGTAGTGGCAGTTTCTTCAGCAGTCTCGGTGTTCCCAGTGTCAGCTCGATCTGTTGATGTGATAGATACAATGTTACCGGTTGTGTTGTGACATCTGCCTTCAGTATTTGACAGTGACATTTAGCCAAGGCAGTTTACACATTGGATTGGTAGGTTTCCCTTATGTGACTGGTACACATGCTATCAATTGTATAGACCTGACATTTCTGAGATATGGCAATTCCATTTCCGTCAACCAGCTGCAGAATGTATGAGTTAGTTAACATTTGGGAGAGGGGTCATATACTTACTTCTTGCCAGCAGTGCAGACAAAACAGTGGCTGGGCAGGACGTGGCTATCATCCTTTTAAGTCCTAGTTGATTGTATGCAGGCAGACCCTAGACATTGTTGTATATGTGATTGTAGCTATCATGTGGTCAGTGCATTGTGAATGTGTCTGCTGCCAATACCATTCAGGTGATGGATCTTGAGGCCGTAGGTTCATGTTTTTTTGGGTGCACACAGGTTGAGCTGCCCTTTCTGTCCACAATAATTCCATGTTGGCTTAGCTGCTCAAGCTGGATCTAGGTGTTTATCCACATCGTAGAGTGTATCATGAACTGTCTCTTGGTCCCTCGCGGGTGAGTAAAATTCATTTCTGAGTTCAAAGACAGATGCAATGTGACATATGTAGAGTGTCCTGGTGATTGGAGTTACAGGGATTGGCCCTCCTGGAATTTACAGTGATCTTAGTCAAAGTACTACACAGTACACACATTATCCTCCTAGGTGGTTCAGTTCCATTGTGAGCTCAGAAACAAGGATATTGGGACAGATGTACATTGGGCTTGTGTTTGGATTTTGTGAGACAGAGCCTCCTGGCCTTAGCAGTCATTTCCCTCCCTGTACTTCATTCAGTTTTTATATGTCACCCCCCCCAGATGAGTGCACTTCATGTACTAATTCCCAAAGAAGGGTATTTTGGCTAGTGTGCACTATTTGGAGTGACAGTAAGTGAGCCTCCTGTGAGTTGCAGCCATGTAACACTCCCCAGGTGAATACTCTTCAGTGATGATTTGATACACAGGTATATTTTGGGGGAGGATGCGGTTCTGCAGCCTTGATTTTGGGAAGCAGTGCCTGTTATGAGTTGCAGTCCTGTCACTCTCATTGCTTCATAATACCTGACAGCTGCCAACTAGCCCAGCGAGTACACAACATATGTCTTTTGACACACTGTTGTCCTAAGGTTACGGGACACTGTTCTGGTGTTTATAGTGACAGTAGCCGTGCCTCCTGGCCTTAGCAGTCCTGTCAGTGCTTTTACTACCCACACACTATGCAGATATCAACTTCTCAGGTGAGTACCCTTCAATGTTGAGTTCAGGGAAAAGGGTCATTTGAGCAGAGGACACTGTGGTGGCTGAGCAGAGTAACAGTAGCAGTGTCTCCTGGCCTTCTCAGTCTTGTCAATGCTTGTACTAACCACACACTATACAGATATCAACCTCTCAGTTGAGTACCCTTCAATGGTGAGTTCAGGGACAAGGGTCATTTGATCAGAAGACACTGTGTTGGCTGTGTAGAGTGACGGTAGCAGTGCCTCCTGATCTTAGCAGTCCTGTCATTGCTTATACTAACCACATACTATACAAATGTCATCATCTCAAGTGGGTACACTTCACTAGGGATTTGCCAAACAAGGTAATTTTGGATATTATACACTGTTTATGTTTTTGAAATTGTAGAACAGTGCCAGCTGGGAATTGTAGTGCTGTCTATCCCTGTACTACACACAATGTACACAGCTATTGTTCCCCCAAGCGATTCTAGTTCACATGTGAGATTCCAGATAGTGGACTATGAAGAGGTGGACACTGGTCTGGTGTGTTGTGTGACAGTTAAGGTGGTCAAAGGTGAGCAGTGAGCATATTTGACAATACATTTTGGTGATATTTTAGTGTTGTAACTTACTAGACTTCACTTCCCCAGGCATTCCTGTCAAGCCCTCAAGATGCAGGATGGCCAAGACCATCTTATCCCAGGATGTGAGTTGTAAGGGAAGAGGTGGGGGGACCACCGCCAGTCTTCTTGACATTCAGCTAGTGCCTGGATGCCATGGAAAGTACTTTCCCCCTGAGGTTGTTCCACCTCTTCCTAATGTCATCCCTTGTGTGCGGGCGGGGCTTACAGACTTCAATCTGTCGACTGTCCTTTGCCACATTTCCATTTTCCTGGCAATAGCAGTGTGCTGGACTAATGTCCCAAATAAATGTGGCTCTACTCATGGTTTCATCCACCATGGCTCTTAACTCATTGTCAGTGAAACAGGGATTTTTCTGGGGTGACATGGTGGTGCTAAGAGAATAGATTGAAATTAACAGGTGACAGTGAGTTTGTGAAGTTGTGAAGTGCAAATGTATTTGCCTGGACAAATAATGTGTGAAGGATGTGGTATGTGGGAAAATTGCAGGGGTGACTATTCTATAGTTTAGAAGATTTTGAATTGCCTCTGGTTTCTGTGTTTTGCACTGGAGATGCAAAGAATAGTGTTGTGTGAAGGGGGTTGTTTTATAGTGTGCTTTGCAGGTGTGTTGAGTGTGGTAATGTGTGTCAGCTGTGTTTGTTTTCAAATCCATCCAATGTGGTGTTGTGTATTGCTGTGGTGACCGTGAACTGCTGTGGTTCAGACCGCCATTAGTGAACTGCCGTTGTTGAACTGCCACTGTGACTTTTGACTTCTAATATGGTCAGTGATTGGTCGACGTGCTGTCGGTACCGTTGATCGGCCCACCTATTTCACGCCCTTCACAGGACTTGATTTTTTGGCTGTCTTTTGCTGGTCCTGGCTGTGTAACTCGTAATATATAAACATGGCAGTCTTTTGCCGGCCACCAATATGGTAGTCTGGCGGTCGAACCACCAAACTGATAATGAGGCACCTTTGTTTTTGTTGAATTACACAAATAAGCTCAGAAACAATTTTTTTCTTTTTCTTTATTTTATGTGTCCTCATTTACTTATATTCTTCCATTCTGAACTCAAGACCCATGTCCCATTCTTTCACCCCTGGACAGGTCTAAATGTTCATAATGGGAAGTCTGGGAGATAAGGGACATGACTATGTATGGACCCATCCTCCATCATATTTCAGTCCTGTATGGCTTTAATCGTTGGACAGGTGCTAGCCTCCAAACTGAAAGTTTTTTATATAAGAAAGCCACCCTGATCCACCCACCTTAATCAGGCCCTCCACAGCTTTGCCACCTCGTTTGCACAAGACCGACTCAAGTCCAAGTTACATGTGCTGGCCACAGCAGTCAGCCATTCCAGCCTAGAAGGGGGAATTGGGGATGTCCATTGCCTGCAGATCTCCCTTCTACCCAACAGTATCAAGAAGTTCAGAAACTATTGTATAAGAGTGTTGTTTGTTTGCTTCGGCATTTATTTTGATTTCATAGTTTTTTCACCTTTTGTAAAGTAACATTGTTGCACAGTGCAGTACCTTTTCTACATGTTTGTAAAATTTGCAATAATATTTCAGTATGTGGCCTAGATTTCCAAAGGGCCATCTAGCCAGTAGGAGCCGTCACTAGTAGTCATCAGTATATGAAATAAATGTTTCAGTGGTATATGTTTTTACAACTTTAGTTAGGGCAGGGATGGCATTGGATTAATAAAAAATGTTGGACATAGTTTGCATTTCCTGTTTATTTTTGCTAAAAGTGTATATGTTCTGGGGTAATATTCGATGGCATAACGGGATATGTGTTGTGAAATTCTTATAGCTCAGTTAATTTTCATATTTTCCATTGCTGAATTAATGTTAGTTACTTTTCTTCAGTGTTACCACCACCATGCTTCCTTATGCCCAGTGCGTGTGTGTGTGTTTGTCATCGTCCACCGTTTCTCTTTGTTCTCCATGCAGTGTGGTCAGGGGCCATTTTCTATCCATAGGCTTGCATGTGTTCTTTCTTGTTCTTGCCTCCTTGTTTGCAGTTGTTGTTTGACCATGTGGCTGGTGGGCATTTCATCCATCCAGCAAGTGTCCCTTTGCCATAGGCTTGCAGGTGTTCTTTGTTGCTCATGTCTGCTTGTTTGCAGTTGCTGTTTGACAATGTGGCTGGCGGCAATTTTGTACATCCACATTGTTGTTGTTTGACCATGTGGTTGGCAGCCATTTTGTCCATCCAGCCAGTGTCCCTTTACAATAGGATTGCAAGTGTTCTTTGTTTGTCATGCCTCTTTCCTCATTGTTGTTGTTTGGCCATGTGGCTGCCAGGTAGCCACTTTGTGCATGCAGCTAGTGTGTCTTTGCCTTAGGCTTGCATTTGTCCTTTGTTTGCCATGCCTCCTCGCTCCTTGTTGTTGTTGTTTGACCATGTGGCTGGCAGCCATGTTGTCCATCCAGCCAATGTCCCTATGCCATAGGCTTGCATGTGTTCTTTGTTTGCCATGCCTCCTTCTTCCTTGTTGTCGTTTGACCACGTGACTGACTGGCAGCCCTTTTGTGCATGCAGATAGTGTGTCTTTGTGATAGGCTTGTATGTGTCCTTTGTTTGTCATGCCTCCTTGCTCCTTGTTGTTTGACCATACGCATGACTGGCAGCCATTTTGTTCATCCAACCAGTGTCCCTTGCCATAGGCTTGCATGTGTCCTTTGTTTGATGTGCCTTCTTCCTCCTTGTTGTTGTTGTTTGACTATATGGCTGCCACCCATTTTGTGCATGGAGCCAATATGTCTATGCAATATGCTTAAATACAAACATTGTTAATTATTGATCATTTGTCTTTTTAGTTTCTATTTTTACTTTTTTTATATTTTTGTTTTGTATTTTATTTTGTATTTTACTTTTTTATTTTAATTCTTTTTTTTTTTTTTTATTACAAATTTTTATTTTATTTTTTTAATGTTACATTTGATGTTTTAGTTTTGCAATTTACATATATTTTTTATTTTTATTTTTTATTCTGGTTAAATTTTTTTATTTTATTTCTTCATTTAAATTGTTATATTTTATTTTTTAATTTATTTTTATAATTTTTTACTTTTATTTAAATTTTTATTTAATTCTGCATTTTGCATTTATCCATCCATCTACATCCATTCATTCCTCCATCCATCCATCCATCCACCAAAGGATGTAATTCTAGTCCCTCCAGGACACCCTGGCTGCGGAACACTGCAGACAAATCAACAGCATAATTAATTTTTTTAATGATTATTCCATTTTCCCTGGACCACTCTGCTGCCATAGGTTTTTAAAAAGATTATTCCATTCACTCATGTACCTCTCTATGACTACCCCAGGTGTCTCCTTTAAAACTAATGGAGATAAAGCATAGAGTTGGATCTGCCTGTTGTGCTGTCTGATTGGAAATGTAATTTTTTATGGTGTGGTGGTGTGGTTTGACTTTACAATGTTTTATTAAATTGTTATTTTATTTATTAGATAAGTAAGCAACCACACTAAGATTGCATTTGTCTGTACTATTTCAACCTGCAACAATGCCATGTTTTATGAACTACATGTTTTTCTTGCTGGGTTGTTTTGACTTGCACAAGAGAAGAGACCCCCACATCCCCAGCAATACTGCCCTCCAGACTCTTTTGCTTGTGCATCTTAGTGCCACTGCCAACCTAGAGCTTAAGATGGCCCCAAAGAAAGTTGCTCTCAAGAAAGTGTACATGAGAAGAAGCAGCTTTCTGCTAGTGGCGTGCCAACCATATCCTTTTACGGGAGATCTGTGCCTGCCACACCAGCCTCCGAGAAGGAACCTGAGAGCAGCACTCCCGCATCAACAGCCTCACGACAACCAAAGCGGAAGACCATGTATGTTAGTGAGGTAGCCACTGCAATCATTGCGACACACGACGAGCAGTGATGTAGAATTGGATTTGTTTCCTACTCAAAGTAGTACCCAATCATTTCAGGAAACAGAGCGAAGTGGACAGCAGCCGCAGCCAGCAATAATAGATCTTCCAGAAAGCCTAAGAATCACAAAAGGGAATGGTGAGGATGATAACAACGAGTCAGTCATTGTGGAAGCTGGCATAGAGAAGTCTGACATTACTATCCACCCTGTTTCAAGATATATGGCACAGGCAGCACCACCAGCTCCCATATTTGTAAGGCTCCATCAGAGACCTGCACCAACCTATACCTCTGTAAAAGTATGCACTGCAGAGAGGCAATTGACACACCCGCCTACCTTCAGTTCTTCATCAGCCATTGGCAGTGGCCCAATAAGAAAGTACTCCTCCCTAGTTTGGGACTTTTTTATGATTAGTCAAAAGGAGGAGAACATTTCGATATGCTCCATTTGCTATATGAGTGTTCGTTGAGGTAAACCTGGTTCATATTATGTTACTGGAGGCCAGACAACCCATATGGAAAAATATCACTCAATCTGGTGGGGGGAACACCTTAAAAAAATGGGTGAACATGGTTGCAGTGGTGAAGGTGAGGAGAGCCAGGAAACATCAGTTACAACTAATCAAATCACAGTGGAAGGTGAGGAAGAAGAGGGTGGCATCACCTCACGCAAAGCAGCCCTGTCCCCAGCGGTGCTCCAGAATCACCCACCTCAGCGAGCTTACAATGGCACAAGAAGACTCAGAGTCTGATGGAGACACCATGGCATATAGTAACTTCCTCATGATGCACATTGTCTGCTGCCACCTAATACTTCTCAAAAGTTGCATGTGTCAGTGGCCCCAGAAAAGAAGACAATCCAGGCTACTATTATGTACATGTTTAGGCAGGCGGGGCCCTATGACCACAACCACCCAATGGCACGTTTGTACAATGGGAAGCTGGAAAACATGTTACGGCTGGACCTCCTCCATTTTCTTTTGTGGAAGGAGTGGGATTCTTAGAGTTTGTGACAGCCATCTACCTGAAATGGAGGGTTCCAAAATGGACCTATTTTGCCAGAGTTGCTGTTCCAGTGCTGCATCACGATGTGCTGCAATTGGTTGGACAAGCCTTGCAGCAAAGTGTTGTCCATGCTATCCACCTGACGAAAGACATGTGGACCATTTGTCAGGTGACTGATTAGATATGCATCACTGCACACTGGATCTCTTTTGTGGGGGTAAAGAAAAGCCATTTGTTGAGATCCTAAGCTATTGCTTGACTTGTAATGCAAGGCTGCAAAATTACATTATCTACTCCAAAGAGTACATCTGTGCCACGCTACTTGATCCACTTTCTTTTTTCTGAAAGGGATGTTTCACAATACAAGAGGTGGGCTGTTGAGCAAGCAGGAGAATTGGAAGAAGAAAGGCTGGAACTTAGAGTCCCACTCCACAGCTCTGTGGTACCGCCTTCAACTTCCAGAGGGGGCAGTCTTTGTTTCACATCTGCCAATCCCACCAACAAGAAAATAGGCGACAACAGCAACAGAAGAATCAGACCCAACCTCTGCATTGGTGTGGTTTCAAGTGGCAGGTGTTAAGTCCAGTGCATAGGTGAGGGCAAAAGCCATCAAGCAAGTGGCAGCACCAATAACCATTCAGCAGATGCTCCAGGAGTATTTGGATGATCAAGTGAAGAAAATGAACAAAATACCACCATAATAGATCATCACAGGTGTATCTTCTTCTATCATTCACTTTAGGAATTTTGACGATTGTTAGAAAAGCCAGTTAGACAAATCAAATGCTTCATAATGGAGGGGCTGAGCTAAATCACTGAAGCGCAATAAAGGGGCGGAATACTTTGGTAAATCCAGTAGAACTTATGGTGAGGTCTTGATTAGCAAGTGCGATGGGCATGAGCAAGTTAGAGAAAACCTTCACAAACATGCGAAGAAAGGCTGACTTGGGCATGTAATCTCGTCAGTAGAGCACCTGTCCTAAAAATCTGTCCTCTTAGTATTAAGTACCAGTCCGCAAGATATATAAGGGGAGAAGAAAAAGCTAAGATTAGTAATAAAGCATGAGAAAGCTAGTACAGGCAGGAGGAAGTCAGGTACAAAAACATGAAAAATAAATAAATGCAGGGATAACTAGGAATTATTTATCAAACAAAGCTTACACAGAATGAACATAAGTACAAAAAAAGTAGACAGGCACAGTTAAAATAAAGAAAAATTATTCGAAATGAGGAGAGGTGATAATGTAATAATATAACAGGAAGACTTACTGGGGCCAGCAGATCCGCTAGCATCAGCACTGGTGGTGGCACTGGCACCCTCATCTCTTCCTGGACCCACCACCGATATACCCTCTTCTTCTCCTTGAGTGCTGAGGTAAGAAATAAAGAAGCTAAAAAAATGTGTGGTACAGTTTATCTCCCCAAAAATATTTTGACATGCAGAGGCAAACACAGTAACGTACATTTTTAAATCAGATTACCTAGTATGATGGACTCAACTCAAGTTGACCTATTACCTTTCATTTCCTAATTCCTACACCTAATCCCTACTCCAAATATTCCAAACTACAGGCCATATTATTCACAAACGTTTGATGCAGAGCATCACCGCAAGTCTTCTTGCAGAGCTGCTCTGCGTCAAAAGAAAATGGCAGGAATGTGGTGTATCTGCAAGAGATATGGCACATTCCTCTCCTTTTCCCCTGCTTTGGAGGCAGCGCACAATGGGCTGCCATGAGCCAACTACAGGCTCCCCTGCACCATGCTGAAATGGTGCATGCATTAAGGAGATGATTGTTTTTGTGCAGGAAGGGACACCTTCCGGCAAAAAAACTATCACAAGAGGCGTTTTCCTTTTTCTTTGTGTGCTGCAGATTTCAGCACACATAGAAAAAGCAAAACAAGAGGAAATAAAGGTCTTTCTCCTCATTGTGCATCTCCCTTATGGCGTAGGCTTTTCACACCTTCTGAGGTTTACAAAACCTTGTAAATCTTGGAATGTTTCAAATGCCATTGGTGTTACGTGGGTACACCCACCGTAACACCCATGGCATGCCTCCTTGTCCCAGGGTAAGTCAACACAGTGACTTGCACTACTTTGACCCAATCGACATTTATAAGGCCATGAAGAGCCTCAAAGGGTGTCTTTACGTGGCCTTGTAAACATGGCTCTGCAGTGTGCACCATTGGACCATCACAAAATGTCTCTTCTGGCAGCGCAAAGGGCCTTGTACTTAAATGTGGCCTTACATTTACAACTACGTACAACTAACAATGCATTCAAATTGCAACAAATGATCTTTTCTTCTCTCAACCACCTTTGCTGGGTTGACTCAGCCTTCATTTTTTTTTCAATACATAGATGCATACATACTATGATGATATACATATCACCGGGAGATTGTGATTGGGAAGAGCTGCATGGGCTACAAAAAGAAAGGCACAGAGAAGGCAATGCTAACTCACTGATATTACTTATGACTATCACTACCACAATCTTATTCTTGGTGATGGGAGGAGTCTCTGTCTGCATAGCTTTTAATATAATCACGCCAAACGCTCACCCACAAGTACAATTAGGAAGTGCTGACTCACCTTGCTAGCTCAAACTGGTTCACATGATAAATAAACATAACTTCAACTTACCTCTGAGAGTCAGAACTTCTATTAGAAAACAAAATTAGCATTGTGGAACACAGACATCAAATCTCTACGCCCATCAGGTCAAGCAGGTCTGCCCAACGGTGCATCAACTGCTGCTGGATGTGCTGGACCCCATTAAGCTGACAAAACAACTGATGCACCCTCCTCCACAGCAGTTGACGCTCCAGAAGGGCGTAACCGCTCCCAGGCCTACAGCCTGTTGCCAGCATGGAGAGGAGGTTGTGCTGCACAAAAAAGATTATTTCTGCCACCTCCACCTTGGTATTAAATTGGGCAGGGCTGCACCCCTTGGTGGCGCAGACGCCCACAAGGTAAGCAGGTAGCAGCCGCATCGGCATCACCACTTCCTCTGCCGCCCTCTGGGATGGTGCTGGGTGGGAAAAAGAAAGGGGAAGAAATTGAAGGAATGAAGAAAGAAGAGGGAAAAGCAAAAAAAAACAATAAAGTATCCAAAAGTCGCAAAAATACACCAAAACAATGACAAAAATGTAAAATACACAAGCTCAAAGAAAGACACTGAAAAAATAAAGGAAAATGAGGGTTGGATAATTTAGAAAAGTGTGGGATGGTAAAGATTAAGAGTGGATGAAAAAAATAGGCCCAGCACCATGCAGAGACAGAGAAATCAAAATAGCCATACTCATGCGAACTGCGTGGTGCTGTTTGCACAATATTGCAATGCGAGAATGCAAATCGCGCTTCTGAACATGAAAAGGATAGTGCAAATGGGTGCGCAGAGCAACTCCATCCGCTGGCGGAATTCCACAGAGCTTGCAGAGTTTTTTAATCACTTCTCAGAATTCCGCGTAGTGGGTATCCGCAAGCTCCACCCACTCCTAGTTAGCATTTCTACCTGGTTGTAACTGCCTGCTAACATTTATGCTAGGTATAATAATATATGCTTTTAGCTGTTTAGACAGCAGCTGCGTAAATAGGGACGTTTCTCTTCTATTTGAATATCTACTGCCCAAACTGTGCACACTGTCTGATAGTTAGCAAGCCACCCGGTAAATAATCTAGTTTGTTTGCTTCTTTAGTGATTGCTGGACAAATAGAAGATCATTTCTACTATCTAGTCTGGGATCAGGTAAATAATGAAGTTTTTTCGTTATTTGCAAGGCTGCCATCCAGATAATACATAAAGAGTGCAGTGTAGCAGGCAGTCAGATAAATAGTGACATTTCTTTGTTATTTGCAAGACCACCAGCTAAATAGTAATTGATTTTTGCTATTTAGCTAGTTGTCAGTTAAATGACAAAGTTTATTTACTATTTGCCGGCTGCTGGCGATATTGTACATAATGTCAGTTTTTTTGCCAGCAGCCAGGTAAATAGTAAAATATCTAAGCAATTTGTATAGCCACTGGACAGATGATGTCAAACATATGCTAGGTACTCTTTGGCTAGTTGAATAGTGAAGTTTCTTTTCTATTTGCTTTACCACCAGCCAAACAGTACTGTCTGCTATTTAATGACAGATCAGGTACATAGTAAAGTCTCTTTGCACGTTCAACGACTACCGGCCAAACAGTACATAATCTCTGTAATTAAGCCAGATAAATAGTGAAACTCCTATGCTATTTGCATGGCCTCCAGTCAAACAGTGGAATATCTTTACTATTTAGCCAGTGGCCGGGTAAATAGTGAAGTCTCTCTGCTACTTGCACCATCCTCCCCCAAACAGTGCAGAATCTATTTAGCCAGGAGCTGGGTAATTGTCTCTGTGCAAATCTGCTGCCAAATATTAAATAATCTCTATTATTTAGCCAGTTTCAGGTAAATAACAAATTAAGTTCACTATGTACTTGACCTTCGGCTAAATAACCCCTATCTTGTGAATGCTGACACAGTCTCTGCTTACTTCATACTTCCATACGCTTGTCAGTATTCAACATAGTCTTTACTCTTCTACATTATTCACTTGCCTTTGTTACTTTTTCCATTTCCTGGGGTGTTAAAACAGACTACCACCAACAAAGGTTACCTCTAAATATCTTGGAATAACCTTATTGCAGAGCTGTTCTAAATACTGTCATATTATTATTGAAGGGGTTTTTTCTTATGCTTAATTCTCTTTTCTATGGTCCACCAGTAGTTGAAACTAGAGGTTCTGGAGCTCAAGAACTATTTTGCTCTTATTGGTCCAAACGAAGCAGAAACTTAACTAGAGATCAAAGCAACAGTATACATAAAATAGTGGGGCAGAGGCCAATCTGAATTGTATACATGGATGTAAAGGTGTATGATTACTCCAAAGTTCTTATATTTTAAGTAGGAAGATATGTTATCAATGGCTGATGTACTTGAGGTCTATGGTTTCTGGCTTAACTATTGTAGTATTAAGCCATAGTTTCCAGACAACTCACAGGGCTAAAACTGGATCCAGCACTAACGAATTGCCACTGTTTGATAAGGTATGAATAAAAATCCCTAGAAGTAGCGTTGTTGTACAGGCTTTAAGTTAAAGGTATGTGTAAATTCCATGAATCTCATTAATCTAATTAATTACAGTAAATTAAATTGTATGTTCACAGCTTCCATTTACTGCAAACTGGCATACGACCCAGCTCGCTCTCAAAATAAAGAACACAAAAATCAGGTTATGCATTACTTATTACTTTTTGCTCAGATTGTTGTAAGGGTATTAACAACCTCTTCAGAGGGCCTTAATATAGCCTTGGAACCCTCCGTAGTGGGCTCTATCGGCTATTAAAGGCCCGCTCCCGTGTTAACAAGGGAGAGGGCCTTTAATAGACGGTAGAGCCCTCTACGGTGGGTTCTAAGGCTTTTAGAACATTCTGCCATTAGAGGGCAGAATGCTCTCCTAAATAAAACAAAGGCCTCATGGAACCAGAGGGGATTAAAATCCCCTCAGGCTCCGTGAGGCTATGTTCACAGCTGCTGTTGTGAACAAAGAAGATTGGAATGACGCTGCGGGCTTTTACCGGCCAGTAAAAGCGCAGAGCACTCCATTGTTTTCAATGGAGCTGCCAACATTCCAATGTTCTAATGACAGTTATTTGCCAGTCTCAAAATTAAGTTCCTGAACCAAAGGTCCCTAAGGAGGGAAAGAGCAATATGTCTGGTGAAGTCTGAGTGAAGGTGGGCAAACAAGCAATCTGCACCTAATGCACATTTCCCATCCAACACAGGCAGATATCTTCAGTCTTACTTAACCTAGAAAGCAGATAAACAAAATAAGTTAGTTCCAACGCTCTAACCCATTAAGCCACTGGTTCTTAACCTGTGGTCCGAGGACCCGGGGGAGGGTGGATCCGTGAGGCATTCTCAGGGGGTCTACGCTATTTAACAAAATTAAATATTACATCTAAACAGTCAAAATAAATAAAATATATACAACTAAGAAAAGCAACAAATATTTGAGCATTTGTTTGGAGCATACTTGGTTTTGCATTTTTGTGTATTGTTTTGATGTCAAAATTATAAAAATTGCTTAGGCTGGGGGTCCCTGGCTTCCAATAATGACTCAGTGGGGGTCACTGGACACCAGTTATGATTCAGTGGGGTCCATAGAAATCAAAAGGTTAAGTATCGTTGCTCTAAGCACTTTAATTTGCTGGGCCAATTTAATCAAGCCAATAGAAAATCTAAAACGATGCAGCTTTAAGGACAAATTATAATGTCACATTAGGTTGACTACAATATGATACCAACTAAGATGACATCATTGACGAAAAAAATGGCAAACTCCGTAATCCTTACACTAATGATAACCTTCACCATAAAACTCACCTAACTCCTATTCTAATGTTAAACCTAATCCTCATTTTAACCTTGATCTATCTTTTAATACTAACTGTATGCTTCACTCCCCAATAATATCAACTATTTCTCCTTTGAATATGTCACACCGCTGCAATGGAAATAATTTATTTTAAAGGTTTCTTTATTATTACTGCATTTTTATGAGTACATTTATTCATTATGGTGTCTTTATTTTCACATAATATGAATTATGTGCCAGTGAAGCAAAGTAAAAAGCATGCGCTGCCTGCTGCCTACAGCAACCTTCCATCTCGTCATCCCGTACCAACTGCTTGCCTCTATAAAAAGACCCAAGTAAACCGTGACAAATACAGTGATTATAAGGAATACACTTTACAACGATGCAGCAATTAACACCATAAGAGGTGTCAAAATGAGGCTCTTCCAGCAGGTGTTTGAAGTAATTAATCATATGTCTCACCGACTTCAGCAAATTAATACGGCTGTGCTGCGGTGGATCTTGGCCAAATCAGCATGCACTTAAAATAACTGCAGAGGTACAGGGGTGGTCCAAATACTATTGTTTTAATTTTGATTCTATTGAGCCACATTGTTGTTGTAGAAACTAGATAGTTAACCATCACTCATGATTCACACACCTACTGCGGTGACACAAAAAGTGGGAATAAGAAAGAAGAAAATACGGTATGTACGTGACACGGTTTTGGGCGATTTGATGTCCCAAACAGTTGAAGAGCTGAAGGCTAGCACCTTTGACAGAAAGAGTATGCTGCCTCTGTACGAAGGCTTGGCAGAAATTGTTGGAATCTGTAAAGGAATCACATTACACAGTAGAGAAAAATAACAAAAACATAACAGAAACATAACAGGATATAAAAGAACACTGCACCATATAACAATACTGACAGCAACACAACAGAAAAAATGCAACACAACATAATAACAACACACCACTACAGTAGAAACTAAGTTGAGAACACAAAACAAAAAAGGAAGCAGCAACGCAACATAAAACAACACAACTGAACAATACAACAGAAATAGAGCAGAATGTATGTCGGAACAACGCATGCTGGCACAACGCATTCCTGAACAACGAGGTCGGAACAACGATCGCGTTGTTACCACTAATGCCTTTACCACGAATGCCTTAACAATGATTTTTCGTTGGAAAGGCATTCCTGGTAAAGGCATTAATGATAGGCATGGATGGTTCCAGCATGCATCCCCCCTGGTCCCCCACCCCTAAAAATTACCATGACCCCCTCACCCCCTCCCCTAAAACCATGCCAACCCCCACCCTTGCCCCTAAAACTCCCCCAACCCCCACCTCGTCCCTAAAATTACCACAACCCCCACCCTGCCCCTAAAACAACCCCAACCCCCACCCCATCCTTGAAACCTAAAGTACCCCAACCCCCACCCCTTGAACCTAAAACCACCCCGCCCCTAAAACTACCCCGAGCCCCCCACCCCGCCCCAAAACCTAAACGCCCCCACCCCGCCCCTAAAATTACCCGACCCCCCAACCCACCCCTAAAACCACCCCAACCCCACTCCTAAAATTACCGCAACCCCTCACCCTCACCTTGCCCCTAAAACCTAAAACTACCCCAACCCCCACCCCTAAAACCTAAATCACCCCAATCCCCCACCCCTAAAAACCTAAACCACCGACCCCCCACCCCCAAATACAAAAAATACCTGACCCCCCACCCTGCCCCTAAAACTAAAAATACCTTCCCCCAAACCTAAACCCCCTGACCCCCCACCCCTAAAACTAAAAATACCCCAACACCCCACCCTCGCCCTTAAAAATACCCCTCCCTGCACTCCCCCGCCCTAAACCGCCCCCTCCCCTAAAGCTAATACCCCAACCCCCCACCCCGCCCCTAAAACTGAAAATCCCCCGACCCCCCACCCCGCCCCTAAAACAAAAAACCGACCCCCACCCCTTAAACTAAAAATACCCCTCCCCTCCTTCCCACTCCCCTAAATCGCCCGACACCCCCTCCCCTAAAACTAAAACCCCAACCCCCACCCCGCCCCTAAAACTAAAAATACCTCGACCTCCCACCCCACCCCGCCCCTAAAACTAAAACCCCAACCCTCCACCCCGCCCCTAAAACTAAAAATACCCTGACCCCCGCCCCTAAAACTAAAACCCCAACCCCCCACCCCGCCCCTTAAACTAAAAATATCCCTCCCCTCCCTCCACCTCCCCTAAACCGCCCGGCACCCCCTCCCCTAAAACTAAAACCCCAACCCCCACCCCGCCCCTAAAACTAAAAATACCCTGACCTCCCACCCCGCCCCTAAAACTAAAACCCTAACCCCCCACCCCGCCCCTAAAACTAAAAATACCACAACCCCCCACCCCGCCCCTAAAACTAAAACCCCAAACCACCACCCCACTTACCTGACTCATCGCGTCATCCTCCTCAGCCGACTCCCTTGTTCTGTGCCTTAACCACGCATGTGCGTTGTTCAGCACATGCATGCTTAAGGCACAAAACAACGAAGTTGTGGTTAAGGAAAGCGTTGTTCCGCTTTCGTTAACCACGACTTCATTGTTACGGAGTCGTCGTTCACGGCGTTTCCCAATAGAGCATAATACAGCACTGCATAATACTACAAACCAACTACAGCACAGCACAACTTCATGACTACAGAGCTACAATGATCTAAAATAACAATGCAAAAACACACAATGGAACAATGCTCCAAAAAACAATTCACCATGATACAATACAAAAACACAACATACCACAATAAGAACTACCACAAGAATACAACACAGGAGAATACAGCAATAACACAGCCACATACAACATGAAAATGTATATGACACAAGAACACAAACTATCACAACAAGACAACACAAAAGCACAGCATATTCGTATTAATGCGGTGGTCGGTGTATTTTGTGCTGTATTTGTATACTGTTCTAGCGTTGTGTTGTCATTCTGTTGGTGGTTTGTTTTGTTATGATGTGATGTTTCTTCTGTTGTGTTTGTGTTGTTGTTTTGTTGCTGTACTATGTTGGTATTTTGTTTTTATATATTGGTGTTTTGTGATCTGGTGTTGCCTTTGTGCTGTGTTACAGTTAGTGTGTTGTGTTTTTCTTGTTGCATTGGGTTTGGTACATTACATGTTGAAGTGTTGTATTGCTCTTTTGCTATTGTGATGTTTTATTATTGAAATGCGGTGTTGTGTCATTCGAGGGTGTCCTGAGTTACCATGGTGTATCGTTCACCTGGGGTGAGCAACAGATTTATTTAATCTGTTCAGCCCTTCATGGAGTCCTGCATGGAGTTTTCCAACTTAACCCTATTGGGGGACTTTAATTTTCACTTAGAGCTAGTAGGAAACAACAAGCCTGAGCATTTGGTCAAATGCCTTTGCAATTTCGACCTCAGTCAGTTAGTTAATCAACCCACCCACTAGGCTAATCACATGCTGGACGGGATATTCACAAACTAGCCGGCATTGAGCTTTGCCAAAGTTCTACCTCTGATATGGTCTGATCATAGCACAGTCTTTTTCAACATAGCAGTTCCTGCCAATAAATCAGTCTATCTCAATTTTCTAAATTCTATTAAGTTCTTCCCTTGATGTAAAATGGATAGCTTGAAAAAGCTTTGAAAAATCATAGTCCATTACTAGAAACTAATACAGAAGATGCCACCGCCAATCTCATAAGCTGGATAGACTCCTCAGTCACTTGACTAGACCCGGAAAAAACTGTGAGCAACCATAGGAAACGTCCTTCTGTTTTGTGGCATTCCTCTGAGCTGAAAAAATTCAACAAAAATGTAGGGCCCAAGAACAGAGATGGAGGAAAGATTACAATCTTGAAGAGAAAAATAAATACAACCTTATTATAAATAAATGAGTATAAAACGCTAATCATCTCAGGGAAAAAATCAAATACTATACAGAAAAAAATACTACTGCTAAGGACTAAACAAGAGAACTTTTTAACACTGTCACTACTCTCTCAACTTGCAACAAAAACAAAACTTCCACCCCTGATGAAGCTTTCTGTAATAAGTTAGCAGGGTTTTTTCAATCAAAGGTAAGTAGCATTTATAATTGATTTTTCTTCCAATCAAGTTGCTAACTCCTTAGCCATTTCCTTGTACTCTTCTTTGTCTCCTTTGGGGCTGCACGATAATGATGACTGCATCCTAAATATTCTTGATAGTTTTACTCTCTTCACTGGAAACAGAGTAACAAGACTTTTGGAGACTATTAAGTCAGTCTCTCCTTTCGATCCATGCCCCCCTCATATACTGCATATGGCCTAAAGCATGATCTCTGTACATCTTACTGATCTCCTGAATAAGCTTCTGACTTCTGGCCATTTTCCATTAGCCTGGAAAAGGCCTCAGTGCTGCCACTTCTGAAAAAACCCTCCCTTGATCCAGGTGACACTATATACTACCGCCCTATTCCCCGCTTACCGTTGCCTGCAAAGATAATGAAAAAGGCTATTAATGAGGATCTGATGTCCTTTTGTGATACCAACATCCTTTTGGACCCAGCACAATTTAGTTTCAGACCTCACCACTGCACAGAATCAGCCTTAGTTGCTGCTACTACGGAGATTCGAATGCTAGTAGATTAGGGAGGGAGGGCAGAGAGAATCGGGATCAGAGGTGCAGCCCTCACCATCCTTGGTTCCTTTCTATCTAATAGAGAACAGGTGGTTGCCTTCGGAGATTTTATTTCTAGTTCAGTCTCTCTTACCTGTGGGGTGTCTCAGGAGTTATATTTGATGGACAGCTCTGTTTCACCAAACAAATTAACCATGTGACATCCTCCTGCTTTCATTTACTTAAGGTATTGAAAAGAAATCTTTCCTTTTATCCCCCTCGTCCTTTCTAAGAGCAATTATTGCAATTCTTTATATTTAGGAACTCAGAAACGCTTGCATTTGAAACTTCAATCATTGCAAAATGCGGCAGCTCATCTGCTTTAAAAAAATCATAAATTCGGTTTCATATCAATCAGCATGCATGGCCTTCATTAGCTACCTCTACGTGAAAGGTTCAAATCTAAGGCTTTGTGCATGGTCCACAAGGCGCTATGTAAAACTGGTCCTTTCTATTTTCAGAAGGTTTTTTGTTGGCATGTCCCCAGGTTTAACCTGAGAAGCGGTGCAACCAATTTAGTGATGATTCCAAGAATAAAGAAAGTTAGATGGGGAGGAAGAAGCTTTTCCTTTTCAGCATGCAAGGTTTGGAACACCATGACTCTTTCTTTGAGATCCCAACAAAACTTTTGGGGAAATTATTAAAAACGTGCTTGTTTACATCCCTCTCTATGTAAATCTTTCATAACTCTCTTATAGGACGCTAGCACCAGGATGCCTCGGTATTCGTGCCCTCTAAAAATTTCTACTCACTTACTTACCATTATAGTTCAATGGCAGCCTATCTGTTTGAACTAATAATCATGCCAAGGAAGTATCTTCTGTCCATGGCGCAGAAATAATTTTGTTACCTACTACAGTCACTGCAAATCTGTAAATGTTTGTAAATATAGTGACTTAAGGTGTATGCATCAAAGCACTGTGCTCTTTCTAATGAAGGATATGCAATAACTTTAGCCAGAAACAGCTTGATCCTGCTCATCTCTCAGCTGCCTGTCAATTTCACATTTCTTTTTAGTGGCACTGGTAATTATCATTGGTCTAGATACTGGTGCTTTATTTTCCATATATTAATTGCATGCACTTCCGGAATGCATCTTATGACTCCTTTGCACTGTGAGTTTCATTTCTCAGAGGTCATGCAACAACTCTGTGTCACGTTTCTTTCCCTTCTTTTTTGCTTTATTGTCAGTACCTTCTAGCGTATGACCGTTTTGTCAGTTTAAGATACCTAAATGCCTGATTACATTTACTAACCCACCCACAATGTTTCTTCCTATACTATTGACAACAGACTAAACATTCTTGTCCCAGGCCACTCAAAAAAGCAGAAGTGCATTCATAACCCCCAAAGTGTCTAAAACACTTCTTAAAGTTTCAGAGACATTTTAGGAAACACCTAGAACCACTCATTGTTGACTGCTATCATTTCACACTGAAACATACAATGAAAGCTCACTTTTTTAATCCATGACAGAACTCTTTGGGACAGAGTTTCTTCAAACTCTTTACAGATTTCTTAGAACTCCAAAATATTTTATGCAGTAAGCTCACCATATATGCCTTGCCCTCTCTGAAGGCAGAAATATGTTTGTCTATGTCTATAAAGACGGTAAAGTCATGATCCTAGTATTAGGCACTTGTCAAAACCCAAGGTGATCGTCTGATCAGTGGCACTAACCTGATGTACATGGCCCAGCAGGAGCGATGCACACTGAGCTTCCTACCACACCCCTCATTGGTCCACAGAGTGGTCAACAAGTCAAGGCTCACAAACAGAGATCACCCAAGGAAATGGGGGATGGGACAAAATAGCAAACTGCCCAACTGTAGTCCCAGAGTTGTCTACACCTAGATTTCCTGCTCGATATCTTCCTTTTGTGGCCCATGGAGATTCCTACTTGTGTGACTCTGTAGAAGGATACACATACAACTATTATTAGTTCAGATTTTATACATCTTACCATCACATCACTTAAATCACATTTACCCTTGATAATGAGAATTTCTGGTTGGGCTTTTCACAGCGAATGACCAAACTCACTATTTGCCTAAGAATAGTTCAGATGTCTATTAGAAGTTTTGTTTTGAGTTTCCAAAATACGTAATTAAAATAATTTGTTGTCACTTTGGAGTTCTGGTCTCAGTTTCCCATTGCATCTCTTGAAAGCCTTTTCTTTCTCTTGGACACAATGAGCCTTATTATAAGTTTGGCGGTCAGACTGCCAGACTACCATGCACTTTATGACTGTTTATTTATGACAGAAACTTGGGGTAAATTAGAATCCGACTCTGATTTTATTGAAGCGACTCCTCCAGGGTATACTTATTACAGATTAGATAGACCCCTGAGTCGGGAAGGAGGCCTGGCAATCATTTGCAGGACCGTTGTCACATGCACTTGACTGGCATCCCCTCTGAAACATGTGAAGTGATGGTTTTTAAGATTTCACAGAATAATCATATGTTTCTTGAGGGTTTACTGATTTATCGGCCGCCTGGACCCCTTGCGAATTTTTATCAAACTTGGATGAATTTGCTGGAACCCATGGTCATGTCTTCTAAGGCAATCATATTAGGAGATTTTAATATCCACTTCGATGAGACCTGCAATCCAGTGGTTATGGAATTTCTAGATCTCATGGTAGCCCTAGATTGGACCCTCAAAGTATCTGCTGCCACCCACATAGCGGGTCACATATTAGATGGGGTCTTTGCTCGCACTGAAGTACAGTTGGGGCTAACTAATACCCAGTTATGTTGGACTGATCATCATCTCTTGAGTTTTCAAACTGTGATTAATCATCCCCTCCCTTCGTATAAAATGGAGACTAAAGTAATTAGACCTTGGAAACAGATTAAATTGGAAGAGCTGGCACCTGCCCTAGAAGAGGGATGGGATAGGGCCAATAAGCTGTCTCTGCCGTTGTTAGATAGCTTTCATCAGGGTGTTGAAACTGCTATGACTCAACTGGCTCCCCCCAAGATTCTCAGGCCCTGTAGCTGGAATAAGCCGAGTCAACCTTGGTTCACTAGTGAATTCAAATCCCTCCAGAGAAAATATCGGCAACAAGAGCAACAGTGGAAATTGAATCCTGTCCCAGAGGAAAGGGACATACTGAAGTCCACTTTTAAAATCTATAAAGCGGCGCATTTTAAGGCTAAATCTAACTTTTACACTACTAAAGTCAAGGAGGCATTGAATGGCCATAGAGAGCATTTTAAAGTGATTGAGGTATTATCTACTCCTTCCAGGCCACCTGAATTGGAAAACTCCCAGGAGTTTTGTGATAACGTAGCTAGGCATTTTGAAAATAAAATTCTTCAAATTCATGCCAATTTCACTCCTCATGAGGCTCTCAGGGAACAATCTTCTACGGGTTCCCCTGATCCTAAAGCTAGCTGTAAAACTTTGTCTGATTTCCAAATCCCGACTCAGGACAGCATTATAAAATAGATTCTCGATATCAAGTCTGGTTCCTCTCTGGATCCTTGCCCCCCTTCCATCTTTCAAATGGCCCCAGGCCTCATACCTCGGGCACTAGTTCCGATTTTTCAGGAGGTCTTAATTTCTGGGTTTTATCCCGCTATATGGAAGGAGACTATAGTTGTCCCCCTGAAAAAGAAGCCAGATGGTGATAGCTAGGACCTAGATAATCTATGGCCAATTGCTCTTCTCCCTTTTCTGGCAAAGATTTTGGAGAAAATCTTGAACAAGAAACTAGAAGATTTCCTAGTGGAAGTGGGAGGCTTAGAACCCTCTCAGCATGGATTCAGAAGGGCGCATAGCACAGAGACTGCTCTTATTTCATCCTCTGACTCCATTCGAAGATTGGCAGATGAAGGGCAAGGTTTTGTTTTTAGTTTACTGGATCTATCAGCGGCATTTGATACCATCTCCACAATTTTTGCTGACCCGCCTTTATCAAGCAGGCATTAGAGAGCGGGCTCTGAAACTCTTGGAATCTTTTTTGACTAACAGATGGACCACTGTGAGTTGTGGGAATTTTAAATCTACACCTTACCTATTACCCTGCGGGACTCCACAAGGATCCTCATTAAGCCCTACCCTGTTTAATATGTATGTTGCCCCGCTGGCTAATTTGATTCGATCCTTTCGATTTATCCCCACCTCCTATGCGGATGACACACAGCTAATTATCCCAGTTAGTAAGAACTGGGAGGATGTGGTGGACTGTTTCAATAAATTGTATGCAAGAAGTCAGCAATTGGATGAGGACTAACTGGCTCAAATTGAATGTTGCCAAAACTGAAATTCTTTGCTTCGGGTCGAGCACCAAGCAATGGAATTTACGCTGGTGGCCAACAGATTGTGGTTCCCTCCCAATCCCCACCACTGTCAGTAAGAATCTGGGCATTATTTTTGATGATCATTTATCTTTCAAAGTCAGGTGAATCATACTGTACAGACATGCTTATGGCTGATTAAAATGCTAAGGAAAGTTTTGCCTTATTTCCAACATGAATGGAGAGTCTCTGCTACTTTAGCTCTGGTTATGTCCAAAGTAGATCATTGCAACGCTCTCTTTCTGAATTTAGACAAAGCCTTGTTGAATAAGTTACAACTGGTCCAGAATTTGGCTGCTAGAGCTGTTCTTAATCTTTCTCGCTGGGTTTCGGTCAAAGGCAGCAATAGACAGCTACACTGGCTCCCTGTGGCCCAGCGGATTATCTTTAAATCGCTCTGCCTGACTTACAAAGCAGCTCACGGTATTGGTTCTCAATACCTGACCACTAGGCTCTGTTGGTATGAACCCAAGAGACATCTCAGGTCATCTAAGGCCTATAGAATTCAAGTTCCTCGTACCAACAAAGCCAAATGGGGTGATAAAGCTTTCACCATGGCTGCAGCAAAATGTTGGAACTCGCTTCCTCTGAATATCAGGAAAGAACCCAGTTATTTAAGTTTTAGGAAACTGATTAAAACATGGCTCTTTCCTCGTTAGCCTCTTTATGGGTATCCCCCTGTTCTTTTTCTTCATCCGGTGTTTCTCCTGATGGTTTCGGCGTTTTCCTCACCTTTATGCTAGCGATTCAATGCTCTTCGTGAGCCGGAATGCACTTTATAAATCTAACATACATACATACCATAGTGGCTGTCACCAAATGACCGCCGAATTACGAGTTGCACAGGCAGGACTGCCAAAAGCCAACCAAAAAAGCCAGATCAGTACTGTTGGGGGGAGGGGGAGGGATAGACAGTCCAACCACCAGCACCGACAGCCTGTCGACCAGCCTGTCGACCAACCACCGACCGTATTAAAAGAAGTTGCAGTGGCAGTCAGCCAGGCCTGTCTACCAATGGCGGTCCAAAGCACATCAGTTCTCGGCCACCAAAGTAATACACAGCACCACATTGGATGGTTTAAAAACAACACAGCTGACACACATCACCACACTCAACACCCCTGTAAAGCACACTACAAAACACCCTTTCACACACCACAATCCTTTGCATCTCCAATGCCAAAGACAGAAGCCAAAGCACATCCCAAAAAAATAGAATTTCAGAATAGGCACCCCTCAAATTTTCCCTAAGCACATATCCCACACCCTCAATACACTTCTATTTCCAATCACAAACATTTGCATTTCTCAAATTCAGAAACTTACCATAATTTATCAATTTGCTCCTTATATTTCATCACCAGCATGTCACCCCAGAAAAATCCCTGTTTCACTGAAGATGAGTTAAGAGTCATGGTGGATGAAATCATAAGAATAGAGCCACATTTATTTGAAGCCCAGGTCCAAAACACTACTATCACCAGGAAAATGGAAATCTGGCAAAGGATAAATGGCAGAGTGAATGCTATAGGCCTCATCCCACGCGCAAGGAACAACATCATGAGGAGGTGGAACGACCTCAGTGGGAAGGTCTATTCCATGGCATCCAGGCACCAGTTGCAGGTCCAGAAGATTGGCAGTGGCCCCACCCTCCTTCCTTACAGCTCACATCCTAGGAGGTGAAGATCTTTACCATCCTGCATCCTGAGGGCTTGACAGGAATACCTGGGGGAGTGAAGTCTGGTAAGTCACAACACAAAAATATCTCACCAAAATGTATTGTCATGCATGCTCACTGCTCACCTTTTGCCACCTTCACTGTCACCCTACAAACTAGCCCAGTGTCCACCTGTCCATAAACCCCGGTCTGGCATCTCACAAGTGAAGTAGACTCACCTGGGGGAACAATATATGTGTATAGTGTGTGTAGTATAGGGATTGACAGCACTACAAATCCCATCAGGCACTATTCTACAATTACAAAAACCAGAACAGTGTATCCTTCTCTAAATTAACTTGTTTGTCAACTCCCCATTGAAGGATGACTTTAGTATAGGGTGTCTAGTACAGGCACTGACATGACTCCCAGCAGGCACTGTTATTTTCACTCCACTCAGCCAGCCCAGTGTCCGCTGCACCAAAGTTCCTTGTGACTCAACTCCCAATTGAAGAGTCCTCTCTGGGGAGTATAACAGTTGTATACTATGAGTAGTACAGGGACTGACAAGACTACTAAGTCCAGGAGGCTCTGTTACTGTTACTCAACTCAGCCAGCTCAGTGTCTGCTGCTCCAAAGACCCTTGTTTGTCAAATCCCAATTGAAGTGGATTCACCTAGGAGGAAAACATTTGTATAGTCTGTGTAGTACAGGGTCTGACAGGACTACAATTCCCAGCAAGCACTGTTTCTGTAACTCCAAACACCCTAACAGTGTATCCTACTCAAAAGTAACTTGTTTGTCAACTCCACATTGAAGTGTACTCATCTGGGTGGATAACATGTGTATGCTGTGTGTAGAACAGGGACTGACATGACGGCTAAGGCGAGGAGGCTCTGTCAATGTTACTCTACTCAGCCATTCCAGTGTCCCCTGTAACAAAGTCCCCTGCGTCACAACTCTCTGTAGAAGTCTTCTCACCTTGGTAGGATAACATTTGTACAGTGGGTGTAGTACAGGGACTGAAAGGACTGCTAAGGCCAGGAAGCACTGTTACTCCACTCAGTCAGGTCAGTGTTCGCTGTTCAAATGAGCCTTGCCCCTGAACTCACCATTGAAGTGTACTCACCTGGAAGCGAGACAATTGTAAAGTGTTTGTAGTACAGGCTGACAGGACTGCTAAGGCCAGGAGGCACTGGTACTGTCATTACAAACACCAGAATCGTGTCCTCTTCTCTGAAGTCCACAATAATTTTAAATCTCATATGATGTTTGTCCACTGGGGGAGTAGGCAACTGTCAGGTTTTGGGGAGCAGTGAGAGTGACAGGACTGGAACGGGAAACAGCCATTACTACACAGCTGTTTCACTGACTAGTGTTTACCACGCATGCGTTACAACGCATGTCATTACAACGAATAGTCTTTACCTCGCATACCATTACAATGATTGTAATAGTATGCATGATGAGGGCTATGCATGGTAATGATGGTGAAGGCTATCAGCGTTAGAGGAAATGGAAAGCTCATTCAGTTTCCTCAGAATGAGCTGTGACGCACCTTAGGAGTGAGGTACGAAGGATTGGGTCTAGGGGTGGGAGGTACTGTTTTAAGAAGGGGTTGGGGGTGGGGGGATTATGTTTTAGGGCAGGGGATGGTTTTTAGGTTAAGTGCCGAGGAGGGTTTGGCTTGGGGGGACTGTTTTAGGGAGGGGCTGGAAGTGGGGTTTAGGTTTTAGAGCAGGGGTGTTTTTTGGGCTTTGGGGGGTATTGGGCCAGGGGGTACTGTTTTAGGGAGGCGGTAGGGGGTTATTTTTTAGGGCAGGAGGTTTTTTTTCAGGATTAGGGTGGGGATTGGGTCTGGGGTGGGGTACTGTTTTAGGGAGGGGTGAGGAGTGGGGAGTTAGGTTTTAAGGTAGGGGTGTTTTTTGGGCTTGGGGGTATAGGGCCTGAGGGTTACTGTTTTAGGGAGGGGGTTTTTGTTTTCGGGCAGGGCGGTTTTCAGGTTAAGTGTAGAGGGGGGTTGGGCTTGGGGGTGGGGGTAGTTTTAAGGAGGAGTTAGGTTTTAGGGCAGGGGGTTTGATTTTCTGGATTATGACGGGAAGGCACTTTTAGGGCCCAGGGCAGTGGATTGGGTTGGACAGATTTAGGGCTCATTGTGAGGGAGGAATTTGTTTTTGAATGACTGGGGGGGGAGTCGCGCTCGGACCTTTACCACTCATATTTCTTTAAAACAAATGCTTTTTACAACATAATGCATTGTAAAGGCAAGCATGGTAAAGGATAGGCGTAGTAATGGCATTCTCGTTGTAACACGCTCATGGTAACGTTGTGCGTTGCAATGGAGTGCTTGCTTCTGACATACCACCAACTGCAACTCACAGCAGGCACTGTTCCCCCATCTCCAAACAACAAAACAGTGTTATACCCCAAAATACCCTGTGTACCAAACCATCATTGAAGTGTACTCACCTGAGAGGAGACAATACATATAGTGTGTGTAATACAGGGCGTAACATGGCTGCAAACCACAGGAGGATCCTTACTATCACTCCAACCACCAGTCCAGTGTACACTTGCAAATATACCGTTCATTGGGAATTCACACATGAAGTTCACTCACCTGGGGGGGTGACATATAACAAGTGCATAAAGTACAGGGCGTGGCATGACTGCTAAGGCCAGGGGGCTCTGTCTCTCCAGCTCCAAACACAAGCACAGTACGCATCTGTTCAAATATCCCTGTTTGTTAACTTTCAATGGAAGTAAACCCACCTGGGAGGATGAGTTATGTATACTGTGTGTGGTACATGGTGTAACATGACTGAAAATCCCTGGAGGGCCAGTCCCTGTACCTTCAATCACCAGGCCAGTGTCCAGATTCTATAATGCATTTGTCTGAACTTGAATTTGTTTAAACTCACAAATGAAGTGCACTCACCTGTGAAGGACCAAGATAGAGATCATGGTACACTCTGTGATGTGGCTAACAATCTAGATCCATCTTGAGCAGCTAAGCCAAGATGAAACCATTATGGGCAGGAAGGACAGCTCGACCTGTGTGAAAAAAACACAAGAACCTAAGGTCTCAAGATGCATCAACTGAATGGTATTTGGCAGCAGACACATTCACTGACCATGGGATGACTCCAATCACATATATATCAAAGTGTTGGGTTTGCCTGCATAGCAGTCAACTAGGCCTTAAAAGGATCAAAGCCACATCCTGCCAGCCACTGTTTTGCCTGCACTCGTGGCAAGATGTATGGCTATGCCCATCCTCACAAGTGCTAATGAATTCATAAATCCTGCAACTGGTTGACTGAAATGGAACTGGTATGTTTCACAAATGTCAGGTCAATACAATGTATACCAGCTGCACCTGTCACATGAGGGAAACCTGCAAATCCAAAGTGCACACAGCCTTTGCAAAATGTCACTGTCAACTATTGGAGGTAAATGTCAACATACAACCTGTAATACTGTATCTCTCACATCAACAGGTTGAGCTGCCACTGGGGGCATTGATGAGACTGCCATAACCTTATGGATTAAGCCATCAGATGACACCAGAGAGCCTCAATGTGACCACATCGAGGTCTCCCAGCCTGGTTGCATCAACATCGCAGGCAGCCATTCACCCCCCAATCTGCGTCCCTAGGAGACTAACAACATCTCATGCCCCCAAGTCCAGGATCCTGAGTCACAGCAAAACACCTCCGACAATGTGATCCTGGAACCAGTGGTAGGGGGCAATCAATGCCAAGGGCAGAGGCACATGGGGGTAGGGTGTGTGAGAGGGATGTTGTGGGCCACTGGCCGAAGGCCACTGGGGATGGTACTGGCTAGGACACTGTCAGCCAATTCTTGAGAGCCTATTAAGAATCCCAAGACGTGATGGGTATGGTACTTACCGAACTCAGGGAAATGAAGCAGCTGCAGAGGGATTTCCTCTATGGATTGCTGGAAAAGTGGGAGGCCACCAACACTATCCTGGTCTCCCTATTAGGAGTGTTCAGGGAGATAAGGAGTACACTGATCAGGGACGGGGAGCAACACCACACCTCCTTCTTTGGCCACGTAACATCAGTCTCTTCAACATCAGTGGCAGTCACCGGAAGGGAGGCCTTGCCAGGGAATGGACCCACCTCAGAAACCCCTGCCTCTGTAGCAGCAGAACCCCCCCCTACAACGGGGATGTCCAGCCAAGAATCCAGGAGCATTGGATGGTAAGACAACAACCACTGCCAGCAAGTGTCCTCTTCCTGAAGCAAATCTTTTCTGTGCCACATATTCACTCCGTTGATTCCTCTTCAACCACCTTCAATTTTAATGGTAGTAGGTGACAGGACTTTGGACTTCAAATGTGTGGAATCTTCTAAAATGATTACATCCACCATGACTGATTCCTTCACATTCCTGCTTGTTTAGAATCTCTTTATTAAGTTTAACAGGTACAAACAAAGCTTTGTACTGATGACAATCAGCGCTTCGATTTAGGCAGGCAATATATCAGCACATTGAACACTGTTTTTTATAGTTTTATATATGGTATAAACATTGTATATATCACCAAACCTTTCTCCAGGCTGCCTCAGTTTACAATGTGTCAAGGGGGAGTTAGAATAACCTTCAATGAGAACATCCAACAATAACACATGGTTCAGGTCTTTTAATGCAGGGATGATATTGTGAGCGTATAAGCGCGTGGCATGTAGACCCAGTTGTGTCTTTAGATTGCGATGGGGGGATTGCAATGGGGGGGCCTAGTCGTTGTAGGGTCTAGTATGAGGGTAGCGAGGTATCATAGGAAGAGTTGTAGCACTCTGAAGTGGGGTGGATTAAAGAAAGCAAACTCTATGCTTGAAAGATAGTGTATTAGGGGCTGCCAGATAGCCTGGAGTTTGACATCAGTAAGGGACAGGCTGTGAGAAATTCGCTCCATAACCATATCGTGCCAGAGGCAGGTGAGCCATTGGGCTAGGGAAGGTGGTGATTTCTGCTTCCATGCTATAGCTATTGGCTGTCTTGCTCTTTGCATCATGTAGCTAGCAAGAGCACAGTCAGTGTTAGCCATGGCTGTCAGATGGGTGGGCCTGAGTCCCAAAATTACTGTGTAACATGTGGTTGGCAAGGAGAACCCCACTACATCCTTAATGTGACTTAGGATTTCCTTCCAGAAGATGGCGATCGGTGCGCATGTCCACCATATGTGAGAGAAGTCTCCCTGTTCCGAGCTGCATCTCCAGCAGGAGTATAAGGTATCAGGGTACATAAGAGCCAGCTTTGCGGGGGTATAGTACCATTGGTACATAAGATTATGAGCAGTTTCTCTGAGGACAAGACTGCAATATAATTTAGGAAAGTTCCACCATAGTCTTTCCCATTGCTTGGGGCAGATATCGTCTGTAGGGGCTGTAACCTAGTGGTGCTGGTAGGGATAAGATTGCTTGGGTGTGGAGTGTTGTAGAACGTGATAAGTGTTGGAGATAAGCCCCCGGGATCTTTCATAAGTGCTTCAAATGGAGTGTATGGGCAGACTATACCAGGATAGACTGAAGGGTGAAGAGCCCAATGACGAAGTTGAAGATATTGCAAGCACGCCGTGTCTGGTAGCCAATATTCTTTTTTTCGCACTGCTCAAACATTTTTATGGTATCACCTTGGCAAAGGTCTTGCAAGGTTCTACACTCCGCGTCTGTCCAGGCACCAAAGGCGTGTTGGACGAGTGCCAGGGGGAATGCCGAATTGCGTGCAAAGGGTGTATTCGGTAAAGGAAAGGCTGTCCCACACATTCAGAACTGTCCTAGTCGGAGTTGCGAGAAACGCATTATGAGTTTGTGTGTGTCGGGGGAGCCAAGCCAAGTCCCACAAGGAGTAGCATGCCACTGCCCTGTCCAAGTGGAAGCAATGGCTCTCTCTCTCGCCATCCACACTGACACATATCGTAAGTGCGATGCTGCATCGTAGCCTAAGAAGTTAGGGCAGCCCAAGCCTCTCATGTTCCAGGGCTGCATTAAATTAAAAGCATGTTGGAGAAACAGGTTGCCCTCCCGCCCCACATGAAGACACGCAGGTTGCACTGTAGCCTCAGTATGTCCTCTTGAGGGATAGACGTAGGGAGAGATTGAAACAAGTAGAGCACCCATGGAAGTACATTCATCTTCACCACATTAATGCATCCCAATCACGATATGTGGAGAGGCTTCCATCATCTGAGATCCTCGAGAAGCGCCGGCCTGAGTACTGGACAGTTCGCGCTTGTCCACATTTCCAACGTGGGCGTAAGGTAGAGCCCCAAATATCTAATATTGCCTGCCACCCAGTGGAATGGAGTCAAACCCTGGAGTGCCGAGATGTCTGGCTTTGGGATGGTGATATTCAGGACATGCGATTTGGAGAGGTTCACTTTGAGCCCTGAGATGTCCCCAAACTCTGCTAGACAGGCTACCAGTATCGAGGTGTCCGGCCGGGTTAATGTTAAGAGGAGGTCATCCGCAAAATAGTTGATTTTGTGTTCCTGACCTCTGAATGGTATCCCCTCAATCCACTTGTCACAGCGTATCACAATGGCCAAAGGCTCCACTGCTAAGGCGAATAAAAGCAGCAACAGGGGACATCCCTGCCTGGTGCCTCGTTTAACATTAATGGGATCTGTGAGCCCTCCATTCACTCAGATAGTAGCCATCAGGGATACTTAGGAAGCCATTATTTTAGAGATCATATTGGGTCCCAGCCCCACCCTCACCAGAACCGAGCGTAAAAATCTGCAATCGACCCTATCAAATGCCTTCTCTGCATCCAGCAAGAGAAGGCATGCAGGGATTTAGTATCGGTGGGCTTTCTCAATCATGTGTACTACCCTACAGATATTGTCTGCTCCCTTCCCACCTGGTCAGGATCTATTAGGCCATACATATAGCTCTCTAGTCTAGTTCCCAATATCTTGGTGTAGATTTTGGTGTCAGTATTAAGCAAGGCAATGGGGCAGAAGGAGGCGCATTGAGCAGGATCTCCCTCTGGATTAGGGATTCACGAGATTTCAGTGCCCACCATCGTAGGAGTGAGCCTGTGACCTTGATGAAAGAGTTGTATAATTTAAGCAAATGAGCCTCCAGGTCAGGAAGGAACAGCCGATAAAAACGCACCGGCAATCCAACTGGGCCCGGAGACTTGCCCATGGGGAATGCGCGTAGCGCAAGGCATGGTTCCTCCGCCGAGATGGAAGATTCCAAGGCCTCTCTATGCATGGACTCCAAAGGGGTCCAGTCGCAAGCGTTTAAGTACCTGTCAATCTCTTACTGCGATGTTGCTTCATTATTATAAAGGGTTTGGTAGTAAGCATGGATCTCCCTCTGTTTGTCTCCTTCTGTGATTGCTCAGGATCCATCGGGTGTACCTCTCCCTTTGTTTGTCTCCTTCTGTGATTGCTCAGGTTCCATCGGGTTTCATGAGCTTAGTTATATGCGTCTTACTGTGCTGTTGCCACAGCCTGGGCGCTAGGAATACACCCACCTTGTTACCCCCTTCATTATAGCTTTGTTTGAGAACCAAAAGGGATCTCTCAGCTTTTTTAGTTCAATGAGCTTGCAATTGTCCCCACAAAGTGGCCAACTGTCTTTTATTCTGGCGAGTGGGATGAACCTTGTCTTGTTGTTCCAGTTCTTTTATGTCTGAGGTCAGGTTGTGTTCTACCAGACATTCCTCCCAACCACGTGCAATGGCTATTGTGGGGATCACTCCCCGAATTGTGGCTTTAAAACCATCTCAGAAGGTGTGTAGGGAGATTGCTTGGTCTGTATTGTGAGAAAACTAGTTGGTGATGCCCCTTTGGATTTCTGCTGCATCTAGTGGGTCCCTCATCAGCTTCACCGGGAATAACCTCCTAGGGGATTCTCTCTGAATCCTATTGGGTGGGAGCCATACTGCCTCAATATGAACATGGTCAGAGATAGATATATCCGATATTTCGAAGGGTGTCGAGGGGGTGCAGCAGCATATGTGAGGGAAAAAGGTAATCTATGCAGGAGTACATGGTGTGGACATGAGAATAAAAGGTGTGATCACATGGGTCCGGGTGCCGGTATCGCCAGACATCTGTGAGGTCTAGGTCAACTATGTCCTGTTTGAGTTGTGCTAACATAGCTCTTGTCGTCTGATATGTGTTAGTATGCATGTCTAAGGATAGGTACCACACCAAATTTAGGTTACCTACCACTATAATGTCCCCCCAAGTCCCTCCAAATGGCCCTTCATCATGCAGCATATATAAGCATCCTGGCCAGTGTTAGGCGCAAATATGATAAGCAGGGTAAGACTCACTCTCCCCTTCTGTAGGTGTATGGTCAGGTATCTCCCTTCCCTGTCCCTAATTACTTTGGTAATATATGGGCTAAAGTGTGTTTTATAACATATGGCTACTCCCAGTGTCTTGGTGTCAGTTTCCACACAATGTATTGTAGGGTATTTTGGATGGGCCATTCTATGTCTGTCTATCCTGCGTAATTCACATTCCTTTTGTGTTGCATCGCATTATTATTTCCGGCACATTTTTCAATAAACTCACCTTTCAGAAAATAAATAATTGATTGCTTCTCTTCCACAATTTGAAATGTTAAGATGTAAGCCTATGTGAAGCACATGAGGAAGACACAAGATTGCAATGGAAGGAGGGATATGTCACAGGTAGAGCCATGCTGAAAATTACTAGCAACACATTCATGCGAGTGTCTGGTCACACCAAACATTTTATTGCACTTTATAGCACATAGGCTGTCAAAATGTCTCAACTGTCATTGTCAAGACTAGTTGAATCATAGTGAGTCAGGCTAGATCACAGAAGAAAGGGCTTTGTCAGACCTCGTACAGTAGAATAGGCTGACAGATTTGTAGATTTTGTCACCAGCTTGAGCCTTGTCACATACCAAAACCTGGTCTGCCAACGTAGCATAAGCCATGGCATAGACAGAGGACAATACAACAGTCCCTGATCATAGGTCCATCCCACTATAATGACCAAGCATGTGGCGGTATGACACAAACCTATGTCAGTCTTGTGGCACAGTCACTGTGGCCTGCAATGATGAAACACATCTACAGCTACATAAAGGTTATACAGGGTCATTGTTGACACAATGTGAAGGGAGAATGCTTGTATTGCACTTGATGTCAACATATATCATTGCCATATGATCACACACATGAGACAATTGGCCCAACACACCAAAACAAACTAGTGTATTATGCACTTCAGACTTCCACCCACCCACTTACCAAGCAGACTTGGCACAGGACTCACACACCCTAAATCTGTGAGCAACATGACCAGCTCAAGCCATGTTCACTTCCTATGTCAGAAGAGCATCAGACACCTGCCAATGTCACAACTCTGAAATGCCCACATGAGGATGTCAGGCTGAAGGTACCTGGATAAAACCAACACAAGGAGTTTAGATTGGACATTCATACCTATGACCAAAAGCTCATATCAAACATCAATCAATCAATTTGTTGAGCGCGCTACTCACCCAGAAGGGTCTCAAGGCGTTGGGTGGAGGGTGGGAGGGAGGTTGCTACTGCTCGAAGAGCCAGTTCTTGAGGTGCTTCTTGATGGTCAGGAGGTCTTGGGTCTTACGTAGGTTGGCGGGGAGTGAGTTCCAGATTTTGGCTGCAAGGTGAGAGAAGGGTGTGCCGCCGGTTATGGTATGGTGAATGCGAGGGACTGTTGCGAGGGCGAGGTTGGTGGAGTGGAGCTGGCATGTCGGGATGTGGAAGTTGAGTCGATCATTGAGGTAGGCCGGTCCGGTGTCGTGGAGAGCTTTGTGATGCATGGGATATTCCTCCGCAAGGAAATGTTGTGGAGCATGCAGCAGGCCCTAATGATCTTACACACTTTTTCAGGTGAGTAGAAGAGGGCTCTGCCTGTCTTGTCCAGACACCTAAATCTGTCCTTTGAAGCCCAAAAGCCCGCTCCACGACACGCCATGTTCTTCCATGGGCACTGTTGAAGCGGACTTCCTCTGGCGTAGTTAGATTCCTCACCGGCATCAACAGACATGGATAGTTTGGCTATTCAGAGTCCCCTGTGATGGAAAGGGACAAATGTGCAGCTGTAAGGCCCTCTCATAGGGTTTTGTTGCAGCAGACATTGCACACACACACACAGGACATATGTGACTTACCAACCCTCCAGGTCCTCTCTGAGTAAAGTTGTGACATCAGCTGGGGGATTGTACTGTTCCGCATAATGAAGGCATTATGGACTGAACCCGGAAAATGGGCACAGACCTGTGAAATGTAGAGGCATTAGGGAAACTGGATATAGCTGTCCAGGTGTTTCAACATTGCTGAGAGTACATCCTTCAGAACCAGACTGAACATGGGCTGGGACATCCCAGCAGATAGGGCCACTGCATTTTGGAAGGACCCTGTGGCTAGGAAGTGCCACACTGCAATAGCATGTGCAATGGGTGATATGCTTGTTGGATGACAAATAGCAGGCATGAGATCTGGCTCCACCTGATGACATAGGTCCACAGTGGTTTGCCTATTCAGACAGTAGGTCTGGATGATGTGGCATTCTTCCCTGGTCTAAAAGTCTGGCAGTGGTTGTTAGACAGGAGGTTGTCTGATTCTCTCCCTCCCTGGGTACCTATGTGTAACAAGAAGTGAGTATTTACTTTATCCAATGTGTCCCTTGCAACATACTGGATGCATGTAAATGATAAAAGGTGAGAAGGCATGTATTAAGGTGTGGACATGATACTCAGTACACATCATAACTGATAATCACATAGAAGTCTAATTTTACCTCCTTGCTTTGCAACACGTATAAACATCATGTATCTGGTCATCAACATTTTGCGCATTAAAAATGTCACTTAGACTGTGACTTGATGTCCCAAGCATAAAAATGACCTTTGTTGGGGGTTGGGGGAGCTCTGTGCCCCAATGCAAATTGCAATATGTGGCTAGCAATGTACAACAGCATTCATTACTGCAAATACAAACATTTTGGGAGGTATAATGCATCATTCGGAGCCATAAAACACACTTCTGGCCTATAAAACGGAGTCTGCCTGACCTAGTCCACTGGACATTAGGAACCGCCCGCGGCCGCCGCCGGAAGTCATCATGGTGGTAAGCGGTTGCAACTGACTGCGGGGGACACAGCCATAGGCTAATGTTGTTGCCAGTGGCGGTTGCAGGCCAATGGCTGTGTCCACCAGCGGAGACAGCCATGTATGTGGCGGACATGGCCGACATGTTCTGAAAAATACGTCTCTTGATTCCTGACATTGCTGCCAACAAGACCTCCACTACCTGAGCTGCTGTGAACCACCTCTGGGAGCACCCATGCCACATCCAGCAGGTGGTAGGACCCTAGCCTTTTCACCAGAGGTGTTGGAGAAGCAGGTGTCTGAAGTCGTACCCCCGTATAGACAGCTCTATGGTGCACTAGAGGAGTAGGCAAGTGCCTCGTGCACATATGTTCTCTGTACTTGACCATACATTCCCTCCTCACAGGCTAGATTGTGCCCATGTGCCCCAGAATGTAAACTCAAGGTCATGTAGGTGCAGTCAATGTGGCATCAATGGGAGTGTCAATGCACATGATGTTGAGTTCTAATACATTGTGGTGTGTGTGCATTGAGTGTTCTCTGATCTACCTTGTGTTGGATGCACATGACTAGTTGAGGTGACTTTACAGCCATCCCCAGACATCTCTTACCTCATAGATGTTTTCAATGTGAAACAACATGTATTTGCATGACAGCATGAGCTGTGTATGCATGTTGTATGTGTCAGTTGTGTGTGAAGTGAGCAATTTGTATGTTGACACAGAGATTCCAGTCCACATCTGCCTCTGCTAAACTGTTGCTTGGAAGGCATATCCCGACTCACTCTGCCTTCAGGTTGCCACACACACATACACACACCATGTGCCAAATTGTTGTAGGCTACATGATGTACTGTCATGCATAGAAGTGATGGGATTGGAGTTTCATGTAGGTTCAGTCTGCTCAGCCTGCAAAGACTAGGGCCTGTCAAATGTTTCTCACAGTATGGGTCCAAGTCTAGTCTGGTGTTGAATCACTTTTGCTATGCAACTGTGTCACTGTGCCCACCACCTGTATCTCAGCAGATCCTGTTATGAGCCCAAATCTTGGCTCTGTGCTAAAATGCAGCCAAATGAGGCTCTTTTCTTCAATAAGAATGCAAACGGTTTTAGGGGAGAGTTGATGATCTGTGACTGTTGTTGCCAATATTCCTTGTGTCTACATAAGCTTGTGTTCCTTTCTCTTTAGGAAACTTTTGTAAGATGCAGTTGCATGCATGATCTACCTATATTGATGATATGAGGTCTGCATTCCTTCACATATATGTGCATCACACCTTGTTTGTGGAATTGTACATTTACAATGGGGTTACATTTCATCTTGTGACACAGACAGGAGTGTGTCACAATTGTTTCTTGTCTGACAGATGACTTCATGCTTTATAGTATGCCATTTGTCATGTAGAACTGCAGTAACAATGAGAGACATGACAGGTAGGCCCAGAGTGTGTAGCCACTTTGTGTATAACTATGCCCTTGATGTGAAATCATGTGGGAAAGTGCACTGCACATGTGTAATGGTTAAGGATTGTGCCCTAACTGTTGGCATGCATCATGGAGGGACTTGCAGTGATGTTGACATAACATGTGTTTGGGTACAGACATTCATCCACAGACAGACTCAAGGGTTGCCATGTCCAGGATAGTGTTATTGCTTATCACTGGGCAGCAGGTTGAGGGCCTTGTATTGGTCCTTGCAAGTTCTGTGTCTCTCCAACATGCAAAAGACAGATGGCTTCTACAGGAAAACTCAGAGGATGCCATTGTAATGGGTGTCAGACATTAGTACTGACTGTCCTGGGGCAAGCTGATTCATTGTTTTGTGTATTCTGGAGACCTCTGTCCTGACATTTTGAACCTGACCTCAACAGTCTTCCTTTCAATGCCTTATGTGTGGACTACCTGAGTGACATTGATACTATCTCCTTGGCTCTGTTGTAACAGATGTCACTTGGCGACTTGTATATTGTTGATATGTTTCCAGGGTGACATAGGTATTTCCATGTCACCTACTTCAGGATATTGTACTTTTGTAGGCAACATTGCAGGATGCCAGGGCATCATTTCTCATTGTTGGTTCATTACATATGTGCCAGGGAGATGTGTGCATGATCTTGTGTGGGATATGTGGGAATGGACTATACAATGAGATACTATTCTTTGCCATTAGTTAACGGAGGCCTGCTGCATGTGGGACAGCTTTGAGGATGAAGAGGTCTCATAGCGGTTGTATGGTTATTGTGGTTCCAAGACTTCATCCATGCAATTGTAGTGATCTGAGATCCTCATTTCCTCGTGGGCAACTTTCAGAAATCCACATGGCATACCTGCATATGTTATGGCGCATGTATGTGCCACTTAGATGCAAGTTTTTGCTGGGGCCTACTTGACATAATGGTATCGTTTGTCAAGCAGAGTTGTGGGTCAAGTGTTATCATGGAGATGTGATGACCCGATTCCTCTTAGTTCTTGCAGCATCAGCACCAGCAACCAGAGGAGAAGGGGCTGAGCCAAGTGGGTAAGCATCTGGCTACGTGACCTCAGGTGAAGACACTACTGACACAGAGGGACCCAGTGGCCTGGAGGGCAAGGGGAGTGCCCCGGTAGAGACTGGATCTACATCATCATCAGATTCATCCTTCTAATGGTGGTGGACCCATCGGGACATATTCCAGTACCATCTTTGTCCACCACCCCATTCTATCACTGCCCTCCCTGTTGCTCCCCACCCAATTGGCTGTGCCCACTCACCTAAGAGGTTGGGCATCTCCTTTGCCTCAGGCACTTCCGCCCCAGCCCCTGTTACCCCTACTGCCCCAAGTGAGGAGGCTATTGACCTCTTGAGGAGTATCTCTGTGGGTCAGTAAGTCATTGTGAATGCCATCCAGGGTGTGGCAACTCAGCTCCAACAGACAAATGCATTCCTGGATGGCATTCATGGTGCAATGACTGTCCTACAGAGATCTTTTCAGGCTCTGGCCTCCTCACTGATGGTAGCCAGTCACCCCCCACCTTCCGTCCCCCTTCGACCTCCATCTTCCCAATCCAATTCCCCCTCCCCTTAACTGCCCAAGGCACACAGACAGATCTGCAGACATTCACCTTAACACCCAAAAGTAGCTCACACAAACACAAGCACCAGAAAACAGATGGCACACACACAAACAACATCCACCTTCAGACACAACAGCACATCCTACTTTCCTGGACACTCACAACACTCCCAGCATCACAGACACTACATTAAGCTTACCAACAGGCACAACACCAACACTCACAGGCACACTCAGTACACCCAGCAAGCCTGCAGACAAAAACCCCAGCAGATGTGCAGACATCCAACACAAGCACCACACTTGCAGACACCGCAACTACAGACACACATACAGATACCACATCCAGCCAACCCGCAGTCACCACTCCAAAAGACATACAAACATCCACCACTTCCACATCCCCTAACACCTCCACCTCCTGTTCCACCAACAAACACAAATACCCACACTCACCCACCCAACAAACAACCAAAACACACAAGAATACCTCCCATAAGCATGTACCCACAACATACACACCTACACAGCCTACAACCACTCCTTCATCCTCCAAATCCCGACCCTCTTCTGATGACTGTCCCCGTGTATCCAAAACTTTTATGTCTAACCTTGATCTTTGACCTGTTCCCCATCCCAGACCCAGAAGGACCCCACCCAGCTCCCAGGCCCTCTCTTCCACCTCCAAGGTTTCCCCTGCCCCACCTGCAAGCAGCCATATCTCACCCCTCGTAAAAAGCCCACCCCTCCCAGGAAGAAGACCATTCCTCCCAAGACCAACACCCCCCCCCAAATACGATACACCCACCGTCCTCGATAATCTCTGAGTTGCCTGCCTGCCCCCTTGATGCCACTTCCTATGGATGTTCCCTGGCAGTTAAGAGTCAGGTTTTGGCACAATACTTTGCTACTTTTGGGGCAAAATATATGGACTGGCCAATTGTCTTTGGACCTTAATAGTTTTATGCTGAATAAATCCCAAGCAGTTGGTTATTTTGGGTAAACATATGTTCTGCAATTCCTTTTGTACCTTGATGTTGTACCTGATTGACTTGTGTTGTATGCCTCCAGTTGTGTGTGTTTGAGCCTGCTTGTTGCTCTATGTGCTGTTGTTAGAAGTATGTAAGTTTGTGGGCACTGCTGGTGTCCCCCAAGAGAAGGGTAAATGTTGTGTGTTTGGGTATGTGTGTAATGCTATGCTGGTGTAATGGCATTGTGTAATGTTTGGTATGGTATGTATTTCTTTTTGTGTTGTCCAAAGTGGGAATGTATGGTGTTAGACGTTCCCCCCTGATATGGCCTATGTATTTCTTGTGATGTGTGTCAGCTGGAGTTTTGTTTGCACAGACATGGAGTGTGTTAAGTTGTGCTAGCTGTGTTTGCATTAGACTGTGCATGTGTCCATTTAGATGTGTTCCCCTTGCAGCTAGTTCCTCTAGAGGTATGTCCCATGCAGTATGAGTTGTATATGCTCTGTTGATTTGGCCTTCCCCATTGTGCAGATGTGCATGGCATTTGGGGTTAGCATTGTTTGTCCCTGAGACCCATGTAGGGCCATTTCCTGTGCACATGTTGTCTGAGGAGCCTGTTGAAAGTGTTTTATATTCCAGTGCTTTCTCCTTCCCTGGGTGTCCCAGATGGCCCCCTCCCAATTGTGCAGGTATAGTTGGCATGTTGTGTCTCTGCACGTTGTGCATGCCATTGAGCTTCAATTGTGCTGTGTGTATGTGATGTATGTGTCCACTGCAGGGTTGTTCAATGGTGGTATTGTTTGTGTTGCATGCCACATCGATACATATGGGTGTTGTATGGGAGGACAGTCGCTGGCCAGCGGTTAACTTGAGTGTATGAGTTGTATTTGTTTATGTGCTGTAGGTGTGTTGTTGATGTGTATGACAATGTTGTGTAGCCTTCAGTATACTTGTGCCTGAACTGTGTGGTTGTGTGTATTTGTTTAGTGTTGCAGTGCAGTGTAAGTGTGCTGCCCAAATGGGTTGTATTGTGACTGTGTGCGTATCTGTGTTGATGCATGTTTGTGAGTGTGTGTAGGTTGAGACGTGCCCCCACTATGATGTGTAAGCTGGCACTACAGACAGTTTTTAAAGATACAGGTAAGTGTGTGCACTTACAGTTGTTGACGTTCTCAGCAGCATTGATTTTGTTGTCATTTGATGAACATCAGAAGTCCATTACATTTGTGAATGGCTCCATGGAGGCACCGGACTTGTGGGGCTTCTTATAGGTGAGTGTATCCTTTTGTACAGTCTATTTCTGCCAGCTTTCACAGGGTGGTTCAACCGCCACAGTCAAATTGGGTCCGGCGGCAACACGGCCTCCACAGGCCTGTTCGTGCTTACTCGTGACCGTGGTGGACCATGCTGCCTAGCGTTGCCAGCGGAATGCTGGCGTGCTCTTGTTGGTACAACCAGTTGGTACAACTGCCAAACTCGTAAAATAACAGTCTGACCGCTAGACCGATGGTGGTGGGACTGCTGCCGCCAAACTCAAAATCATGCCCAATGTTTCTAATGAGCCCACTGTCTATTGCTCACAGGAATCTCTCTAAACTGGTATAGTTGTATAAGTGCAGCTTCTGCCTGGGCTGAACAGGAGGAAAATTCCATGTGAGGAGCACCAGTGTCAAAGGCAAATTTTCTTCTCTTCAGAATATGTGAGGTCAAGTGACCACACTGCTGCCTCTTGTAAGAACCATTTCCAGATGTCAACATGCATAAATCAAGGTTTCCACATCAAGTCTCAAATGATGAAGGCTTCCCACTGGCCACTTCTGGTCTTTACTTTGATGTGGCACATACAGTGCCACATCTACAAATAACTTACAGCACATTGTGATTTTCACATCACCCTTTATGCTCACTACAAAAACATGGGTGGTCACACTAGAGGGTTTCAAACTCTCAGTTCAACATTCTCATTACTTGACTCCAGAAGCCTTATCTCTTGGAGACTAAGGACCTGATTTAGATCTGGACAGGATTTCCATCATCCCTCAGTAACAGTGGTTTCAAGTACTCCGCCAAGCTGACAGATTTCTGACCATCATATTTAGATGTTTATCGGCTGAACCTCTATCCATGCCGACATAGTGTATTTCATCACGTAAGCAGTTTCCTGCTGCCGACTCAACAGACTCATATGCTGGCTAACAGTGCTCCATCGCCATCAAGATGGAGGGATGGCACTGACCATATTTGGATTTTACTGTTGTGCTGATCTATCTGTAGATCCCTGATGGCGGAAGTCCGCCACAGGATGCGTTCAGCATTATACTAAGCCTGTAGCTATTGGATGAGTGGATGTTAGCAGCACATACTTGATGTCTTTTGGCTAACTGTTAATACCTGCATATTGCACTATAAAACACGATCCTTTGCCATTCCACTGCACAATGCCATTTTGCTCCAGACATTGCCACGCAGAAGTCAGGTTAAAGTTCTTTTTTTTCCCTCTGTTTATTTTTCATTTGTATTTTTTAATCCTATAACTTTAATTCTATAACTTGTGGGTCCTTATTTCATTTAATTTTATTCACTCATAATGGCAAGACGGAGAAATCCCCATTTTACGGAGGGCGAATTATCAGTCATGTACAAAATATAACCATAGCACAGAAAAGGCAAATGTTGTCCAGAATAGGTGACAGAGTGAATGATGTAGCAACAACATGCACACACAGGTGGAAATTAGGAAGAGTTGGAATTACCTCCATGGGAGAGTGCATTCCCTGTCCTCTAAGCATCACGTGGAGGCCCAGGGGGCTGCTAGTGGTTCTCCCAGCCCTGCCTAACAACTTTTCTCCTAGGAGGAGAAGGTCTTGCAGACCCTACATCCTGAAGGCTGTGATGCTATTTAGATTTGACTATCTTTTGACCATCGACTCCATTTTTATGCAAGTGACTCCATTTTGTGCCCTGCTGCAGGGCAGCGCAGGTGTATTTCCATACAAAACTTGTTTTTCTCTTCACCAGCAAAGAGTCGGACAGTGCTGGAACATATTATGTGGGACGCAGACTTGATAAGAGTTCACAAGACTAAGACTGTTTTTACCAGATGGATGTTTTTGATGCAGACGAGGTACAGCCAGTGTTTAGTTTCATAACAGAGGAGGGGGTTTCTAGAACCTTCTTCTTGAGGTGTTTTAAGGTATAAACGATGGGGAGACTTGGTGCTCAGGTAGGAGCTCGCCTGTGATTCCAATTGGGTCTTCTCTCTGACTGAATCAAGGGTTCCCTAGTTGCGCTGGCGAGGATGATGTCCACCCACTTGGTGAAGTATTTTAAATCTTGATTATTTGGCTCATGTGTACATGCTCTGTTGATGCATTGCACATTTCTGTTTAAGTCTTGACAACTTGATAAATACATTTATTTTTGTATATACATATGTTCTGCTGCATTTGAGTTATATGCTTATTATATATTTGTATGACTTTTATTTGGTATTTGGGAAGTGCTTTCATAAATTCATTATTTAGATTCAGAGTGCTGAATTCTTTTGGCACCGTGTCCTCATAGTTTAAGTGAGAGTGACACATTATGGCGTCATTTGCAGGATACAAAGTAAAAGATTAAAGTAAAAAATGTTTGGCAAAAAGACAAAGGCAGTTTCCCAGATACCAAAAGAAATACTGGGGTGGGAAACAGCCCTGTATGGTATACTTGCGCATGAGTTGTCTCACTGTGCTGGCTTGAGTGAAATCTGGAATGCATGTATGGCAGATGCAGAGCCAGCAAATGTATTAGCTTGTTTGCAGAAAATGGCAATTGAAAAAAGAAGAAAATTAAATACTTCAGGTTGTAGAGGCTCCTCTTATGTGCTTATCATAAAATGCATGAGAAATGTGTTCAGTTAGAACAGGAACATGAACAAATGGAAAAACAGTTAGTGGAAGCCAAAAATACTTACACAAAGTTATCATGTCAGAATAATTTGTTACAAGATAAACTCAACACTTACCAGACAGTGGCTGAGCGAGCCGATGTGCGCGTGGCATAGTCCGAATACAAGAAAAGATGGGGAAGAGTTAACAAAAGAAAGGTTCATTTAGCCATTGCCAAAGCAGAGTTAGACTGGAATCCTGAGGAATGGTATGGTAATATTTGGGATTCTTTGGAGTTTTTAAACCCTGAGGAAGGGTGTTGTCAAAATAGTGGTGTGGGTGAGTCAGAAAAGCAGAAGGTGGTTCCTGCACAGCTCATATTTAGGCAGAAAATACAACGTACCCCTCAAATCCCAGGGGGGTTGAGATGCACTCCCTAAAAGATTATACTCAGCAGGAAGTCAACAATTTTATGGATAGGTTTAATCAAAAACCTGGGGAAGCATTTCTTACATAGATGGTGCAATTTTTTGACACAGGAGATTCTGGAGTGATGCTGTATGTGGGAGATGCACAGATGTTCTAAACACTCAGCACTGACCCATTATACAGGAGCAATTTAGGGGTTATGATGATGAAAGAGCAGCTAGTTTGTTACAATCAGCGGTTACAGGATGTAATCACAAATATCATAAAAGTCAGACTGGCCACCAAATGGTACACATTGAGAGATGCTGTGAAGAGAATCAAGGAGGAAAGTCTGAAAACTGCTGTCCTCCTGAATGAGGCTCACAATGTGTTGGCTGCACCACTGATGGTGTCAGTGCAAAATAAAATAATTTGGTCAGCTTCCCTCAGCTTACAAGCAGGTGATAATGACTCTGCTATTTAACTAGACAGGACACATATTGAAAGATGTACTTCAGGACAAGTATTGAAAGATGTAAGTTGGGAGAGTTAGGAGAATGGATAAAACCTGAAAGAGCCACTCGGTCTGAGGACAGTACAGATAACAATAGGGTATCTAGGAGAGATATGTTCATGGCATTGTTGAAGGATGGTGTAAAGAGAGAACAGATAGATGGAATAGATGCCAAGAGTCTGTGGGAAATGTATCAAAAGTGTAGCCTGGACAGAAAGGAGGGGAGCAGGAAGGTGGAAAAGGAGGATGATAAGCGGATGAGTCAGGGCAAGTCAGAAATTACAGAGGAAGACAGAGAGGGGGAGAAAAGTGGCCCTTCAAAGGAAAAGGAAGAAAAAGAAAGGGATACTGATAGGTTGATCAAGTTCAATGGGGGGAGAGGAGTTACGCTGTAGGTATAAGAACATATGTCCAGATCTGACCTGTATGCAAGTTAACAAGTTAGAATCAGATTAGGAAATAGGCCAAGCTCCGGTACAGGGATAGGCTCGCAAGGATAATAGACCCCATGTTGACTTAGAAATTTATTGGAAAAACAGTGGAGGCCTCTTTGATATTCGGAAATCTTAAAACATTTAAAGGACGGAATTACACCATTACAGGGTTAGGTGCAAAAGACCCCCCGTGCAAACCAAGGTCCATATGAAAATAGGGAGAACACCAAAACGAGAATACACTGTCTTGATAGTGCCCCTCTTCAAATATATTCTTGGAATTGATATTCTGAAAGGGATGACTCCATATTTGTAAGGTGGGTGCTATCAATTCAGATTGAAGAGATACATCTCAACGCCAGCAGTGAGGGTGGGTCATTTGAAAATATCTCTGTTGAAGGTGCCCCCAGCCACCAAGGTGGTTCATTTGAAGCAGTAACAGATCCTGGAAGGGCATGAGCAGATAAGTAAAGCCATATGGGATTTGGTAGAAGCAGGAGTGGTGGTCCCGATCACCACTTCATGGAACAATCCTGTGTGGCCCTTGCGCAAACCTAATGGGAGCTGGAGAATGACAGTTGATTACAGCGAATTGAATAAACATACACCCCCTTTGACTGCCGCCGTCCTAGACACCATCACTTTAATTGAAAAGATACAGAGACATAAAGGGACTTGATATGCAGCAAATGATATTGCCAATGCTTTTTTGACTATACATTGGTCCCTGAGAATCAGAACAATTTTCATTTTAATGGAATGGGAGACAATTCACATTTTTTAAACTTTCTATCGGCTATGTACATAGCCCTACTATCTGCCACCCGCTGGTGGCAGAACACTTGAATGAAGTATCTCTCATTCTAGAGGCACAGCTTTCTCATTATATTGAGGACATGATGGTGCATGGAGAACCTCAAGAACAGCTGCAGACTCAAATGACAGGATTGTACAATATTTGAGAATTAAACAGTGGGAGATAAATCCTGAAAAATTACATAGACCCTCCCAAAGTGTGACATTCCTAGGAATTCAATGGAATCAGGGACATAGGGAGGTGTTGCCACAGGTGAGACATAAGATACTGGAATTTGCTACAACCCATAATAAGCAGGAAACTCAGCAGTTCATTGGATTGTTTGGTTTTTGGCGGCAGCATATCCCTCACTGAAGTCAGATTTTGGCCCTTTTGTACAAGTGACTCAGACGAAACATGAGTTTGAATGGGGAGAGCAGCAGCAGTATGTGTTTGAATTGGCAAAGGAGGCGGTACAACATGCTTTAGACTTGAGGTCAGTACAGGAGGGGGACATTGAGTTGTATGTGAGAGTTCAGGGGCAATATGCAAATTGGAGTATGTGGCAAACATAGAGAAGAAAGAGGGTACCCCTAGGTTTCTGGACCAAAAAGGTACCGGATGCTGGAGAGTGGTACACTTCCTTTGAAAAACAGTTGCTGGCATGTTATTGGGCTCTGGTAGATACAGAACAGATGACAACAGGGCACAATGTGATTCTGTGGCCCAAGATCTCCGTATGGCAGTGGGTGATAAGTTCACCCAAAGCTCACCGAATAGGGCATGCACAAGAAGCAAGTGTCATTAAGTGCAAATGGTATATACGGGACAGGGCCCAAGTGGGGCCAGTGGGAACCGTGGTCCTGCACGAGCAGGTGGCACAGGCCCTCTAGGAAGATGAGGAGGTGTTGCATGAGGTGCCAGGGGTAAGAGAGTCACCAGTGAAGTGGGGTGAGCAATTTGAGTCCTTGTCCCCTGAGGAAAGGAAGCATGTTTGGTTCACCGATGGTTCAGCAAAGTATGTGGGGGTGAAGACATTGGAAAGTAGTGTCATACAATCCAGTAACCAAGAAGCTGCTTTCTACTACTGGAGAAGGGAAGAGTAGTCAATATGCAGAATTGTATGCTATGTAACAAGCCTTAAAACAAGAATTACAAAGTAAATGTCACATTTATACTGATTCTTGGTCTGCGTCCAATGGGCTAGCTACCTGGCTCCCCACGTGGCATGCACATAACTGGCAAATACATTCAAAGGAGGGGCAAAATAATTGTGGTGGGAAATTTGGGAAATGTTACAGCAAAGTACTGCCACTGAATATCATGTAGATATCCACTATCCTGCTAACCCACCAGAATGGTGGTTTAATTCCCTTGCAGATGTCAAAGCCAAAATCTCGGAACCAGAAGTGGTGACACAGGATTCTGACGAGGTGGGGATGGCTGAGTGGGCTCACTAAAAATGTGGACATCTGGGAGAGAAGGCCACTAACAGGTGTGCAGAGTTAGAGGGATGCACTTTCCCCCAGACTTGATGAAAACTGTGATTATCCAAAGTCCTTTTTGTCAACAGACACAACAGAGGTCTGTCCTGAAGACTGTCAGAGGTCAGGTGGGGAGAGGAAAGTTGCCGGGACAGATATGACAGATTGATTACATTGGGCCAATGCCCATCAGTCAAGGTTGCCAGTATGCCTGTACAGTGCTGGATACTTAGGGGCATATTTATACTCTGTTTGCGCCAAATGTGCGTCAAAAATTTTGACGCACAATCGGCGCAAACCCTGCCCCATATTTATACTTTGACGTCCGACCCCGCGGGTGTCAAAATTCCACCATGTGCGTCATTTTTTGGAAGGGGGAACCAGCCTTGCGTTAATTATATGCAAGGTAGGCGTTCCCTTCCAAAAAATGACTTTAAGGCCTGTGCCCCATATTTATACTCTGATGTCATTTTGACGCCCATGAGGGGGTGGGCCTTAAAAAATGACGCACAGCCTGATGGGCGCCGTTTTTTAACGCCTGGGTCAGGGCAGGCGTTAAGGGTCCTGTGGGCTCGGAAGGAGCCCAGAGGTGCCCTCCCCTGCCCCCAGGGACACCCCCTGCCACCCTTGCCCACCCCAGGAGGACACCCAAGGATGGAGGGACCCATCCCAGGGAAGTAAAGGTAAGTTCGGGTAAGTATTTTTTTCCGATTTTTTTTGTGGCATAGGGGGGCCTGATTTGGGCCCCCCTACATGCCACTATGCCCAATGACCATGCCCAGGGGACATAAGTCCCCTGGGCATGGCCATTGGGCAAGGGGGCATGACTCCTGTCTTTGCTAAGACAGGAGTCATGTCAATGGAGGTTGGGCGTAAAAAAAAATGGTGCAAATCCGGTTTGAGGCCTGAATTTTGCCTCAGACCTGACCTGCCCCATTTTTTGACGCACAACCCCCATTTTCCCATACGCCGGCGCTGCCTGGTGTGAGTCATTTTTTTTGACGCACACCAGTCCGCAGCGCCGGCTAACGTCATTCCATAAATAAGGCGCCCGCATGGTGCGTTGGAATGGCGTTAGCCGGCGGTAAAAGTTTTGACGCACAACTGCGTTGGCGCAGTTGTGCGTCAAAAAGTATAAATATGGGCCTTACTCTTTCCACTTGAAGGAGTTTCCATGCAAATGTGCTACCCAGTTCAATACCATCAAGACACTAGGGTCCTTTGTGTCAAAACATTTCTCCATAGACAGAGAATGGGTAAAACCTTTTGATACATCTGGCCCTAGATTTGTTGGTGTTGTACTATGGAGTTCCACTCCAGATCCAAAGTTATAACAGATCCCATTTCAAAGGTGAGTTAGTGCAAGACTACTGTTCGCAGCACATTATAGTGTGGATTTATCATGTTCCCTATTACCCACAAGCTTCAGGATTGATTGAGAGAAAGAATTGATTGTTGAAGTCTCAGTTGAGAAAATTGTCAGATGGCTCGCTGAAAAAGTGGAGAGATCATTTGAATGAAGCATTACAAATACTGAACAATAGACCTTTGACAAATGCAGACACCCCTTTGATGCGAATGTGAACCCCAGCATTGCAAATACCACCCCATGTGGCGACCAATACATTACGTATTGGGAGACAAAGATAGGAGCTTTAGCTCCGTACCGAGCAACATCAGAGGCTGCAGGTCCTGATTTACATACTTTGAACATGTACAGACTGAAACCCAGAGATTGGGTACTCATTGAGACAGGAGTCAGGATACAAATTCCCCTGGAGCATTTCAGATTGATTGCTCCTCGATCTGGACTGGCACTCAAGTGTATTCAGCTCTTGGGGGGAGTGACTGATGTAGACTACTAAAGTGAGAACAAGGTAATAATATTGAACAGTGTAGAAGCTGATTGGATAATACAAGATGGAGACAGTATTGCTCAAATTGTGATCATTCCAGTGTATGGAGGAATAGTCAAAAAGAGGACAGTCCAAGCCCTTCTTACTGTGCTAATAGAGGAAGGCTTTTCCTCCACTTATAAGAATCCCAGTGCTAGGGTGGGGGTAGAATCCCCAAATTGTCCCCGTGAACCAGCAGAAATCATATTGAAAGGAAAAGACAATATTCTCTTAGTCATGAATCCAGGACAGGAAACGTGGGAACATGTAACAGCTGATAAATGTTATTTGCGTGAATAATCATACTTGGCTCTTTTACAGATCATACTACGAGGTGCCTTTGTGCTGACTGTAGTCAGTAGAGTGTGTTCAGGTGGGTCTAAGTAGGGTCGAGAGAGACCGAGGGCCTCCAACCCTGAAGTGACCGACCAACAGTACCGATCGATACCTCTGCTTCACAAATCAGAGAACATCTGGACATATCTGGCACAAACTGTGCTTAACAGGTCCCATATTTGCAGGACAAATATGAAAAGAACCACAATGCCATTTCCATTTGCCTAGTTGCCATTCCAAATCCTGCTAGTGTTTTGATACGAATATTTAAAGCTACTAATGTAGATAAGGAGGTGGAGGTATGTGATGTACAAACGCATTTCTCACCCTATGAATACTTTCAGTTCTGCCAAGAAACAACTGATGATGAGTGGTGACGTGTGTTATAATTTTACTTATGACATCAAAAAGAGTGGAAAATGCACTCAAATGCACCTTGAAGCAACAACAGTTCCCCCTCAAGAGATCTCATGGGAACAATGAACTCTATGTCAGCAAAGAAATGACCGAAGGTGTAAAAATGTGAATAATAGTATGTTCTGCAAGAATGTAGTGTCTGCTGCTAGTCATATCAAGAATGTTAAGTTACCTGTTATTTTCTTGTGGTAACATCACTTACACCTATATCCTAGCAAATATAACACGTGCTTTCACGTGGCTAGTACTCATGATGTTTCCATAGCAGTCAGCATTATATAATTGAAATGCAAGGTAAACAATTCAACTAAGAGAAGGCTGTGACTCTGGAGTTCAGTTATTATCTGGATCAGAATATGTAAGCTTAGGTCTTTCTATGGTAGGAGTCACAGGATTAGCTGTCTATAACACTCAAGTTATTAATAAACTAGCATGTTTAATGGTCAAAAATATTAATTACACATCTGTTGCTTTTGGCAGAACTATTACTAGAAAAGCTGCCTTGCAGAATCGGGCTACAATTGATTATTTGCTTTTAAAATACGAACATGGATGCTCAGAATTCGAAGGTACCTGTTGTTTTAACCTGTTGGATCATTCTAAATATATCCAGTCTCACAGTGGAGCCTTGCATTGGTAAAGGGGGTGAAACAAGATGCACACAACGGGTGGTGGGACTGGTTCAGCTTTGTTCTATTCTAGGTGGGATAATTATGTTGATCTGCATTATAATAATGCTATGTTGCTGTGTACAATGCCTGTCTAATCTAATATTAATGATTCAACACAAAAAAGATGATTAAAAAACTGTATGTTATGAGAGCCAATGGTTAAAGGGTGGAGTGCGATGCTATTTAGATTTGACTGTCATTTGACCATTGACTTGATATGAGTTCACAAGGCTGAGACTGTTTTTACCAGAGGAATGTATGAATCTGTCTCAGAACAAACATTTGGAGCCTGGCCAGCTTCCATGAGTGTTTTTGACGCAGATGAAGTACAGCCAGCATTTAGTTTCATAACAGAGGGGAGGGGGTTGCTAGAACCTTCTTCTTGAGGTGTTTTAAGGTATAAAAGATGGGGAGACTTCCGATCAGGTAGGAGCTCGCCTGTAGAGTGGACAAGCTGCCCAGGATCTGATTTGTGATTCCAATTGCGTCTCCTCTCTGACTGAATCAGGAGTTCCTCAGTCACACTTACATGGATGATGTCAACAAAATTGGTGAAGTATTTTAAATCTTGATTATTTAGCCCATGTTTACATGCTCTGATGATGCATTGCAAATTTCTTTTTATGTCTTGACCACTTGATATATGCATTTATCTTTGTATATACACATGTTCTGCTTCATTTGAGTTATATGCTTATTCTCACACATTTGTATGAGCTGTATTTGATATTTGGGAAGAGCCTTAATAAATTAATTGTTTAGACTAAGAATGCTGGATTCATTTGGCATCGTGCCTTCTTAGTTTAAGTGAGAGCAATACAAAGGCTTGGCAGGAATCCCTGGTGGAGTGAAGACTGGTAAGTTAGACTTACAGGTGTCTCACTAAACATGAATGTCATTTTTGCCCTTAAGTTAGCTGTTGCTAATGTGTTTAACACCTTTGTAAAATACTTAAACCCAAATTTAAATTTTCCTAATCTATAGTTATCATCAAATTAGTAGCATTATGGTTTTATTTCTCATTTTACTAATGGTCAATACTAGTTGTAATCACATGTGTTGTTCTTCATGGATTATCCCTTACATTTGCCTGTTTGTTGGTTTTTTTATGTAGTTTGATGTAGTTGAGATAACAGTTTCCAAATTCCATCTAACTTCGTATGAAGGAATGGTGCTTGTAGGTGTTCTTTCATGAATTAACATAATTAACATGTGTATTTTCATATTGTAAATGTATGCTCATCTTCACCTTATATATTTTACTAGGTATGTTCAACTCACAATTTTACAAGTGTTGTAAATGTTGAATTGAAATGACCACAATGCCATGATGCATTGTTTTTGTCTTTCGAAAATATTAGTGCATCATGGTGTTGGTCACTCTTTCTTTACTTCCATGTATGCACATATGTTAAAGTGTCATGATTTTTGTCAATCTCCCTTTTAAGTTATTTATAAAAATGTCATTATTTTATTTTATTTTATTTTGTATGTCGTCACTTTTTTGTTATTTTAATGAATTTATGTAATTGGTTTCACAAATCAAAGTATGGTAAAGATTTTCATTTCTGTCATGTTGTATGCTAAATCTAAGTTGTATTGATAGTAAATATACTTTGCAATGTTTATATGATGACTAATTCTATTAATCCTTCTAAGTTGTACAATAGGCTAATTTTTAGTTTACTTCTCAGTTCTCCTCTCTACTGTGTTGAGTTGAATGTTTGATATATTTTGTGTACACTTTCTAAGTAATTCTTTTCTTTTTCAGGACATCTATTCACCTGCTTTTTTGAAGTATGCATGTGTGTAATTTAAAATGTTTGTGTAATTTCCAAAAAAATACATAAAGGTCCAATTGTTCTATTATTTATTTTTCTTTTCATATAGGTTGCTTCATTTGTAGTTGAAAACGCACTTGATATATAATTCAGACTTTTACTTTTTTTTTTGTAATACATATTAGGTCCAACACCCAGAGTACGTGGACAACCATTTACCACTGAGGATACCTCCTATCCAGACTTAGATCAAGTCTTCATTGAGGGCTCAACTCCTGCACGTCCAGATGATGAGAAGCTGCCTGGTCTATCTTGTCTGTCTGGGCACACAACTCCAGTGAGTCTCACTCAGCCCACACCTACACCTATGGATATCTCTGCTTCCTCTGTCTAAAGGAAAATCACCCCAATCTTTTGCCCCCCAGTCATGGCTGCTGTGAGCCAACACCACGACCACCTCCAATTCAGCCAGGACCCAGTGGGATGTGGCAGACTAGGTCAAGGGCACAAGGTAGCGGGGTAGGGTTTGTGGGAGGGAATTTGTGGGCAGCATAGTGAAGCCACTGAGTTCACTGTCCCTCAGTCTACCATTGACATCAGTCCTAAGACATGATGGGTCAGATCCTTACATAGCTATGGGGCATGAAGCAGTTGTAGAGGGATCACAATGTAGAGATGCAGAATCTAAACACAAATTTGAGCTCCCTGACTAGGGTGCTATTTGATATTTATCACCATATGTGCAGGGCTTTTCCAGCAACATCTACCCCTTTCTGTTGACCTACAACATCTGGTCCAATTAAACCTACCTCAGTCAAGGAGGAAACACTTGCACCCACCTCAGTCCCTGCAACTGTGGATCCCTACTCTGTCAGGAGGGACATTCGTCTGGACTACCAGGAAAGGATGGCAAGATCACCACCAGAAAGAGACGCAGAACCTTATTTCTTCCAGTGTTTGACTACCATTCCCTCTGTGGACTATCTTCTGGACACATTTACCTTTTTGATGGCAGTTCGATTTTGTGCCTCAGATTTCTAACAATTTTGGATCTGCAATAATAGTTTCATTCACCATGATTGAAATTTTGTATTACAGTTTGTTTAGTTATTTGTGGTCATCCTTTTTTGTTTATTTGTCTCTGTAAAATAAATTAAAAACCAACAAAGACTAGTGTTGTATTTGGTGTAGTTTTTAACATTTGTTTCCTTGCATCATACATTTTAAAATGTCATAAATATAAAGATTGTAACAAAACAATTACACATAAAAAATGTTTCTCCCATCTAAAACTCATATTTTCAGACAATTGTAATAAATAATTTTTTGTCATAGTTGAAAAAAAAACCATGTCTAACCGAAATGCCTTGTGCCATTTTTACATTTACAGGTCCAGACCTTGACACCATGGAAGAATGGGATATAATCTAAAAAATCAGATTCAGTAGGCAAACTATCATTGATTCATGTCATCAGTTGGAGCCAGATATCCTTCATCACAATAGGAATCCCACATCAATTACACCAATAGTCAAAATCGTGGCAGTATTACAATGTGTGACCACAGGATCATTTCAGTACACTGTGGCAGTATCTGGTGAAAGTTCGTTATACAATGATGACACATGTCAACTGGTTCATACAATTAACACAATATTAGTATTTTGCCAATATAAGGGGAGGTAAGTATTCTATGGGTTGACTTACACATGTGGATAGAGAAATGTAAACACCACATATTGGCTTGGTGGCAACATTCAACAGAAAAGTCTAATGCAACCTTAAAAACATATATTCAATATATGTTGCAAGTTGTCTTTTTACAAGATATGTACATCCAATGTGTGTTTGTCTTTCACAGGATCAACCCATGTGTCCTTCGCACTTTGCAACAGCAGCATATAACTGCAAATGTCACAACATTGAAATGTCCAAATAAAGATGACATGGTGAAGGAACCTACAGCAGAATAACAACAAACAATTAAATTACATGACAAAATAGAGATCACAAATAGTTTATTATGAGGACACATTTACTAAGGCCAATCAAAGATAAACAATGTAAATGAGCACAGAATTCAGTGTGTCAAAACTTTGATCAGCAAACATCTGTGCCTTGGAATTTCCTTAATTTGCCATTCCTCAATAATGTCCTGAACAGACTTTTCTACTCATGATATTCAAAGTTGTTTTGACCCTTTATGTAACAATATGTAATGATATACTTACACTTATGTGAATAATTTGTCTATAACCTCTTGTCTTACATAATTTTCTTCCTCTTCACTACTATCATCTTCATTTGGCATTTCAACATCCTCACCTTTTGGTTCATCATTGTCTCCATCCTTTGCAATGTACGGGATGTTCCGTCGCAGGGCTATCTTGTGCAAAATGCAGCATGTCATGGGGATTTTGCACACCTTATCGGGTGAGTAGAGGAGGGCTCCACCAGTCCTATCCCGCCATCTAAATCTCACCTTTAGGAGCCCAAAATCCCACTCCACTGGCATCCGTGTTCTCCCATGGACCTCATTGAAGCGGATTTCCCCTGGTGTTGTTGGATTCCTCAGCGGTGCTAACAAGCATTGTTGGTTAGGATAAGCTGAGTCTCCTATATGAATTAAAAAAATTAAATGAGCAACAATACATATTCCTATTGTAGATCCTTAAACTGGAAATTAAGCAATAATTATATTGACAGATTGTACTTACCAACATACCAGGCCCTCTCAGGTCCAAGTTGTGACATTTGCAGGGGTATGCTGCTAATCCCTATTACAAAGGAATCATGTGTTTGTCCTGGGAAATGTGCAGACACATTTGTGATGTACAGATCAGGTAAGCAGACAACTTGCACATTGATTGAATGGAAGATCTTTTGATTGCGGTAGACCTGTTCTCTTTCATGTGGTAGCACTAAGGCAATAAGTGTGTTATCAATTGCTCCAACCACATGTGGTATGCCACCCAAAGCATTATAAATCTACCTTCACATTGGCAAAATCCTAATTTCATGGAAACTGTGTGAAGCTGTTAATGTGTCTCATCATGGAAGAAAGAACTTCTTATAGCAGACCAGTGAGAGTTGGTTGTGACATGCCACCAAATACTGCCACAGTTGTTTGCAATGACTCTGTTTCCATGAAATGGAGTATTGCTATGGTTTTCACTATTGGTGTTACTGATGTGGGATTCCTATTGTGAGACAGAAGATCTGGCTCCTGCTGATAACATAAATCCAGAATAGCTTGCCTAGTCAATCTGAATTTTTTGATAGTATCCCGTTCTTCCATGGCTTCAAGGTCTGGAAATGGTAAAAATACTTGAGGCTGTAGCCTTCTCGCTCTCCCTGGTTTTGTATCAATTTAACCCCTTCGCTGCCAGGCCTTTTACCTCTCAGGTGCAAGAATTTGTTTTGGCTATTTGGGGAAGGGCGCGCTTAGGCTCTCAAAACGTTTTGTTCACATAAGCTAACCATGCCACATTTTTGTCCTTTTTTTCCAACACCCTAGGGATTCCAGAAGTACCCAGACTTTGTGGGTTCCCCTGAAGGAGACCAAGAAATTAGCCAAAATACAGTGAAAATTTTGTTTTTTTCAAAAAGAAAATTGGAAAAAAGGGCTGCAGAGGAAGGCTTGTGGTTTTTTACCGTGGCACCAACAAAGGGTTTGCAGTGCTAAAATCACCAGCTTCCCAGCTTTCAGGAACAGGCAGTCTTGAATCAGAAAACCCAATTTTTCAACACAAATTTGGCCTTTTACTGGGACATAGCCCATTTTAACGTTTTTTTGTGCTTTCAGCCTCCTTCCAGTCAGTGACAGAAATGGATGTGAAACCAATACTGGATCCCAGAAATCTAAACATTTCTGAAAAGTAGGCAAAATTCTGAATTCAGCAATAGGTAATTTTTGTAGATCCTACAAGGGTTTCCTAGAGAAAATAACTGAAATAAAAAAAATATATTGAAATTGAGGTGAAAAAAACAGCCATTTTTCTCTACATTTTACTTTTTTTCCTGCGATGTCAGATTTTTTAAAGCAATATACCGTTACATCTGCTGGACTCTTCTAGTTGGGGGGATACATAGGGCTTGTAGGTTTGTCAAGAACCTTAGGTACCCAGAGCCAATAAATGAGCTGCACCTTGTAGTGGGTTTTCGTTTTCTACCGGGTATACAGCAGTTCATTTGCTGAAATATAAAGAGTGAAAAATAGGTATGAAGAAAACCTTTGTATTTCCAAAATGGGCACAAGATAAGGTGTTGAGAAGAAGTGGTTATTTGCACATCTCTGAATTCCGGGGTGCCTATACTAGCATGTGAATTACAGGGCATTTCTCAAAAAGAAGTATTTTTTACACACTGTCTTATATTTGAAAGGAGAAAATGTAGAGAAAGACAAGGGGCAAAAACACTTATTTTGCTATTCTATGTTCCCCCAAGTCTCCCGATAAAAATGGTACCTCACTTGTGTGGGTAGGGCCCGCAACAGGAAATGCCACAAAACACAACGTGGACACATCACATTTTCCCAAAGAAAACAGAGGTGTTTTTTGCAAAGTGCCTACCTGTGGATTTTGGCCTCTAGCTCAGCTGGCACCTAGGGAAGCCTACCAAACCTGTGCATTTTTAAAAACTAGAGACCTAGGTGAATCCAAGATGGGGTGACTTGTGGGGCTCTCACCAGGTTCTGTAACCCAGAATCCTTTGCAAACCTCAAAATGTGGCTAAAAACACTTTTTCCTCACATTTCATGACAGAAAGTTCTGGAATCTGAGAGAAGCCACAAATTTCCTTCCACCCAGCATTCCCCCAAGTCTCCCGATAAAAATGATACCTCACTTGTGTCGGTAGGCCTAGTGCCTGCAACAGGAAATGCCCCAAAACACAACGTGGACACATCACATTTTTCCACAGAAAACAGAGGCTCTCACCATTTTCTGTTACCCAGAATCCTTTGCAAACCTCAGAATTTGGCTAAAAAAAACACTTTTTCCTCACATTTCATGACAGAAAGTTCTGGAATCTGAGAGAAGCCACAAATTTCCTTCCACCCAGCGTTCCCCCACATCTCCCGATAAAAATGATACCTCACTTGTATGGGTAGGCCTAGTGCCCGCGACAGAAAATGCCCCAAAACACAACGTGGACACATCACATTTTTCCAAAGAAAACAGAGGTGTGTTTTGCAAAGTTCCTACCTGTGGAATTTGGCCTCTAGCTCAAGCGGCACCTAGGGAAACCTACCAAATCTGTGCATTTGTGAAAACTAGAGACCTAGGGAATCCAAGGTGGGGTGACTTGTGGGGCTCTCACCAGGTTCTGTTACCCAGAATCCTTTGCAAACCTCAAAATTTGGCCCAAAAAACACTTTTTCCTCACATTTTGGTGACAGAAAGTACTGGAATCTGAGAGGAGCCACAAATTTCCTTCCACCCAGCATTCCCCCAAGTCTCCCGATAAAAATGATACCTCACTTGTGTCGGTAGGCCTAGTGCCTGCAACAGGAAATGCCCCAAAACACAACGTGGACACATCACATTTTTCCACAGAAAACAGAGGCTCTCACCATTTTCTGTTACCCAGAATCCTTTGCAAACCTCAGAATTTGGCTAAAAAAAAAACTTTTTCCTCACATTTTGGTGATAAAAAGTTCTGGAATCTGAGAGGAGCCACAAATTTCCTTCCACCTAGTGTTCCCCCAAGTCTCCCAATAAAAATGATACCTCACTTGTGTGGTTAGGCCTAGTGCCTGCAACAGAAAAAGGCCAAAAACCGGTAGAGATTTAGGGGAAATCACAGCAAGTTGATAAGTAAATTTTTTTCTTTTATATATATTTAGGCTGACTCTGCTTTGGGGACCCACGCAAGTGAGTTGTCATTTTACTTGGGAGACTGAGGGGAATGCTGGGGAGTAGGAATTTTGTGCCGGAGCGGTGATCCTACAAAGAATAGTCAGGAAAATAAGCTTTTTTAAGCACATTTTGAGGTTTGGAGAGGAGTCTGGGGAAGAACATGTTGGGGGATCCATGCAAGCCACACCTCCCTGGACTCCTTGGGGTGACTAGTTTTAAGAAATGTATGGGTTTGGTAGGTTTCCCTAGATGAAGGCCACACCCAGGACCAAAAACATAGGTGCCCCCTCCCCCCAAACACAGGTGGTTTTGGAATATATCATTTTGATGTGTCCTCATACGTCTGTGATGTGCCAAACACTAAAATTGTGAAAAGAAACACACTTAGGTTATGTGGAAAAGACCCCTCACCCACCAACCAAGTTGGTGGCATGCTTCATCATCGGGGTCCCACTTGACACACCTAGTATGTCACTTGTGTGCTGCGACACCTGATTACAGCGGAGCAGGTTTTGACATTTTTAACACACATACTAGTTGAATTTAGCACGAGGGTGAGTGATGGTTCAGTAGATCAAATTTTATTAACAAGAGATTTCACAAAAGTGAAGTGCACTGTTAATAACTGAAAAGCCAAAAAACTGAGCCAATGACTCACAGCTCGTGAGCTGTAAAGCTGCGTCAAAGAACCAACTGTTTTACAGTCCATTCACACACCTTTCATACATGACATGCACAAGACCATTCACGCCGCCAGCCACGGCCCCAGCACATTACAACACTCACATCGACAGACAGCGCCACTCAAGGGCCCATCACTTACATATGCCCACATGCCTGAAACAGCAATCACACTAGCTGATGGGAGTGTATGGACTGACGTTTGGCTGGCACTGCCAGCCAAGCGCCACCCTACGCACACATCCAGCCAAGCACCACCCCAAGCACACCCCCAGACAAGTGCCACCCCATGCACACCGCCAGCCAAGTGCCACCCCACGTACACTGCCAGCAAAGCGCCACCCCACACACACCACTAGCCAAGCGCCACCCCATGGACACTGCCATCCAAGCGCCACCCCACGCACACCACCATCACTTTTTTTGTTAATAAACAACAAAGAAACCACTAACTAATTATAAAATAATTACAAAACTACAAACACAAAAGCTCTAACTAAATACATGACAGTAATTCCAACCGTGTAACTGCACATATGAAAATATAAAATAGGCAGTTTATGCTCACAGTATTTCCAATTTTATTTTTGTGTGGTAACTCCTGAAACAGGTGGCCACACACAGCCCACGCTTTGAAGGGCAATCGGGACAGTACATCCGGCTCTCCCTCCGGATACCTATTCGGGCACATACTCTACATTTCTTAGTGGGCAAGTCTTTTTTGGGAGTGGGAGGAATGTGATCTGTAAAGTGGTGATCTTTCAATCTAGCCACATCCTCCACCACTGCTACTCTAGGAACTCTTGCCTGTTCCACCACAATAAGGCTCTCTATCATTGACTCCTGAAATTTAACAAATTTCACCCTTGACTCAGGTGAACAATCCTTGAAAACAATAAAAGCATTAAAAGTTGCCAAATTAAATAAATGTAGGGCCAACTTTTTATACTACATGTAAGACTTACGAAGAGTGGTGTAATGTTCCAATATTTGATCTACTCTATCAACACCACCCATGTGCCTATTGTAGTCCAAAATGCACGCAGATTTGCGCACTTTGGCAACCTGACTACAAACAGTCACAGGGGAAGTACTCTCATCATGGATGGTAGATAGCATGTACACATCCCTCCTGTCTGAAAATTTCAGAGCTAGCAGCTCATTATTCCGCAAGGCACTGCACTGTCCCCTCTCATGTTTTTTACAGACAAGCTCCCTTGGTTAGCGTTTCTGGTTAGAACGGATTGTGCCACAAGCAACTGTGTCCACTCTAAACAACTCCTTGAACAACTGCACTCCAGTGTAGACATTATCTACATACAAATGGTGACCTTTGTTAAACAGTCGTCTACCTAGTTCCCACACAATTTTCTCACTAAATCCAAAAGTGGGCGGACAACCAGGTGCGTCAATACTAGAATCCCTACCAGTTTAGGACCCGGAAATTATACACATATCCTGTACTAACTTCTGACAGCATATACAATTTAATTCATACCAAGCCCTCTTACTAGGAATGTGCTGCTTAAAAACTAAACACCCCTTGAAAAGGACCAAAGACTCGTCCATACTTATCTCTTTGCCTGGAACATAGACCTCTGAAAACCAATCCACAAAATGATCAAGGACAGGCATAATCTTAAAAAGACAGTCACAATCAAGGTGATCTCGTGGGAAGGCTAAAGCATTGTCTACAAAATGCAGCATACGAAGAAGAAGCAAATAGCGATTACGAGTCATAGTTGCAGGAAATATAGCTGTTTCCATCAAGGGACTAGTAGACCAATAAGAAGCTAGAGATGGCTTCCTTATCAACCCCATCAAAAAAGTCAAACCTAAAAACATTTTCATCTCTTCCAGATATGTGGGAACCCACTGAGTAGCTCTAGACTGAGGCCTAAGTCTGGCAGCGTTGTCCCTCAAATATTGCTCCACATACAAATTAGTCTGCTCCACAATCTTTTCCAAAAATACATCGTCCATAAACAAGTGAAAGAAATTGACAGGCAAAAAGTTTTCCGTATAGACTCTACACCCTGGGAGACCAGTAAATGCAGTTAACTGTGGCTGCTCCATGTTTGGGGCAATCCAGGTGTCAGGTCTTCTAATGGGAAACCCTTCAGCCCCAGGCTGCTGCACTCCTGGTACATCAATGTCCTCCTCTAAAAAATGCCCTTCATCTGCAATGACAGTGGCTTCCTCATCAGAAGAATCCTCTCGGACAGAAAACTCACTGCCAGAATCTCTAACGTCCTCCTCTGCCTTAGATGCAGAGTCAGTCTCATAATCATGGTCAGAAGATGACTCCAAAAGCATGCCATCAACCTGCTGAGCGGTCACTCGGCGGCTAGCCATGATCCTTTCTAATAACAAATGGACTGCCAACAACAACCAGCACTAAAATAAGTAATAAACAAAGTGTTGTTTTATCACAAAGAGTTATGTACTAAAAAACTATACCACTCACTTGCCTGAAAAAGCTACTCACCAGCAACTACTCTGCACAGACACAGAAATCACCAGGGATATCCTACTAAAAAGAAAAAAGGAAAAAGCAAATTAGAGATATGACAACACAAATATCATTGTGCTCAAATCTAAGGACAATTTCACACACAATCCTGTATTTAGTACACTACATTACACTACAAACATGTCATTTATGCATGTCAATAATACTCCTTTGGAGTAAATTGCTTTTACTTCCCTAAAAGATGCAACTATGCAAACTGCAGGACAACTACTGCTAAAACTGCAAGGATCCACAGCAAAGGAAGCTAAAGCTTTGAACTACAACAAAAAGAAGAAATAAACTGTTATAATCACAAATACAAATACTTTGCCAGTTGACAAACACCTCGCCGCCAAGAACTTAGAAATTGTCCCTAGTGCCTAAGTGGCTTCTGGAAGGCCAACAGCTCTGTACCCTGTTTGGGGGGTGGGGGCAACCCTTGCCAAAGGAAGCTAAAGGGGGAGCCCCCAGCACAAAACAACTAAGGGGAACAAAAAAGAAATTCCCTTGGTGGCTTCTGGTTCCGTGGGGGCAGATAGGCCTAAACAAATAGCCCAATCTGGCCCCAAGGGGAGCAGAAATGGCCATCAGTAATGTGCCCCCCTTTGGGAAGCCACCCTTGCCAAAGGAGCAGCCCCCCCACACAAAACACACACACACACACACCAGATCCCTGGTGCCTAAGTGGATTATGCCCCCCTTGTGGGTAGATGGGCCTAAAATAAATAGGCCAATCTGCCCAAAATGGCCAACAGCTCTGTGCCCCCTTTGGGGGGGCGACCCTTGTCAAAGGGGGAGCCCCCAGCACACAAAAACCAAAGGGAACCCAAAAAAAAATCTCTGACATCTCGATGCCTTCCGGCCTAAAACAAATAGGCCGATCTGCCCCCAAGGGGGACAGAAATGGCCAACAGCTCTGTGTCCCCTTTAGGGGGCAGCCCTTGCCAAAGGGGGCGAAAGGGGGTACCCCAGCACAAAACAAAAAAAGGGGAACAAAGCAAAATCCCTGGCGTATTGGTAGTTTCTGCCACCTTTGGGGGCAGATGGGCCTAAAAGAAATAGGCCCATCTGCCCCCAAGGCGGCAAAAATGCCCAATACTAATTTCCCCCCCTTTGGGGGGGCAACCCTTGCCCAAGGGGTGCGCCCAAACATATAAAACACACACCACACAACCCCTGGGGTCTAGTGGGTTTCAATCTCCACGGGTGCAAGATCAGCCAAAAACATGGCCGATCTAGACCCTGGGAGGGCCGAAACATATAAAAAAAATATTGCCCTGGGCAGCCACCCTTGCCTAAGGGGTCGCTGCCCAAATACTTCAATAAAAAAAATCCCTGTTGTCTAGTGGTTTCGCCCCCCCGACAAAACGGACGATCTGCCCCCAGGGGGGCCAAAACAAGATTTATAATTGCCTTCCAGTCGAGCGACCCTTGCCCAAGGGGTCGCTCCCCTAAATGTAATTGAAAAGAAATCCCTGGTGCCTAGTGGGGATTTGGAGCAGGAATCCACAGAAAACAGGCACAGGGTGGAACGGAAAAATGATTTCCTTTCCCCCTGTGTCTGTTTTCCACCAAAAAGAGAGGGACTTACCAATTGAAGTCCTCACTTGTCGACGTGCTCGAAGCACATGGCTTCCAGCGTGTCCTCTGCAGATTCTGCTGATGTTGGTGTGTTGTGAGCATGCTGATGTCATCAGATTGCCGAGGGGCTGGGTCAGGGGTGGAAGGGGAAGCGATTCCTCTTCCATCCCTGACTGGGGGGTGTGGGCCGGGTGCAGGACAAGCTGGTCTCATCCCAAGCACACGAGAACCGTGTGCCTGGACGAGACCAGCTCTCCCCAGGCACCCTCGGGGTTAAGAAAAATCAAAAATATTTATTTAAATGTTTAAACATTTCTTATTTTATTGTATATTACACAAATCTCATGTCTTTTTTAAAATCTATTTGTTTTTGTAACATATCTGTACCCAATGTTTTGTTTATAGAATTTGTTAATTCAAATAACGTTTAGTAAATATGTATTATTATTTAAAAGAATGTATAAATAATACATTTTAAATGTATTATTTACACATTATTTTTCTAAACTTTTTTTATTACAAAATTCCTGTCAACGGAATTATAAGCAAAACCACACAAGTATTGCATTTAACCACAGTAATGCATTGTCTCTCAAGTGGGTGGTTGGCCCACTGCTTGGTCCTGGGGAGTGCAAGGCCACAGTCTCTCAAGCGGGTAGTTTGCCCACTGCTTGGTCCTGGGGAGTGCAAGGCCACAGTCTCTCAAGTGGATGGCTTCTCCACTGGTTCTGGAGGGGTCTTTGTGCCCAGTGTGCTTCATCCTGGCAAGGAGGGGGTGAGTGGATGCCTTCTTCCACTGGTTCAGGAGGGGGCTTTGTGCCCAGTGTGCTTCATCCTGGCAAGGAGGCGGTGTGCGGACACCTTCTTCCACTGGTTCTGGAGGGTTCATTGTGCCCTGTGATGCAGATCTTGGGGGAGTGCAAGGTCACAGTCTCTCACCTGCGTGTTAGACCCACACGATTTGCAGGGGTCAGGATGCATTACAGTCCTTGGAGGTAGGACTACACACTGCCCGCCGGCGGTGATGGCTGCTCAGTGGTGGCATTGCTGGTGTCAGGGCTGGCAGTGTTGGGGGGAGGCTCCCGCCCATTCCCTGCAGCCTCGGACAGCTGCTCACTGGGGCTGCTGCTGCTGGCAGCAATGCTGGTGGTGCTGCTGGTGGTGGTGCAAGTGGCAGTGATGCCAGTGGTGAAGGGAGGCTCCAGCTCATCCCCTGCAGCCTCGGACGGCTGCCCACTGGGGCTGCTGCCGCTGGCAGCGGTGCTGATGTTGGTGATGCCAGTGGTGGTGGGTGGGCTCCAGCCCATCCCCTGCAGCCTCGTACGGCTGCCCACTGAGGCTGCTGCTGCTGGCAGCGGTGCTGTGGCGGTGCTGGTGGCGGGGATGCCAGTGGTGGAGGGAGGCTCCAGCCCTTCCCCTGCAGCATCACATGGCTGAACTGCCATGGTTGGTGGTGGGGGCTCAGAATCAGTCTCAGCACCAGGCCTCCTGTCCTTCCTGCCTGCATGTGCAAGCCCTTTGCCCTTGTAAGCTGGTGGTGCCTCCTTGCCATCTGGTGGTGCCTCCTTGCCATCTGGTGGTGCCTCCTGGCCCTTGCCAGCTGGTGGTGCCTCCTTGCCCTTGCCAGCTGGTGGTGCATCCTTGCCTTTCCCCTTGGCAGCTGGTGCAGACACACTGCCTGTGCTGATCGGGGGTTCCTTGGAGCCTCTCACACCTGCAGTAGCTGCCAACATTACTGTGGCTGTGGACGGGGTGTCTGAGGTCCTAGCATGGGTTCTGACCACCCTGGTACGATGTGATGGACGGGGGTTGGGTAGGGAAGAGGCCAACAGAGATGGATCACAGGAAGTCAATAGCCTCCAAACTCAGGGCAGCAGGGCTCACTGGGGCAGGGCCTGAGGTGCCTGGGGTGAAGGAGATGCTCACCCTCCTGGGTGAGCGGGCACGGTTAACTCACTGAGGGGCTGCTGGGAGGGCGGTGCTGGTACGGGGGTGGCGGATGTACCTATAGTTGGGGTGGCAACAGAGGCATCTGCCACCACTAGGGAGCTTCTATCGAAGGAGGTATCACTCTCAAAACTGTCCCCTCCTGTCTCCGCCGTGGTGCTCCCCTCACCCTCCGTCCCACTGGTGCCTTCACCATCGGTAGATTCAGCCCCATGGGCCCTGTGGGATGCAGCTCACTCCGTCGCCGGTGCCTCTGCTCCTCCGCCAGATTATGCTAATGCACAGAAGGACAGGGTGACAAACTAAAAAGGGGGGGAAGAGACAGAGGATACACTTGGTCAATGGCAGCAACAACACCACAGTTGGCGTACACAACACATAAACACACACACACACAGGGAACCTCCCTACGCACTAGGCAATGCACTACCAGTCACAAAGCTAGTCACCAGGCCATGGACAGGAATACCTAACGCCAATTGCAGCATACATTAGACCAACAGAGCCCTGCCCAGTAGTGGATGCCTACTACCTTGTTTGGGGGTGGTGTTCATCAGCCCCAGCCCAATATAGAACCTACCCTGCAATGTGCGGCCTGGCCTAGGGGCACCAACAGGCCCACATCCCCCACCCGAAGACCACTCCACCACGCACAAGTAGTATAATTTGAAACTGTACTCACCCCCTTGTGGCTGCTGTGATGCCTTCAAGCGCCCATCCAGCTCCGGATAGGCCTCTGCCAGTATGTGGAATATCAGGTATTGGCCATGTCTGCCAGCACCCCTACAATGGTGACCAGGGTAGTGTGGATGCCCCTCAGGTCCTCCCTGATCCCTCGTACTGTCCCTCCTGCAGCCCTGGGTCTCCTGCAACTTGGCCAGTATCTGGCCTCTCGTCTCCTGGGAATGGTGCTATGCTCCCAGAATGTTGGTGAGAGCCTCCTGGAGGGTCGTTTCCCAGGGCCTCTCCTCCCCCGTCGCACAGCAGTCCTCCCAGCTTCCCTGTTGTCCTGTGCCTCTGTCCCCTGAACTGTGTGCCCACTGACCCCAGGTCCCTGCTCGTCGTGTGTTTGTGGGTGCCCTGGGGTCCCTGTAGTGGTGGACACACTGCTGATTGACGTGTCCTGGGGATAGTGGTATGGGCCCGCCTGGCGGGTGCTGTGGTGGTGTTTCCTGAGGGGGTAGGCTCTGTGGTGGTATGGGACTGTGCCTTGGTAACTGACTGGAGGTCCCTGATGGACCAGGTTGGTCATCCTGATGCAGGCGTGCAGAGCTACTGTCATCACTGTGGGCCTTTTCTGGGGGAGGACTGGATGTTGCTGGCACCTCCTCTCCGGTGACGTTGTGCGGGGGACCTGTGGGAATGCAAATGCAGTGTTATAGTTTCCGTGTGTGACATCTTGTGCAAGGGTGTGTTGCCCTGTATGGTTGTGATTGCCCTGGCAGCTTAGACTTGTGTGAGTGGTGATTTGGTTGGATAGGTGATTATCTCTAGTGTGCATGCTTTGGTGATGGGTGTCCATGCAGGTCTGTGATGGGTGTCCATGCATTGGTGTTGCATGCAGGGCTTGGCAGTGGGAGGGGTGGGTTGTGATGGTGGGGTGTATGTGAGGTGGTGGAATGATGGGGGTGAGGGTAGGGTTGGGGGTTTGTGATGACATGCAGGTAGGGGGGGTGATAGTAATAGAGATTTGACTTACAGGAGTCCAGTCCTTCTGTAACTCCTGCCAGGCCCTCAGGATGCAGTGTTGCCAAGACTTACTCCTCCCATGATGTTAGTTGTGGGGGAGGAGGTGGGAGTCCATCACCAGTCCTCTGTACTGCTATCTGGTGTCTTGCTACCACGGAACATACCTTCCCCCGCAGGTCGTTCCACCTCTTCCTGATGTCATCCCTTGTTCTGGGGTGCTGTCCCACGGTGTTGACCCTGTCCACAATTCTCCGCCATAGCTCCATCTTCCTGGCAATGGATGTCTGCTGCACCTGTGATCCAAATAGCTGTGGCTCTACCCTGATGATTTCCACCACCATGACCCTTAGCTCCTCCTCTGAGAACCTGGGGTGTCTTTGTGGTGCCATGGGTGTGGGTGAGGGTGTGTGGGGGTCATGTTTTGGGGTTTGTGCTGTGAGGTGCGTGGATGGTGTATGGGTGATGGTGTTCTCTGGCTCTGGTTCTGTGGGTACTCTTGGTCTGTCTCTCTCAGTTGGCAATATTTTTGGGTCGTAAAGGGTTGTGGGTAACGTGGGTGTGTGTTTTATTGTGGTGTGGGTGTGGTGTGTGTATATGGGTGTCAGGTGTGTGTTATTTAAATTGTCCAATGTGGTGTTGTTATGTATGTGTGTGTGTATTTTGAGAACGGCGGTATGTACCGCCAATGGTTTACCGCAGTTGAATGTCTGTTGCGGTGATGCGTGGGTCATAATGCTGTGGGCGTAGTATTCTTGGCTTAATGGTATCAGTTTTGGTACCGCCAGTTTATCACTGACCTTTGGACTGGCGGACTTGTGTGTGTATCTGTATAGTGACGGATTGCTATTTGTGTGTCATAATATGGGTAGCGGTACACTGCGGCGGTGGCGGTATGTTGGCGGCAGTCGGCATGGCAGTAAGCGGGACTTACTGCCAATGTAATAATGAGGGCCACAGTCACATAAATGCACACCGACATGCAAAACAACAACCATCAAACCCAAACACATACAATCATCAGAATACAAAACACCTACTAAGCCACACACATCCAAACATATACCAGACACAAATGCATCTGCAAAACATACAGACACATGCAACACAACCACACCAACCACCTCATTAGCACACTCATCCAAACAAACACACTCACACAAATTCACACCCACAACACCAACCAAAAACAAATACACAACCTCACCCAAACACCAAACACCTTCCAAGAAAAACACACCCAAACATATATCATATACCCCAGACCTACATTCACCTGCAAAACAGACACACACACAGAACCCACTACAGCTCCCTCTTCCTCTCAAACTCAATCCTCTCCTACCCCTCCTACCCATACTACTCACCCAAATTAATGTCATGCCTGTCCCTGACCCTTGTGAAACCCAAATTGACTCCTCCCAAGAAGGATCCTTGAGGTGTCTGCTATGTGCCCACTAGATGCCCCTTCCTGAGGAGGTTATCCCTTGGAAGTGTAATCATGGGCAAAAGTGCAACACTTAGGGCCAGATGTAGAAAGATTCCAAATTGTGATTTGCAATTTGCGAGTCCCTGCGACTCGCAAATTGCAAGTCGCAATTTGGAATGCAGAAAGGTGTCTCAGACACCTTCTGCAACTCGCTATGGGGTCGCAAAGACCCACCTCATAAATATTTATGAGGTGGGTCGCAGTTTGCGACCCCATAGCGAGTCTAGGCACTCACGGGGATGGTGGCCTGCTGGAGACAGCAGACCACCATCTCCGTGACTGCTTTTAAATAAAGCAGTTTTTTTTTTTCTCTTTGCAGCCCGTTTTCCTTAAAGGAAAACGAGCTGCAAATAGAAAAAAATACCGAAACCTTTTGTTTCGGTTTTTTTCAGAGTAGGCAGTGGTCCATAGGACCACTGCCTGCTCTGAAAAAATAATTTTGTGAGCATTCACAAAGGGGAAGGGGTCCCGTGGGGATCCCTTCCCCTTTGCGAATGAGTTACCATCCACTTCAAGTGGATGGTAACTGCGAGTTGATTTGCGACCGCTTTCGCGGTCACAAATCAACTTAAATCGCGGTGCGAGTCGCAAATAGGAAGGGAACACCCCTTCCTATTTGCGAGTCGGAAACACATTTTGCGAGTCGGTTCCGACTCGCAAAATGTGTTTCTGCATCGCTTGAGGGCTTTTGCACCTCGCAAACGGCGTTTTTCGCCGTTTGCGAGGTGCAAAAGCCTACCTACATCTGGCCCTTAATGCTGTGCATCCTGTTTTGGACATTTAGGCCCTCATTACGAATGTGGTGGTCTTCGAACTGCCAACACTGGCGGTCTGTTGGCGCCCACGATGACGGCGGTCTTTCCAAAAGACCGCCGAAGTCGTAATGAGGGCCTTATTGTTTGTTCCATAATGAAGTTACAGACATATATTTTAAAAAGTGTTTCACAAAGTTTGTCCTAACATTAGTTTTTCTTTACAACTCAATAACAATGTTAATTAGGAAAATATAACATCAAATTAATTTAATTAATGATAGTTATCAAAAAGGATTTTTAATAACATATTTGTACAGTGCATACATTAGTGATAAACACTTGTAATGGACATGGTAATTTTGGTGCACACCTTTATCATGAAAATAGGCACTTACATCAAAATGTAACATATTTAAATTTTTTCAACTTGTTAATAAAGGTGTGTTTATTTTAAAATAAGTGTTAAAAATGAACATGTATGCATTACACATTTATTAAAGTTTAGAGTTATATAAAAGGTAATGATATGCAGAAAATACACTAGACAAGTTGAAATGTTGCATAAATACATATGAGAGATGTTTTAAGTTTACAAGTAATATTGATTTTTGTAAACCAACTTTTTGTCTTGAAAAGTGCAATTTCTACATGTTATTAAATTTATGTTATTCCAATAATCTGTAATACATGTGTATCTGATTTAACAGTTTCAGGAAAAGGATTAAACACACCTGTACAAACACATTTTGAATTTAGGATTAATGTGACTTTTTGTGTAGGTGTCCATTAGCATGAAGGTTACCTGAACCAAATTTGTAAATGTAAATAAATATATAGGTGTGTTTCTTTAAATTTCTTAAACTACCACATTACACACTTATGTACTACATATTATTATACTGTTGTTTGTAAGCATGAATTAAAAATGCACAAGTCCAGAGCTAATATAAACAGATAATTAGAATGATAACTGTTAACAAAAAGACACACAACTTCATTTTCAGCGCCAACAGGGTTGATTTACATTGTGGTCAAGTAGTGGCAGCAAAGGAAGGGCTTGTTCAATTGGATTTATGATTGATAGGGAAGTGAAAAGACAAAAAAAGATATGTTTTGACTTTATATGCTTTGCAATCCACTAATTCAGGTGTGGAGGATTCCCCACCACATGTACGTTGGCAGGAAAGCACACCATGACCGGACCAGCAATAAAACTGACTGTGGTCCCGCCACCTGATGCTTTTGCCTATGGCGCCATCGAAATGGGTGTAAAATTCTGGCAGTGAAGGTAAGTCGCCGACAGACTATTGTCTACAGGCCTGCCAGCATCTAAATAAATCGGGCAGACAGCCTAATCAGTGGATGGAATATCTAATGAAAAAACCACGGTCGACCAAATTCAGCCAAGGTCTAAATCAGGCCCCAAATTCCAATATTTTCATGCGATGCACTTTCAGTTTGCAGTTGGTGGCCAGAAAATGTCACAGGCAGGCCCTGTACCCATGGTGAGTGTCTCTGTGTTGGATTGTTCTTTTTCATGTATATGTATACTAATGTTTCTACAATTCATAGTAAGAATACTAAATCATTTAAAAACACGATAACAAATTATCAAACTAAATAAAATATATTTAAAAACATATTTCAAAATAAAATATGCTTAGAAATATGCTTAAAAAATAAGGAACATCTAAAAAACTTCCAGGAAAAAGTAAAATGTGGAAACTTAACTTCAATACAAAATCATTTAAAAATGTTTAAAAAACACAATTGATTGCACTATTGTATTTACAACCGAAGAAACATTATGAGAATGCATACTTTGCCTGCTGAGGGGTGGGGGACATTTACTTTTGCATTTGTAGTCTCAAAAACCTTTGGGAAAATGCATACACTGTCAGGGTCAGGTTTACTGTTTTGACTCCATTCTAACCACCACTGCATAGATTAGAGTGTCAGATTTACTATTCTAAATCCAGTGTAAAAACATTGGGAAAAATGCATACTTTGGGCAGCATCATATCTATTATTCTAGTTGCAGTTCAACACATTGAGGAAATGTTATTGCCTACATTGGGACAGTCACATTTATTATTCTAATTCCAACATAACAAATATTGTCACAGTTGTGTATTTGGTGGGGAGAGTGGGGAGTGAGGGGGGGCATACTTACTTTTCTAACTCCATTCTGACAAACAAATTTTCTACATTCCAGTCTATACATTGGGGGCTAGATTTGCTAGTCTAACTGCATTGGGTAGAGTACATACATTTGTGGGTGGGGGTCAAATGTACTATCCTGACTCCAGTCAAAGAAACATTGGAGAATATGTATACTTGAGGGTCAGATTACCTTTCCAGCACTGGGGAAAGGAGTATAAACATGGTGGTGGGTGGCTGATTTACTATTCAAACTCCTGTCTAACCAACATTGGGGAAAGGGCATGTTTGGAGATGGGTGATTAAATATACGTCATTCAAATTGTATAGGTAAACATTGAACATTACATCATGAATTTAAAAAAACATATAAAACATTTAAAAGCAACATTAACATAACTATATTAGCTAATATAACAGAATTGCACATCTTTTAAAATCTATTAAATAAATCATATTTAAAATATAAAATATACCTCACCCCCCACAAAACGCACCTTCATACCAAAATTAATAAAATCTTTTATGATGAAAATTATTTTATTTTATTATAATGTAGCTAATAAAAAAAAACTATCCATGCATTACCCCAAATTACCATTCAACCCCAAACAGTAATATATTTGATTTAAAATATGAAAATGTGTAAACAAATAAAAAAGTAATATACTACAAAGTTAACAGTTTAAAAAACTTAGCAAAAATTAATAAACATTTTAAATACAGCATGACTCATCAAAACCCTAAATCTCCAAGTAACAAATTATCATAAATAATACATTATTTAATTATTATCAATTTATACATAATTTACTTAAACACTACCCACCCAATCCCCAATATGGCCCACTACCCAAAATGTAAATATATTAACCTGTAAACAAATGAAGAATAATAAAATAATCAATTAAAATGCATATTTGTTTAGAAAACACCCTACCTACCCAATCTCTCAACAAAAATACATTAATAATATACATAGCAAAATAAAACATGATATAATATAATTAACCAATTTTATAAATATAATTTAAAAATGTATTTTTTATAATAAAAACAGTACTGTAGCAAACTATAGTTTGAAGTTTCATATTATTATAAAAAAGAGGAAAACATGTTATTTTCTCCTTTGATATATTTATACAACATATTTTTGTAGTCATGATAATTTGGTCCTCACATTATAATCACACAATCTTTGCAAACCTATATTTAGGTGATACTCAGGGCCTCACATTGGCAGTTGGACCAGCTGATCGCCAATACCGCGGGAAGGACTCCACCATCATACCGGTGGCGTTCCCCCACCCTATTACAATGTTCCCACCGGGCTGACCATTTTGGGGAGAACAGTGCTATGATATAGGGAGTGAAATAGAAAAAGCGCAGCACGGAGGGGAGCAACCAGCACCTTCGGAATGTGCATTGTCTGCACTGCCCATGCCATGGCCCTCAGCACAACCCTACCATCAGCCTTTACATGGCGTCATGGAGAGGCTGGCGGTAAGGGGAGTTGTAATCAGCCAGGCGGTGCTGAGTTTAGCGCTACCCTGGCTAAGTACAATTCAGAATGCCGTCATGCCATTGGGAACCATGTTCCAGGCAGGACGGCATTCCCTTGGTGTTAACCACGGCCAGGGTCATAATGTGGTGGTAGGACCACGAACAATGTGGCAGTCTGACCATCACCACCTGTAATAATGCCCTAAGTGTTTAGATTAAATACTGCCATCTGCAGCCATGGTACCATCACCAACAAAAATATTTTATCTAGCCCCAGTTTTCTTTTTTTCTTACGTAAATACTGCCTAAGACTTAAAGAAACAGCAGCATTATTTATAGCATTTATGTCAAGGACTTCTACTTCACTAGATGAGATAAACATTCGCCCGAAGTAATACTACAGCCACAGGACCTTGCTCGTAGGTATGTACTTCACTACCCATTTGATCATACTCAGTGAACCCTCTGCCAAAGGGCTTTTATGGAAACCAAATGATGCTGATGACCACAGGGACTCAGATATAGCGGAGCAAGTTTAACAATCATAAGAGCGATTTGTGGTGAAAACATCTTGCAGCAACAAATACCTCTCAAAAGCAAAACATTTATTTGGGAAAAATGTGAAACTAAGCCAACTGAAAGAAGGAGTTGTAGCACAGCTTACATTTGTACATAGGTCTGGGTTCCCAAATTACTTACTGTGCTTCTTAGCTCAAATTAGGTGTTGAAATCTTCTCTTCATACATAGGAACTCTGAATCAGAATTTGCCATGCCAAGTGTATTTGTGATTTCATAGATCAGGCAATTGGTTTCATTTTGAGAGTTTCCAAATTTTGTCCCAGGGGAAGATTTGCAGGCATCCCTGCAGAAGTCCACTGTGAAGTCAAGTCAAGTATTTTACTATGTTTTGGACCGCCAAAAAGGTCCACATAAATGCAACCAAACTGTCTAAAACCCAACAGAAAAACACTAACAATAAGCTAGTACAAGTTTATAAAATACTGAGAAGGCCATGCAGGCTTTATGCCATGCTCTGCGGTTAACATCCAAATGCAAGTAAAGTGCTAATACAGTACTTCTATTATAGGTTACCTAGGTCCTCATCATGAGGCTGGTGTGCCGACCATTGGCCCACCAGCTCCATGGAGATGAGACCGCCGCAGAGTTGGCAGTCTTCCCCCTGGTCCATTACAAGGTTTCCACTGGGCCGACCAGTGGAAACCTTTAAAATCAGAGGTTTCCGCCAGTCAAACCAGTGGGAACAGTGCAGCTGCATTTGCCTTTGCTCCTCATGGAGCTGGGGCCAATGTTGTCACATAGAGGGTGCCCCCAGCACCCTTGGAATGCACACTGTCTGCTGCAGCAGAAAGTGTACATTCCAAGTATGCTGGGTAGAGGAGCCCCCTGCACTTGGTGTCTGCCAGCATTCTAATGGCGGGGTCCCTGTAATGAAAAAGCTGGTGGAAACTGGACTTGTGATCAGCATGACGATGCTGAGCTGAGCACCGCCGTGGCTGACTAGGACTCCGACTGCCAACAGCCCATTGGGAACCATGTTCCTGGCGGGGACGGCGGTCCGACCACCAGGGTCGCAATGTGGTGGCCAGACCACCACAGTGGCATTGACGGTCCTCAGACCAACAATGTCGTAATGAGGCCCATGGTCTTTAAAGTGCAGCAAATCTGTACCCCCAACAATCCTCATGCCAATCGATCATCCAGCTTAATACATAACATATGAGATACTGATTCGAAGAAAATTTACAAAAGGCTTATACTATCCTCATCAGACAAATCTATATAGACATACATAAAACCACAAAGCAATTTGTACAAAAATTGTCAAATATGTAAATACTTTAAAAAAATATTTTTTAAATTTACATTTGTTGAGAAAGCTATTTCAGTTCAAGGGGCAAATAAGCATTGATGAGCTTCAGCTGCCGGGGTTATGTTATACTTTATAAACAATGGTCTTAACAATTGGCAGCGAAGTGAGTGACAGAAGGGACATAGAAATAGCACATGATTTAGATCTTGAATATAACTCAGACAAAGATCACAGACCTCTCATACCCTCCCTAGTTCAGTAACAACTTGTAGCGGAAACAAATTCAAACATAATAATAAAATTATTCTGGTCATGCCATGGGGAAGATGCCATAAACATAAGGTTGAGGTTTTTTACAGATTCTGCTCTCTGCAACAATTTCATTCCTTGTGTGCTGAGCGAAAAACAGAATATCTATTTTCCCACTCACTTCACTTCATAGATATATTTTTCAAACAGGTTTTTTAAAAGAAACTTGGGAAGAGGTCAGTGGTGCCATCTCACTCTGACTAATTTCAAGCAAATCCAAAGCTTTCAAAGAGGGCACTCTTTTTTCACCCTCTTGGAAGGCCCTACCCCCTTCTTCTTCAGTGCTCAGTGTTTTAACCTTTGCAACCCCACACCTTACCATCTTTTTTCCATGATCCACTTTCGAACAACCCTGATTTTTGTGAACAACTACCCCTATATCGGGCACTAACCCCTTCTCCAGCCCGTGGCAGTTTTGGAATGGTACTTCTGAGATAGTGGTGAAGGGGTGCATACTAGATATTTCAGGAGAGTCAGGCTGCGGGACTTAATGTGAGGGAACATTCTTTGGTACTTCAACTATAAGGTGCTGAATAATGGACACAGACCAGAACATTTGGGAACCAAAGTTTTTTGGATTAACTTTTCGCAAAATGCCGAGTTCTTCTCTTTCTTACCCTTCAGGCCTTTTACCGTAATACATCCCAAGAGGGCCCCTTCACAGAAGAAACACTATTTGTGAGGGCCCCCACCAAATCAACACTGGCATGATCATATGAGGGTAAGGCAACCCCAAGGGGTGGGGGGGGGACAGAGCCCCTTTTTTAAAATCAAACAAATGGGCAGGGGATTCTCAGATTCAATTTCATTAGAACTTTGGATCTTGACGTCCCCCCTCAGACAAATGTAATAAAGAGGGAGATGGCACCTTTTCACTCTCCTGAGTGGCCTCAGTTTTACCATTAAATTGCTCAGTAATTGTAGCCCCAATTGGTCCAGGGTCACCCACCTGAAGTCTAATGTCTTTCACCATACTTTCCTCCACAGTATTATTTTGGGAGCCCTGGGACTTTACCTCTGCACCCATTTCTTCCTTCCTTGAACGAAGGCCAAAAGAGGTAAGGTGCTGCACCCCCATTAAAATAGGGGTCAGTACATAAAACACATTGTCAGAGTTAGCAACTAATCTATCCAGTTGAGCCAGAATCAAAGATAAAACCCTCTCAATACACAATAAAATATCAGAAGGAAACTTACTCTCTCCGGCCATCTCCCTTTCAAAATTGAAAGACTGCACAGATAAATGTGCCCCTGTGGGCGTGGATAAATCACAATTTGTAGCATTCATAGTGTCCAACAATGAGGCCTTAGAAGATGGTGTACACTGCCGGTAATGACGGACGAATGGGTAAGCACTGCAACAGTGGGCTCAAGTCCATATCCAAGCCCATACCCAAAGCAATAGGTGGACTCAAGTTGGCCTCCCTTATCCGATTCTTCTTTATGAGAGCAGCAGTATCTGGCAGGGAACAGTCCTCTGGTATATCAAGGTCCCCTTCGTGCAATACCATACAGGAACCCCCATGGGATTTCTACGGAATACCCTTGTGTAACTGGGTTTCAGGCACTGGAACATGTCTTGTTCAGCGTGTTGACCACAAGAGGGAGTCATAGGGCATTTGGGGCAGGTCTCAGGCTCAACCATACTGTGTGCAAAATTCAACATGGGTTGAGCCTCTGCATCAACTTTTACCCCTCACCCAACAAAACAACTAGATGAGCTTCGAAGAACAACCATAGATGCATCCTGAGGTGATGTCATGTGCAAGGCCTCTGCAACTTCTTGATTTATACCCGAAGCCAGCTTCGAATCCTTATTCACTTCCCTTCTACCACCATTTAAGAACAAAGACAAAGTAGTAGGGTGAGTCTTCCGGACAGACAGATGAGACTGTGGCTTCTTGCTCTAAATGTTTTTTTAAACTTTAAAGCGAACCGGCGGAAGCAGCTTCTGGGTAGATAGAAAAAATTAAATGGCCAGAGCACAAACACCTAGAAAGCATTTTATTGTTTTATTGTGGCATCCTGCAAAGGGACAGCGCCAATCTTGACTAGAGGTTAATTATGGTTACCAGCAACCAAACCTAAAGTAAACCAGATTGAGTAGATTGAACTAGTCCCTCAATGGACATATCAAAATTCCAAACCAAGGACTTCTTTCATTTAAACTTAGAGGTGTTAGAAACAGGAGTGCTTGGTACCTGAGTACACTAGCTATGTAAAATACTAGAAACTAGGCAGGGGGGAGTATGCCGAGCTCACAGACTGCACCCCAGCCTGGTGGGCCGTCTCTGTGAGGCCAGACTCACTAAGCACACAAGGGCCAGATGTACAATGTGATTTTGCGGTCGCAAACAGCAAACTTCGCCATTTGCGACCACAAGATGGCCTTGGGAATGTACCATCCCTATTTTGCGAGTCGGTACCCAGATACCGACTTGTAAAATAGGGACTGCGCCTCACAATTAGGAAGGAGCATCCTGAGGGCATCTCTTCCTAACTGAAACTGGCAGAAGATGTATGATTATTTTGCAACCAAGAATGTGGTTGCAAAACTATCACAGTTCACACCAATTTCAAATTGGTGTTAACCCACTCACAAACAGGAAGGGGTCTCCAAGGGACCCCTTCCCCTTTGTGAACAGTAGTGAAAATTCTTTTTTCAGAGCAGGCAGTGGTCCAGCGGACTACTGCCTAAACTCAAAACAATTGAAAGAAAACTTTTCATTTTCAGTTTTGAAATGCATCCCGTTTTCCTTTAAGGAAAACGGGCTGCAATAAAAAAAAAATGCATTATTGAAAAAGCAGTGACAGACATGGTGGTCTGCTGACCCCAGCAGGCCACCATCCCTGTAAGTCGGGCCATTCCCAAATGGGTTGCAAATTGTGACCTGACTCATGAATATTAAGGAGGCAGGTCCCTTGTGACCTTTTTGGTGTGGTTAACACTGTTGTACATTTTATTTTGCGACTCACAATTTGCAATTCACAAACAGATCGCAAATTGTGAGTTGCATATCTGGCCCCTAGTGCTTTTAAATAGGCATAAATGTTTAGAACAAAGAGCCCTGTAGGGACAGATGAGAGGGATGAAATGCAGAACCAGCAGCTAACATCTGAGAGTCCGAGGGCCCCGCTCTCATCACAGAGTCCCGACTTTAAATCCAGGAAAGCTGAGGGCAATAGAGCATGTGCCACAATTGACAAATAACACTTTATGCGTGTGGGCATGGCGATTCACAGGAGTCCCTCCTTCAATGGCTTCACACTACTCACAGGGACTTACAGTCCCCTCTTCGTTGGTTACTGTGTCCTGCAATAAAGCACTTCACCGCAAGACTCGCCCCTCCAAAGAAAGTTCAGCAGAGAGTAAGCCACTTGGCACCTCCTGGCATCAGTCAGCACAGAGTAGTGTTTGCTAAGGTGAAGGAGTGGGCAGTGTAAGATCAATAATCAAAACCAATGTCAGCAGTACCAGCAATATACTTTGTAATGTAACGCAATGTAAACAGTATAGTGGCACAGCAATACAGCAGCAGTGCAACAGCAATTTATCCACTTATCTCCTCCTCGGTCTTGCTGGAGCTGCCGCCTCCATCCACACCAAAGCTAAGAGGAATGGCAGATGACAGCAGATAAAGACAGGGGCTGTAAAGGCTGTTATAAAGGCTGTGGAGGCTGTGGGAGAACTCTAGTCAAAGTACCACAATGCTGGTGCCTCAGTGCAGATGCCCTCATGTAGCTGTTGCAGGGCACACTTTATCCAATTAGCTTGCTTGGTGTTTTATTGAGCCAGGGGTTGAAGGCCCAGTCGTGGGCCCCAATTGACCAAGTTCCAAAGACACATATTGCATTTCACAAATCACAGTCACGTAACACGAACCCCAAAGGTCCCCAAAAGTAGCTTTTGCAACTGAGACAGCACAGCGGGCTAAAAGGGCACAGAAAGTTCACAAAGCATGGGGCCACAGCGCCATCGGGTCACTCCAGTGCACCGTAGTGAACCACTCTCAGCACCATGCCCGTGGCCCTACCTTGTCCCACCCTGCTGTACACCTGCACTGGCCCGTCTACACGAGCCGGCTGGGTACAGTGGCATTGGGTAGAGGCAAAAACAGCAAAACAACAGTGCTGGTGCAGTAGTAGCTGCTGTTGGACCCTCAGGGTCATGAGGAGAGCTTCAACAGGCCCCTGCAGAAGTAAAGGACCACTCAAGTGCTACCCCAGGCACAGCCACAGGCGCACCAGGGGAGTTCTTCCACAACTGGACCACGGTAGTCAATAGTCAGTAGTTTACATTTAATAGTCAAAAAATAATAATGAATACCAGCACAAGATGAACAAGATGAGGCAGCTCTCTGCTGGTTGGAGGATTGTTCGGTGAAAACAGAACACCAAATGGGCATATGGGCATATATGCTTTCTAGCAGCAGACGACAATCCAGGACCTGCATCATCACCTTCCCTCTTGCTCTCTCTGGCATGTGATGCATGTGGGTGGGCGCGAGCATGCCGTCGCAGCGACAAGGAGAGAAGAGAGTCAACTGTGAATTTTAGTGAGTACAAAGAAATTCATACATTTGTGGGCATTCATTACAGATTTACAAGTAGTTTGATACACTTCCAGGATATGCAGATCTGCTCATCTCGAGGGCAGGTGTTTTTAGAGTGGAAAAGAAGAGGTAAATCATTACAAGTAATTGGCATGTATGGAAGGGACATTCCGATTAAATATTTTTTATTGTTTGAAAAATATCATAAGACACAAATACAGTATTGCATGATTTATGTATGGTCCTATTGTGGAATGGAATAGAGAAGGCGAGAATATCCTTTAGAAGTATTTTAGATTGTTTTAAAATAAAGCTTGCACATAATATATTTAATTATTTAGTTGATGTATATTTATTTTTGTGCTATAACTTGTTATTATTTTAATGTTACCTATGTTTAATTATTATTTGGTCTAGTTTTGTTTTTGTTTTTGTTTTAGTACATTTTAAAATGCTATGCTAATTTGTTTGGTGTGTTGTGTGTGTAGGGGAGTTCAGTGGGAAGTATTTTAATTATTTATTTTTAGTTCAATATAACTGTTTTTGTTATATGATTTAGCTTCTCAATATGATAAATAATGATGTAGACATTATGGTGGTCATTATGACCCTGGCGGTATTACAACCGCAGGGCCAAAACGACGGGAGCACCGCCAAGAGGCTGGCGGTGCCTCCCGGCGTATTTTGACGCCAAGGTCGCACCGCCGGGGCCGGCAGTTTTCCGCCACATTTGCCCCGGCAGATGTAATCCGCCAGGGCAGCGCTGCTTGCAGCGCTACCCAGGGGATTACGAGTCCCCGACCGCCAGCCTTTTTCTGCCGGTCTGAACCGCCAGGAAAAGGCTGGTGGTACGGGGAGTCGTGGGGCCCCTGGGGGCCCCTGCACTACCCATGCCACTGGCATGGGCAGTGCAGGGGCCCCCTGACAGGGACCCATGCGGCTTTTCACTGTCTGCTGTGCAGACAGTGAAAAGCGCGACGGGTGCAACTGCACCCGTCGCACGGCCGCATCTGCACCCGTCGCACGGCCGCAACACCACCGGCTCCATTTGGAGCCGGCTCCTATGTTGCGGCCGTGATCCCCGCTGGGCCGGCGGGCAGAAACCAGGTTTCCGCCCGCCAGCCCAGCGGGGATCTCCAAATGGCCGCGTCGGGGGTGCGGCCGCATTGGCGGCCGCATGGCAGTCAGATCTTGGCGGGCGGCTGATGCCGCCCGCCAAGGTCATAATGACCACCTATGTTAGTTATTCAATAGATAATTGTACCAATAGGGCAATAAATGTTTGCATTTTGTAACTGGTAAATTGGATCATTGTGTTAATTTTATAATTGTTTTTTAATTATTGGATATTAATAAATTACATTATTTAGGTTTTCGTCTAGTAATTATTTTTATGCTTTTATTATTTTTTAAATAATGTGTGTAGTTTATGTTAATAATCTAATTTGTTTTTGTGGTTGTTGGTGTTTTAGGGTAATAGAGTGGGAAGTACTTTAAATCTGTTTTGCATTTTTTTATTGATATACGTTTTTAAAATAGTTTTATGTATAATTATTTGTGTTAATTTTGTGTTTTAATTTTTCACCTATTGATTAACATTGTGTAATGTTAACTCTTTTTTTAATTGAATAGTAATTCTGACCCCTTTAAAGTTTAATACTTTCCCTACTGTTGCTTATGTTGGAGATGAGAATAATAAATCTGTTTCCTACAAAGCCCAGCACTTTCCCTGCTGTTGTCATGTTGGAGTATTAATAGTAAATCTGACCCCTCCAGAGCTCAACACTTTCCCTAAAGTTGCTCATGCGAGAGTGGGAATAGTAAATCTAACTACTCCAAAGTGCAGTGCTCTCCCTACTGTTGCTGAGGTTGGAATGGAACTAGTAAATCTGCCCCCCCTAAAGTCCTACGATTTTTCAACTATTCAATACGGAGTGGAAATAATTAATATGACCCATCTAAAGTCCAACATTTATCTACTCTTGGTGAAGTTGGAGCGGAAGTAGTGAATTTTAGTCTTTGAAGTTACTATGGCCCTCATTTCAACCCTGGCAGTAAATGCCGCCTACCGCCGTGGTGATGGCTGCCAACATACCATGACTGCAGCGGTATTCCGCTACGGGTATTGTGACCCACACTGCAAAAAACGCCACTATAGAGACACCCACACAAGTCCACCAGACCAAAGGTCAGTGATAAACTGGCGATAGCAGAACCCACACCGTTACGCCAACAGAAATAAGGCAACAGTATCACGAACCCACGAATCACCGCAGTGGACTTTCAACCGATGCGCTCAAAATACACACACATTTACAAAACACCACCACATTGGACAATTCAAAATACACACACCTGACACATATACACACACCACACCCACACACTCACACCACTATAAAACACACACCCACATTACCCACAACCCTTTCAATGAAAAACAAGATTGCCAACAGAGAGAGACACAAGCCAGGAGCACCCACTCAATCTGAGCCACAGAACACCATCACCCATACGCCATCCACGCACGTCACAGCATACACCCCAACACATCACCCCACACATCTTCACACATATCACTCACGCCACATCCATGGCACCCCAAAGACAGCCCAGGTTTTCAGAGGAAGAGCTAAGGGTCATGGTGGAGGAAATCATCCGGGTAGAGCCACAGCTATTCAGATCACAGGTGCAGCAGACATCCATTGCAAGGAAGATGGGGCTATGGTGGAGGATCATGGACAGGGTCAGCGCCAGGGGACAGCATCCAAGAACAAGGGATGACATTAGGAAGAGGTGTAACAACCTACGGGCAAAGGTGTGTTCCGTGGTTGCAAGACACCAGGTAGCCGTACATAGGATTGGCAGTGGACCCCTACCTCCTCCCCCACAACTAACAACATGGGAGGAGCAAGTCTTGGAAATAATGCATCCTGAGGGCCTCGCAGGAGTAGCAGGAAGACTGGATTCTGGTAAGTCACATCTTTACTACTTTATCCCTCCCCACCCTACCTACATGCCATCACAAACTCCTACCCCTACCCTCACCCCATCACTCAACCACCTCAGACATACCCCACCATCACAACCCACCCATCCCAATTCCAAGCCCTGCATGTAAAACCAATGCATGGACCCCCAACACAGACCTGCAAGGACACCCATCACCACAGCATGGCCAGTAGAGAGACACACCCAGCCCACAAAATCACCACTCACACAAGGCCAAGCTGACAGGGAAATATCAATCATACAGGGAAACTCACCCATACACAAGATGTCACATGCAGATACACTAACACTGCATTTTCATCCCCACAGGACCCATACTCAATATCACCGGAGAGGAGGTGCCAGCTACATCCAGTCCCCCCCTGTAGAGGCCCACAGTGATGACAGCAGCTCTGCACACCTAGATCAGGATGACCAACCTGGCCCATCCAGGACTTCTGGACAGTTGGTTCCCCTGCCACAGTCCCAACCCACCCAGTGGGCCCATGCCACTGCCCCCAGGAAACGTCAATCAGCAGTGTGTCCACCACTACAGGGATCCCAGGCAACTCCACAAACACAGGACGATCAGGAACCTGGGGTCAGTGGCAGTGGTAACACAGTTCAGGGGATAGAAGCATAGGACAACAGGGGAGCTGGGAGGACTGCTGTGTGACGGGGAGGACAGGCCCAGGGAACCCATTCTCCACGAGGCACTCTCCAACATCCTGGGACCATACCACCATTCCCAGGAGATGATGGGCCAGATACTGGCCAAGTTGCAGGAGACCCAGCGGCTGCAGGAGGGACAGTACCTGGCGATCAGGGATGACCTAAAAAACATCTGCACCATCCTGGTCACCATGGCAGGGGTGCTGGCTGACATGGGCAAGAACATGAGGGAGGCAGTGGCACAACAACTGGCCCCTGACACTAGCCAAACTGATGAACAGCCTTCCACCTCCACCGGCGCCAGTGGACAGGAGGCCCTGCCACAGGAACAATAGGCCACCAGCACCCTACCCCCTGCAGGAGAACCACCCTCCAAACGGTCCCTGCAATCCAGGCAGAAGCCAGAGAACATTGCCAAGATCCCCGCCAGGAAATGCGACTCTCTTGATTGTCACCCTTCTGTCCCACTCTGTCACCCTGTCCACCTTCAACTGCCATTACTCCCCTTTCGATGCCCCCTTGGACAATGCACCTGTGATACCAAGAGACTGGACTCTACCATGGACTTTTCTCCACCATCAGCCCAGCCCATTGCACATCCCCCTCTACTTCTGAGCACTTAAATAAACACCCTTGGAACAAATACTAATCTGGAGTCTGTCAAATGATTCACATATGTATTAGTTCAACATTATCAAAGCATTGCAAGTCAAATGTACAGTGAAATATACTTTGGAATGACCTTTGGTGGGCAGCAATACACATAGCAGGAGCCAGAGTGGGGCACAGAGATCTGAAAATAGAGATGCCAAAGGGCACAGTCAGTGGCCATAGACAGGGAAACAGGCTGCCATGTACAATGTCCAACAGAAAGCTGAAAAGTTAAGTGAACTTACAGCCTCTTGTCTGTGTGTTCACTGGAAGTACTGCTGAATTATATTGCTTCTGTTGTCAACATCTACTTCCTCTGCCTCCTCTACCTCACTGTCCACAGGCTCCACTGCTGCCACAAGACTATCTCCAGGCATTTCCTCCTCCAGAAAAGGCACCTGGGCCAGATGTAGCAAAGGGTTTTCCCCATTCTGTCCTTATGGGAAAATGTGTTCGTACATATGGCCCCTGGCGTCTCAAGGCCAAGTTGTGCAACATGCAACATGCAACGATGAACTGGCACACCTTCCTGGGTGAGTAGTACAGGGAGCTACCTGTCAGATGGAGGCACCGGAACCTGGCATTCACGAGGCCGAAGGTCCTTTCAATAATCCTCCTAGTACACCCATGTGCCTCATTGTAATGTTCCTCTGCCCTTGTCCTGGCATTCCTCACTGGGATCAGTAGCCATGAGAGTTTGGGGTAACCAGAGTCACCTGCAAATATCGAGGGACAACTGTTAGACACACACTCACCCTTAGGGACAACCCCATACCCAGACACCTACTCATACTGTGTGGGGACCTTGGGCTCACCTATTAGCCACACCTGGTGCCTCTGGAGTTGGCCCATCACATATGGGATGCTGCTATTCCTCAAGATAAAGGCGTCATGCACAGAGCAGGATACTTGGCATTCACATGGGAGATGTACTGGTCCGCCAAACACACCATCTGCACATTCATAGAGTGATAGCTTTTTCTATTCCTGAAAACCTGTTAATTTCTCCAGGGGGGGGACAAATGCCACAGGTGTACCATCAATGGCACCAGTGATGTTGGGGATATGCCCCAGGGCATAAAAGTCAGCTTTTACTGTATCCAAATCCTCAACCTGGGGGAACACGATGTAGCTGCGCATGTGTTTCAGCAGGGCTGACAACACTCTGGTCAACACATTGGAGAACATTGGCTGTGACATCCCTGATGCCATGGCCACTGTTGTTTGGAAGGAACCACTTACCAGGAAATGGAGCACTGACAGGACCTGCACTAGAGGGGTGATACCTGTGGGCTGGTGGATAGCTGACATCAGGTCTGGCTCCAATTAGGCACACAGTTCTAGGATTGTGGCACGATCAAGTCTGTAGGTTATGATGATGTGTCTGTCCTCCATTGTCGCAAGGCCCACCAGGGGTCTGTACACTGGAGGATGCCGCCATCTCATATTCAGCCTCATCGGTTGAGGCCTATGGAAGAAAACGGTGAGCAGAAGGTCATATTCACACATCTATTGCGCTAATGACGATTTGTTCACTTTACAAAAACAAGATGTGAATCCGACAATCAGTTGCTGTGCCAATGTCTGTGACGCAGTTAGGTGCCATGCCCTGTTTTCCCCTGAAATGGCGGCTGCCTGACCTGTGAGGAGGGACAAGTGGAAATGAGGTAATTCCACTGGTGTTGTGCACCATCTCAGTATGCGTCGAAGGCAGCTGTGCAACTTCACATGGGTTATCATTGGGCCCTAATGTTTCCAGGAGTTAATGGCGATGTACGCCGGTAGTGACGGTACACACCGCCGCGGACATTGCCGCCATTTTCTATCTGTTCACTCCCTTGCTACCTGACCTTCAACAGGAGAGGACCTACACTGCAAGTGCTGCTGTGACCTGTGTCTGGATGCAACAACGGCTCATGTGTCTGGGGAAAGGGCCCCTGCCTTCACTGCGGAGGAGCTGGAGAAACTGGTGGATGGGGTCCTACCCCAGTCCACGTTACTGTGCGGCCCTCCAGACAAACAGGCGAGTACACTTGGAGTATGGTGCGTGGGCCATGGATGTATGGATTGCTGTGTGTGCAAGCCACATGTAGTGGGGGCAGAGGCATCCTGGCCTGAGTGCTGCATGTAAGGTGATCAATGTGTGTGAGTCAGGGGAAGGGAGGGGTATGGTGGCCCATGAGTGTGACGGTCCGGACGGTTGACTAATTCACTTTTCTGCTGTCTTTTCTATGCATGTCAGCGCCCACCAGAAAAAGGGTATTTGGCGTGCCATCGCCAAGGTGGTGCGGACCCTGGGGGTATTTGACAGGCAGAGCACCCACTGCCGCAAAAGGTGGGAGGACCTGCGCCACTGGGCAAAGAAGACGGCAGAGGTCCAGCTGGGGCTGGCCTCTCAATGAGGAAGGGGTACCCGTCGCACTGTGACCCCCCCTGATGTTCCGCATCCTTGCAGTGACCTATCCGGAGCGACGGTCGCTTGAAGGCATCACAGCAGACACAAGGGGGTGAGTATAGATTCTGAATCATGACTTTGCACGCGTTCAGAGGTACCTGGGTGGGGGATGTGGGTTATGGGTGTTCCCAGGGCCGGGCTAAGATGGCAGGGTAGGTCCCTTGTTGGGCAGGCTCTGAAACACTCCAACCCCAATAGTGTTAGTGGGCATCCACTACTGGGCAAGGTCCTGTGGGTTTCACTTGTGCAGCTAATGACGTTAGGCATTGTACCCCATGGGCTGGTGACTATCTTAGTAACTGGTAGTGCATGGCCTAGAGCATAGGGCTGCTTCCTGTGTGTTGTGTACGCCAAGTAGTGGTGTTGCTGGCATTGACCAAGTGTATCCTCTGTCTCTCCTCCCATTTTTGTTTTGTCACCCTGTCCTTGTGTGCATTAGCATCATCTGGCGGAGGAGCAGAGGCACCGGCGATGCATTCCGCATGAGCCTGGAGGCCGAATCCACCGAGGGTGAAGGCACCAGTAGGACGGAGGGTGAGGGGAGCACTACGACAGGGACAGGAGGGGAGACCACAGACAGCCACTCCTCCTCCGATGGAAGCTCCCTGACGATGGCGAATACCTCTGTGCCCACCCCAACAACATGTACAGCTGCCACCCCCCCTACCAGCACTGCCCTCCCAGCAGCCCCTCAGCGTGTTTCCCATGCCTACTCACCCAGGAGGGTGGTCATCTCCTTTACCCCAAGCACCTCAGGCCCTGCCCCAGTCAGCCCTGCTGCCCTCAGTGAGGAGGCTATTGACCTCCTGAGATCCCACACTGTTGGGCAGTCAACCATTCTGAATGCCTTCCAGGGTGTCGAGAGGCATTTGCAACAAACAAATGCATAACTGTAGGGCATTCACTCTGGGGTGGCTTCCCAACAGAGAGTATTTCAGGCTCTGGCCTCAGCACTGATGGCAGCCCTTGTCCCTGTCTCTAGCCTCCACCCTCCAACTTCCTCTACCCAGTCCCAATCCCCTCAACCACAGCCTAACCTAAGTACACCTTCAGACTAGCATTCACCCAAATCAACACACAAAAGTGGCTCATGCAAACACAAGCACCACACATCATCCCACAGGCACTCACACAAACACCATCCCCATGCTGACAAACCAACATCCACTGCCTCCACTGTGTCCCCCTCCTCCTCCTCGTCCACCTCCCTCCCAGTAGCGTCTCCACTCACACCTGCATGCACTACACCCTCATCCACTAACTCCATCACCAGCACGCTCATCACTACTCACCCCTCACTGGCAGTCACCACCCCCACATCCATGCACACGTCCCCTGTGTCCTCTCCCAGTGTGTCTGTGACCCCTTCTGCCAAAGTACATAAACGCAAGCACCGACCCACCCAACAGCCATCCACCTCACAAAAGCATCTAGCCCATGCACCTTCACCCAAACTCAGCAGACAGACACCTCCTACAACAACTCCCTCTTCCTCCACTCCCAAACCCTCTCCATTTTCCCACCCCAGAGTGTCTAAAAAGCTTTTCCTGGCAAACATTGACTTCTTCCCTACCCCTCCCCGTCCTTCCCCTCAGGCCAGGGTGTCGAGAACCCAGGCCAGCACCTCAGCCACTAAGTCGGTGTCTGCTGTGGTACCTGCAATTCACAGAGGCTCAAAGGGGGCAACCGTCAGCCCAGCCAGTGTGCCACCAACCCCTGCAAAGGACAAAACCATTCTGCACCTGCCAAGGTGAAGAAGGGGACAGCATGCAGCAAGGCCTCCTCCAAAACTCCAGCTGCCAGAGCCAAGGTCACAACAGCATCTGCCAAGGTGAGGAAGGGGCAGAAAACACCAGGCAAGGCACTTCAGCCGTCGGAGGCTGCAGGTGAAGGCTTGGTGCCCATGAGCACAACTGCCAGCCCCGCCACCTGCACCGTGGGCAGCACCGCCAGCAGCCCTGTCGCAAGCACTGCCGCAAGCACTGCCACCTTCACCGCAACCTGCACAGCCGCTAGCACCACTACTATCAGCAGCAGCATCTCCAGTGGACAGCCATCCGAGGCAGTAGGAGAAGGGCTGGCCTCCCTCCCCCACTGGCAGCACCGGCACCTGCACCACGGCCAGCAGCCCCACCGCAAGCACCGCCGCAAGCACCACAGCAAACACCGCCACCTGCACCGCTGACAGTAGGACCACTACCAGCAGCAGCAGCCCAAGTGGGCAGCCGTCCGAGGCTGCAGGAGATGGGCTGGAGCCTCCCACCACCACTGGCAGCACCCCGACCAGCAGCAGCACTACCACCAGTTTGCAGCCTTAGCCGCCACAGGATGGAGTCTAGCCCTGTCTCCATGGACTATCATGCAACCTAGTCCCTGCAAATGTCATGCCTCAGACATCCAGGTGAGGGAATGTGAACTGCCACACCCCAAGAGCTGCATCACTGGGCACAAGGCCCCCTCCAGAACCAGTGGAGATATGCACCCACTCACCCCCTCCTTGGCAGGATGAAGCACACTGGGCACAAAGCCCTCTCCAGAACCAGTGGAAGAAGGTATCCACTCAACCTATCCTTGGCAGGATGAAGCACACTGGGCACAAGGCCCCCTCCAGAACCAGTGGAGTTATGCATCCACTCACTCCCTCCTTCCCAGGATGGAGCACACTGGGCACAAAGCCCCCTCCAGAACCAGTGAAAGAAGACATCCACTCACCCTATCCTTGGCAGGATGAAGCACACTGGGTACAAGGTCCCCACCAGAACCAGTGGAGATAATCACCCACTCACCCCCTCCTTTCCAGGATGGAGCACACTCAGCACAAAGCCCCCTCCAAAACCAGTGGAAAAAGGCATCCACTCACCCTATCCTTGGCAGGATGAAGCACACTGGGCACAAGGCCCCCTCCAGAACCAGTGGAGATATGCATCCAGTCACTTCTTCTTTCCCAAGATTGAGCACACTGGGCACAAAGCCCCCTCCAGAACTAGTGGAAGAAGGCATCCACTAGAGAGACTGTGGCTTTTGCACTCCTCAGGACCAAGCAGTGGGCAACCCACCCTCTAGAGAGACTGTGGCTTTGCACTCCCCAGGACCAAGCAGTGGGCAACCCACCCACTAGAGAGACTGTGGCTTTGCACTCCCCAGGACCAGGCAGTGGGCAAACCACCCACTTGAGAGACTGTGGCTTTGCACTCCCCAGGACCAAGCAGTGGACAACCCACCCACTTGAGAGACTGTGGCTTTGCACTCCCCACAACCAAGCAGTGGGCAACTCACCCACTTGAGAGACTGTGGCTTTACACTTCCCAGGACATTGCTGTGGGCAAGGAGCCCCCTTGAGGAGCAGTGGCGTTATTCCATTTTCTGGCTGAGGTGCCCCCCCCTTGCCTGTCCCCCTGAGGTGCCTGTGTGTTTTTGACCTGATGCCCCTGCTGTATTTTCTCCATATTGAAGCAGTAGTCAAGTGTGGGCTTGGCCTATGATTTTAGGCCCAGTGGTCCACGGACATTTGGAAGGGACAATGTATGGCCTTCTGTACATATTGTATATTTTTGTAAATACTGTTTTTCTATTCATTACGTATATCTGCCTATTTCTAATATATCACTGATTTAACTCAATTACTTTTGCCCTTGCGTACTTCCAGGGGGTTACGGGGTGTAAATGTAATGTTGTTGCATGTGTTTGTGTGTATGGTGTTGTGTGTGTGTCACTCTCTTTTTCCTCCCCACGTCGCCCGTGTACTAGGTGCAGTACTCACTGTGGTCGTCACCGCTGCCTTTCATATTCCTGGTAAATGAGGAGGTAGACCAGCATGGGCAGGACCTGTAACTCGGGCTCCATGGCGTCCTGGTTTTTCGTTGAGTGTCGAGAGGGGAGTGGTTTCCCTTCAGTGTTCTGTTTCCGCCGTGCTTTTGATGACATTGGTACCACCCTGGAAAAGCTGGCGAATTGGCAGGTTGTGATGGGGTGGGCGGTAGATTGTCTTCCGCCTGTCTGTTGGCAGTTACCGCCGCAGTGTTTGTGACTACCGCCTTGGCGGTCGGAGTGTTAAAGTGGCTGTCTGTGTTGGCGGTTTCCGTCATGGTCGTGATCCCATTTTTTTACCGCCGGCCTGTTGGCGGTGTTACCGCCGCTTTAACACCTACCGCCAGGGTTGTAATGATAGCTTATATTTTTATTACTTATTTTTCTGTAGTTCTTCTTTTTATTGTTTTTTTTAATGGGATTATTGTATATATTTTTTATACCTAATGTTTGTAATTATCATTGAATATTATTCAATTTCTATTATTTAGGGTTAAAATGATAATTTATTTTTGATGATCATATCTACTTTTTGTAGTTTTTGGAAAGTATATATTTTTATTTTATGCTTGGGAGTTACAATCAAAAAAATTAAAACAACATAACTAGCTATTTTTTAGATCTGATATTATTTTTCAAGTTAATATATGTTTTCATGTTAATATAGTGTATAATAGTTCAAATTCAATCAACTTGCTCATTTTATGATGATAAGTTTTCTGTCGATATTTTTGGCTTTGCACACAAAGTAGTCAACATGTCTCTTCTCAATTTTATTGTGGCACTTTTTTGCTGTGACTATTTTGTTGGCAATATTGTGTCATACAAACATTTGGAGGAGCTACTTCAAATGGCATAATAGTTTGGGCAGCAAAGAATATAGTTCAAATGCTCATGCAGTAGTCCCTCAAATATTTCAGAAATTTCCATTGGTGGAAAATATATGTACTTATACTCTATGCTTATGACTAATCATAACAAACACTAAGGTATTGAGTACAATTACAGTGTTTAATATGTTTTGGGTGCAATCTCCGGGATGTGCTAGAAACATAATTCCAAGCTGGGCACATGTTCAGCTTGCCAATGCACATATTGTGTACCTCAGCCTATTTAGATGTAGACTATTGTAGGCTAAACCTTGAGCAGGTAAATCTAGTTGGCAAATAATCTCAAATTCCAATTACCAGTGAATCACCAGGATCCCATTTTCAATTGTATTAACAGTTGGTATAATCCCTAGGAATGTGACTGAAGAGTCAAGAGGTAGGTCTGGATGACTGTGTATTTATGCATGCTTGTGAGTGAGGGAGTTTGGCTCTTACATTCATAGGACTCAGAAATTGGATCCAGGAGATCCTACATTACTACAGTTTAAAAGCCTACCTTCTGCAGCCCCACCTTAAATCAAATTGTGGAATGATTACCTTCTTACAAGAAATAGTAGTGTCCAAAAATGATCTGTTGCAAGAGTGCATGTGGTGCCCCAGTTGGACTGGGTAAACTGTATGGCCCATAATCGCTCCAGAATGGGTGACATCTTTTCATTCAGCTAGACAGCAAGTGGTGCAGTTTCCTAATTTTAGACAATCTAACTACATTCTATCCTGTGTTGCTTTAATTTTTTACTTTTGCTACTGACCAGCCTTATCAATTAAATTGGCTGTAACTTTTTATTGATATGAAGATTAAGACTGAATGCCACAGAAAACATCACAGTCGAAGCCTTTAAAATCTGAGTGAAAAAATATGTTAATTGAATTTCCAAAAACTCTATAAAGTTGTATATGGAGAATGTTATCTTAGTGGTAAATGGCACTGGATAGTATCTACAACAATACTTTTGGGACCTATAACTTGGGTCCTCCTCTTTCACACATTCTTAAGTTTGGTAACCATGGAGATTTAAAAGGTAAAGAGCTTTAGATTATGTTTCAGGAAACCTCTAATACTGGATTTTTCCTTAGCTTCCGTCAGCATTGGAAAAATCCAGCCTTTAAAGGGCTTGATTACGAGGCTGGGGGTCCTAGGACCACCAGACCCGCAGTGGTGGTCGGACTGCCACAGCTCTGTTAGTCCAACTGCCACATTACAAGTTTCGCAGGCAGACCCACCTAAAGATCACCATCCCCACCAGGATCAGAGATCCCGATGGGGTGGTATCAGTCGGGCTTGTAACCACCCATGGCGGTGCTGAACTTTGGAGCTTTCTCCCTAAAGATAATTTTGGGAAGACTTTCAAAGGTCTCAAAACTCACCAATGCCCCCTGGCCTGTAATCATCATTCATGGGACCTTTCTATCTGGCAACATCTGGCAAGTGATTTTAAGTTACTATGTGGCTCCAGTGACCTCATTACAATGAAGAGCAAACCCTGTGGAAACTCAGTATTTATTATCTGCAAGGACCACACAATGAAAACTTCATTCCTTCTGTCGTAAAGATGACACAACATCTGTTTCAGTATGCATGCATACAAAATTAGATATGCCTCTAGCAAAGGATAAGGTTCCTGCCTGGCTGATGCATGTTTCCATTATGGAACACTGCATAGACAAAGAAGCTACTTAAAATGCAGCGTTCTGAAGAAGCAGTGTACATTATGGGGGTCATTCTGACCCCGGCGGGCGGTGGGAGCCGCCCGCCTGGAGGGAACCGCTAGAATACCGCTGCGCGGTCAAAAGACCGCTGCGGGTATTCTGGGTTTCCCACTGGGCTGGCGGGCGACCGCCAAAAGGCCGCCCGCCAGCCCAGTGAGAAACACCCCTCCATGAGGATGCCGGCTCCGAATGGAGCCGGCGGAGTGGAGGATGTGCGACGGGTGCAGTGGCACCCATCGCGTATTTCAGTGTCTGCAAAGCAGACACTGAAATACAAAGTGGGGCCCTCTTACGGGGGCCCCTGCAGTGCCCATGCCGTTGGCATGGGCACTGCAGGGGCCCCAAGGGGCCCACACGACACCCCTCACCGCCATCCTGTTCCTGGCGGGCGGAACCGCCAGGAACAGGATGGCGGTGAGGGGGTCGGAATCCCCATGGCGGCGCAGCAAGCTGCGCCGCCATGGCGGATTCCCATGGGCAGCGGAAAGTCGGCGGTACACCGCCGACTTTCCGTTTCTGGCCGCGGCTGTACCGCCGCGGTCAGAATGCCCGGCGGAGCACCGCCAGCCTGTTGGCGGTGCTACCGCCGACCCCGGCGGTCCATGACCGCCGGGGTCAGAATGACCCCATATGTGTCTTTTCATCCCTTTGAGAGGGCACTTTGACCATAGCAACTGAGTATGGACAGTTTCTCAAATAGAATGAACAGTTGTTAGTTACAAACTGCACTTGGGTCACAGTGGGTTTGGGGGAAGCTCTTCTTACCCTATCAAAAGGATACAGAAGTTATCTGATGCAGAGTCAAATTGTGTAGGAAGAGAAAAACAGCCTGGCAGTGTGCCAGGAATATTTGTTCCAAGTGAGTGCATGATACCCCATTTTTATAAGCACTGTTAGGGTCAATGTCCACCCCTGTGGGTACCCATGTTACCCCTGAAAAGCGAAGGGGGCCAACCTATAATGTTTCATGCAATGATTGTTAATGCTTCCTCCTACTGAAAAGGTGTACTGTGGCTGCATACCACATTTACTTTTTTTTCAAACTAAAACACTGTAGATACAGCAGCAGGGGTAAGGGAATTATACTAACCATGATTTTTAGAACCCTGGCCTCCATTTTTTTCAGAAAAAATAATTCAAAGAGAAAAAGAAACATGTCCTTCCCTCACTTGGGGCCTGATTTATATTTTGACGTTTGGGTTACACCATAACTGCAGTGACAGATATCATGTCTGCCGAAATATAAATTCCATTATATCCTATAGGATTTATATTTCGGTGTGACGGAGTAGTCCATCCACTGAAATATAAATCATGCCCTTGATTTCTGTAACTTTGAATCCGGGCATTGCCTCAAAAAATGTAAAAAGTATATGGCCAGGCAGAACATCATAGCTATAGTCACAGTAAATTTGAATGTGCCAATGACAACTCAAAATACCGTCAAAGTATCAGGTTTCCTTCTCTGTTTTCTGTTACTTACTATTACTATCACTATGTAGTATTATTGTTACAAAGCTGTGTTTTCCTGTTTTATCCCTTTTTGTTCCATTTACCCTCTGTGCTAATTCCCTTCCTCATGTATGAAGTTTAATGTTCTGTCTTGGAATGTTAGGAGTCCTGGTAACTCTTAAAAAAACTGAAAATTGTTACTCATTTTATTAAACTCAAAAGCCCATATTTATGAATAGTTTGTGTCATCTTTGCAGATTTTTTTTAATGCAGAATCTGCGCAAACCTGCCGCCATACTTATATTTTGATGCTAGATCAGTCTAGCGGCAAAATATCTGAGTTAGCGTCATTTTTTGGGAGCGCCAACCCACCTTGCATCATTTTGCGACAATGATATGCATGGTAAGCGTTCCCTTCCAAAAAATGACGCTAGTCCTCTAGCGCCATATTTACTGCTCAAAGCTAAAACGATGCACCGGAAGGAATAGGTCTCAAAAAATGACACAAAGCCCGATTTGTGTCAAATTTTAACACCTGGTCAGACCAGGCGTTAAAATGAGGCCCACACACCACTACTCAGGGAAAACACACAGAAGGAGCATTGGCTACCTCCTGGACAACATGGAACTGTTAATGCTCCAGATTGGCACATGCTGCAGACAACAGCAATGACAACAGGTCCCTCCAGCACCACCATAGCAACCCCAAACACCACCACAGCAGCCACAAAAGCAGCGCAGAAGGCGGGAGAGGATATTCTGACAGTGCACAACCATCCTTGGGCACAGGTAACAAGATGTCATCAGATCCTATCATCTGAAGCAGGAGTCCATTGTACTCCTGCTGCACCACATTGGTGCAAGGGTGGAAACTCCATCTAATATACCACTCACTACCTAACTCCTTGCAGTCCTCCATATGCTGGCATCAGGATCATTCCAGACAACGGGTGCACAAGTGGTTAGTATCTTCCAGCCATCATTCTTGGCCTTCCTACCAAAGGTTCTGGGTGCAATCATCTGCCTCACACCGCACCATATCTGCTTCTCCAACACCGAACAACTGCAGCAGGAGACCAAGCAAGGTTTCTACCAAATTGCTGGGTTCCCCCATGTGCTGGGTGCAATAGACTTTACCCATGCCCAACTTGTGCCACCTGCTGCAATGGAACTCCTGTACAGGAACTGCAAACGCACCCATTCCATAAATGTGCAGGCCACTGTGGACAACAGTGGGCTCTTCACATACATCCTAGCCAAATATCCCTGAAGTATCCAAGATGCCTACATATTCCGGCATTCCATCCTCAATGATCGGTTCCAGGATGGGCAATATGGCAATGGCCTACTCGTAGGTGAGCCACCATACCAACCAGTACACAGACAACACACCAAGCTTGTAGGACAAACAAGACATACACCACACTAAACACACATGGGCAGGTGAACACAGATGTTGAGACAACAACACATGTGTCACATTCCACACTGCACCACATTCATTGCACATCACACATAAATACACACATATGTATATAATGCAGCCACAACCTGACTAGAACACCACGTGAAGGACATGTGGAGCTATATCCCCTTTACATACAGAAGCTAGGCCCAAACCACTACAAGTGTCCACTGGTTGACAACTAAATACAGATCCCACACACATTACACTAAACAATGAATAGCTCAGCCATGTGAATGGCATAGGCCATGTCAATGTAAAGAAATTCACACATAGGCACAGCCTCACATTTGTCATGGTGTATAAGCCTCTAGCTGCACCAATATCAAATGCCACACAATTGTTGCCATGACCAACTACATATCGCCTACACATACCTGATGTACCTTTAGTGAGCACCTTCACCGGTCTTCTGCATTGTGCCACACACATAGGAATACAACATCATCAGCCATGGAAGACCATGGGGCAGATAAATGAGAAGTGGTGCTGCCTCTAGTCCAGTTCACTTCACATGTGCCCCTCAGTATCCCATGACACGATCATGTGTGCACCATATACAAGTAACGGGCCACCATGGCACACAGTCGGTGCAAGACTGTAAAGATAATAGATGTCATAGTAGGACTCTATAGGAGTATTGAGGACACACCTGACCTTTCATGCACTGTACATAGGGACCCATTCAAAAATATGGTGTTCCCCCTCCCAACGCCTGCCCTGTGCATGTGTGTCAACATCAGGGCAGTGTGCGCTCTACGGGCGACTAGAATGCAAAAACCTAGCACTTTCAAGATAACGTAATTTATGCATTGTGCTGATATGCTGTTGTTTAACCTTTTGCATTGCAGAGTTTAATCCTGAAGACTTATGTTCAAGGTGCTTATAAATATTGTTAATTTGCAATGTACTGCTGCAGGCTTTCAGAGTGTGTCAGGGTGTGGTCCCTTTCCAGGGCATTCTAGAAGATTTCCCTGCAGCATGCCTGGGTGTGGTTTGTGGGCTGGGCCAAGACTCTATATAAGGGGGCTAGCCCAGCTCCACGTGCTCACTATTCAGAGGTCCCGGTGCAGAGCAGCAGCAACTTCCTGAGCTCCTGTTCCGGAGGCCTACTTTGATCTTCCAGGCCTTGCCCTTTCACTTTGTTGGTGATTCTTGATCAGGGCAGTAAGACGGAGTTCGGGCTGGGCCGCCGATCCCGTTCTTGAAGGTTTTTGAGTTCTTGGGCCTAAATTGCATGATAAAACCATTTTGCTCTTATGGGTGTGAAAGTGCGCTCGAACTTTTTATGGCATTTTCATGCTGACACTCGAATCAGCAAGACGCGTGATTCTTTACTTGTGCACAAATCTTGATATTCATTGTGCACTAGGATTTTATGGCATTTACGAGGTAGCATTCGAATCGGCAAGACGCGCGATTCATTCCCTGTGCTTAATTCATGTTATTCATTGTACGCTACCATTTCTTGGCATTCATATGGTGGTATTTGAATCGGCAAGACGCGCAATTCATTTCTTGTGCTAAATTCATGATATTCAGTGTGCGCAACCATTTCTTGGCATTCATATGGTGGCCTTTGAATCGGCAAGATGCGCGATTCATTTCTTGTGCTTAGTTCATGATATTCAGTGTGCGCTACTATTCCTTGGCATTCACAAGGTGGCCTTCGAATCGGCAAGACGCGCGATTCATTTCTTGTGTTTAATTCATGGTATTCATTGTGTGTTACCATTTCATGGCATTCACTTGGTGGTATTCGAATTGGCAAGACACGCGATTCATTTCTTGTGTTTAAACCACAATGTTCATTGTGCGCAACCACTTCATGGCATTTACTTGGTGGCCTTTGAATCGGTAAGACGTGCGATTCATTTCTCGAGTCTAACTCATGTTATTCATTGTGTACAATCATTTCATGGCATTTACAAACCATTGTGAAAATCTGCAATGTGCGCAATTCATGTTCCTGCAATTTAAGAAAACTAAAGTGTTAGAATTCTAGATGTTATATTGTATGTGCATAATAAGTCCCTCTAGTGCTATTCATATGGTGTTATAGAAATCATTCAGATTATTTCCTGGTCCTCATGCAAAAGACTATACTTGAATTTGAAAGCGTAATTCTAGAAGGTTCTGATGTTTCTAATTCATGTGTAACATTTCATTGAATGGTTCATTGGAAAGTTGTATTAATCTTTCTTGATTCCCTCACAGGTATCCAGTCATCTTGAGGTCTAGTTATTTAAGTCCATGCTTAAGTTATCCATGTTCCCAGTATGACAATGCTTAGAGTCATAGCCTAGTAATGATTAATAAGATATAATCTTGATATTGTGTGTTTTAACATTTTGCTTCCTACAGGCCTCCTTCCCAGCTGTTCCCTACCTAATCCCCTTTCCCCACTTGTACTCTCTTAGACTCTGTGACATTCTAATCAGTGTATTGGAGCTGTCTTGTAGTGGACGTGTTGGGAGCGTGCACAGACCCCGAGGATCTGGTGACTCTGACAATGTGTTGAAAGTGTCTGTGAGAACTCATGTATAGGAACCTTGGAGATTCCATTGCACCTATTTTGCTACTTCTCCAATTGTGTGAATCAAACCCTTGTACACATGATGGCTGTCACAGCCATCATCTGCCACAAAGGGTCACAAAGTGTTGCACTGCCTGCGTAGTGACACACAGTAACACGGAGGCCTGAGTTCGGCTTTGTAAGACTACAATGGTATCAATACAAATGACAGTATTGTGGGGCAAGGAGGTTGTATGTCCCACTAACAATAGGACACAACCTCAAATATGGACAACACATCAAATATTTGGCATGGGTGAACTGTCAGATTGGACTAATTTGACAATCACCAGGTCCTGAGCCATGAACCATGATAGTAATGTCCATGGAACCATACAACCATACAGGAACACACACAATACCAGAAGCAAGTTTGAGTCACCACTCTAACTAAAACTAACATCTGCTATGGAACATTCAAAACCACAAATATGCATTTCAAACACATGTTAGTGACCCAAGGGTAGGTCGCTCCCCCTGCCGCTGCAGCTCCACCAGCCCAGGCTCCTGACACCTCCCAGCAAGACCTGCTAAAAACAGTAAGTACTCCCCCCGCCCAGCCCCTCCCTCAGCCCCGCGCTACTCACCTCTCTTCTCCTGTACCTCTGTCTTCTCTCTCCGCACCTCTGCTGTCCTTCTTCCCTTCGCTCTCTGCTCCTCTTCTGTAGCCCTCTTGCTGCATGTTCTGCTCTTCCTCGGCCCCGCTCCTCTTCCTCACCGCGTTCTCTTCCTGCTTCTTTCTCCATCTGTGGTCTCCTTCTGTGTCCTTCTTCTGTGTTCTTCGTCTGTGTCCTCCTTCTGTGTTCTTCATCTGTGTTCTTCATTTGTGTTCTTCATCTGTGTTTCTTCTTTTTCCTCTGCACCCCGTCCTGCATGTTCTCTCTTCTTCTGTGTTCTTCTTCTGTGTTCTTCATCTGTGTTCTTCATCTGTGTCCTTCTTCTGTGTTCTTCATCTGTGTTTCTTCTTTCTCCTCTGCACCGCGACCTGCGTGTCCTTTCATCTTTCTTCATCTGTGTTTCTTCTTTCTCCTCTGCACCCCGTCCTGCGTGTTCTCTCTTCTTCTGTGTCCTTCTTCCGTGTTCTTCATCTGTGTTCTTCATCTGTGTTTCTTCTTTCTCCCCTGCACCGCGACCTGCGTGTCCCTTCTTCTTTCTTCATCTGTGTTCTTCTCTGCACCCCGACCTGCGTGTTCTTTCTCCTCTTCTGTACTTTCCTCTGTGTGTTCCTTCTCTTCCTCTGTGGCCTCTCCTCATCTTCTGGACGCTTCCCCTTTGCTTCTCAGGTCTCTCCTCTTCTTCCTGACTCTTCTCTCTTCTCTCCGGACTCTTCTCCTCTTCTTCTTCACTCTTCTTCTTGACTCTTCTCTCTTCGGTTCTTGACTCTTCTCTTCTTCTTTACTCTTCTTCTTGACTCTTCTCTCTTCGGATCTTGACTCTTCTCTTCTCCTTGACTCTTCTCCTCTTCTGTTCTTCCTTTCTCCCCTCTACCTCTGTAACCCCCCTCCCCTATCTTTTCTCCCCTCCCCTCTACCTGACCCCCCCACCCTCCGCTTTCCCGCCGCCACCTCCTTCTCGGCCCCGCCCCCCTGCTCCCATTCGTCGCCCCCCTCCCATCCCCGCCCCCAGCTGACTCCTCCTCCCCCCCTCCTCCCTCTTATGGCGGCCGCTGCACGGCAGAGTTAGCGACCCTTGACCCAAGGGTAGGTCGCTCCCCCTGCCGCTGCAGCTCCACCTGCCCAGGCTCCTGACACCTCCCAGCAAGACCTGCTAAAAACAGTAAGTACTCCCCCCGCCCAGCCCCTCACCCAGCCCCGCGCTACTCACCTCTCTTCTCCTGTACCTCTGTCTTCTCTCTACGCACCTCTGCTGTCCTTCTTCCTTTCGCTCTCTGCTCCTCTTCTGCAGCCCTCTTGCTGCGTGGTCTGCTCTTCCTCGGCCCGCTCCTCTTCCTCACTGCGTTCTCTTCCTGCTTCTTTCTCCATCTGTGGTCTCCTTCTGTGTCCTTCTTCTGTGTTCTTCATCTGTGTCCTCCTTCTGTGTTCTTCATCTGTGTTCTTCATTTGTGTTCTTCATCTGTGTTTCTTCTTTTTCCTCTGCACCTCCTCCTGCGTGTTCTCTCTTCTTCTGTGTTCTTCTTCTGTGTTCTTCCTCTGTGTTCTTCATCTGTGTCCTTCTTCTGTGTTCTTCATCTGTGTCCTTCTTCTGTGTTCTTCATGTGTGTTTCTTCTTTCTCCTCTGCACCGCGACCTGCGTGTCCTTTCTTCTTTCTTCATCTGTGTTTCTTCTTTCTCCTCTGCACCCCGTCCTGCGTGTTCTCTCTTCTTCTGTGTCCTTCTTCCGTGTTCTTCATCTGTGTTTCTTCTTTCTCCCCTGCACCGCGACCTGCGTGTCCCTTCTTCTTTCTTCATCTGTGTTCTTCTCTGCACCCCAACCTGCGTGTTCTTTCTCCTCCTCTGTACTTTCCTCTGCGTGTTCCTTCTCTTCGTCTGTGGCCTCTCCTCATCTTCTGGACGCTTCCCCTCTGCTTCTCAGGTCTCTCCTCTTCTTCCTGACTCTTCTCTCTTCTCTCCGGACTCTTCTCCTCTTCTTCTTCACTCTTCTCTCTTCTCTCTTGACTCTTCTCTCTTCTTTACTCTTCTTCTTGAATCTTCTCTCTTCGGTTCTTGACTCTTCTCTTCTTCTTTACTCTTCTTCTTGACTCTTCTCTTTTCGGTTCTTGACTCTTCTCTTCTTCTTCACTCTTCTTCTTGACTCTTCTCCTCTTCTGTTCTTCCTTTCTCCCCTCTACCTCTGTAACCCCCCCTCCCCTATCTTTTCTCCCCTCCCTCTACCTGACCCCCCACCCTCCGCTTTCCCGCCGCCACCTCCTGCTCGGCCCCGCCCCCCCGCTCCCATTCATCGCCCCCCTCCTGCCCCCGCCCCCAGCTGACCCCTCCTCCCCCCCTCCTCCCTCTTATGGTGGCCGCTGCGCGGCAGAGTTAGCGACCCTTGACCCAAGGGTAGGTCGATCCCCCTGCCGCTGCAGCTCCACCAGCCCAGGCTCCTGACACCTCCCAGCAAGACCTGCTAAAAACAGTAAGTACTCCCCCCGCCCAGCCCCTCGCCCAGCACGCGCTACTCACCTCTCTTCTCCTGTACCTCTGTCTTCTCTCTCTGCACCTCTGCTGTCCTTCTTCCCTTCGCTCTCTGCTCCTCTTCTGCAGCCCTCTTGCTGCGTGTTCTGCTCTTCCTCGGCCCGCTCCTCTTCCTCACCGCGTTCTCTTCCTGCTTCTTTCTCCATCTGTGGTCTCCTTCTGTGTCCTTCTTCTGTGTTCTTCATCTGTGTCCTCCTTCTGTGTTCTTCATCTGTGTTCTTCATTTGTGTTCTTCATCTGTGTTTCTTCTTTTTCCTCTGCACCTCCTCCTGCGTGTTCTCTCTTCTTCTGTGTTCTTCTTCTGTGTTCTTCCTCTGTGTTCTTCATCTGTGTCCTTCTTCTGTGTTCTTCATCTGTGTCCTTCTTCTGTGTTCTTCATGTGTGTTTCTTCTTTCTCCTCTGCACCGCGACCTGCGTGTCCTTTCTTCTTTCTTCATCTGTGTTTCTTCTTTCTCCTCTGCACCCCGTCCTGCGTGTTCTCTCTTCTTCTGTGTCCTTCTTCCGTGTTCTTCATCTGTGTTTCTTCTTTCTCCCCTGCACCGCGACCTGCGTGTCCCTTCTTCTTTCTTCATCTGTGTTCTTCTCTGCACCCCAACCTGCGTGTTCTTTCTCCTCCTCTGTACTTTCCTCTGCGTGTTCCTTCTCTTCGTCTGTGGCCTCTCCTCATCTTCTGGACGCTTCCCCTCTGCTTCTCAGGTCTCTCCTCTTCTTCCTGACTCTTCTCTCTTCTCTCCGGACTCTTCTCCTCTTCTTCTTCACTCTTCTCTCTTCTCTCTTGACTCTTCTCTCTTCTTTACTCTTCTTCTTGAATCTTCTCTCTTCGGTTCTTGACTCTTCTCTTCTTCTTTACTCTTCTTCTTGACTCTTCTCTTTTCGGTTCTTGACTCTTCTCTTCTTCTTCACTCTTCTTCTTGACTCTTCTCCTCTTCTGTTCTTCCTTTCTCCCCTCTACCTCTGTAACCCCCCCTCCCCTATCTTTTCTCCCCTCCCTCTACCTGACCCCCCCACCCTCCGCTTTCCCGCCACCACCTCCTGCTCGGCCCCGCCCCCCCGCTCCCATTCATCACCCCCCTCCTGCCCCCGCCCCCAGCTGACCCCTCCTCCCCCCCTCCTCTCTCTTATGGTGGCCGCTGCGCGGCAGAGTTAGCGACCCTTGACCCAAGGGTAGGTCGATCCCCCTGCCGCTGCAGCTCCACCAGCCCAGGCTCCTGACACCTCCCAGCAAGACCTGCTAAAAACAGTAAGTACTCCCCCCGCCCAGCCCCTCGCCCAGCACGCGCTACTCACCTCTCTTCTCCTGTACCTCTGTCTTCTCTCTCTGCACCTCTGCTGTCCTTCTTCCCTTCGCTCTCTGCTCCTCTTCTGCAGCCCTCTTGCTGCGTGTTCTGCTCTTCCTCGGCCCGCTCCTCTTCCTCACCGCGTTCTCTTCCTGCTTCTTTCTCCATCTGTGGTCTCCTTCTGTGTCCTTCTTCTGTGTTCTTCATCTGTGTCCTCCTTCTGTGTTCTTCATCTGTGTTCTTCATTTGTGTTCTTCATCTGTGTTTCTTCTTTTTCCTCTGCACCCCGTCCTGCGTGTTCTCTCTTCTTCTGTGTTCTTCTTCTGTGTTCTTCATCTGTGTTCTTCATCTGTGTCCTTCTTCTGTATTCTTCATCTGTGTTTCTTCTTTCTCCTCTGCACCGCGACCTGCGTGTCCTTTCTTCTTTCTTCATCTGTGTTTCTTCTTTCTCCTCTGCACCCCGTCCTGCGTGTTCTCTCTTCTTCTGTGTCCTTCTTTCGTGTTCTTCATCTGTGTTCTTCATCTGTGTTTCTTCTTTCTCCCCTGCACCGCGACCTGCGTGTCCCTTCTTTTTTCTTCATCTGCGTTCTTCTCTGCACCCCGACCTGCGTGTTCTTTCTCCTCCTCTGTACTTTCCTCTGCGTGTTCCTTCTCTTCCTCTGTGGCCCCCCTGTCTTCTGGACGCTTCCCCTCTGCTTCTTAGGTCTCGCCTCTTCTTCCTGACTCTTCTCTCTTCTCTCCGGACTCTTCTCCTCTTCTTCTTCACTCTTCTCTCTTCTCTCTTGACTCTTCTCTCTTCTTTACTCTTCTTCTTCACTCTTCTCTCTTCGGTTCTTGACTCTTCTCTTCTTCTTTATTCTTCTTCTTGACTCTTCTCTCTTCGGTTCTTGACTCTGAACTTCTTCTTCACTCTTCTTCTTGACTCTTCTCCTCTCCTGTTCTTCCTTTCTCCCCTCTACCTATGTAACCCCCCCTCCCCTTTACCTGACCCCCCCTCCCTCCGCCACCTCCTGCTCGTCCCCGCCCCCATTCATCACCCCCCTCCTGCCCCCCACCCCCAGCTGACCCCTCCTCCCCCCCTCCTCCCTCTTATGGCGGCCGCTGCGTGGACGCGCAGCGGACGCGCGCAGCAGGCGCGCCGCTGGCGTGCCGAAGGCGCACCGAAGGCGCACCAAAGGCAAGCCCGTCTGCGCCTGGACCGCGCCCAGCGCCACGACCCCTGGCCCCCAGCACTCCCAATTCCCACAGCACCGCCACAACCCCTACACCCTCCACGCCCTCAACCTGGGGCGCTCCAGTACCTGCTTCCAAGCCAACCCTAAACGCACCCATGGACCCTTTGCATGCCTCACCTGCAAACTCACCTTCCACCGCGAAACCACCCCGTCCGCCAGCCCACGCGCCAACAACCACCTCAAATGCATCCTGATCAACGCACGCTCCGTCCACTAGCACTCCGTTGAACTATGGGACCTCCTGGACCCCACTGCCCGGACGTCGCCTTCATCACTGAGACCTGGATGAATGCCTCTTCGGCCCCCGACATCGCCATAGCCATCCCCGACGGCTACAAGATCTCCAGGAGAGACCACTCCAACCAAGTCGGTGGAGGAATCGCCATCGTCTTCAAGGACTCCATCAACGTCACCACCTCCACCGAAGAAACCCCCCTCGCCACCGAACACCTGCACTTCCAGATCCACACCGACCCCAGGAACACCCTCAGAGGAATTCTCATCTACAGACCCCCTGGACCACGCGCCCTCTTGAGCGACTCTATCACTGACTTCATCTCCCCGCACGCCCTTGCCTCGCCGGACTACATACTCCTCGGTGACCTCAACTTCCACCTGGAACAGAACAACGACCCCAACACCACCGCCCTGCTTGATAACCTCGCCAACCTCGGTCTCAAGCAACTGGTGAACACCCCCACCCACATCGCCGGACACACGCTCGACCCCATCTTCTCCGCCAGCAACCACGTATCCTTCAGCCACTCCTCCGTAATACACTGGACCGACCACAGATGTGTCCACTTCACCTTCCAACGCGAGACTCGCCACCTCCGCACACAATCCATCCCACGCCGACATTGGAACAAAATCCCAGCGGAACAGCTTCTCTCCACTCTCAGCGACAACCAACCCACCTTCTCCACCGACCCCAACGACGCAGCCCTCAGCCTCACGCATTAGATCACCAACTGCGCAGACAACCTCGCTCTCCTCAGACGCCTCCCAAGACAGACTAACACCAAAAAACCTCTCTGGTTCACAGACACCCTCAAGGAATCAAAAAAAAACTGCCGCACCCTCGAGAAAGCCTGGCGCAAGGACCACACCGCAGAGAACATGTCTGCCCTCAAGAACGCTACCCGCGAACACCACCAACTGATCCGCGCCACCAAAAGGAATTCCTTCACAGACAGACTGGACAAGAACACTCACAACAGCAAAGAACTCTTCAACATTGTCAAAGAGCTCTCCAACCCCAACGCCAACACCATCACGCCCTCACAAGACCTCTGCAACTCCCTCGCCACCTTCTTCCATCATAAGATCACCGACCTTCACGACAGCTTCGGTCAACAGACCCAGCCAACCACCACAGAACCTGCAACCCCAGCCATCACCCTCAACGCCTGGACTCACATCAACACGGAAGAGACCAAAGCCACCATGAACTCCATCCACTCCGGTGCCCCCTCGGACCCCTGCCCACACTTCATCTTCAACAAAGCCAACGACATCATCTCCCCGCATCTCCAGACCATCATCAACAGCTCGTTTGCTCCTGCCACCTTCCCCGAGAGCTGGAAACACGCCAAAGTCAACGCCCTACTGAAGAAACCTACGGCGGACCCCAGCGACCTGAAGAACTTCTGTCCCATCTAGCTCCTCCCCTTCCCTGCCAAAGTCATAGAGAAGACCGTCAACAAGCAACTTACCAACTTCCTTGAAGACAACAACCTACTCGACCCCTTTCAGTCCGGATTCCAAGCCAATCACAGCACAGAAACCGCCCTCATCTCAGTCACAGACGACATCAGAACTCTGATGGACAACAGAGAAACAGTCACCCTCATCCTCCTCGACCTCTCGGCTGCCTTCGACACCGTCTGCCACCTAACCCTAATATCCCGCCTCCACTCCACCGGGATCCAAGGACAGGTGCTCGACTGGATCACCTCCTTCCTCTCCAACCGCTCCCAAAGAGTCTACCTCCCACCTTTCCACTCAGACCCCACCGAGATCATCTGCGGCGTCCCACAAGGCTCCTCGCTCAGCCCGACTCTCTTCAATGTCTACATGAGCCCCCTCGCCGACATCGTACACAAACACAACATCAACATCACCTCCTACGCCGACGACACTCAGCTGATACTCTCCCTCACCAAGGACCCCACCAGCGCCAAGACCAACCTGCAAGATGGAATAAAAGACGTTGCAGAATGGATGAAACTCAGCTGTCTGAAACTGAACTCAGACAAAACGGAAGTCCTCATCCTCGGAAACACCCCGTCCGCCTGGGACGACTCCTTGTGGCCCACGGCCCTTGGCACCGCACCAACCCCCTCTGACCACGCACGCAACCTAGGATTCATCCTGGACCCACTTCTCACCATGACCAAACAAGTCAACGCTGTATCATCCTCCTGCTTCCTCACCCTTCGCATGCTCTGAAAGATCTTCCGTTGGATCCCCGCCAACACCAGAAAGACAGTGACCCACACCCTCGTCACGAGCCGCCTGGACTACGGCAACACCCTATACGCAGGAACCACCGCTAAACTCCAGAAACGTCTGCAGAAAATTCAAAACGCCTCCGCCCGCCTCGTCCTCGACATACCCCGCAACAGCCACATCTCCGCCCACCTGAGACACCTGCACTGGCTTCCCGTCAACAAAAGGATCACCTTCCGACTCCTCACCCACGCACACAAAGCCCTCCACAACAAGGGACCCGAATACCTCAACCGTCGCCTCAGCTTCTACACGCCCACCCGTCAACTTCGCTCTGCCAACCTCTCGCTCGCCACCGTCCCTCGCATCCGCCGCACCACGGCAGGTGGGAAATCCTTCTCCTACCTGGCGGCCAAGACATGGAATTCCCTCCCTACCAACCTCAGGACCACCCAGGACCACCTCGCATTCCGGAGGCAACTCAAGACCTGGCTCTTCGAGCAGCAGTAACCCCATCCCCCTAGCGCCTTGAGACCCGCACAGGTGAGTAGCGCGCTTTATAAATGCTTGTGATTTGATTTGATGTTCTCTCATTTCTTTGCAGCCGACCAAAGGTTACTGCTTTTTGGCAACTCAACAACGGTGGAAGAGCGGGCATACAATGAAAGGCACCGAAGGACATGAAATGTGGTGGAGAGGACATTTGGGCTCCTGAAGTCAAGGTAAAGGTGTCTGGCCCTGACAGGAGGAAGCCTGTTGTATGCACCAGCACTGGTATGCAAGATGATACTTATATGTGCAATCTTGCATAACACTTGTATACAGACCAATGTTCCCTGGGACGAACTGGTAGATGTCCCTAATGAGGAGGAGGATGACAATGGAGCAGCACAGGTGGAAGGGGAAATAACAAAACACTGCTGCTGGAGTATGCAGGAGACAACAAATAGTACAGAACTTCTACACCTAGACACTGTACAAATATTATCACTTTGTGATTATCACCAATGAATCATTTTGCACCAGAATGCTCATGGCCTACGCATTCTCCACTACAAATATAATTGCAATGTTGCTCACACCTCAGAGAGCAGGAAAGAAGCAGACCAGTAACAAAGATGGTTGGAATATAGATTGTGATGTAAGAGAGTATAGCGCCTCCATGCCACACATCAGTGTCACATAACTCACGGCCATTTGGCTCTTGTAGACCTAGATCCAAGCACCACAAAAATATGTGGCATTAGGTCGCCATTGTGCAAATTCGTACCCCTTTTCCCCACATCATCCCCACGCACGGCAAGATGTATGCAAGGAGAGCATACATACGGTAAGGGCTGTTTCCAATTGGTGCATTAGAAAAATAGGTACTGGAATGTCTTACATCTCAGGCGGGTAGCTGCTACTGAGCATGCGTGTCAAGGGTGAAAACCATTGGTATCAATGGACCGTCCTTGACCGTTCAAGGTTAGGAACCTAAGTTTCACCCTAAGACTGTACTGCATATCAATGGCGTTATGTTCCAGCACCACCACTGGGCCCAACCCTGGCACATTCTGTGCTGTACCTCAAATATAGCACACACATATCGGCTGTGGAGTGTGCTAAGGTTTGCTAGACAAGTGAAGCAACAATGGGTACTGATCCACTCGCCAAACATATGACCCATAGCCAGGATTTAACTATAAAATGGGAGAATGAACCACTAAATTAATGTCTGGGTGGGATGTTTGCAGAGTCTGTCCCACTCCCTATGCACATTCTACTACACTTGTCACACAAATCGTCTGTCTTGACACATGCATGTAGCTAATCCGGATATATATGTGAAGACTGATGTATAGGTGTATGGCCTAGGTAGGAAAGGGTTTGCAATGACCTACAATGGCTGGCATGTGTCAGCAAGGTTACCCAGTTTAGTCTATAAGATACCATCACACACCACATATGAAAATATACCTCTCACTGACACTAACACGCCTGACCAAGAAAAAGTTACCAACAGTGACTAAGGGGGTTATTACAACTTTGGAGGAGGTGTTAATCCGTCCCAACAGTGACGGTAAAGTGACGGATATACCACCAGCCGTATTACGAGTTCCATAGGATATAATGGACTCGTAATACGGCTGGTGGCATATCCGTCACTTTACCGTCACTTTTCGGAGGGATTAACACCTCCTCCAAAGTTGTAATAACTCCCTAAATTCCCTAAAATGTCTAGCTCTCCAACATGCCACTCAGGTATGGGATGTGGAATTATGTCTAGCAATGTCCAAACATGTAACAGACCCATCCTAAAATGTATGTCAAAAAGAAGGAGACAGATATGTTGCATGTGATCAAAAAATAATACAGTGTTGAGACGATTTCACTCACTAGGATACACTCATGGTGACACTGACATGGGTTGTGGAATGCTGAATTTAATGCATACCCAGGTTCCCCCAAGGATGTGGAAGGACAGCTGAGAGAATCCCACAGAAACCTGGAGATACAACATGGGGATGTCACTTGGAGACTACAGAAGTGCTGTGGTATGTGTACTGTCATGTGTGTGTGGAAGTCATGTAATCTTGCACAGCCTAGAAATGGGAGGGAAACTATCATGTAGCCAGTAGTAGAAGATGTGTACATCTCCAAATTACACAAGTCACATGTTGCATTCTAACCATGTATAACCGGACAATGTTGCAGTAGAAGATTTGCACAAAGTGTAAGCAGCCTGAAGTATGCCAGCAATGTAGGACCTAACTTATTCCAAACAAGATATGCCGTAAATAATGGAGAAGGTACACACATAGACCAATACTGACTGTGCAACACCACATATGTTCAGATAGGATGGCAGGGTCAGTATATAACCCACTCATGTTAGCTACAAGAACAACGTTGTAGTTACCCATCGCATACTATTGTGACAGAATGCAGTAACAGATGACATCATCTATACCCTGGGTCGTACAAAAATTACAAGTTACACTAGCGATACAGGCCCTAACCAAGCTGCAAATGGAAATTACTCTGAAAGTATTACCATGTCTGATAGACCCTGACAAATGATGAGACATGTCCTACACGTACAAGTAGCCAGACCTCTGTACATGATAGGGCAAGCCTGATATCAAGTATCCAGACAGTCATGGAGGCCAGACTTGAAGACCAGGAAGGAAGAGCAAGAAGGAACAACATCAGAGTGGTTGGGGTGCCGGAAGGGGCAGAGGGACCCAGTATGGATCTCTTCCCGGAGGATCTTATTCTTAATAAACTTCGGCCGAAGCAACTCTTCAACTTCTTTTCGGTGGAGTGGGCACACCGGGTGCCGATCCCACCTCCAAAACCGGGTGTTCCATGAGAACAATTATAGCATGGATCCTCAATTACAGAGACTGAGACGCTATCCTACAGGCAGCACATACTCATGGGGACCTGCTCCACGAAAATGCCCCAATTAGATTTTTTTCCAGACTCACACGCCAGATCCAAAATCTGAGACGTAGCTTTGAGGATGTTAAAAAAGCCCTACGTAAAAGAGAAATCAAATATATGATGCTTTTTCCAGCAAGGCTGTGGATAATCTCAGGGGGATGATGGAAAGTCGGACAACCCCAACAAGTAGAGACAGGGAACAGTGTACAAGGATTCTGAAGACCTAATGATCCCTCAACGCAGCGGGCAGAAGATGTAGAGACAGAAAAGGACTGAGAGCGACCCCTGGAGGCTGTGTAATAAAGATAAGGATGGGGGAAGAGAGATACCCCACTGGATTGAAGCCTCCATGAGTTCCAGTAACCACATTTCCTGATGCACACAGTGTAGTGGTTAAGCCCACATGGTGTAGATATCTACCAGTTGTTAACTAGACTATACATCAAAGGGGTTCACACTTCAGTAACTAGCCCTTAGGTACTATAGATGGAGCTAACCAACCCTTAGTACAGATAATGTTAGGAAACAGGCGACAGGCGCTCTGCAAGTTGGGGGGGGGTGGGCAGTTCTAAGCCTACTAAGCAGGGTAGCAGGGTGGGAGGAGTTTTAATGGTAATTGTTCATTGTTGACATCTTTTATTGTTTCTTGCTCGGATCAACCTCACTCTATGAAGGGATGGGAATGGAGAGTGGAAGGGAAAGCGGTGCTCCGGTGTCATACTAGCCTGAGGGACTCACCACACAGACACCCATGCCATGGCGATGAATAACAGAGGGCAGCTGACAGCCATGACATGGAATGTCAATGGTTTTGACAACAAGATTAAACGTACGTTAGTACTGCAATATCTGAAGCGCCAAGCCCCAGATATAGGCCCTCATTACAACCCTGGCGGTCGGTGGTAAAGCGGCAGTAAAACCGCCAACAGGCCGGCGGTAAAAAATAATGGAATTCTGACCATGGCGGAAACCGCCAACATAGACGGCCACTTTAACACTCTGACTGCCACGGCGGTAAAAACAAACAGCACAGCGGTCACCACCAACAGACAGGCGGAAGACAATGTAGCGCCAACACTATTATGACAGGCCAATCCGCCACCTTTTCCGAGGCGGATTCAACGTGAACAAAAACACAGCAGAAACAGGACTTGGAAGGGAAAACACTCATCTCTACACACCCCACGAGGAACCAGGATGCCATGGAGCCTGAACTCCAAATCCTCAATCAATCAATCAATCATAGTATTTATAAAGCGCGCTATGTACCCGTTAGGGTTTCGAGGCGCTGAGGTGGGGGGGGGGGTGGAGAGGCTGTTTAGCGGTCGAAGAGCCAGGTCTTGAGGAACCTTCTGAATGTGAGGAGGTCCTGGGTCTGGCGTAGCGGAGTGGGGAGAGAGTTCCAGGTTTTGGCGGCGAGGAAAGAGAAGGATCTGCCGCCGGAGGTCTTGCGCTGGATTCGGGGTACGATGGCTAGGGCAAGGTTGGCGGATCGGAGTTGGCGTGTTGGGGTGTAGAAGTTGAGTCTGGTGTTGAGGTAGGAGGGTCCGGTGTTGTGAAGCGCCTTGTGAGCGTGGGTAAGGAGTTTAAAAGTGATCCTCTTGTCTACTGGGAGCCAGTGGAGTTCCCTCAGGTGTGGGGAGATGTGGCATCGGCGGGGTATGTCGAGGATCAGTCGGGCGGAGGCATTTTGGATCCGTTGGAGTCGTTTGATGTCTTTGGTAGGGATGCCTGTGTAGAGTGCATTGCCGTAGTCAAGTCTGCTGCTGACGAGGGCCTGGGTCACCGTCTTTCTGGTTTCTGTTGGAATCCACTTGAAGATTCTGCGGAGCATACGAAGGGTGTTGAAGCAGGTGGAGGAGACGGCGCTGACCTGTTTGGACATGGTGAGGGCGGAGTCCAGGATGAAGCCGAGGTTTCTTGCGTGGTTGGCAGGGGTGGGCGGGGGACCAAGGGCCGAGGGCCACCAAGAGTCGTTCCAAGCCGAGGGAGTGCGCCCGAGGATGAGGACTTCCGTCTTGTCGGAGTTGAGCTTCAGGCGGCTGATGTTCATCCAGTTGGCGATGGATTTAAGTCCCTCGTGGAGGTTGGTTTTGGCGGTGAGCGGGTCATTGGTCAGGGAGAGGACGAGCTGGGTGTCGTCGGCGTAGGAGATGATGTTGAGATGATGTTGGCGGGCCAGTTTGGCGAGGGGGGCCATGTAGACGTTGAACAACGTAGGGCTGAGGGAGGATCCTTGGGGGACGCCGCAGATGAGGTTGGAGGCTTTGGAGCGGAACGGGGAGAGGCGGACTCTCTGAGTTCTGTCGGAGAGGAAGGATGAGATCCAGTGGAGGGCTTTGTCTTGGATCCCAGCTTCCTGGAGGCGGGTCAGTAGGGTGCGGTGGCAGACTGTGTCAAAGGCGGCGGATAGGTCGAGGAGGATGAGGGCTGAGGTTTCGCCCTCCCTCCCTGCTATAGTCTTCCTGCTCCTCTACCAGGAGCACGAACGACGGTGGTGACGACCACGGTGAGTACTGCACCTACAACACAGGGGAGGGAAAAGAGAGTGGCACACAAACGCAACACGCAACACCCCCACCCCCACCCTCACCCACAACAACATACACACAAATACATGCTGGAACATTGCATTTACACCCCACAAGCCCCCCTGGAAGAACGCAATGACAAAAGGAAAGGATTGAAACCATTGTAATCAAGAATACTCCATTAGTCAAAAAATTATATACACTATAAACAATTATGTGCACCAAGAATTGAAGTGCAGGTACTGCACCTATATAGTCCGTGGGCCACTGGGCCCAAAATGCATGGGCGAGGCCCACACTCGATACCCGATCAAAACGGAGAGAACACTGCAGGGGCATCAGGGCCACTGGCTCAGGATGTCGTGGGGCCGCTGGCGGTGGTGGCGGCGGGGTCAGTAGAGACAGTGCTTGCGGCGTCATTGTGGCGGCGGTGCTGGTGGTGGCCTCACTGACTGCTGTGCTGGCGGAGGTTTCAGTAGCGGCGGTGCTGGTGGCGGGCTCACTGACCGCAATGCTGGCAGCGGTGTCAGTAGCGGCGGTGCTGGTGGGGGGCTCACTGACTGCGGTGTGGTGGCGGGATCAATGACTGTGGTGCTGCTGAAGGGCACAGTATCTGCGTGCTGGTGAAGAGCTCAGTATCTAGGGTGCTGGTGGCGGTGTCCGTGGCGGCGGTGCATGTGGCGGTGCCAGTGGCTGTCTTGTCCGCTGTGCAGGTTAGTGGCGACGTTGATTTGCCTTTCATTTTCAGGCCCTTCCCCACCTTGGATAGTGGCACAGCTGTCTTGCCACTTCCAACAATTGTCTTGCCAGAGCCCTTGGTGGCAGGTGTTTTGACCTTCTCCCTCCAGGATGTGGGCAACTTTTTCTGTTTTGGAGGTGGGGGAATGTCCTTGGCCTCGCTCCTTGGGACACTGGCAGCCCTGTTGCTTGGTGCACTCCAAAATCCGGATATTGCTGGCAGCACTGTGCCCTGTGATTTGGTGGCTGAGGTGCTGGGTTGGGACCTGGAAAGGCTGGACCTAGGGGATGGACGGGCTGGGGGAGGTGAAGGGAAGAGGTCAAGGTTTGACAGGAAATGTTTTTTAGACACACTGGGACGGGTAGATGGAGGGGGTTTGGGAGTGGAGGAAGAGGTAGTGGTTGTAAGAGGTGTTCGTTTGCTGACTTTGGGTGAAGGTGCATCGGCTGGAGGCTGTCGTAAGGTGGATGGCTGTTGGGTGGGTGTGTGCCTTCGTTTGTGTACTTTGGGAGGAGGGCTCACAGACACACTGGGAGAGGACACAGGGGATGTGTGAATGGTAGTGGGGGTGGTGAGTGCACGTGAGCGGTGTGTGGTGATGGGCATGCTGGTGATGGAGGTAGTGGCTGAAGATGTAGTGCATACAGGTGTGAGTGGAGTGGAAACGTGACAGGGAGGGAGGAGGGAGACGTGGAGGAGGAGGACACAGTGGAGGCAGTGGATGTTGGTATGTCTGCATGGGTATGATGCTTCTGTGAGTGCCTGTGGGATGTGTGGTGCTTATGTTCTCCAGAGCCACCCTTGTGTGTTGAGGCGTGTGCATGCTGGTCTGATGGTGTGCTTGGGATAGGCTGAGGTACAGGGGATCGGGTCTGGGTGGAGGAAGTTGGAGGGGGGAGGCTGGACACAGGGACAATGGCTGCCATCAGTGCTGAGGCCAGAGCCTGAAATGCTCGCTGTTGGGCTGCCTGACTAGAATGAATGCCCTCTAGGTATGCATTTGTCTGTTGAAACTGCCTCTCTACACCCTTGATGGCATTAAGAATGGTAGACAGCCCAACAGTGAGGGATCTCAGGAGGTCAATGGCCTCCTCACTGAGGGCAGCAGGGCTGAATGGGGCAGGGCCTGAGGTGATCGGGGCGAAGGAGATGCCCACCCTCCTGGGTGAGCGGCCACGGGACACATGCTGAGGGGCTGCTGGGAGGGTGGTGCTGGTAGGGGGGTGGCAGCTGTACCTGTAGATGCGGTGGGCACAGAGGGGCCCACCACCGCAAGGGAGCTCCCATCACAGGAGGAGTCAGTGTCGCTGGTCTCTGCTCCTGTTCCCGCCGTGGAGCTCCCCTCAACCTCCGTCCCACTGGTGACTTCAGACTCCGTTGTCTCGCCCTCCATGGCCATGTGAGATGCAGCTCCCTCAGGGACAGGGAGACGACAAAAAGGGAGGGAAGAAAGAAGAAAGACATGTTCAGTGCATACAATACCTCTACTGTTGGCGGACAATACAGACACAGCAGTCCTCTGCACTACGCCATGCACTTAGAGTTCCCAAATTCATCACAGGGACATGGGGTACATGGCCTATGTCCGATTGCTGCACACATGGAAGTCACAGGAGCCTGACTAGGTGTAGATGGCTCTTACCACTGGTGGGGTTGGGGTGCCAGTTAGCCTGCCTCACAAAGGGTCCTTGCCTACAAAGCTCGTCCTAGCCTAGGGGAATCCACTGCCCACCTCCCCCACCCAGACACCTCCAATGAGCGCAGAGTCAGATTGATGTGACGGTACTCACCCCCTTGTGGCTCTTGTGATCCCCTCAAGCGCCCATCCAACTCTGGATACGCCACCGCCAGGATCCGGAACATCAGGGGGGTCATGGTGTAACGGGCACCCCTCCCACGTTGGTAGGCCATCCCCAGCTGGGCCTCCGCCGTCTTCTTGCTCCAGCGGCGAATGTCCTCCCATCTTTTACGGCAGTGGATGCTCCATCTGTGGTGGACCCCCAGGGTCCAGACGTCCTTGATTGACGTGTCCTGGGGATAGAGGGATGGGCCCGCTGGGTGGGTGCTGTGCTGGTGTTTCCTGAGGGGGGAGGCTCTGTGGTGGTTTGTGACTGTGTCAGGGGAACCGACGGTCCCTGATGGGCCGGGCTAGTCATCTTGATCCAGGCGTACAGAGCTGCTGTCATCACTGTGGGTCTCTTCTGTGGGGGGACTGGATATGTCTGGCACCTCCTGTCAGGTGACGTTCAGTATGGGTCCTGTTGGGGTGTAAATGCATAGTTATTGTATCTGTGTGTGCCATCTTGTGCAATGGGTGAGTGACCCTCTACTCCTGTGCTTGCATTATTGGCTTGGTCCTTGTGTGATTGGTGATTTTGGGGTATGAGTGAGTCTCTGTACTGGACATGCTTTGGTGATGGGTGTCCATGCATTGGTGTTACATGCAGGGCTTGGTTTTGGGATGTGTGGGTTGTGTTAGTGGGATATCTGTGGGTTGTTGGGTTGATGGGTGTGAGGGTAAGGGTGGTGGTATGTGATGGCATGAAGGTGGGGTGTGGGGGATAAAGTAGTAAAGATATGTCTTACCAGAGCCCAGTCCTCCTGCTACTCCTTTGAGGCCCTCAGGATGCATAATTGCCAAGACTTGCTCCTCCCATGTTGGTAGTTGTGCTCTGTACAGCAATCTGGTGTCTGGATACCACGGAATGCACCTTCCCCCGTAGGTCGTTCTAACTCTTCCTGATGTCATCCCGTGTTCTTGGATGCTGTCCCACTGCGTTAACCCTGTCGACAATTCTGCGCCATAGCTCCATCTTCCTTGCAATGGATGTCTGCTGCACCTGTGATTCGAATAGCTGTGGCTCTACCTAGACGATTTCCTCCACCATGACCCTGAGATCCTCCTCAGAGAACCTGGGGTGTCTTTGAGGTGCCATGATGTGGTGTGGGTGATGTGTGAGGTGGTGTCTGTTGTGATGTGTGAGGGGATGTGTTGGTGTGTGGTGTTTGAGGTGTGTGGATGTTGTGTAAATGATGGTGTTGTGTGTCTGTGGATGCTGGTGTTGTTTTAGGTAGTCTCTCTCTCTGGCCTTCTTTCAAAATTTTGGTAGTAAGGGTTTGTTGTTGATGTGGGTGTGTGCTTTATATTGGATTGGGTGTGTGGGTGTGGTGTGTGTATGTGTATCAGGTGTGTGTATTTCGATTTGTCCAATGTGGTTGTGTTTTGTAAATATGTGTGTATTTTGAGCGCAGCGGTATGTAACCGCCAATGGATTACCACGGTTGAATGACCACCGCGTTGATTCGTGGGTCGTGATAGTGTGGGCGTATTCCTGTTGGTGTAATGGTGTTGGGTTTGGTATCGCCAGTTTATCACTGACCTTTGGTGTGGCGGACTTGTGTGGGTGTCTGTATTGTGGCGGATTCTGAGCTGTGGGTCGTAATACCTGTAGCGGAATTCCGCCGCCGCAGCGGTATATTGGCTTCTCTTCTGCACGGCGGAAAGCAGGATTTACCACCAGGGTTGTAATGAGGGCCTAAATATTACATTCAGTAAATCTATGTGTAATTAGAATGAGTATATTCATGAGGACGTGTTTTTGACTTTGGGAGAAAATACAATGTTATTTATGTGGATTCTACATTTGAGATGCAATACATTTTTGTCTTATAGTGATTGTGCTTTCTATATATATTATGAAGGTCCTTGTTTGATTAACATAATGTGATAAACTTCTGTTTCTCTTCAGTGACTGAGCTCTTTATATTATTATGAAGATTCTGGTATGATTAACATAAGGTAACTGTGCTTTGTGGATTTGGTGACGGTACCTGTTGCTCTGGATGAGGAATATTATAAAAATTGGGATGCTTGGTTCAATATTAATTAGATTTTAGCCCTCATTATGAACATGGCGGTCCATTCCGCTCTCCCTGAACTGCCAACAGAGGAGCGGTCCAGACCGCCAAATAATGATCCAAATGAAACACAGGCATCCTGCGAACCCCCCACCGCCAGGAGAGGAGTGCTGACGAAGGCACAGTCCGCCCACAGGCCGTCGGAAAGGCCCAACCCGCCTATCAAATTATGAACCACCATTCCGCCGCCAGTTTTGGGGCGGGAACCACCGCTACACAAAGCCAGGTGGAAATGAACCAAATATAAGGAACCACGCACCGGAGTACCACTGAACGCGCTACGGCAGCCATGGATAGAGAGCTGCAGATCATGCTAGCTCTGCTCCTTGCCATATACCTCCACGACCAAGACCGCCGACAAAGACGACGACGATAAGTACCGCAACCTATGACACAAGGGAGGGAAGGGCACAGATACATACCCACCCACCCACTCCACCCATCCTGCAACGCCCCCCTAACCCTTCCCAGCAGCACAAGTCATATACCCCACAGCAAGAGGTACTTACCCGACACAAGGCTAATGCAACTTGACCATAGTACATACAAAAGCCCCACACCCATAAAAAAGTGAAACAAATGACCAGGGTTTAACGGCATGCAGCCCAAACACAGGCCACACAGAAACTGTATTCATAAGCTCAAAGAGCCAAACAGTGCAAACAAGGTCAATGGCCAGTCCGTATATTCACAATTGTCATGGGCCACAATGGGCCCAACCTGCCTCCCATAAGTGCTTGGTACTCCACATAATGGGGCATCATATGGGCATCCAGCCACCTCACAGAAGGGAGGCAGGGGGTGGTGGGGGTGGGGATTTTTGACAGGGGTAGGCCTTTGACTTTCTTTTTGAAGGTGGGGGGTGGGCTTCTCCTTTGAAGGGGGTGGGGGCTGTTTGGCTCGGGTGGAGCTGGATGGCCTAGGCTCTGTCCGGGCCTTCTTCTTATCTGGGAAGGGGCACGGGAATGTGAAGGGTGGACCGGGGTGGATGAGGGTGTGGGAGTGGAGGCAGAGGGAGTGGATGTATGGGATGTAGGGGGTGCGTGTAGTGGATGCAGGTGGCTGCTCAGTATGCTGTGGTGTCGTGGATGTCTGATGGGTGGGTGTCTTGGTGTGTTTGTGTGGCTTGGGAGGTAGGGGGTGGACACAGTGGGAGAAAACAGACAGTTAGTGTGGATGTATGTTGTGTGGGTGTCTGCAAGTCTGGTGAGTGTGCTGCATGTGTCAACTACAGTAGAGGTGGTGAGTGCAGGTGTGGTGTATGGGGTGCATGTATGGCTGTCTGCTACTGTGGTGAGTGCAGGAAGAGGAGCAGTAACAGTGAGTGAAGGTGCAATGCATGACGGTGTGGATGTAGAGGGGACAGACAGGGAGGCGGAAGAGGTTGGCACACTAGGGGAAGTGGATGTTGTTGTGTGTGCAGCTGTCTGTTGGCTGTGTGAATGCTTGTGGTGGGAGGTGTGGTGCTTGTGTTTTGAAGTGTGCTTCTTGTGTGTTGATGTGCTTGTCAGCGTGTCTGAATGTGTGCTTTGGACGGGTGAAGGGAGTGGGGTATTGGAAGGGGTAGAGGAGGTTGGAGGGGGGATGGAATGGCCAGGGAAACTGGCTGCCGTCCAAGAGGAGGCCAGAGCCTGAAAAGATCTCTGTAGGGCAGACACAGCACCATGAATGCCATCCAGATAGGCATTTGTCTGCTGCATCTCTGATGCTAGCCCCTGGATGGTATTGACGATGGTTGTCTGCCCTACAGAGATAGTTCTCAGGAGGTCAATAGCCTCCTCTGTGAGGGCAGCAGGGCTGACTGGGGCAGGGGAGGAGGTGCCTGGGTCGAAGGAGACACTCACCTTTGTGGGTGGGTGGACACAGGCAACTCGGTGGGGAGCAGAAGGGAGGGCGGTGATAGAATGGGGGTGGTGGAAGATGTCACAGTAGTGGTGTGTGCACTAGGGTCCGCCACCACTGGGGGGCCCCCATCGGAGGAGGTCTCAGAGTCACTACCTCCTGTGGTAGTAGCCTCCCCCGTGGAAGTCCCCTCGCCCTCCCACCCACTGGTCCCCTGGGCGTCAGTTGTCTCTGCCTCAGAGGATCTGTGGCTGCTGCCTCCCCATGTGCTGGTGCCTCAGCTCCCTCGCCTGATGTTGATGTTGTACCAAACCAACACAAGAGAACAGTGATGGGGAGACAAAACAGGAGAGACACTTGTAAATAGCTAAATGCAGGTACATAATGGTCAGACATACACCCACCCAGAAAACAAACCCAACAGGCAGCACCGTTCACTATGCCCATGGCCATGCTCCTGACTAGTGACCAGAATACTGCTCTACACCCATCCCCTGAACTACCTTAGGAGCAGAAGTAGGTGAAACCTGACAGGGACACCCCTACACCCATTGGGGAACATACAGTGGATGGACACCAGTCAAATTCCTGCTCTCAGCAGCATGAGCCCTATTGCACACCCAGACATCCTTGCAGACTGAAGTATGGTCAATGAGTACTCACCCCCTTGTGACTGCTGGGCAGCCTTCAAGCACCCATCCAGGTCTGGGTACGCCACCGCCAGGATTAGTCGCATGAGGGGGGTCAGTGCCCGATGTTGGGAGGACTTCCCCAACTGGGATTCACTGATCTTTCGCGCCCAGCGCTGCAGGTCCCCCCACCTCTTTCGACAGTGGGTGCTCCGCTGGTTGTAGACCCCCAGTGTCCGCACCTCCTTGGTGATGGCATGCCAATGTGCCCTCCTCTGGTGGGCACTGACCTAAAAGGGTGACACAGAAATGGAACACAGAGGTCAGGCACTTGCACGATAGGAACAGCTGGCTAATCGTCCACTATGGGATGGACAGTACTCTCAGAGATACAGGCTAGTCGCACGCAGCATGCCATGCACAATGGCCCATGCAGGCTCAGAGGTGCACACATATGTCCAATCAACACCATCCTTTACACACACAGTGCCCTCCAAACCCAGACTCACCTGTACCTCTGGCCGTCCGTACAGTTTCGCATACAGAGGCAGGACCCCGTCCACTAGCTTCTCCAGTATTTCCTGGGTGAAGGCCGGGGTGCTTTCCCCAGCAACACGTGGCACATCCATAGCCAGAGGCAGTCCACAGCAGTACACAGAGTGGAGTACCTGTCCACACAAGATCAGGGAGTCAAGTGATCAAACGATGACGAACGTGCAAGCGTTCCACGGTGGTGTGCACCGTTACCTCCGGCGGCGATCATGATACGCCAGGGTTCCCCATTGGCATCCATGTTAACCAATGAGGGTGCCAACAGCGGTAAACACCACCTTAGGCTGTGACGTCAACTGCTAGCGGTATGAGGTCACTTCCACAACGAAAGGGCAGAACAACAGTGGGCAGACATTTTGCCTTTACCTACGCATCTACAATTAATTAATACTCACAATGCAGGCCCTACTAGCCACATGAAGCACCTAGGCCTCTGTCCATTCATTATTGTAGCACACAGGAAATACTCTGTTCCCTCCTTGTGATGTACATGTATAGCTGTCAGGTAGCAGTTATTGTAGAGACACCGCAATGAACAATGCCGTGCACATATGATGACAAGTGTGTCTATGTATGTGTTTTCATCACTCCTTTTTGTAACCCCTCTAGGTATCGACCCTTGTGGCGAGGAAGGGCACCATCGGTGTACAGACCATGGTGGAGCTTCAGATCATAACCACTTACAGACTCACACTGCAACTATTCAGTCAATCAATCAATCAATCAATCAATCAAGAAATTTGTAAAGCGCGCTACTCACCCGGAGGGTCTCAAGGCGCTGGGGGAGGGGGGACCGCTACTGCTCGAACAGCCAGGTCTTGAGTTGCTTCCTGAAGGAGAGGTGGTCTTGGGTCAGACGGAGGTGGATGGGGAGGGAGTTCCAAGTCTTGGCTGCCAGGTAGGAGAAGGATCTTCCTCCCATGGTGGCTTTTCTAATGCGTGGCACGGCGGCGAGGGCGTGGCTGGTCGATCGTAGCTGGCGGGTTGGAGTGTAGAAGGTCAGGCGGTTGTTGAGGTACCTGGGGCCCAGGTCGTGGAGGGCCTTGTGTGCGTGGGTGAGGAGGCGGAACTTGATTCTCTTGCTGACGGGGAGCCAGTGCAAGTCTCTCAGGTGTCCGGAGATGTGGCTGTGTCGGGGGATGTCAAGGATGAGGCGTGCGGAGGCGTTCTGGATGCGTTGGAGTCTTTTCTGTAGTTTGGCCGTGGTTCCGGTGTAGAGGGTGTTACCGTAGTCCAGTCGGCTGGTGACGAGTGCCTGGGTGACCGTCTTCCTGGTTTCGGTGGGGATCCATCGGAAGATCTTTCGGAGCATGCGTAGGATGTTGAAGCATGATGATGAGACGGCGTTGCCTTGTCTGGTCATCGAGAGGGAGGAGTCCAGGATGAAGCCCAGGTTGCGTGTGTGGTCCGTTGGTTTAGGTGCGCTGCCCAGGGCAGGGGGCCACCAGGAGTCGGTCCAGGCAGAGGGTGATGATCCAAGGATGAGGACTTCCGTCTTGTCTGAGTTCAGTTTCAGGCGGCTGTTCATCATCCACTCGGCTACGTCTTTCATCCCTTCGTGCAGGTTGGTTCTGGCGGTGGCTGGGTCGTTGGTGAGGGAGAGGATCAGCTGGGTGTCGTCGGCGTAGGAGATGATGTTGAGGTTGTGATGGCGTGCGATGGCTGCGAGGGGGCTCATGTAGACGTTGAAGAGGGTGGGGCTGAGTAATGATCCTTGTGGTACGCCGCAGATGACTTCGGTGGCCTCGGATCTGAACGGGGGGAGGCGGACTCTCTGGGTTCTTCCGGCGAGGAACGAGATGATCCACTCTAGTGCCTTCTCTTGAATTCCGATGTTGCTGAGGCGCTGCACTAGGGTGCGGTGGCAGACAGTGTCGAACGCTGCGGAGAGGTCCAGGAGGATGAGGGCCGCTGTTTCCCCGTTGTCGAGCAGGGCTCGGATGTCGTCAGTGGCTGCGATGAGGGCGGTCTCGGTGCTGTGGTTGGCTCGGAAGCCGGACTGTGAGTGGTCGAGGGATCCATTAGTCTCGAGGAAGGCGGCCAGCTGTCTGTTGACGGTCTTCTCGATGACTTTGGCAGGAAACGGGAGGAGCGAGATGGGGCGGTAGTTCTTGAGGTCGGTGGGGTCTGCTGTTGGTTTCTTCAGGAGGGCGCTGAGTTCGGCATGCTTCCAGCTCCCCGGGTAGGTGGCGGTGTTGAAGGAGCAATTGATGATGTCCCGGAGATGGGGTGCGATGACGGAGTCGGCCTTGTTGAAGACGTGGTGGGGGCATGGGTCGGTTGGTGATCCGGAATGGATGGTGTTCATCGTATGGATGGTGTCTTCGGTGCTGACCGCGGTCCAGGCGCGGAGGGTGGTGTTGGGGGGCGTCGGTTTGGTGGTTGGGTGCGTGGTCTGTGCGCCGAAGCTGTTGTGTATGTCGACGATCTTGCGGTGAAAGAACGAGGCGAGTGAGTCGCAGAGGTCTTGTGAGGGGGTGATGTTGTTGTTTCCGGCACTGGGGTTGGAGAGCTCTTTGACGATGCTGAAGAGTTCCTTGCTGTTGTGTGCGTTGTTGTCTAGTCATTCTTTGAATGCTGTCTTCTTGGTGGTGTGGATCAGCTGGTGGTCTTTACGGGAGGCGTACTTGAGGGCGGTCATGTTGTCTGTAGTCGGGTTTTTTCGCCAGGCTTTTTCGAGGGTGCGGCAGTTCTTCTTGGAGTTCTTGAGGTCGTTGTTGAACCAGGAGGCTTTCTTGCTGTTGGGCCTGATGGGATGGGTTTTCAGAGGTGCGAGGTTGTCAGCGCAGTTGGTGATCCACTGTGTGAGGTTGTTGGCTGCTTGGTTGGGGTCCGCTGAGCTGGCGGGAGGGTTCTGGCTCAGTGATGTGGAGAGCTGATCAGTGGTGATCTTGTTCCAGCTCCTGCGGGGAGCCTGTTGTGGGTGGTGGTGAGTCGTGGTTTTTCTGAAGCTGAAGTGGACGCAGATGGTCTGTCCAGTGGAGTCCGGTGGAGTGGCTGAAGGAGATGTACTTGCTGGAGGAGAAGACTGGGTCAAGCGTGTGTCCGGCGTAGTGGGTGGGGGTGTTCACCAGTTGCTTGAGTCCGAGGTTGGCGAGGTTGTCCAGCAGGGTGGTGGTGTTGTTGTCGTTGTTGTTCTCCAGGTGGAAGTTGAGGTCCCCTAGGAGGATGTAGTCAGCGGAGAGGAGGGCGTTTGGGCTGATGAAGTCTGCAATGTCTTCGCTGAATTGTGTGCGGGGTCCTGGGGGTCTGTAGATGAAGGTGCCTCTGAGTGTGGTCTTGGGGTCGGTGTGAATCTGGAAGTGGAGATGTTCAGCAGCTGTGAGGGTGTCGTCGGAGTTCGTCGTGATGCGGACGGTGTTCTTGTGGACAATGGCGATGCCTCCTCCTGTCTGGTTGACGCAGTCCCTCCGGGTGATCTTGTATCCGTCCGGGATGGCGATGGCGATGTCGGGCGCTGAGGAGGCGTTCATCCAGGTTTCTGTGAGGAAGGCGACGTCTGGAGATGTGGTGTCGAGCAGGTTCCAGAGTTCCACGGCGTGTCTGTGGATGGAGCGGGTGTTGAGCAGGATGCACTTCAGGTGGTTGCTGCTGGTGCTTGGTTTGGCGGGCGCGGTGTGGGTCTGGATACAGAAGAACATGCAGGATTGGCAGGTGAAGGGTCCGTGGGTGCGTCATGGGGCGGCACGGCAGAACGGGAGATCCGGCCGGTGTTGAGTGCGAGGAGGGTGGCGGCGCTGTAGGTCTTGCGGGTGGGCTGGCCTCTGCGGGGGCCAGGGGGTCTGGCGCTGGGCGCGGGCCAGGCGCGGAAGGGCGCAGACGGGCTTGCCTTAGGCCCGCCTTCGGCGCGCCAGCGGCACGGCCGCTGCACGCGGCCTCCATAAGAATGGGAGAGGGAGGGAGGAGCAGCTGGGAGGTGGGAGCGGGGCGGCCAATGGGGAGCGAGGGTGGCGGAGCTACGGGACGCGGCGGCGGGAAACGGCGGCGGGAAACAGGGGGAGACGCTGGGCGCAGGGACCCAGAAACAGGACCAGACTGGGCAAAGGAAGGTGAGGATAGCGAAAAAGGCGGCAACAGGACCCAGGTAAGGAGCAGCGGTCAGCGGTCACACAGGGGCTGCGTGGCGGTGAGGGGAGCGACCTGCCTGGTGAACAGGGTCAGAGGTCGCTCTCTCTACCGCTGCGCGGCCTCCATAAGAGTGGGAGAGGGAGGGAGGAGCAGCTGGGAGGTGGGAGCGGGGCGGCCAATGGGGAGCGAGGGGGCGGAGCTATGGGACGCGGGGCGGGAAACGGCGGCAGGAAACAGGGGGAGACGCTGGGCGCAGGGACCCAGAAACAGGACCAGACTGGGCAAAGGAAGGTGAGGATAGCGAAAAAGGCGGCAACAGGACCCAGGTAAGGAGCAGCGGTCAGCGGTCACACAGGGGCTGCGTGGCGGTGAGGGGAGCGACCTGCCTGGTGAACAGGGTCAGAGGTCGCTCTCTCTACCGCTGCGCGGCCTCCATAAGAGTGGGAGAGGGAGGGAGGAGCAGCTGGGAGGTGGGAGCGGGGCAGCCAATGGGGAGCGAGGGGGGCGGAGCTACAGGACGCGGCGGCGGGAAACGGCGGCGGGAAACAGGGGGAGACGCTGGGCGCAGGGACCCAGAAACAGGACCAGACTGGGCAAAGGAAGGTGAGGATAGCGAAAAAGGCGGCAACAGGACCCAGGTAAGGAGCAGCGGTCAGCGGTCACACAGGGGCTGCGTGGCGGTGAGGGGAGCGACCTGCCTGGTGAACAGGGTCAGAGGTCGCTCTCTCTACCGCTGCGCGGCCTCCATAAGAGTGGGAGAGGGAGGGAGGAGCAGCTGGGAGGTGGGAGCGGGACGGCCAATGGGGAGCGAGGGGGGCGGAGCTACGGGATGCGGCGGCGGGAAACGGCGGCGGGAAACAGGGGGAGACGCTGGGCGCAGGGACCCAGAAACAGGACCAGACTGGGCAAAGGAAGGTGAGGATAGCGAAAAAGGCGTCAACAGGACCCAGGTAAGGAGCAGCGGTCAGCGGTCACACAGGGGCTGCGTGGCAGTGAGGGGAGCGACCTGCCTGGTGAACAGGGTCAGAGGTCGCTCTCTCTACCGCTGCGCGGCCTCCATAAGAGTGGGAGAGGGAGGGAGGAGCAGCTGGGAGGTGGGAGCGGGGCGGCCAATGGGGAGCGAGGGGGGCGGAGCTATGGGACGCGGCGGCTGGAAACGGCGGCGGGAAACAGGGGGAGACGCTGGTCGCAGGGACCCAGAAACAGGACCAGACTGGGCAAAGGAAGGTGAGGATAGCGAAAAAGGCGGCAACAGGACCCAGGTAAGGAGCAGTGGTCAGCGGTCACACAGGGGCTGCGTGGCGGTGAGGGGAGCGACCTGCCTGGTGAACAGGGTCAGAGGTTGCTCTCTCTACCGCTGCGCGGCCTCCATAAGAGTGGGAGAGGGAGGGAGGAGCAGCTGGGAGGTGGGAGCGGGGCGGCCAATGGGGAGCGAGGGGGGCGGAGCTACGGGACGCGGCTGCTGGAAACGGCGGCGGGAAACAGGGGGAGACGCTGGGCACAGGGACCCAGAAACAGGACCAGACTGGGCAAAGGAAGGTGAGGATAGCGAAAAAGGCGGCAACAGGACCCAGGTAAGGAGCAGTGGTCAGCGGTCACACAGGAGCTGCGTGGCGGTGAGGGGAGCGACCTGCCTTTGGACCTTTGTGCATTACTGGATCCTGCACTAACTCCGGGAAATCGTAATCAGCATGCCATTCCAACTGAAGTGCAGGTGCTCTCCGCACTCCATTTCCTGGCCACGGGCTCATTTCAAGTGACAGTGAACATGGGAGCTGGTTTTTCACAGCCAATGTTCAGCCAGGTACTGACAAGATTTCTGAATGCATTTGTACAACATCTGCAATCCTATGTGAGGTTTCCCCAAAGTACTGACCTACCTGCCATCAAGTCTGACTTCTATGCCTTTGCCAACATCCCCCATGTCATAGGTGCCATTGATGGCACACACACACATAGCTATCATCCCCCAAGAGTGAGTGAACAGGTGTACAGAAACAGGAAGAACTTTCACTCCATTAATATCCAATTGGTATCTACTGCAGACCAGTACATTTCCCATGTGAATGCCATGTTTCCAGGTTCAGTCCATGATTCCTTTGTGTTGAGGAACAGTAGTGTGCCACAGACGATGGAACAACTACAAGAGGACAGAGGGTGGATCATAGGTAAGTTTGCCTGTCACCAACTGACACATTGCAGAAAACCAGCCTGTCTGACTAAGGGACATTACAATGACGAGACTGTATTACACCATTTACTAGGTGATTCTGGCTATCCAAACTTGCGTTGGTTCCTGACACCAGTGAGGAATACCAGGATGGAAGCCGAGAGGAATTACAATGAGGCCCATGGACATACTAGGAGGGTAATAGAGCGAACTATAGGTCTCCTGAAGGCAAGATTCCAGTGTCTACATCTCTCTGGGGGTTCCCTGGCCTATGGGCCTGATAAGGTTTGTAGAATAGTGGTGGCCTGCTGCATGCTGCACAACGTGGCAGTGAGACATTATATCCCCCTCTTGGAGGTGGACGGTGCTATAGGTCCTATCAGCTACCTCAGAGAATTGAGGAGAGTGATGGTGAGGATGAGGAAGGGGAAGATGTCAATTCCAGGAACCAACTGATACAACTCTACTTCCAATAACTGTGTCGGACTTAAGCCAGTCATTGGGGTTAGTGACTAATACTGTCAGTGTGCTCTGTCATATAGGGGGGATTGGTCATGATAGGCGATACATGACCCACTTCTGCATGGTACTGACTGAAAATATATGCATTCCCTCCTTGCCAACATTCGGGCACACAGGACTACCATCATACACAAAATTGACAATAAAGTTGTTCTCTGCCAGTTGCATCCATACTCCACTTTGTTCACAATTTAAGACAGGGGACAGTGTTACAGGAGTGAAATGTGTTTTATTGGTAGAAGTGTGTGAATTCTGCTATTTACAGTGATGGGAGTCCTAAGGGTGAGGGGTCCTGAAAACCAACTTGGTGGCAGCCTTGTTGGATAGTATTGATGGGTCCATTTTGTCGAGCAGTACTTCAAATTGCCATCAGCTAAGTTTTGTTTGGGAATGGGTGGGATGGTTGCTTTGCATTTGTAGCAGAGTCAATTGTTGGAGGGGGCCTTGTTCTTAGCTGGGTTTCCAGTGCCATATCTTGGCCTAAGAGTACGTTTGGGCACCTGCTGTGGAGCTTCTTGGGGGACATGGTTGGCCCTTGGGTTTCCTGGGAGGGTATTTCCTGGGATGTTTCTGCTGCTTGGGTTATCTGATGCTGGTTGTCCAGGGCTGTTGTGGGGGCCTCTTGTCTGGTGTGGGTGTAAGACTGGTTTTTGACCAACTGCAGCAGTGCTCCTGCTAGGGTGGCAATTGTGGCATTGTGCTCTTTCCACTGCTCCATGACCTGTTGGTGTTGTTCCTGCTGCATCTTCTGACTTTGCTCCAGGGTGGACACAATCTGTGCCAACCTGTCTATAGGTATGTTGGTAGGCCCCCAATACCTCTGAAATAACATCCTGGGCTGCTGCATCCATCTTGTGGTCTCCTTCCTGGCCCACTGAGACCCTTGAACTTGCCCTAGCCCCCTGTGCCTGTGTCCCATGCACAGGTCTGGCAGTGCCACTTTTACTGGGGCCCTCGCCTTCCTGCATGCTGGGAGTGGGAGACTGTGGCCTCTGTAGCTGTGTTCCACCAGTCTGTGCCCTGGGTACACTGGTGTGGGTACGCCTGCCCTGGGCTGCTGGGCTTGACTGGGTGGTAGGGGTGACAGTGGTTTCCTGGGTTGGGCTGCTGCATGGTGAGAGTCCAGGAATGTGTGAGGGGCCTGCCTGCTCATCAGTGTCCAGGGATTCTTCGTCAGTGTCTTGTGAGGTGCCTCTGTCTCCCTGGAGGTCAGTGGCACTCCTTCTCCCATCGGTTAGGGATTGCTTGGGTGGTGGTTCCTGTTGGGGTACATAGACATGTCTGTTACTTATACATGTAGGTTTGAGGTGTACAGGACTGGGCAATTTTGTGCTGGTGTTACTTTCAGTGGCCTTCCAGGGTGCCTTTGTGAGGTTGACATTGTATTTAGCGCCAGTGTGGGGTTGCATTGTGGTGGGGGGTATTGTTCCATAGTGGGTACGTGCAGGGGTGGGTGGCTGTGCACAGCGGGAGTGATGTGGCCCTGTTAGTGGGTTTGAGGTCATGCAGGGGGGTGGATGTGGTGGGTAATGGCTGGGAGGGGTGTAGGTCCAGGTGGGTATGGGTGGGGTGGGGTGGTGAATGCATTGCAGCTGTGGTGCATATGGGGTAATTGTAGATGTCTTACCCGAGTCCATTCCTCCAGTGAGTCCTGTGAGTCCCTCTGGTGCAGGATGGCCAGTACCTTTTCCTCCCAGTGGGTGTAGTCAGGTGGTGTTGGTGGCGGTCCTCCCCCAGTCTTCTGCACTGTAATGTGATGCCTGGATGCCATGCCATGGACCTTCCACCGCAGGTTGTTCCATCTCTTCTGGATTATGGTGTCCCACTGCATTCACCCTGTGCACAATGGTCTGCCACAGCTCCAATTTCCGGGTGATGGGTGTGTGCTGCACCTTGGCCCCGAAGATTTGTGGCTCCACCTTCAGGATATCGTCCACCATGGTCCTTAACTCCCTTTAGGTGAAGCGTGGATTTTTGGGCGGGACATGGTGAGTGTGGTTGATGGTGTTGGGACTGGGTACGAGGTAAGGGTGCTCTTCTGTGGGTCGGTGTGCGTCTTCTGTATGCTGGCGTTCGCTATCTGGCTCTGGTGCTCTCCGTCTTCTTGTCCTGCTTTCATTGCAAGGGATTCTGGGGTGTGCCTGGGGGTATTTTATGGGGTTCTGCATGTGTGTCAGGTGTGTGGGTTATACGCCTATCCAATGTGTGCACTTCTTGCTGTTGAGCCCACTTGCCGCCCGTGGTGGTCGCAGCCGCCAATGGTCGTCCGGCCTCCACTGTCAGCCGAGGTGATTTGTGCATCATTATTTGGAGGGCGGGATGTGAGTGTGCTTGGCGGTGGCGGGGTGGGGTGGGCCGGGATTCCCACCGACAGAGTCATGGCGGGGAGTGGTGGTCTGGGAATTTTTGGCGGGGTTGGGTTTTTCGTTCATTATATGGCGGGTTTCCATTCACCGCCAATGGCGGGATTCTGTTCACCGCTGACACGGCGGTCGGCGGTCTTTCCCGCCATGTTCATAATGACCACTTTTGTTTCTCTCACATATTTCACTTTTATACTTTTTCCAACAAAGATAAATAGATAAGGGTTTACATGAAAGGTATGAGTATAGAATAAGAAAATAAAATCTTATTATGTCATTTCCCATTTGGTGGATATAACATAACACTTATAAATTCCAGTTATGAGTTGACACATTTCTTGGTGCACTCTTCTTTTTACATAAGTATAGTCCTTAACATATTCCAAAACTGATCCACTTGCATGATCTATGCATGTCCCAATCATGTACTAACTGAAATGTTCTTTCTTTTTTGTAAAGTGTCTCGTATCAATTTCATAAGACAATATTAGTATTATTTTTTATTTTTAATCAGCCCTGATGTAGTCCTATGTTAGGAAGAAACACGTGTTGGCTATTTTCTTTAAACGTTTGGGCGGTACAACATTTTCCTAATTTTTGGAACGAGACTCCAATAGCCAACCAATACAGGTGGAAGACTTATGTCACAACAGCGAATTACATGAGTCATGGACTGAATTATGATTATCAACCTTTCTTCTTATCAGAGCATACTGTTTGATGGACTTTTTCTAACCAATTGATTTATGTTTTGGACCAATGGTCACAACAAATTGACTGGATAAATATAGTTTTTTTGTTGAACGAGATTATTTAAATAAATTTAATGCTTTACAGATAGGATCATATGATATAAGATTAAACAATACGTTTCAATTCAAATGTTTTTACGGGTATTCACAACTATTATGTAAACATTGAATAATGTTATTTGGACATTTATAATTGGCACTGATGATTTACTGTTGCAAAGAGGATTCTGAATTGAACTTTGATATAACTGAACAATATGTTTTCGTAATCAACAACTGTTTACATATGTGTGCCTCACTTCCTTTTATTCATGTTTAGAGGTCTGTAGGGGGCTTATGTTGGAGACACTTGCACCACTTGTGTCTCACTACTCTTCAAATTTTGAGTGAGGCAGTCAACGTGAAAGGAGCCTTATTGTGCTGAAAAACAGTCAGTTGAGTACACAATGAGAATACAACTCTGCTCAAGTAGGTTGTGGGACATGTCTATGCTATATAGCAGACTAGATTTGTGCAGATTTACCAACATGGTCTACCCATCATGATATTTGTGAATGATCTTGGTCACATCATCTGTGCATAGAATGTGAATGCTGAGTGTGTACCTGGTACTTAGGAGATGTCTGACATGCATGTGCGCATTTTGTTCATTATATAGGAATACTGTAGCTGTACCCAGTGCACTGCCAAACTTACTGTGCCCCTTAGGGCACCCATACAGCCACCATGTGTGAGCTGCATTACCCAACTTGCACAGCATAGCACAGGGTAGCGGGCAATAAGTACCAATTCTGTAGACAACATAGATGTACTGTTCATGCTTTGGCCAAACTATATGGACACTAAGGGCCTGATTTATACTTTTTTTGCACCGCATTTGTGGCATTTTGTGACACAAAATCGGCGCAAACGTGCAAAATACAATTGAATTTTGTAAGGTTGCGCCGCTTTTGCATCAAAAAAATGACACAAATGCGGCGCTAAAAAAGTACAAATCAGGCCCTATGCCTGAACTGTATATGTGGGTTCATTGTGAGGAATGGTGTGCCCACTTGTAATGCGTGCTCTGAGCAGGTGTTAATCCATGGACACATGAATGATCTTTGCCGAACCTTAGAATTGCCAGTGGAAAGTTTCCTGTTCCCCCATCAGATGACCCCCACCTTGCATCCATGATGCCTGGCCAAGGCTTAATGTATCACCACGGGTGTGGAAGTGGTGGATTGCATACATTGTGCCACATATTGACAATTGCACAGGACTTCTGGAATTGTAGGACCACTTGATCCTCACTAGTCTGATGACACAAGTGTTGAGCAAGGACGCATTAGTCGATTTACCTCTGTGCACTGATGGTCAATAATGGCTAGCTGTTACCCCAGTGACATGTACATGATACCGTAGATAGCTAGTAGGAAGTTTGTATTGATTTGGAGTGTGTCAGTGTTGTGGAATGTGTGGTGGACAGCATGTGTCATTTGAGGATGCTGTGTACATTGCATGTTTGGTCTACCTCCGCCCAATGCTGTATTTAATGCCATGTTCACCTCATGTTTCGCCCGCCAATATGACCTCAGCGGAAAAACATTCCTTTGAGAAGAGGGCTGACAGGAACCGGCACATAATGGTGGTACAGGCTGGGTACCAAAGGATGGAGAAGAGACATAGGACGGAGAAATCGACTGGGGCTTGGTGTGCATTTTCAAATGGGGAACCTCCACTACAGCCCACAACTGGTCAGGCCACAAGGGGGAAGACATCTGGGGCCGGGAGGCTCTGCTGGTCCTACCCCATCCACTTCTACAGCACCAAACCACAGCCAGGCACTCCAACAGCCACAAGCTCTACCTTCGAAGCAGACATCAGATGGGACATGGTAGCCATGATGGCAGGACTAGATAATTTGGAAAGAGACAATGCCTGTAAATATAAACTACTAAAGTACTGCAAGAAAAAACTGAAGAAGTTGTCAAATAATTTGTGCCACAGCCCCCCAGTTCCTCCCTCTCCTTTTTGCTTATGTACAGTTAAGTGGGTTTTAGGTGGGCAGTGTTAGGGTAGTACAATAGTGTAGTTTAGATGTAGGTTAGTGTAAGTATAGTTAGGGGTGGGTTTTAGTACATTTTTTTCTTTTTGGTGGTTGGGATAGGGGTAATGTTGGGGTTTCTCTGTTTATGAAAAACATTGAAAAATCAAAAAAAAATCAAAACAAATATATTTGTTTAGGTAATAGTTTAGGTTGGTACATGTATAGCCTTAGTTTATGTTAACCTACTCGTGTCTTGTCTCTTAAGGGGGGGACAATGTTTAGAGTGTGGCATTACATGTGTAAGATTAGTTTAAAATAGGATAGATAGGGGAAGGTGTAAGTTAAGTTAGTTTAGGTTAGGGGTAGTGTATATGTTAGATTTTGATATGATGTTTTAATATGTTTTAATAAATCATAATAGTATTAGGCAATTATCTCTCCATATTGATTTTGTGTCTGGGTGTTCTCATGTGTGCACTGGCCAAGTAGACGGAATGGCTTAGGGTAGGCTTTCTGTCTTTATTTCCATGGGTGACCATGTGCATCCCCTATGACTATGAAGCTGTCAGATTGGCTGCTAAATGACATCAGCTAGTCAAAACATGTGTCATCCCCAGTTCCAGCCATTCTTCTTGTATATATATACTGTATCATGGACAGGTAAGTATGGAACTTCAACTGTCATTGCTGGGGTCTGGCAGTATTAATGTTGACAGCTGCCCGTCACTGATTAGATTTGCCTGTTCTGAACCACACATATTAGTTGTACCGGTGCTCTCATCTGGGTAAATTACCATACACTTGGTTCAGACCCATACATGCCATATGTTAACTTCCATGGATATCTGTTCAATACATATATTTAAGACTCTGATGTTGGTTGTAGCCCACAACCGCATCATTTACCTTTTTCATGTTAGGATCCTAGTGTGTGGCTTTGTGTCTGACAGTAATGCAGATATTTAATTATGTTCTGTTCTCATTGACATAGCTTCACACAATGCATACATCTAGCTGAGTTGATGGATCACAGTAAACGTTGAAATGCTACATACTAACAAGGTGATTTATTTACAGGTGCAAGTGTATTTTCCTCTGCGATACAATGTCCAGTTCAAAGACTCCATGAAAAGTTCTGAGCCATTTGAGGTACAATCAGAGTCCAGGGGTGAGGGACATGGTTAGGAGAAGTGTGCATTAGAGAGGAGGTATCCAAATTGCCAATAAGATTTGAGACAATGCCAGTATATAGCAGACAAGTCAACAGTGGTTGAATGAAGAGTTCACATTGTCTGCTGTTGCAACACTGGCATGATCTTAAGCACAGAACTAAGGAGCTTGTTAAAGCTTCTGCCTTATAACAGCAGCTTTGTTGGTCTTGTCCTGCTGGAGCCCACGTAGCTGGGGGTGCCACTGATGGCATCTGAGTTATCCTTAATTGGACTCAGATACCTCTGCACTCCCTCTAGGCTGCCTGCTATGGTTTATATCCTCACCTGCACATGTTTGGCCAGCTCCAGCTAGACTCCTACCACTGTCCTCTGGAAGGTGATGGCTGGGTGCTCTGAGTTCAAGGCTGTGTCAGGACTGGCTGGTGCTGTGTGTTGGTAGCTGGGTGGTTCATGTGGAAACCCCGCAAAGCTGGGTGTCCTCCTTGAGTGTGTCCTATGTGCCTCCCCCTTCTGCTATTAGTGAGATTCCAGATAGTCCCCCCCTGCAGCTTACCCTAGATCTGTGATAGTTCTTGGTAGTCTGCGCTGTCCCGCCCTGTGATTCCAGTGACCAGCTCTTCCGGGATGACCGCTGCAACCATCTCCTCCAGCTCATCCAGGTCCTCCTTTGGTGAGGGACTTCCACCTCAAGACTTCAGTGCTGCCTTTCGGTCCCTGGACAGTTTCTCCTTAGTCCTGCACTTGCAATCAAGCCAATGCTTCTTGCAATCGGTGACAGCCCTCCTCACCTCTGCCACGCTGTTGACTTTGTCTACTATTGCCTACCATATGGTCTCTCTCCTACCTATTGGCAATTTGGAGGTAAAGAGCAGCTGTTGTTGGTGCTTTGTCACCTCTCTGACCATGCTCCTTCTCACTAAAGGGACACTTCCACTTCCTCTTCTCCTTCACCTGGGACTTTTGTGGACCCTCATAGCGGTACTTGACTTATTGGGGTCTCCCTGGAGTCTCTCCTGGCCTGCTCTCTCCATCATCTCTTCCCTAATGTTGTTTTTACGCTAATGCAGTTAAATATGGCACTAACCCGTTTTGCGTCAAAACATTTGCTGCAAACCGGTCTAGTGCCACTTTTGCAGCATTAGAGTTATTTTTTCTTGTGGCATGTCGCACTGGTTAGCATAAATTATTTTGCCACTAAATATTCATTACCAGCATCATTCGTCATTTTTTAAATATGGTGCACTGGTGGTGCTAAGGATTGATGTTAGCTTGAGTTAACATTTTTGACACACAACTGTGCTAGTGCAGTTGTACGTCATTTTGAATAAATCTGGCCAATGTTTCTTGAGCCTTGCTTCCAGTACCTCTGATAAATCTCTAAAGTTGAAAAGAAAGTGGATTGGAAATGTTTTTTTCTCATTAGCTGTAATTTATATAGGCAGCATCGATATCTTATGCCGTAAAACCCTTAACATTGCGATGATTTTACAGCAGCACGATTCCTATGGTTGCTGGTTCTGAGGTTTTGACTGGTAGCTCACATCAGTAACTCCCCTAACACTATTTTGAATATAAATATATATATATATATATATATATATATATATATATATATATAGAGAGAGAGAGAGAAAGAGAGAGAGAGAGAGATAGATAGATAGATAGATAGATAGATAGATAGATAGATAGATAGATAGATAGATAGATAGATAGATAGATGATAGATAGATCACCAAATCAGAGCAGCAAGCCAAATCATCCAACCGCACCTCCCCTTTGTCCAAAATGTTTCATAGTGAGATGTCATCATCTTTCATTTTTGGTTCTTTTTTACTGTATCATTTTATTTATTTCATTATATTGGTGCAAGGTACCCTAGTGAGTTTGAGTTTAGACGCTAGACCCTGTGGAGTGGTGGGTTAAACATATCTTGTCCGGTGTGAATTTGCAGGACTGTACCAGGGTTCAAATCCTGTTAATGATTATCTTTGGTTCTATTATAAAATATATATTTTCTTTTTTCTTTTTCAGATTAGAATTTAAGAACATCACTGTAAATATTTGGATGACTCTATGCATACTTAGAATTGGGCAGGTTATTATCTATGGAGGTTTAGCCCGTTTGTCAATGGCACTGCTTTCTGTGGATGTTGGTAAAGTGGAGCATATAAGCCGGATGAGATCAGTTTGGATGTTATTGTTTTGTCAGCAATATTTGGGACCATGTGATATATAGTTTGATTGTGGACCAGTATGTGTATTTCTCTTTAACTGTTGAAACCATGTGACTGCTATGTAACATTTAAATAGGAGTGACATTTTTGACAGGCGTGACACTTTACCATGCTGTCTTAGTGAGCTATCAGAAAGGTTACGATGGTAGCTTATCATGGCGGGATATAACTGGATTTGACTCAAATTGGTGAGTCCGGATTTGGAGGTTTTCTTTCTTTAGATATTAAGGGGGTCATTACAAGTTTGGCAGTCTCCCGACTGCCATGTAAGCGTTGGGGGTCGTACCAGAACCACATGTCTTCCCGCTGATCCTGCTCACCCAACGACTTCGAAACCAGCGACGACAGCAACCATGAGTACACACTTACCTGTCACTGTTGTAACTTGTTAAAGTACCTACTCACACACAAAATACCAATCAGGAACGGGTGGTGAGGGAGCCACACACACGTAGCCCCACACCAACGTTCACACTCACACACACAGCCACATACCCACACGCACTTCCATAGTACACCACACTACAGCCAACACACATACACTCACAGCTAAAACACACACCAACCCCCAGATACACAGCACCGACACAGTTACACACAACACCACCAAAAGACACAACTACACCACAACTGCAACACCACCAAAGCATCATAAAACACCTGCAATAGACACCAACACTTGACAAATCATACATACAACACAACGTACCAACTCCAGAGAATGAACACACACAAGATCACTCATCCAAACAATGCAGCATATGTCATACTCCGCAAACACACATCACAACACACACACACACTCACACACACACTATAACAACACAAAGGCACACAACATGGCAAATGACATGTCAACACAAACACCACCCACTACCAACACAACAACATGTCCCCAACATACACATGTCCATCACACAATACACACCCAACACTGGGGGACAAATGCTATGCACACAACCAACCATGCTGCCCAAACACAACCGGTAGCTCAACCACCACTCATACAAAACTTACTCACACCCAAACTAAATCAGGCAGGACCAAAACTTCCCTAAGAAAATAAAAGCAAGACAAAGAAGAAACCTTTGAACCAACAACAGATGAGCCCTGATATATATTAATTGTAAAAAAAAAATATATATATATACACAGGGCCATAGGCCAGTCTGAAATTGACAAGTGCAACATGCACATAATGTACTTGTATGTGCTCCTAACTTGACTCCTGACTGCCATGTAACCTCCAGAGGTAGGGGTATCAAGGAGGCGGCATTCACCTCAGGGTTTAGGGGGGACTGGAGGAGAGGCTTGGGCTTAGTGTTGAGAGGGGTTTGGATTTGGGAGGAGGGGGCTTAGGTTGAGGCTTTGGGGAATCTTGGGAACTCTTGGGGGTAGACCTCTTGGTGGGGGAGGGGCATGTGTACTTGCAGGTGGGCCCGAAAGGTGGTGGAGGTGGAAGGGCTGGACTTGGGGAGGGGCACAGAGTGTTGTGGGGTCTCATGGGGGTGTGAAAGGAGTAGGGAAAAGGTTTAACTCTGAGAGGAAAGCTTTCTTGGACATACAGGGACAGTCATGGCAAAAGGGTTTTGGTGTGGAGGGAGAGGGAGTGGTTGTCTGAGGTGTTTTGGTGGATGTCTTGGGTGCATGTGTGTGCGAGGTAAGCTTGTGGGTGCTGGGTGTCTGTTGGGTGGGTGAGTATGGGCGTTTGTGTGTCTTGGGAGGAGGGTGCTGGAGGTGCTGGGAGATGCCTTGGTGGATGGGTGACTGTCTGTTGAGGTGGTAACTGCAGGCGTGATGGATGTGCTGCATGTAGGCGTGTCTATGGTTTTGGTTTCTGTGGATGTGGTTACTGGGGTGGATGTCTGAGGGTCTGCTATTGAGCTGATTGTGGGTAGGATAGGTTTGTGGCTATCTGTGAAAGTTGTATGTGATGCTGGGGGTGGTGGGGGTGTCAGGGTAGGTAGTGACTGTTGATGTGTCTGCAGGTAGATGATGCTAGTGTGCATGCCTGTCGTGCGTCTTGTGGTGCTTGTGTTCGTCAGCGCTTCCCTTGGATGTTGAGGTGGGAGCATGCTTGTCTGTTTGTGCGCTGTCGTTTGGACTGGGAATAGGGGTTTGGATTGGGAGGAGTAAGGTGGAGGGAAGGAAGGAAGACAAATGGTGACTGGCTGCCATCAGTGAGGAGGCCAGAGCTTGAAAGGATGTCTGTAGGCCAGCCAGTGCACTGTGAATGCCCTCCAAGAATGCATTACTCTGTTGAACCTGAGTGGCCAGTCCCTGGATGGCTTTCACGATGGTCGACTGAACCACAGAGATCAACCTCGGAAGGTCAATAGCCTCCTCACCTAGGGCAGCAGGACTGACAGGGGGAGATGTGCCTGTGGTAAAGGAGACACCCACCCTCTTGGGTAAGCGGGCACAGACAATTGGGTGGGAAGCTACAGGGAAGACGATGGTAGATAAGGGGTGGCAGACAGAGATGGTGCTGGGTTGGTCTCAGATGGTTCTGCCACCTCCAGGAAAGTGTCCACTGGAGGGGGATTTTGAAATGATGTGCTGGATCCAGCCTACCCTGTGGCATTCCCCTTGCCCTCTGGGCTACTGGATCCCTGACTGTCGGTGGTATCAGCACTCCGGGCCCTGTGGCCGGCAGCATCCCAAAATGCCTGTGTCCCGTCTACCTTCACCTGCCAATGCTGATGCGCACAGCCAGAGAGAGAGGGAGGAAGTGATAGAGAGGGAAGAGAGAGGGTCATCACATTATTCACATACACACATTACAACATGCACGACTGTAGGTATACATCCCCTGGCAAGGTAATACCATATTGAAACCCACAAATCCTACATCATATAAAAACATGTTACTTCTACCTACCCCATTTGTCATCTCTCACCAACATCATAATCCATGTAAGAGAGAACAACTGAAGCATCCCATCAATTCACCTGTAAATCAAAGTTATCATGCTCCTCATGCCCTGTCTAAAGCTGATATATCATCCTAATCCAGCTCATAACTTTCTATATTCTTATCACTTTAAGGAAATGCAGTTGACTGATAACACAATATCATGCCTAAGCCGAATCTACACCTGCGCAGTCCATGAACAAAAGTTATAATCCATGCAAGTAAAGACAACTCTCTTCACAAATGACACAGCACCTGCCATTCCAATCTCATGCCTTGCTGATCCATCTATACATATATACATATATGACACAATGGCAACAATCTCTGATGAAGTTCCAACATGTGGCAGTCCCGTACAGTTGCCATCACATTGTTACATTCCATGTCTGGAGAACAGCTATGTCACTGCATGTACCAAATCTTAGAGGAATAGCTGCAGTCACTATTCACAGATATGCCATGTCACACCATAAATGCATGTACTGCTACTGTGGCCTACCGAGCACACATGAGGCATCCATTAACAATCACAGAGAGCATAGTTACAACTACTAAACAAAGAACAGCCTACTAACTCCTAGGAGGGCACATTACATTCCACCTGACATGCAGATTCAGAGCCACAACATTACAACATACGTACACCAACATTACTCACAGCATTCCTGACGTGATTTCCAGTAGCTAAGTCCAGACAACACACATATCCCACTGAAAAGACATGTACAATGATGTACACATGGACCACACGGCTGCCATTGCACTGTCAACATATCCCACAACATCAACATCTATATGAGAAATAGTAGTACAGCTAAACCATGACATCTTGAAATATGAGGGGAGCCAATACCAATTCCTGTCCGCACTGCCCACATCAGCTATGCTATGGGTAGCAATGATTGTCCCACTCTACAAGATCTGCCTCCAAGTAACAATTGAGACATGATGTAGGCAGCTAATTCCATATGTTGCACTCCTATTGGCAGGGCATTGGCATATCTAGCATGGACATTGCACATTGTCAAAGGGTAGGACAACCTAGCCACTTACCTCCTCTACAACAAAGGCATTGGGTTAAAAGTGATTGGTCCACATGGCAATGGCATGGAAATGCAAGGCAACGGCAAATAGACAAAATCAGACACCCATAGTTGGATGTCCTTCTGTTACAACCTTCACATACCCCATATTATGAATATAAAGGGACACCTCCCAAACCCATATGAACAGTCCAATACTGGCCATACCTATTGACTGAATGAGATGCTAGCCTTACATGGAGTTAATACATGTACAAGGACACAAGGTCACTAGGCCCTGTACCTAATATGCGAGGCCCTATGCAGCTCATATAGCTGATCTCTAAAAACTAACAAATGTGAGTGGTCTGACACCTTAGAGCTACATTATTATACATTCTGATTAATGGACCTGGAAAAACTAGATGGATAGGATAATACAGCAGCTTACAGCCATATACATGGCTGGGTAGAGTCACACATGTCGCACTGTCAATTGTGCACCTCCACATGCAGTCATAGATATTCCTTGACACAGTTGATCCAAGCGTCCACATGCACAACCCTAAGGCCAGATCTCCATCTTTTATTCAAGCAACTTGAGTACTATGTATTTCCAGTAGTCAACATACATGTAGCACCTACTACACTGTCACAGCAGCTGCTAAGGTGTGTAGCAAACACCTAACTACCAGAGGTAAACACATGAAGTCAGTCAGTACTTTCCCCTTGTGGCTGCTGTGCTGCCCTCAAACGCCCATCTACATCAGGGTAGGCTACCGCCAAAATGCAAGCCATTAGGGGGGTCAAGGTCCAATGGGCACCTCTCCCTCATTGGGAGGACATCCCCAGCTGGGCCTCAGTGGTCTTCCGGCCCAGCGCCTGTGCTCCTCCCACCGCTTTTTGCAATGGGTGCTCCACTGGCTGTGGAACCCCAGGGTCCACAGTTGCTTGGCGATGAGACGTAAAAACCCCTTCTTCTGGTGGGCGTTGACCTGCATGGATGGCACAGACAAAATGAGAAAGTTATGTACACATGCTCCACACCAATAAGAGTGGTCAGTGCACATCAGTCACAGCAAGCAGGCACACATAACTATTGTCTCTACACATACGCCTTCACATTATGCCATCTGCATACATCTACACCATCACAAGTTCACATGTCCGGAGCAACATCACACAGAACAACTATCACACATAGCTAGGACATTGGACTCACCTGCTCCTCTAGTGCCCCATATAGCTGTCGATACAGTGGTAGGATCTCCTCCACTAGCCTTTGAAGCTCTTCCAGGGTAAAGGCAGGGGCCCTATCACCTGCAAGACATGGCATGATGGCTCCCAGAGGCAGAACACAGCAGCTCACATCATGGAGGTCTTGCTGGCAACAGTGTCAGGAGTCAAGTGAGCAATAGTCCAGAAGATGGCGGTCACGGCTGCCACATACATGACCATCACCACCAACGGAGATCGCCACCGGCCCAAGTCCTCCAAAGGCAGCAAAGTTTTCCAATGGCAAGATAAACAGCGGTTGCGACTGCCTAACAATGTGACGACTTCCGCTGACGAACTTAGGTCACTTCCACCTGTCCAGTACAGCAGGTCAGACGCCTGCCATTTTGGGCACATTTAATAGATTGAAATGTTTACTAATCTGTGTTATTCATTTACTCCCCTAAAGTGCTGTATATCTGTATGAAGTACTATCATGTTTGGGTCACATATTGAGTATACGTGAAGTAAAAACTGTGTTGAGTGAGAAAATATGGTGATATCTATGTACAGCTACTCAGAGGTACTTAGTCCACTGAAAAATATAGATTGATTAAAATATGTGTGATTAGTGCAGGACAGCTAAGTCTTACACACATATACTGTAACAGTAGTATCTTATGTACAATCCCATTGTCATAGTTGGCACTGTGCAGCAAGGAGGTTAAAATCAGATGCATATCTATGGGCTGTACTGTATACGCCAGATGTGCTAGGCGTCCTCTACAGATGTTAGGTGTGAGGAAATAAACAAAGTGTACATGATGTGTGCATACTGCATAACTCATACTATTTTAACTTGTCTTCACATATAGTCCACTAGTAGACCTGGACACCATGGAGGAAAGGCATGTCATCCAGACATATCATCTTAATCCTCATACCATCATGGATCTTTGTTGGAGGTTGATCTGATGCCTGCCATTCTCAATCCCTATGAAATACCTCTCATCGTTCAAGTCTTGTCAGTGCTACACTTCTTGGCCACAGACTCCTTCCAGAATACAGTGGCTTTAAAAGCAGGGATGTCTCAGCCCATGTTCAATCTGGTTTTGGAGGACGTACTGTGTGCATTGTTGAGATTCCTGGACAGCTACATAAGGTTTCCCCACCAAGGGAATTTGGCCTATGTGAAGGAAGACTTTCATGAGATTGGACACATTCCTCATGTGGGAGGAGCCATTGATGGCACCCATGTAGCCTTGGTCCCTCCCGGTACCAATGATCTGGTGTATAGGAACAGATAAAACTAGCGCTAAATCAATATTCAGGTGGTGTGACTGGCAGAACAGTACATCTCACAAGTCATAGCCAAGTATCCAGGATCTGTGCATGATTCCTACATCATGTGGAACAGCAATGTCCCACAGCTAATGACATAACTCCACATAGAGAGGGCCTAGCTGGTTGGTAAGTTTCTATTGTAGTGTGTGTTTGTGATTTATGTTTCCTGTCATCACAATATAGCAAGTCCCACATACATGTTTGTGGTGTTCAACGAATGTGTTCACAGGGGACTCAGAATAGCCGAACCGTCCTTGGCTGTTGACACCAGTGAGGTACCCAATCACGCCAGGGGAACTCCATTACAATGAGGCCTACGGAGGACAAGGCGTGTAGTAGAGCAAACATTTGGGCTTATGAAGGCAAGATTTGGGTACCTGTACCTATCTGGAGGAGCCCTCTTCTACGCGCCTGACAAGGTATGCCAAATAATCGTTGCGTGCTGCATGCTCCACATACAGCCTAATGGTACTTTCTGTAATGCTCTATTTCCTGAATGCAATACTGACTATTCAATAGTGTAAACCTGGATTTCAACCTCTTACACATCTGCCCTCTGACATTTCTGTAGTAATGTGTCTCCTGCCGAGGGAGCCTCTGAATGATGAGCATTTCACTGGCTGTTTGATACAGTGGGGCATGGCCATACCACAGTTGGCAAGCATGGCTATTGTACATGGATTGTAAAGGACACAGTTGTTGTGTTCAAGTGTGATTTATTGTGCTTGTCAAACAACTATCAGTGACAAAAATACTGAATAAATCAACATAAAATTGATGGGTGAAGTCATAGTGGATGATTTCATCAGGGTAACTGCTACACCAATTGGTTACACAAGTCCAGTGTCCTCATACCATGGGAAAATGGAGATGGGTTTCGAACAGTCAACAGGGTGTATCTGTGGCACACAAGGGTGACAAATCAGGAGAGGTTCACTTGCTGGCAATGGGTTGGTCTTGGCATCTGCTCCTGCAAGATGTCTGGATGGATGTCCACATTTGCTGGGGGGGGTTCTTTAACTACAGAGGGAGGGGTGTCTGTGGCATGTCCTTCCCCTGGCAGGGCCTCCAATCCACTAGCTGCTGCAGATATAGAAGGGTCAGATGTTACTTTGCTAGTGGAATGGGCCTGCTGTTGTGTGGAGAAGGTAATCACGGTGATGTTGATGTCCCTCAGCACCCCTGCAATGGTAGCTATGTGAGCATTTTGTGCCTGCCACTGCTGCATGACTTCCTGGTGGTGCTCCATCTGCACCCTTTGATTTTCCCCCAACATGGTGATGATTTGGCCCATCCTGTCTCGGGAACTTTGGTAAGCTCCCAAGACTTGGGAGATGGTTCTCTGGTCAGTTGTGTACCCGTGAGGCCCCATCCTCTGGCCCACAGCATTTCTCCCCTGCACCCCAACCCCATGTGCCTAGGCCCCTGGCACAGTGTGCCCACTCCCAGTGGTTGCAGGTCCATCATTGTCAGGGGTGGCAAGGTTAGTCTCAGGTACCTAACTGTAGGGCACAGGTTTGGGGGCGAATGGTTGCCTGTGAAATTGATGCAAGAGTATTGGGAGGTGTTGATGTGGGCAGGGGGAGGCCGAGACTCGTTGACTGACCAGGTGTCCTAGATGGGCCAGGTTGTTCTTCCGTGTCCAGACATCCAAGAGTATTGTCCTCAAAGTCATAGTGATCTGATCAGCCCTTAGTTAACATGCCATTTCTAATGGCTGTGAGGGCAATTGGGCTGAGTGGAGTTGTGGCATGCAAGAGAGGGGTATTAGGTGATTAGGTGAGAGGTGTAGTGACTAAATTAGTTAATTAGGGAGTATTGGGGTGATGAGGAAGCATGCAGGGCTAGTCAACTGTGTGACATGAATGTTGTGGGCACTTACCAGATCCTGTCCCCCAGGTATTCCAGTCAGGCCGTCAGGATGGAGTATGTCCAAGATCTTCTCCTCCCAAGATGTGAACTGTGGGGGAGGAGTTGGGGGCCCACCGCCAGTGTTCTGCACAGCTATCTAGTGCCTGGATGCCATGGAACACACCTTCCCCCGTAGGACGTTCCACCTCTTCCTGATGTTCTCCCTTATGCGTGGATGACTCCCTACAGAATTGACCCTGTCGACTGTCCTTTGCCTCAACTAAATTTTTCTGGCAATAGATGTTTGTTGGACCTGTGCTCCAAACAGTTGTGGCTCTACCCTGACAATTTCATCCACCATGACCCTCAACTCATCATCAGTGAAACATGGGTGTTTTTGAGGGGACATGGTAGTGATTGTGTAGGCGGTGTGGGGGGTGTTGTGAGTGTAAGGGTGCAGTGCTAGGTAATTGGTGAGGTGTGGGTGCTGTGATGTGAATTGGAGACAGTAGTTGTGGATTGTGTATGCTAGTGATGTGTGTATTGTGATAGTTGCACTGATGTGGGGTGTGTGATGAGTGTTATGAGTATGTGTGCCTATAGTGTACAAGTACAAAATCTTCTCTTTTACGCTTCTCGGGGTATATATATGGCATTCTGGATGCAAAGGATTGTTGCTTGTGTAGGGGTGAGTTATATAGTGCGGTGAGTAGGTTTATCAGTTGTGTGGGTGTGTGTCAGGTGTGGGGTTTTCAAACTATCCAATGTGGTGGGGTGTTCTGACTGAGGTGAGTTGGGACCGCGGCGGTCCGCACCACCAATGGTTCTCCTCTATGGAAGAACCACTGTGGTGATTTGTGGCTCGTAATCTCATGGGTGGATTTTTGTTGTGCTGGTGGTGCTAGTGGTGAGACAGACTCTTTTCTGTCCCCCAGTGTCCTGGCGGTTTTGGAATTTTGGCTGCTTTTTGACGATCTTCACAGTGTGAGATGTAATACGGTGGTCAGATTACTGCCAACATGGCAGTCTTTTGTCGGCCGCCAATACAGCAATCTTGGCAAAAGACCCCAATCTCGTAATGAGGCCCCAAGTGTGAATATATGGCAACCATTTGGGAGAATTTTCCAAGTGGTCTAACTCGATGTGAGTGGTTTTTGTTTGGCTCGAAATGCTATTTAGCACGTATAGGTTATGTGACTCTAAATGCCACTTTGTCCATTTGTTATTATCTTTCTGGATCTGTGTTTGTACAATGATATAGTTGCTCTCTTTCTAAAATTATGTTATTATTTTCAATATGAACATGCGTTGAGCAGGCATTAAAAGTACTGAAAAAAATAGCTCAAGGAAATCTGTTAGATTTCCTTGCGCCATTTTGTTGTCCCCCCTCACGGGGGAACACCCCCTTTGGATACATTATGCCTGGCTCAGGCTTAATGCAGCGCAAAGTGTTACAAAGTGGGACATTGCATGCATTGCCCCACTTTGTAAATATGGCATGTCGTTTTTGGCCTCGTTGGTCCACATTTGTGTAAAAAAAAAAATGACGCAAATGTGGTGCAAGGAAGCATTAAGGCCTCTTAAATATGCCCCTTTGTCTTTTTCTTGAAGATTTTCTTCAGCAGGGTGAAGTCACCAATCCGATCGGACCTCCCTGGAGCACTCTTCGGATGCGCAACGCAGGAGACCTCAGTGAAGAATTCTACCTTAGGACTCAGACGATTTTTCAAGATGGAAATCTTCACCCGGGCAAAAGCTGAATCTTGGTCCAAAATCCCTGGAGCCCTCCTTGGATATGCTGCGCAGGAAGTCCCAGTAAACTTTCTTTGTTTGGACTTTGTCACTTTTTTGGAGCTGTTTTCTTTTGAGGGGGGTCGACCCTCCTCAGCAAGAGGCACCTGGTTCAAGGCCAAAAATGACCACTAGCTACTGGTCAGCTAGTCAGTTCCTTTAGTTTTTGATGCAGGAGACTCTGGTCAGCTACTTTTCACCTGTAGCAAGCAAAGAGTCCCTCCTTGAACCCGTTGAAGACAGGCAAAGTCCTTTTAGTGGTGAAGCCCAAGTGTGCAGCTAGTGCAGTCCTTCCGAGTGCAGTGTCCAGGTCAAGGGTCCAGAAGGGCAGTCCTTCTTCTTCTGATTTTGTTCCTTGTTGGGATCTGAGGTGTGAGTGCAGCTCTTCCAAATTTATCCTTGCTCCTCGAGTGAAAAGCGGAGGGGGGGGGAGTGCAACTGTCCAATCACAGGCAGACCACTTTCTGGAGAAGTGGGGCAAAAATCAATCCCAGGGAGTAACAGTTCTTAAAAATCAAAAATGTCAGAAACTGAATTTTAGAGGTGTGGCTAAAAATCCATAGCAGACCCCTCTCCTGCCCTCTCCTAATCTAAACAAGAGGACACCTGGTTGTCTGGGTTTGCAGGTAATGGGGAAGGTCCTGAACTGCTCCAAATCTCCTTCCCTCCTTTGAAGACCAGATTGGCTGCTATCCCCCAACCTGTTTCACCATCTGCTAAGGCAGAACTCCTCCCCCAGGCATTTCCTTTGTATTCAGCCCAGGCCACTTCACACCTCATCAATGCAGCCTGGCCAGGCTGCCAGGGGCTGGCCAATCAGAGAAGGGCACTACAGAACTGAAACTGGTAACTTTTAGGAAGAGTTCTAAAACTCACTCCTTGAACTAGTTATATTAAATCATGTATTATAAAAATCAGTTTGAGACTAAACTTGCCATATCTAGCTCTTTTAGAGACTTTATTAATTAAAATAAATTCTACACATTTTAGCCTGTGGACCCATTTTTTAACTACAATGAGGGAAAAATGAATTTGGCTATTTTTCCTCACCAGGGCTTATAAAACATATTTTATAAGGTCCCGCTTATAGTTACACTCCACCCAAACCTGGGGCACCTACTGCATACCTTAGGGGTGACTCATATGTAAAAATAAGGTAGTTTAAGACTCTGGAAGTACTTTTAATTCCAAAGCCAAATTTGCATGTAACTTTAATTTAAAAGCAGCCAGCAAGGCAGGCCTACTTTTAAAATGACCATGAGCACCTCAGCAGTGCACCTATGGAACACCACCTATGCTGAGGTCCCTAAACCTACATGCCCTACCATAGACTAGGGACTTATAGATTGGTTGACGTATCTAATTATAACTAGCCTAATTTGCATGCTCATTTTACACAGAACACAGACCCTGGAACTGGTTATCAGTACCCAGGGCACCATCAGAATCAGGAAAACACCAGCACCCTGACCCCCAACATCACATAACTCACACACACCCGACACGCACGCAGGCACCACCAACACACACACACCGACATACATGCCAACGTCCACACACACAGTCAGACACGCACACCCACATTCAAACATACACGCACACATCCATACAGACATACCCACAGACATACACGCACTCATTCCCAAACATGCAACACCCCCTCAAGCATACACGCACTCACACACCCCCTCTACATACACAGACGCACACCCCATGCACGCACACAACACACAACACCACCCACCCCCCTCCCCTAACGGACGATCGATCCTCCGGGAGGGGAAGTGAGCCATGGGGGCTGCTCTGCCGGCACCACACCGCCAACAGAACACCGCCACACCGAATCACAGGACGTGATACGGTGGGCGGTGTTCTGTTGGCGTGGCGGTGGAGGTGGAGCAACCTCCACTTCCCCGCCGCCCGCCAGTATGGCTGTTGGAGGCTCTCCGTCCGAAAAAGGACGGAGAGCAGCCAACAGTCATAATACGCCGAGCGGCAAACCGCCACTACTGGCGGTCTTCCGCACGGCAAAAAAAAAAAAAGCAAAGACAGGAGTCATGCCCCCTTGCCCAATGGCCATGCCCAGGGGACTTCTGTCCCCTGGGCATGGTCATTGGGCATAGTGGCATGTAGGGGGGCACAAATCAGGCCCCCCTATGCCACAAAAAAAAAAAAAAAAAAACTTACCTGAACTTACCTTAAGTTCCCTGGGATGGGTCCCTCCATCCTTGGGCGTCCTCCTGGGGTGGGCAAGGGTGGCAGGGGGTGTCCCTGGGGGCATGGGAGGGCACCTCTGGGCTCCTTCCGAGCCCACAGGTCCCTTAATGCCTGCCCTGACCAGGAGCTTAAAAATGACGCTAAACCGGCTGGACGTCATTTTTTTTTACCCGCCCACTCCCGGGTGTCATTTTTGCCCGGGAGTATAAATACGGCGCACATGCCTCGGAGTCATTTTTTAGACGGGAACGCCTACCTTGCATATCATTAACGCAAGGAAGGTGTCCACGCAAAAAAATGACGCAAACTCCAAGATCTTTGGCGCTAGACGGGTCTAACGCCAAAGTATAAATATGGAGTTAGTTTTGCGTCGGATTTGCGTAAAAAAAAACGACGCAATTCCGGCGCAAACAGAGTATAAACATGCCCCTTAGTGGCTATGAACTTCTCCTTCTGCAATTGATCCAATTTGGTCTGCTTCTAAGGCTGCGCCAAGTATGCAATCTTCCTCCCCACTCAGGCATCATCATTGGGAATTATTGGAGACAAAAACTGTCACTATCCAACATAGGTTATTGTTGAAATGGTTTCTGGTTCCAACTCTGAAATGTAGTTGGATTTGCTCTTAGATCTGATTAACATTAAATCCATAAGTTCCTATGTTCTGTGGGATCATTGGGGCTCGGGGAACCTGCATAATTGGAACTTGTGTCTGCATTGGCACTTGCATTTGTTGAATGGGCACATTCTATATCTGCACTTGATTTCCTCCTTGCATTTGCCCATCTTTACTCAATCTATTTGGATTCAGCCTATACACTCTCTTCCAATGCCCAACTGTGATACAAAAATGACAAGAATTTGGACTTTTTTAATGTTTCAACACCTACACCAGAATTCGGAAAAGTCAGAACACTTCTACCCTACCCTGAGAAACACCAACTCTACCTTGAGTACCTTGAACTCCAACTTGTATGCCAACACCCTGCATCCCACTTTAAATTTCTGCAAATGACTGATTCTGATATCCTTTCTGAGACAATTTAGTCTGTGCAAGCATATACTTCTTTTTGATCCTTTCCTGCTTCATCTGTTGTTTCATCGCTGGAATACTTTGCATACCTCAGGATCTCATCTAAAGGTTTTGTCTGCCAACAAATCACATTTTGTTGTATGTTTGAACAAAACCTCTGGTCTCAAACCAGAACAAACTGCGTCACAAATAACCACATATCCCTCTTTTCAGAATTTTCTTGTCCACTGTGTCATTTAAACACCTGAAGCAATCACTCATAATAAGCATGCACTGACTCTTTTGGTTCTTGTGAAGTTCGATTTATCACAACCAATCAATGTTCTTGGCTGAAGCTTTGCCTTTCAGGTAAGTTATCAATTCATTATATTTGATTCTCACACTAGGAGATAATTGAAGGGTACATTCATCTTTCAGAGGCTCTGAAATTAGCCAACGTGTAGCAATTTTATATTCAGCCCACAGATCCCTTGGTACCACAGTATCAAAAAAATTATCCAAATCAGTACACAGCACCTTCAAAATGTTCACATATCTGTCAAGCTGTGTACAATTACATATGATTTTCCCTTAACTTTGGAAAATTGTACATTTTGCAATATCTCCCCTACTTCATGATACATTTACATACCCTTCACCTGGTATCTCCATCATCGGCAGAAAAGCCAAAGCTTTCTCTTCATCAGGGGATCTGGTAGTGGCTTAGTATTTGCTTTGGCTGTATCTGATTATCTCTTTTTCTTTTCCTGCTTCTTTGACCATTTGCTTTTTAACTTCTCAAATTTGCTCCATTTATGGATCAATTTTACTAATTCAGTAATGTGTAATCACATTTCTGAAGAACACATTGAATCAATTGATTCATCATCTAACTGTGACCTGAAACTTCTCTGTAATTGGACACTCTTTGAAAGATTGATCATGAAATCATGAAATCATGAAAGGCTGCTACACGCCTTGTAATTTCTTTGCTCAAGCAACTTAATTAATTTTCTTGATACTGATTTATGTGCCCAATATCCAAACAACCCCTAATTGTTTCTTCCAATTCAACCTTTATCTTTGGAACATTTAGGGGAACCTCTCATTTCAGGTTCTGGGGTAGCTTGATGTGCTGCACTCCCTAACTCTTTATTCTCTGTGGGTACTTCAAACCACAGTGGAAAAATGCCATCTTCAAATAAATGTGGCTCTCCCTGTGCTAATGATGTTGTAAAAACAATTCTTCTCTCCTCTCTCAATGATTGAACTCTTTGCGGTGGTGTCCAGGCAACATTTGTGAATTCTACGATATAGGGATTTAACCTGTCGCAGGTGCTTCTCCAACTGCCCCTTGAACCACATTATTTGGGACAATATAGGTGCAGTTGTTGTTCAGATTGCTAAAAGCTGAGCAGATATTACTCCAGTAAATGGTGCTGGAACAGTCACAATAGAAGCAGTAACACCTGGAAATATCACTGTAGGAACTTTACCAATTCGTGCAGGTGCAATTTTTGTTACAGCGGGTTGTATGACAGGCTGTGTTACCTGTAATGGTCTCTCAATTTGAACCGCATTTGGATCAATAGTGGCTGTAGCCAATATAGCACCAGAAGCTGAAGCTAGTATTTTTAACAGGGGCCACATATGGTGTTGGACGTGCAGCCAAAAATACATCCACAGTGTCATCCCCTGAATCACTATCAGCATCAGATTTCTTTGCAGCTCTCTCATCATCTTTTTCCTATGTCTTGTTCTTTTTTGTTTTTATGTAGTTATAGCTTGGTACATTCTAGCACCACCAACTATGCATTTTCTCCACCTTTGCTGTTCTTTGTCCCATTGGGTATCTGCATAATTCTGTACAGCTCATTTAGCTTTATTCTGGTATTTACCTCTCTCAAAACGTGCTGTTTTCTCCCAAAGGTTCAATGCTTTATTCTGTGTGGGTCTAGGGGATGGTTTCATCAAATATAGGGGCTCATTTACAAGCCCCTTGTTCTGTGGTAGTGTCATTTCGGAGACGCTACGGTGGCACAGAACAGTACCCCACCCGTGCCATATTTACAAACTGGTTCAATGGTACCATTGCACCAGTTTGTAAACCATTGTGCCACAATATATCTGCGCCAGGTATAATGTATGGAGAGGAGGTGTTCCCCCTCTAGGAGGCCCACAGGAATGGCACAGTGAAATCTACAATATTTCACTGTGTCTTTCTAGCATCATTTTTGAACGCCTGCTCAAGGGCAGGCATTAAAGTGACACTAGCTTGTTTTGAATGGGCTCTCCAAGCTTTGTTGGACTAGCATCAAGATTTTTGAAGCTAGGTTAGGCTAGTCCAGCAAAGCACCACAACTGCGTCAGATTTTCTGACAAGGCTGTCCTTACAAGTGCCATGGCACACTGTATTGTAAATCCAGCGCTACCATGGTGTTGTTAGGGGGGTGCAGGGCGGCGCAAGAAAACTGGCACATTGTGATCAATGCACCAGTTTTTGGTGAATGAGGCTGATAGTTTCTCCCTCAAGTGCTCAATAATTCTTAAACTGAATGTACCATGTTGAGTAAATTTAAGTTGACCCTCATTTTCAGTGATCTTGCACCATTGACAAAGCCATAAACATGTGTGACTCCACATTCATTGAAATCTATTGCGCTGGTGTATCTTCACCTTCCCTTAGTGGAATCCTAAAATCTCCTCTTATAAAACTCTTAACATTTTTAAAGCACTTCATATTTTCGAGTTAATCAGCAATAAACAGGTAAAACAATTCATAACTTTAATGCTTTGATTCAGTTTATAATTCTGTATACACCGATTATTTTCTAGTCCATCACTTAGTCACAGTGCAGTGTTTCATATCAACAGTCCAGTCCCAGCACGTTCCTTGCTGACACAACTCATTACTCCTTGCAGGGGTACACCATCCTTTACAAATTCTTCATACACACAATTTCACAACTCAAAGCAAGCTCAAAATAACAACAAATATCTTGTCTGCTCCTCTAAAGAAAACCAAAGTAACTCAATAAACTGAATATTGAGGTTTTGACACCCTCTGACTTTTCCACACAGGAAGATTTTTCACACACGCGAATGAAATCTCAGCCAGTGGGAAATCACCTTAGTCAATGCAGATTCACCTTTGCACAGTAGGTTTCACTAACAGCAATCAGTATTAGTAAAGTCATAACAACTATTAGAGTCTTTATCTCATTTGTGCAGTCAACTGTACCTCACAATCTTCACCACAAAATCAACTTTTTCTATCACAGGATCTCAGACAACTTTGGAGGTTGAAAACCTTTCTAACATTAAGCACTGTGGGAGTCATTATGACCCCGGCGGTAGGTGATAATGTGGCGGTAGGGCTGCCACCAGGCTGGCAGTACATACTGCCACATTATGGCACTGGCGGGTTGGCTGCAGCCAAATCGCCAATTTACCATTCCTACCGCCATGGCGGTAGCAGCCACCGGGCAGGAGATAACAATCTCCAGCCCGGCAGCCGCTACTGTACCGCCAGAAGCATTTTGAGCCTGCCTAACGCCATGGTTTTCATGACGTTTGCAACGCCACAAAAACCATGGTGGTAGGCCCTACCAGTGACAGGGAATTCCTTCCCTGTCAATGGTGGGAGGCTCACCCACCCCCCCAAACACTTCTCAGATGCCCCCCACCCCCTCTCCATCCACACTCCCCCTTCCGTTCCCCCACCCCCTCTCCATCCATGTTCCCCCCTTCCATCCCACACCTCCCATTTACGCACACTCGCAGACACGGACCAGGCATACACATACTCACTCACAATGGCATGCATGCATTCATTCACATGTGCATCCATTCATTCTCGTACACATCCATACACACATTCACACTGACATGCAAACACGCATTTCCATTTCCATTTGTACACGCATTCTCACACATGCATACACCCACGCAAACAACACTACACACACAGTCGCATTCATGCACACACTCACACATTCATGCACATAACCCCACACATGCACACACAACACCCCCTCACCCCTGTCGGA